>NC_133220.1:8074663-9274663 GCF_040436345.1 Pagrus major
AAAAATCTCAACTTTTCTACAAAGTCTGAATTTATTTTCAGCTGCTCCACTTGAGTGTGTTGAACTCGAATGTCTTCATAACTCGGTGACATCTGACTTTGGCGGCCGTCACATCTGGAGGTTTTGTTCATCTGACCAGTGTTTGTCACAGTTTGACTCTCAGTACAGGCTGCAAGCCTTTGGCCTCGGTTCTGTGAGATCATGTGCTCAATGCAACTGAAGTGGCTTTTCATTTCAAAGTTCACCAGAAAAAAACATGCAGGAGAGGCCCATGAGAGCGGTGTGTGTGTGCGTGTGTGTGTGTGTGTGTGTGTGTGCGTGTGTGTGTGTGTGTGTGTGTGTGTGTGTGTGTGTGTATGTGTGTGTGGCTGTCCATACAGCAAAGGTTCATGGTCTGCATGTGACTTGGAATGTGTCATACTGTTGTGTTCTGCTTTCAGCAGCATGGGGGAAACTTGTTCCTATGTCTAATCAAGACAATGCCACATCTTCTTAAGAAAACGATGCAGCTCAGGTGGTAGAACAGGCTATCAATACATTGCAGGTTTGGTGGTTGGATTCCCACTTTCTTCTACCTTTTTTATGTGTTAAACTGTTCTTGAGCCCCACGTTGCTCTTGATGTGAAAGAAGTTGCTTCTTTGGCCATGAAAATTTATTTCTGTGGTCGTAGAAAAAAGCTGAAGTTGAATTACTGAAAATGAGTTGAGGTGACAGTTGAGGTAAAAGTGCTGGAAGAAGCGGAAAAGTAATTTAAAGTACAAACAGTGAAAGAACAAAAATCTGGTAATTAGGGATGTACCAATACATTTTTCTCTACATGGATGTGATTTAAATACCCAAAGTCAGGGCAATGAGCCAATACCAGTGCTTTGTTTTCAGAATGTCATGCTTTTTTGGGCTTGGGGAAATTGTATTGATATAATTTAAAAGGTTTGTGATGATATTACAACATATCAACCTCATTATGACGGACACTTCTCCTGTAGGATTGCTAGTAAAACTTGACAAATGGCACTGATGTGCTGTGATAATCTGTGATCAGAGCGGATCCTGCTTCTTCTCCTCTCAGTGTCCACACATAAAAGGCTTCTCTAAGCATAATTATGTTCTTGTACTCTTCACTGAACAACATCACATTTGCAAATTTTTTTCTCAGACCAAATCCGATCAGCTTAACAACAACATAGCTCCTGTTTTTTAACTCCAGTTTCTAAAGGTTGTTCAAAAAATGTACCGTTAGTTGAACAGTTCTCCAACATTAATCTTTGTTCACCATGTAATGGAAAGGGCACAAATCTGCTGTGAGAAAAACTTCAAAGCTATATGACGACATTACTTTCATTTTACTTTTTCTTGTATTGTATAGTGACCCGTCACATCAAATTCATTTTTACCCATTTCTGGCACTTAAAATGTATACTGCTGCATCCTCTGTTACCTGCAGAACTTTGGTTGAGACGTGTACAGTCTTTATGTTGTACTTGCTATAGATCTACATACTGAACACTGAGAGAGAAACGTTTCTTCCGCTACCTCCTCACATCACATTCCTCCCTTGAATAAAAGCCTGTCGCACTCAGCTGCTCCCTGATTGGACTGTTAGATACACCCCTCCCACCCACTGACATGAATAGCAGCTTGTGTTTCCGACTCCACTCTCTATCGGCCTGAACAGTTATTTCTCATTCAAACCAGAAATGTTTGGTGTCACATTGTCCAACTGGTTTTCAGACCAACAAACAGCAGACTGTGAAGCTTTTTTTCCGTTCTGCTCCCAGTCACAAGATGCTCCACCAAACAGTCATCTGAGACTGAATAATGTGCCGTGTCACTGCTGAGGACTGGAAGAGGCTGATGGGTGTTTGGGTATTTCACAAAGTAAGATATTCATTAAAAAGGTGACAGCAGGACCACCTATAGCATGCCAGTGGTTCCCAGGCATGGGGAAGCCTGAATAGATGCTTTGTTAATGGGTTGCACTGGTGACCCAGAAGTTTAAGGCACTGACCATGAATGGAAATGTCCAAAATGTTCCCACCGGCTGATACATTCTTTTTTACAAGAGGCACACTATGTGTGGAGTGCTTTGTTAAGTTACTGAACATTTTTTACTGCTGCGTCTTCACATTAAAACCATATAGCTGGCGAAACACAAGTGGACTTTTATGATGAAATAGGCTAGTCACAGTAAATGCAAGATGTTCACTGAGTTCAGCACATACCACTTATGTTCATCAAAATGGCGTCAACAGACCAAAGCTACGGCCATTTTCGACGTTTGTTGACAGCAGATCAGTTCGAAATATATCAGCAGTTAGTTTGATACGGTCTATGGGAGTAATGGAGCAAGGAGCAACCTCAGTTAGCAGTTGACGAAGAGCTGCACGTACAACTTCTTAGTGAGGCATCCAACTCATTTTCTCTCATTAACATTATCAGGTTCCCTATTTGCATTGTGGTTGAATCCAAATTATTGCCAAATAGGCGCTGTTCCTTTTGCTTTTCACTTTGCCAACAAATCCTCCACCATTATCTTGTTGATCACCTCTCCTTACTCTCGTTGCGTAGAGAGATCTGACTCCCGCTACACTGCTGCGACTCTGCTGCTGCTGTATGGTGCAGAGGCCTTCAGTTTATAATTGTAGCATCCGCTGTCCTACTAAGTATTGATATTAAAAAAAACATGAAATGACGGTGGAGGCAGTGAGCAAGTAATTTAATCAGTGTTTTCCCAAACACTGTTAAACACTGGTGGCACCAACTACTGGGTCCAGCCCGGGACCTTTATTGCGTGTCGTTCCCATCTCTTTGTCCCCTTCTTCCTGTCATCTCTATTGCCAACTTTATACTATACTTGGCTTTTGTTTTTCTGAACATTGCGACATGTTGCTCTGATTGATACACCGTGAGCGTACGTTTTGATCGATTAGACAGATGGTGAGCGGTCTCACATCTTGATCAAGTTAGTTACAAGATTACTTTCTTGCTATGTGATATACTTTACCTCTTGTAATAGCTAACCAGCTGCCTGCAGATATCAGGCTGATATGAAAGAAGCACAAACAGCAGGAGCAGATGAATCGGTATGCTGACTTTTATGCTCTACCTTCGCTGAAATTGTTCATTGAACGAGATGTCCGTGCTGTTCCTAATTGAAGCATCTGGTACTGACGGTCCATAGCCGTTTGTGTTAACCTGTATCTTTGAATATGCAAAACAATGACATCCTTTCAGGTGGTGCAGATCTTTTACATACTTGCCCAGCTCTTGCACAGAATATAATCTTTCAGTATGTTTAAGTCTTCCTGTATTTGTCAGGAAAAATGTGATTTTTGGACATCTGTGCACAAACCTCAGAAGATTACAGCAGTGGTTTTGCTTTTCATTTTCCTAAAGAAAAATGGTTGTTACTGTTGTTGCGTTTGCTGTAGTCGTCTGTGTTCTACTTGACTAATCATCATCAAGTAGGGCTGAGGGAGACGAGGATGAGTCCCGTCGATGAAGAGGTTACAGAGGTGTGTTTGCTGTCTGAATCTCTCAGATTGACTCCTGAACTGTGTGGACATTAAACTAAAAGATGTTTCTGTCTGCTCTGTGGGGCTGTAGCAAAATCAATCAATGCGACAGGTGGATTCTCCATCTCTCTTCCAGGAGTCTCCTGAGACAGAGCTGGATGGACCAGTGTACAGATGAATAATGGTCATCATAATAACTCCAGTACTGGGATGTAGACCTGACCTCTTCAGCTCATGGCCAGATTGATTTTTTTTTACTGGTCCTTTCATTTATTCCTGTGATTGACAGGGAAAATGTTGCTTTGTATATATTTCTCAAAGGCTATACTATATGTCCAAGTTTCCTCTGACCCTGTGTTTGGGTCTTGTTTTCTCAGTTGCCCGACAGTCTGTACCATCATTGTCAGCCCAACAGTAAATAACCAGCTGCTGCCTGACGGCTAGTTAACAAAACAGTCACCTGAATATCATCAAAATATACTGTTGCTTAAGTGGACATAAGAGATCCCTGTGATGAAGGTGAAGGCTCACAGGAGTACTGTAGGGTTGGTTTCACAAGAATAGACTTGTCTCAAATTCACATCAGATGTTAGACCAGATGTAAGCCGTCTATGAAAGCTCTACTGAAGTGTTTATCCATTCAATCCACAGTGACTCCAACCTCCCAAATAACACCAGAAATTTACTGGATGAAAATACTCTTGGAGTTGGCTCCACGAGGAGTTACGGGAAGCGTACTACAATGTTTTTATTGATTGATTGGTTGATTTTATTTCCCTGTCCACTGTAGCGCTGTTTGTCCGCAGTAATACCAGAAAGCACACGGTGAGACTGAAGGCCTTGATCCGTCTTTGCAGCTGGTAAGACAGCAAGAGATTTGTGAGATTTGAACAGCTACCTGTAGAGATTGTACTGAACTGTATCAAACATTACACTTAGATCTAACACACAGTCCGACTTAAGATAGACCAAGTAAGTTGTTCTTTAGCAGAACTCATTTTGGATCAGTAAACTCTTCATAGTTGAAAAAACCCTCAGAAACATGGCCATGTTTTTGAGGGTCAGTCAGCATTGAAAAAGGTTACACATAATTTAACACAGCAGTTTCAACCTCTCTGTTGTGTCCTATGTAGGATGTTGACCATCTTCTCTGATACACATTTAGGCAATGCTGCTTTTCAGCCGACATATTTCTTTATATAATTTAGATGGCACCTTAAAATGAAATGTGTTTCCTGCAGAATATTGGTCAGTTTTTCCTTACACGTTTCCACCTGACTGTGACTGACTGGGCCGGTTGTCATGACCTTTCCCAACTTGTTAAACCCTGAAGGTTTTTCCTTTTTCCTGACATTGCAATGTCATTCATTCACCCACTCATTAAATAAGTGGCCTTTCCCATGTGATGTAACACCTCTGCTCACCTCTTTCCCCTGAAAAAAGTTTAATTATTTATTTTAATATTACCAGAGTTCATCTCTGGCAAGGCACCATGCCTCCACTTTAATACGATGAGGGAAACCCTGTCCATGTGTAGCTGCTTTAAAAGGTTGGTAACATTGCCTTGTTTGTTTGGTCTTGGGTTAACCCCTCTATAGGAGAGGGTAACACAACAACTGGTCTTAAGTTTAAAAAATTCTGATGACGCTGTTCATACTCAGAAAAGTGAAAACGGGTGACACACGCTCACAGACACTCACCAACAACATCTGACAGACAGACACACAGCAGTGAGGACATCATGCGGTCTTAAGCAGCTGTTTGTTTATTAGCAGTAGACTGCTGATGAAACATTTGTGACAATAATGTTCAGTGAAGAAGAGAGTTCATTGTGCTGCAGTAACATGTCTAACCTGCAGAATGCTGGCTGTAGTTGGCGGGGATGATGACTCTAGGCAGAGTGCAGACTCTTATGGCTTTGTTTCTGTGTGCATGCGGTAGGCTGCATAATAAATGACAGATTATAATGGAGGGACTGAGAGTTAGGGTGATGGCAGGTTGTGGAACATAAAACAAAGCAAAAGAGGAAGGAAAGGAACTGATTGCCGACATAAAAGCTCGACATTTCCCTCTAGATAAGCAGCAGAAACATAGTGGCTTTAAATCTAGGCCGCTGTAGCCGTCGACTGCTGATTTAGAGCAGGAAGCTGCTGACTGCTGACTGCTCCCAGTGCTCCTTGTACAGTGGGCCTGGGGCTTTTGGTATTTGAATGTGTTTAGGGAATGCGGTAAGGCTAATACAGGGTTGCTCTTTAAAGATTCAAACAGTTGAGATAAGCTGCTTACTACAGCTGTTTCTGAATCACTACAGCTGCATCATTGTCAAGACCAGTACTGCATGTTTACATGTAAATCAGCTCAATGAGTCAGACAGGAGCTAACTTATATATTCATTCATTCATTCATTTTTTCAGCTACTCTTTGTCTTTGTTTGGACTTAAGCTGCTTCTATTTTGTGCAGAATAGAATAGAATAACTTTTTTGTCCAGCCAGATCAGGAAAATAGTCCTCACAATACAAACAAGCAAACAAGATCCTCACTGTAGTTTAATTTCACCATTTCAATGTCAAACCAAAACAGTTGTTACCCAGACTTTTATTTTTTCATGGCTCACAGGGGAGCCATACAGCATGACGCATTGTTAAACACCCACAGCTACGGTTGGACGATGTCTGCCGAATTGGCATATGACAATGTCCACAGTGAAACATTGCGATGAACGATGACATCGTTGATTACGAATTTTAGGCAGCGTGTTCCCTCAGTGTTGTCTTAAGGCAGAAGTAGCGTATTGGCTCACCACTGTGGCCGCTGCTGTTTTCCACCGTTGCTCTGACATGAATCTCCAACTGTCTCACCCTGCAGAATCATGCAGGGTCATGCATCTCCTGTTATCACCATCGTACATCCCTGTGCCAGGTTTAAAAACGTCCTCGTCTCTGCACCACATGTCCGTAAATTAGCTCTTTTCAGCCTCATATGCAACATTGTTAGCCCACTAGCCAAAGTAGCTAAGCTAAGAAAACTGTATAAAAACAGCATGACTGAGCAAAACAGCGGCCCGCGGGAAAAGAAACACTGCTGCCACAAATTTAACCGAGTGTCTTGGGTTTGCCTAAATGAGCTGGTTTAATAAGAAAATAATAAACAGGACATGGAGACATAATGTTAGTGCACTGAGCAGCAACATACTTCTTTTCATTTCCTCTCCCCACATATCACAAACAACACCAACTCTTGCCCTACGGCAAAACTTAATTGTGCTCTCTGGTGGGGAGCCTTTTGAATCACGATGTTACGATGGTCAGGGATTAGTAGTTGATGGCTATCAGCCATCAGCAATGGGCGATGGCATAGTTCATCGGCCCAACATTACCCACAGCTATGTACTGAAAATCCTAACTGAAGTCTTACGTACTAGCTTTTTCTAGGGGGATGTTTTGAGTGATTCACTGTGAGTTAACCTGAATCATTTCCAACATAAGCAGTGTGATAGCAAATGGAGCTTTCCCTGTGGCACCTGATACCTGTAATGTTGCAAAGTCAGGGTGTGGCATTTTACAGACTGGTCACCTGACATGTTGACACGAGGAAACACTGTTGTCTGACGCTTAGAGGCATAGTGTGAAGTTGACCTTTTGTAATGAACAAGCATGTACACACTTTGTCCTGCACTTCTCAGACCCTCTCATGACACTGATCCTGACTCTCTGATATCAAAAACATGTTGAATGATGTCACCAGGAAATGGCAGGGCCTGTTGTTTGACTTGTAGGATGTGTTGTCTTTTGTTATCATGTCAGGATGTTTGCAGCCCTCTGCTGTCATATTTTTAGCTTTGTCTTCTTCATTTACCTCATGAGGAACATGCTTCTGTGTCCCACTCGGTGTGCCCTGCTTATCAACGAGCTGCAGACAGTCACTGTTATCTAACGTGTTAGAAACGCTTTCCATGCAACACACACAGCACTTATAGCACTTCTGTAAATCTACTTTGAGATGTTTTTAACGGGCAAACCGTTTATGTCTCAATGATTGTGATGTGTGGTCATTTCAGGCAATTTTTTTCAGTCTATATTTATGTCCTATGTCATGTAAAGTTCCAGTTCAGAGTCCACTTAAAGGAATGCTCACAATGCCCCAAAGTGTTTTGTTTTGCCCATTTTATGCGACATTTTTTCAACTCTGAACGATGATCCTGGAAGTCGTTAAGCTCCCAAACCGAAATGATGTGCATCACAATGGTCAAATATCCAAATCCTTTGTGTGCAATTGGATCAGGCCATTCCTCAGACTCAGAATCCTTTAAGGCAAGTTTTGCCACTCTTCCTGGGCAGTTATTTTGGGCTAACAAGACCAGGACCCTATCTAAATGAATAGCGGAAAAAGCCATAACTTCACTTTAGGACATAAAATGGTCACTGGGAATAATAAAATTCATATATAGAATCACCAGTCAAATCTGTAAAAAAAATAATTGAAAATTTAATTGACTTTGCCCCAAAATAAGGTTTAAAAGTGTGCTTTTATGGCTCTTGTAATGTCTCTATCCTACTCTACCGGACAGCGTCCTAAAAATGCATGTCTGTTTGTTTGCCGACTTTTTAAAACATAAATGTCTACAGTAATGTTAGCTCATTGAGGCAGAGGAGGCTCTACGAAAGAACACAACATGGTGAGACTGGATTTCTCCTGGCAACAAAACATGGGTGGATAGTTAACTGTGAGAGCTAGTATGTCTAGTTAGCTAACCATAGCAGTTCACAAAGCTGAAAATTATACAGTGTTTTTGCACTTCATTGTCATTATTCTCTGTCACTGTCCCTGCAATCACTTGAGTCAAGCTTCCCTCTTTCTCTGCTGCTTATATTATTTCAGCTGCAGCTCTGTGGAAAAGGATAAAAACAATCAGTATTTCCTGAACAAGTCTGTCCCACAACCTGTCAAACTGGCTTGACACTGGAGATCCTTGGAATTTTCAATCAATATTCGGTCTGATTAATGAGGCAGGTTCATTTCATTTCCGACAGCAAATATGTCTCCTCCTGTGCCTTTAGGATAGACTATGAGGGTTGGGTTGTCATTTGAATGTCTTGTCACATGTAAGAATTTGTTTAAACTTCTTCTTTTTTTTTTTAAAGTGGCAGAAATACTGAACAGATGGATCACAGACTGTAATCGGTCTGTGAGAGATCACATAAACAGGAAACACATGCTTGAATTTGGCCTTTGTGTTTGCTTCAATTGATGTGAATATTCATAGAATAGCAGTGTGGTGAGACAGTACCTTTGTCCTTACTGATAGTGCTGGGCTAATCTGACTAGCTGGTTTAGCTGACAAACAGCACAGCTCTGTCCTCATTTGTTCGTTTCATTTCCTCTTTGAGCTTTTTGCTGACAGTAAATGGAAAAAATAGATGAGTCAATGGAAAATCAGACTCAGACCAAGATTTTTAATAAGAATTGATGGTCTGTGTAGACCTTCTTGTCCTGTCTGTCAGAACAGCAGCTGTGTTCGATTGAAGCAAGGGTTCTCGGTTTGAGGCTCCACCTGTTAGTATGCAGCCTAGACGAAGTCAGCTGACTCCGACCCCAGCTGCAGGTACTTTCACCTGGGCTGTATCAAAGCCGCGACGCCCCGCCCTCACAGCCCTGCAGAGCTCGTTAGCTGTCGGAGCTAATTGGGAGGGTCTCCACTGCACAGATGCTGACGCACTTCAAAGGAGTTCCCCTTCAAAGAGCTCATAGGTCAGAGTGGGAATAGGAGGAGGAACATGAATATATGTATGAATTCATGTTAAATAGTTTGACTCTGAGGATTCCCTTATAGAACAGAGTGAAGGCACGGATTAACCTGGAGAGACGAGGCCTTACACAACCACAATCCTCTGTGTTAAACACTAACTACTACTTTTAATCATTTTTAGTTGAGGTAAGGAAATTCCTCAGCTCCAACTTGAGTCTTCATCACATACTACATTACCCAAATTACAGCATGTGAATACTGACCATCTCAAAGTCACAGTGAAATGGCAGTTAAACATCACATGAAAGCAGATGCTATATCAGCGTTAAACAGAATATGTGGGCGTGTATATCGTTCAAACCCTTCAATTTGATTGGACGCTCAAAACTGGCTGTGCCTTATCAAATACACCGTGCTACCAAGTGGTAGAGAGATACAGAGCTGTAGAGGGCAGTTGGCCTCCACACACACCTCTATCACTCCGTTTTAACAGCAAAGTTTGCACAATATTGGAAAAAAAACTGCGACTGCGATATTTTTGTTTTCTGCAATATATTTATTTTGCGATATGAAAAAATACAGGAGTGCTCACCTGATAGCTTTTATAGCTCTATTTGGAAATAATTACTCATTTTAGAGTGATCGGGGTGATTTTGTAGAGGAGTGCATTTTATGCAACAACCAAAACAGGCCCTGCTCTGTTTGATAAATTGACGAACAATGATTAATGCATGTTCACTGTGCATGCAGAACCAGCATGCCACTGGCGAGCAACAAACTCCCATGCACCCAAGAACCCAGTCGGACAAATCATCTTCTATTGAAATGTTGTAGCATGACATGTTTGAGTTAATTTGCCAGACATGACAATGGACGTCATCTGATGTGACTATATGCCCACACTGCAAGGTTGATGCTGAATCAATGTATTATACAACCCCAACGGATGTCTAGACACCATATCTGACGCCAACTATGATATAACTCTGTTAGCTGTGATGGATGGAGTTGAACCTAAATGTATTAAATGTCTAAACAGGGCTGTCCACATACATTTGGCCACATTTGTGCATCAGTGACTTTTAGTCTCCACATCATGTTGCTCAGTCTGTCTGTCTTCAAAGGGCAGTACCGTCATTCCAGCAGTGTTTACTGCTAAACATGACCAAAAAAAACACACACTCACCATTAACATGCAGATTGAATACACATTGTCTATCAGTGAACATGTGGAGGACTTCATCTCAAGTCCAGCACACTCATCATTTTACCAGCCTACACAGAAAAATATCATTACCTTTCAAAAACACTAGATGGGTTCCAGTGATTAGATGCAATGTTCCCAGGCATCATAAAGTTGAGGTGTTTGTTGCTGCAAAGCTGCGTTTACAGTAAATAGGGTCCTCTGGTGGTGAAGTCAGACCAGAAAACACCTGAGACCTGCTGATTCTGCAACTCATCAGTCCCAGCCCAGGGCTGAACGATTTGGGGGATAGCGAGGAGCACGGCACTTCTGATTGGCGAGCATGATTGTCACACTAGGCATGAATTTGTAAAATCATCGACACACGTGTTTAAACGTGGGTCAGACACATGCATCCTGCAGCAACATTAATCACAGCCTCTGCGATTTGCTAATCGTGTTGTTTCAAATCGAGATTTCAATTTAAAATTGATGAATCATTCAGCCCTATCACAGCCATTGAAAGCAAACACTCAAACTACAGACTCTTGGTACTTGTTGGTGGCACTTCATTGATACATTTTCTCCTTGCATTGTTACAATGTTGTATGCTAAAAATCAGACTGAATGACAATTTATTTTCTCTTCAGTCCAACATGTTGTTCATGTCTGCTGTTTTCTGTTTGGGAGAGAGTTTTTTTTCTTTACAGATTGCTTTCAGCTGTATCAGATGTGTGAACTTGCTGCTGATGCAAATTAAAGCTTTTTTGATGCTGCTGTTTCACATTGAAAGCTTCCCACTGGCAAACCTGCAGGAAGCTTTATTATGTAGATTAGTGGTGTAACACTGCACAGAAGTAGTAAATAGAACAGTTTGGTTAAACTCTTGGTTAGGAGTCACAATATGTTGCGCTTCACAAAATTAATGCATGGACAAGTTTCTTTTCAATTATTTTAAAGAGACAGTAGTCCAAGTGTCAAAGACGGACAAAAAACCCTTGCTTATGGAGCATTTAGGCAACTTTTTATATTACTATTTTCTTTTTTTTAATTTTCTTTTTTTTTTTAGGAATATTTCCAACATTTTCTATATCACACTGTGCAAACACTGAACAAACGAACTTTCCAAAAAAGCAATAGGTCACAGTAAGCTGTAAAACTGAAAAGCATCTCTTATTCAATGAAAAAGAAATAGAAAATAATTTACTGATAAAAAATTTAACTCGGACAAATATTTCAATTGGTCAAACCTTTGCAATATTTAACTCCTTGTCTTGTCCAAACGTGTTCCCAAATAATTGACTTAAGGGTCTCCAGAAATTCATTTGCACTCACCATAGTGTGACTGACTCACATGCTTCTGCATTGCGTGCATCAGTCTACATACAGTGTAATTTGTGTTCAGCTGCGTGTACTGGACCGTGACCCCTGTACCGTGACTGTTGACGAACCTTTACAGCCATAGTGAAGGTGTTATAGGAAATGCAAAGTGTTTGTCACCAAGTTAGCAGAGCTTAATTCTTATTCTTCAGTACTAGCAGATATAATCTACCCCATATGGACATATTCTGCACTACCTGGTCAGTGGGCCAGGCCATTCACAGCTTGTCTCAGAGCGACTACTCCCTCTACTATAGAGAAACCCTAAGGGACAGTATTGTTTCATGAAAAGCACAAACATTAAAGGGATAGTGCTCTAAATCTCTCAGCTCTGCTGTGTGTTTTGATTTTTGCAGCCTGTTTTCCTTCATCTGCTGCAACAATGGAGGCTTTTATCTGACTGCACTTCATTCACATTCACACCTGGGGACCGACCAGTATCACCAGGGTCTGTTGTGTCCGTCCCCACACACACACACACACACACAGGCTGCTGCAGGTCTGTTTCAGGGTATTTGGGTTATGATCAGTGTGGATCAGGACTCAGTGATGAACAGGCTGAGCTTCAGGCAGTAAACAGGATTATTGAATCTCTGGACGCTCTCCAGATGTTGCTGCTTTGTCTGGTTCAGATCTGTCTTCTCCCTGGTGCCTTCTCCCGTGAAGGACATGTCCTCTGTGTTGCAGTCTCCTGCGTCCTTCTGAATTTAGAGTTTATTAGCAGTGTCTCTTCCTCCACTCCGTTGCCTCTTTGCCTTCACCCTGTCCACTCACCTTGTCGAGGGGAATCATGTTCAACAGGCACTCAAATGCAGACGGTATTCTACAGCAATTGTCTGTGTAGGTGGATGTGTTCACACATTCGTCAGCGTGTTCAGACAGTGTGGTCCTGAAGTTTGGGCGGCATGTCGACAGTTTATGCAAATCTGCACAGATGGGCATTACTACATTTACCCAACAAAAGTCAATACATTAACATGCGTTTAATATCAGATGATCCCAGATTTTAACCTGTTGAGAAGCAGTAGCTAAGAGTTTAAATAAAAAAAAAAAATATCTGCATCGAGTATTGGTCGGGCTCTAAAAACTTTGGGTAATAACAGGCACAAGAAGCTATAGGATTTTAGCCAGGGAAGGACTCACAACAGAGCAGCTTTGTCTTCCACACACACACACACACACACACACACACACACACACACACACACACACACACACACACACACACAGAGAGAGAGAGCAGTACAATAGACTGGGGGCCTCAGGTTGTCTTAACTGTCCAGTCATCCAGCCTGTTCATCAGGAATCCCAGGAATGATATCTCACATGAAGCCAAAGAGTGTGAGTGTGTGAGTGTGTGAGTGTGTGTGTGTGTGTGTGTGTGTGTGTGTGTGTGTGTGTGTGTGGCCATGACGTGAAAGCTCACTGAACAGATCAGATTCTGTTTCTACAGGTTTATCACTCCTCACCGTCTCCGCCGTCCTGTCACACATTGGTATGTGAGCACCAGTTAGTATTTGCAACCTCATTGTATGTTTGAAGATAACCGTTGGAGAGTCTTTACATGAAGCTGTGTATGACCTTCATCACAGTAACACATTACAGTCAGTACCCCAGTGAGAATATTGATCACTAAGACACCAGTTGAACCTTGAAGAAACGCTGACAGCGTTCAGTCAGTCTGAGTCTAATACTGTTCATGTTTTCAACCAATCAGGAAGCAGTGAAGAGCTGCTGCCAATGATGGATTTATCATTGAGATGAGTTCAAGCCTCTTCTGTGTGTGAGATTGGTATCCAACAAGTAAAGTTGAACTTGAAAGGCCGGAACATTTAGAAAAATAATAATCAAACTCTGTCCACCCCCACCCATTTTTAATTTCCGTAACATAGCCAAAATCCCTCCTGTTACATCCGATGCAGATGGTAAACGCCTTGTACAGTACATGCTATCATAACATCCAGAATTAATTACTGCAATGCCCTTTTTTTCTGACCAACCCATGACAGCAAGAAGAGGTCTTCATTTGGTTTGAAATGTCCCGACGAAGTCTGAAAAAGTTTGATCAGATTTGACCTGTCCTGATGTCTATTTTGGCTCTGTAGGTTTCATAAATCTTTAGAGGGTAGAGCCTTTGCTCACCAAACTCCACTGCAAATTTTGGAGGCTAAGATTTTAAAATGTAAGATAAAAATCCATCTTTTTTCTCTTTGCCATGGTTGCTCCTAGTCTTGCTGGTTGGGTAAACATTAAACCAGTTTAAGATTATCCTCTGAAATGGTCCTTATTGTACCTTACTATCTGAGTGCACCATTTACACAAACTGGCCTGAAACAAGCAGCATTGCGTGTTTGTGTTGAAATGTCCTGGAGATAATTCCTGGATCGACTTGGGTTTCCTGTGTGTGAGTGTGTGTGTGTGTGTGTGTGTGTGTGTGTGTGTGAGTGTGAGTGAATGAGTCCAGACCTCTGCCTTGTCTCTGCAGTGTGGGGATTTCCTTTTTCCACTCTGGTCACATGACTGCAGATATGGGTGTGGTCTCCTGCATTCTTGGCCTCTCTCTTTTTCTCACTCGCTCTCTTGTTACCCTGTCTGGCATGCTGCGGCACTCTCTCTCTCTCTCTCTCTCTCTCTTTCTTTCTCTCTCTCACACACACACACATACATCTCTGTCTAGACCAAACACACACCGGCTCAGTGTCGCTGACTGCTTGACGTGCCCTGCATGTAAAAATGTATGTGTGAAGCCACTGTGACATGATTCAGTTGGATTGTGTGTGCGTTTGTGTGTGTGTGTGTGTGTGATCTGTTGCTGGGTACAACAAGAAAAGTTCCTCTCTGTGTGGAGGGTGTGGCCAGCAGCAACTTTGCATGGTGTGTGTGTGTGTGTGTGTGTGTGTGTGTAGGGCGGTGGGCGGTGCAGGCTGCTGGTTTAGTATGCAGAGCAGGTGTGTCTGCAGAGGCAGAGAGCAGAGAGGAGGAAGTGGAAGGAGGACAGCAGCAGCTGAACAGAGGGACGGTCTGATTGAATATAATGAAGAACCACAAACCTTTTTCATGAACTGAAACTGATCCTCTGAGTGTTTGTATGGTAGAGCGAGAAGAGATTCTGCAGTTCTCGGTCAGGTCAATTTTTTTGTTTCTTTACATTTATGCAGTCTTGAAACGGAAACATGTCAGTGAGGGAATTTTGGTATAAAATATAATAGTGAGAGTCCACAGAGAGTCAGATGTTCTCAAGTTAGCGAATAGGCTGCCTGGCAGGCGCCTTTGAATGTTAACCCTCCAGAGACCAACATAAGAAACTGTGATGATCTCCAATGTCCAGCCAGTTTGAGAGAGAGGGTGGGACTGATCGCTCAGTCAGGGAACGTTGTTCGTTTGTATCCTTGCTTTATAACTGCATGGTGAAATGATCCAAGCAGCAGAGGAGGAGGGACACTCATTTGCTGTCATGAGTGTAAAGACAGTGGTGGAGATAAGTAGCAGTGAAGCTGTACAGTGTACAACTTTGTGGAACACTGTTATTAGCATGCTGGTCATTCTGGCTAATGTAGTTTATATTTTCTATCCTCAGCTGCTTATAGCGGTACCACACAGACAAATTAAGGTCTGAAAACAGCTTGAGTTTAGGGGATGTTGAGTTTCAACTACTGGATTATTAATAACAGCTGATTGATGCTGTCTTCATGACAATTAAAATCAGAATTTTGGACCATGTAACAGAAGCAAAAAGATCTTTTTAAAAACATTTTGAGGCGTTTCGAGCATGTAAAAAGTTTAACTCCATCTGCTATGTTAATGTACACCTGATTTCATAATGATAACAACATGGTGGATGTGATGTTAGTCGGCATGACTCATTCTGCTTCTTGGTTTTGTTTAGTTTAACCAAACGTTAATTGACAAGTGCCAAAACACACATCATGTCCTCACTGAGATTGATTATTTTTGGAAGACTGTTTAAATGGGAAAAGGTGTGTGTACATTTTATGTTGCCAGGTGTTTTTGTAAAGGTTTCTATCAACACTGAAACACCAAAACGATAGAAGTGAATCTCTTCTTCTTCCTCAAATTCTTCTGCCACCAGCCTCGGCTCCGCAGTGGGATTTTGTGCAATACCAACATATTTATATTAGAATATGGAAGGGAAATCCAGTGACAATGAACATTTATGACTTAAGTCAGAAACGCAAGACTTTTTCCATCTCTAGATGATATGAACCCAGCGTGAGGCGCGATGCTTATGGGCAAAATGTTAAATGTTCAAACAACACAAATGATCTCCCATAATGCAGCACAAATTAAAAATCCTGCATAGAAAGAAAAGCATTAAAGCACATCTAGAGAGAGAATCCACAGATAGATCCAGACACACAAGGTCCAGGATTACAGACGGTCCCCCCTGCTGGTTCACCCACACACACACACACATTAATCAGTTTGTTCTGCTTGGCCTTTTTAATAATTTTTTACACACACACACACACACACACACACACACACACACACACACACACACACACACACACACACACACACACACACACACACACACACACTCAAGCTGAGTGGCTGGAAACATGGTTGCTGTAGCTTAATTCCATCTGGAGTCAATAGCAAACAGATAAGATGGACAAAGAACAGACACACTGTCTCTCTCACACACAAGCGTGCAGGCACACACACAAGCAACCACACACACACACACACACACACACACACACACACACAGACTGAAACTCCCTATATATAGGGACAGCTGAATTCCTGACATCACTTCCTGACACTTCTGTTACTCAGTACAATCTCTCATTGAGGCTTTCTTTCTGTGGCATCTGTAGAAAAGTGAAACTTGTGGTCATCATGTAGCACAGGCCTAATTCAGTCTGCAGTGTTGTTCCACTAATAAACCACAGAGTTGGTACCTCTTCCTCAGTTCTTAACTAGCTAGTGTCAAACTAGTGTTTTACTAAACCAGTTTTCAAAATGAACATTTAAGAAATACGGACATAAGTAATGTTTAAATCGGCTGCTAAAAAACACCTTCAGCACTGTCTAATTGGCATCTAAACTAAGTTATTTGGACATATAGTCTAAAGTTTTTGCCATAATGTTTTGCAATTTGAGGTTATTTGTGGTATTTTGGTGAAATTTAACATTCTTTCCATCAGCATCTTTACATTTCTGCATGATTCAAAACAGTATTGGGATCAAGTATCTGGCTCTTATCCAAACTCTTTCAGTCTAAACCAGCCATGTATTAGATCTGTTTTAGTATTAGTTCAGTCAGTTGGTTGAGTCAACAGTGCCGCCCTGTCAGTTGGTAGGTGTAAATATTTAATGATCAATTTCCTCCTTGTAAGAAGCAGTTTGTGTGGTTCAACTGGGTTTGATTTAGTGATGTGTAAATCTCCACTTCGTAAACGTCAGCCGACATGTGTTGACACATTCAGCACCACGATGGTCCAATTAGACCTGCAGTTTGTCAGCAGCATGGAGACAGCAGCTTGTGTGTAGTTGTGACCTGTGCTGTCTGACTGACCTGTCTCTGCTTCACCTCAACTTTCTGCAGTTTTCCAGCTCATTCAGAAGATAAAGAACATTTGTTTTCTGACAAGGGAAAGTGCTGAGCTGTTGAGCCCTGATGAGCTTGTTAAATGTGTATTTTTGTTGGGGTTATATAATGTATTATATTATGATTATTGATGAGGAATGTGTTGACAGCAGCTGTATCAGAAATGTCCTCATCTGTGTGACAGTTACACAGCTTAACACCAACACCATCAATCTTCGTTCTGCCCCCACAACCCTGACTGGGTCTGGTGTTTTCTCCTGCAGCGAACAGCAGACCTCTGAATCACTGAGCATGATTTCAGAGTCCAGGTGTTTGGACCTGGTCGACTCTGACAGGAACAGAGTTGGAAACTGATAATGGTCAAAAATAAAACTATGAAAAAAGGAAGTAGATGAAGATCAGCTGTCAGAATTCACCTGTATCCAACGTTCGTCTGTCTGTGCGTATCATCTCGTGCCTTTACAACTCATTTTCTCTCAAACAAGCATCATCAATTTCTCTCTCCCCTAAATAGATGCCTAATGCTATGTGTCGAGCAAAGTGCTAAGTAACACTGTGGCAGAGGGAGCAGAGTATGTGTGTGTGATCAGTGTGTTTGTGCACATATTAATCAAACACATGCTCGTTAAAGCACACAGTAACAGCCACATGCGCACTCAGTCGCATCACAGACAAGAAAAGGTGAGTGTGTGTGTGTGTGTGTGTGCGTGTGTGTATTTTCTGTGCGTCAGCAGGTGTGTCATTAAGGTCTAAAGATAGGAATGCTCACCTTTGGACTGCGGTGGGTGCGTCCGTGTAATTAACAAAGAATAAAGGAGTGAGTTTGTGAAACTCCACCTACAATCTGTCAGTCGTGTAGCACATTATTTCTTAAGTCTCCTAACTCTTCTTTTACTCTCCCCACAGCTCATAGTCGGGATTTATCAAGTTTTCTTGCCACATTTATAAGATAATCCTTCATTGATCTCCCAGAAGTGAAAGTCTTGTGTTACAGCAGCAGCAAGTATAGAAAACAAAAGGGATTAAAAAGAGAACTTACTGTTGCCGAAAATATAAGGTTAAATATTATTATCACGATTATCACAAAACCTTCCTTAAACACTACTATTAGTACTTAAATATAGCAAATTTACTTAACACCATGGTCACCTCAGAATGAATGAAACCTAACCAACTGAACTTTTTTGAACTCTGCAATTGAAATAATATCAAAGAAAGAAAGAAATTAAAGAAAGTTGGTTGTTTCAAGTTTTAGATAGTTGACTGGAAATTTCTTTAAATGTCATTTAAAATCTGATTCTGTTCATTCTTTTCTGTGTTAATAACCATTAAAGAACCAGAAACTCATAATCAGAGTTTATGATTCAACCCACCAGTCTATAAGACTTCCTGGAGCACAAGAACTTTGTATTTTGTGTTTCCTGTAGGTAGTAATGGTTAAAAGGCACAATGTTGGAACATAATTCCAGTAGACCGCTGCACAGTTATATTGGCAGCACTTACTCTTCTACACCACAGTCTCCACATTACAACTAACAAGAACAACAACCAGAGTTAAAGCTGACTCATCAGGAATCATGTAATGTCACGTCTTGTTATGTCAGTCATGTAAAATGCATGCCCTCTCAATGTTACAACTCAGCACCCAAAAACTAGCTGCGCACACCGACAGTATTAGTATAGCAAGTCATGTTAGACTTATCTAGAGCTGGTGAGACCAGGAGCCATGTTTGCTGGTCCTGCAGTGACCACTTTGTCTTTTTGACTGGTAAAAAAAACACTCTGTTGTGGCTAATCAGACTAAAACTGCTTATGAAGGTAGGAGCTCTGTGAGGTGTTTGCGGTGCCCCTATGAAAATCATGGTAATGACAGTAACATGATTTGCGGTGTTGTTTTTTAGCTACCGTTACACACTACAGGACTCTGCTGCTCAGCAGCTAACAGCCGATTTCAACACAAATTTGTTGTTCATTGTAGCATTAAGTGGAAAGAATATTGCATTCTTGTAGTTTGTAGTCAACCTGAGTTTACATTGTGACATTTGGAAGACTGGGTTTGTTTCCGTTTATGACTGTTTTATAAAGTTTGGGGGAAAAAATGAGGAGCGAAAATAATTTTAGTCAAACAAAGAAAAACAAGTGACAGTTTAAAGAGGAACTGGGGAGCCATTATTTTACTTGATATGTCTTGAGACAAAATGGCCATTCTTGATAACACTAACCAGTTCTGCTGCTTTAATCCTATTCATTTGTGTAGAATTATGTTCCAATTTGGTCTGTTACAGTATAATGAAATACTTGCACATTTCCTCCTCTTAGTGCCTGTATAATTAAGTAATCTCATCATCTGTAATTAACAGATTCGATCATAATGACATCACCAACTATTTGTGTAATAATGAACAACAAACATTCAGGTGGAGGTTGATTTTATTTCTCTGATGTCTTGTTGTATAATAATGACTCGACTTCTGGTCAATGAACGGTCAGATAATTGCTGAACACAGACAGGACATTTGTCCTGGTTTAATCAAGAGAATACACACATACACGCAATGATAGGGCACTCTGCATAGCCCGATAAGAGGAAAACTAGAAAAAGAAAATCTCTGAGACAAATAACCAAGGAGGGTAGAGGTTAACAGCAGATTCGATTGATGTAATGGTTGGCCGCTATTATTGTCCAATATTGGCCGATACGAAAACATTTTGCTTTTACAGAACATAACACAGAAAAACATGCTTGGTGTAAATTTCCAGCCAGGTGTACTTTTTCAGTGCACTCATGTCATTTTCATTTCATTTTTTTCCATTTTCCACCTTTTAGATATCAACAGGAAACACAAGTAAAGAAAGAACAACACAATAACTCTACTGTTGTGTTCTTGTGGTGTCTGTCTCAATCAAAACTGCACTGGAAACACAAACAGGAATGTGCTAAAGCAAAGTTTAGTACAAGAGTTTATGTCTTGTTTACAGAGTTTGTTTAATGAATAGTTGATGAGTTCTCACTTGACTTCCTTATTTTGTTCCGGGGGTTTAGTTCCTGAAGGACCTAAGAGAGCCCTCTTTAAAGACACCACAGAGGCTCTGAGGCACAAGCCGGTATAGCAGAATAAACCAACAAAACACATCACAGTCCCAGGGATCCCGGATCCCGGATCCCGAGATCATAGTCCCGGATGTTTTGGAGCCCTAGGTAAAGTCTCATTCTGATTTGGCCACTCAGAAATGCACTTGTTTTTATTTTTAAACACAGTTTTTATACAACTATATGTTTGCCTGCACTGTTTCACACAGTAAATATCTGTATATGCATGAATAATAACTGACCATCAACGTTCCAGTGAAATATTATATGTTAATATGTTGTTAGAACACACTGAGCCTTAATGCCATCAAAATGGACTCTGAACAACAAAAAATACAAATGGATTTCTGTTGTGGATGGTAATTGTCTGAGCATTGACGGTACGATTTTCCTCAGGTATGAAAGCAGGAAGTATAGAGTTTTGAAGTGGGCAGAGCGACTTTAAGGCCCATTAATTTTAACCACACACAACGTTAGGTGACTGACAGTTGGAGCTCTTAAAGGCTTTAATGGACATAAAATCATTCCTGGTTGAAACATCAGCACAAAAGATGAGCAACTGTGTAAGAGATGAGTAGGCCCGATAGAAGCCTGTGGGTGTAAAAACTGAAGGAGAGAAGTCAGCTTAGTCTCCAAGGTGCATTTTGGCTCATGATATGAGAACATAAATCTGCTTACATTTCGAATATTATTATATTGTGACATGGCATAAGTGTTGTCTTTTCCTTATTTTAAAGGCTGGATTACAGTAAAGCGATGTAATTACCTGAACTTACCTGTTCGACTTGTTCTAATACTCGCACATACACTTCATTATATCCACATTACTGATGATCATCACTGTGTTAATCATTTGTGAAAGTACTAATGGTTATTATGGGCGAAATATCGTTATCTAGGTGTTTGGTCAAAAATATTTTGTGATATTTAATTTTGTCCATGGCGCACAGCCCTGCTATGTGTGAATGATAAAAATTCAGCCATGTTAAATATTCAGTGTATGAAAGGGAGGCTCGCCGTCACTTTGAGAACCACTGACCTTGGCGATTGCCTGTGTCACCGATACCACAAACCACCACTCAGTAGAACCCTGACCCCAGCACTCACAGCAGTACTTCTCTAATTGTGTGTGTGTGTGTGTGTGTGTGTGTGTGTGTGTGTGTGTGTGTGTGTGTGTGTGTGTGTGTGTGTGTGTGTGTGTGTGTGTGTGTGTGTGTGTGTGTGTGTGTGTGTGTGTGTGTGTGTGTGTGTGTGTGTGTGTGTGTGTGTGTGTGTGTGTGTGTGTGTGTGTCCATGACAGAGCACTAAACAGTGAAAAATGGAGGACAGCCTTTGATGTGCACTTACATAATCTGTGTTGATGGGTTGGAATGCCACACTTAGGCCACACAATCTCACACTCACACAAATACACATGCACACACATACGCACACTCTCCAGCTCTCTCTCTCTCACACGCACACACACACTCACACACTGACCCAGTGGAGTTTTCCCTTTCATTGGTGTATCATCCTCTGCTTGGTGTTGATTGGCTCTTGGGCTGCAGTGTATTCAGTCCTGAACGCTGGTTGTTCATCCGCAGTACAAAGGAATCTAGCTTCCTTGTTACTGTACTAATTTATTTTCACAATAGCTTTTGTCTTGATCATGGTTCGTCTTTTTTCCTGATTTGTAATCATTCAATCATCAATTCTATTCGTTTGTCAATATTGCTACTGTCGTTTGCTTCCAGTAATGAATTCAAAGGCCAACTCCTGTCTCAACCTGTATTGGAAGTCTGTTAAGCTCACTGTATATCTGTGAGAGCAGAAGAATGAGGATTTGTAATTTCACTTAATAATGAAAAACCTGCCCGACAGTTCAACATCCCTTCTACAAATTATAATCACTGGTGCTGCTAGTTTTGTCTCTTTTTTTACACCTCTGATCTGAGTGTTAATGAGTGTTGGATCAAGGTTTATTAACTTGAATTAAGCAGATTGAAATTGATGTACTGATCTCTGGTCATGCACTCTAGTTTGATGTGGTAAATGATGAAATATAACTTATCTGTAAATTAGAGTTTAAACAAATTTCTACTCAAAACAGAATTGTACTTTTCTTTCTACATCTGGCTCATAAACTCTCACAGACGGTTCGGGGAGTGCAGATATTTACCCACCAATTATGTGTCTCGGAGGAGCAGCACAAAACCGATAATCAGTTTATGTCATAATGACCTCGGTGATTCAGCGGACTGCTTTAATAATCTGAGATGAGAAACTCTCATCTAATTGGCCCAATTAGTCTCTGTGCTGTTAATTAGTAAAAATCAAACAGTCTGTCTGCTGCTGATGATGTTAAACTGCTGTGTGCTCCGACTGTTTCCTGCCTGGTTCTGGTTTATAAAAATCAATTTTCCTGTTTCTGTTTCCTCTGCAGCCACAAGAACATGTTTATTCCCCGGTTTCCATGGTAACCCGAGATGAGCATGTACGTCCGGGTCAGGAGTTAACCTCAGCACTCATCTCCTCCGCTTGCCTCCTGTGAGAACTACACTATCCACAATTCCTGTGAACGGACTACCCACTCTGGCGTTTAGATCAGTTTAACAAAGACACTCAGAGGAACAACAACTACAACAACAACAACAACAACACTGCTGTGAAGAGGACCAACATGGCCAACAACACGGCGGACCACCCTCCGGGGAATTCGGTTGCAGAGGGCAACCATGATGGTGACTTTGGGGTGACCGTGGAGGATCTGAGGACCCTGATGGAGCTGCGGAGTGGCGAAGCCGTCAACAAGATACAAGACACATACGGAGATGTGCAGGGCATCTGCCGCCGCCTGAAAACATCACCTATAGAAGGTAAGACATGTCCAACACAACAAACCAGACTGAATCAACAGGTTTATTTCCTGGTTTAAAAACAGTCAAAATTGAGTATTTTTGCAGAAAAAACACTTTTGATATGTTCGTAAAACTTGAGGCCCTTAATCTACAATCAAAGCTCAGTCGAACAATCATCACCCACTTAGCAGACAGTGAAAATGAGGTCATGGTTATTACCCCATACATAATACTGTTGTCTAATTACTTAATATTATTCCCCAAATTATATTCTCAAAGAATCAAACACAGTCATATAATTGGGTTGGTAGCAGATGTTTTGTGCCCGTGCTCAGGGTCTGCACACCAGGGGTTGGTAATCACTGTTTTGAATGATACTTTGAAAATTCAAGCAATCGATTTTAATATTGATTAAACAGTCAGGGAGCTGCTAATGTATATCTCATTCAGTCAAATCATTGGCAAGGTTGATTTACCGACCAGGCAAAGCTGGGAACTGCCCCGGGGCCCCCAGACTCACAGGGGCCCCCAAGAGCCCCAGGTTCATTGGCTCAATAATTTAAATTTGTTTGGCAATTTGCACCACTAATGAATCACCAAATTCAACCTGTCTTGCCTTGTTTAACATATCATTAACATAAGATAATGGCATGGTAGGCCATTTTGAGAATTGATTGGTAAAAAGTGTAGAGGGCAAGTGTTGGGCGATGGAGAAGCATCTCAGAGCAGCTCAGTGAAAACCTTACTGAAGGAATCACCTCACTAATAAATAAACTAATTGGACATTCAGAGTAGATTGGGAAATTTCTGATTTGGGTACAGAAATAACACAGAAACACATACACATATCAGGAGGCGTGTGGGCCATTAAACAGTGACTATTCATACAAACACAACACAAAATGTCTGGTAAAAGATACGTGCGCGCACACACACACACACTCACACTACACACACCTTATTCGGTGGCGATAGACGATCAGTTTGGATTTCAGTCGGAGCTTCGTGTGAGTCCAGAAAATGGCCGACATGCTGCTGTTTGTTGTTTCTCTCTCCCCCTCTCATCTTTTGATCTGTGTGTGTGTGTGTGTGTGTGTGTGTGTGTGTGTGTGTGTGTGTGTGTGTGTGTGTGTGTGTGTGTGTGTGTGTGTGTGTGTGTGTGTGTGTGTGTGTGTGTGTGTGTGTGTGTGTGTGTGTGTGTGTGTGTGTGTGTGTGTTTGCAGCCATCGGCCCATTCCAGGATTGAAATTAGTTCCAGCCCGTTCCCCTAATGGCTCCATAGATCATTGCTCTGTTCCATTTAGTAATCAGAGGACAGCTGTAGTCGCGTCCTCCACGCAAGAAATTACTCACTTTAATGAAGAAACTGTAATTATATTTTCACTGCAGAGAGGAAGGGAGGGAGGGGAAACAATGAGGGAAACCCGAATGTAAGATTGAGGGCAAACATACGCAGTGATTGACTGTTACAGTGAACTACTCTGAGTGTCAACCCTGTTTTAATCCAGGTACTGTTTGCTGGCTTTTTTTTAATCAGTAATACCATGTCCTTCATCAGCATTATTTTCTGTATTCTGGGTCAAGCTGCAAAACCACTGGATCCTACATTTCCCACAATGCATATGGCCTTTCATTACACTCTTTCTGCCTGGTAAACACCCAAATCTTTCAAACTCCCCACCTCCAGTTTGCACCACAGGCTTTCTTTTATAAATTAATAGTCTCAAAGCCCAAGTTCAGATAACCTTGATGACATCACTATGGCACCATCAGGGTTATTTTTTGTCCTCGAGAAGACACGGAAGACGTTATTATAATTTACATTATATTTTCATTATCGATTAATCTGACTTTTATTAATTGATTTAATTGTTTTGTCTATTGAAATGAAAGAAAATGTGATCAAGAGCCAGTGCATCTTTTATCCAACTAACATTTCAAACCCAGCCACTTTTCATCACCTATCATAAATTACAAAGAACAGCAGAAAATCCTTCCATTTAAGAAGATTGAACCAGCAAATACAGTATATGACATTTTTGCTTGAAAAATGACTGAAACGATAAATCAATTATCGGTAATTCATTTTCTTTCTATCGATTTAAAACGATTAATCGACTAATCATTGCAGCTCTAATCATGCGTTCAAGCACTTGTCCAACAATCCATCTGTATGACAACTGATGATGATGATGAAGCATCTACTGTATCAGAAATGCAACAGCAGAAGATGAACTGGTATATCTGTTAACAGTGCAGCCGAGAAAACTGTGGACTGAGAGGACTCATAGCCACATATTGATTTGATAAAAAAAAAAACAGAAGTCAATAATTGGCTTGTGGCCTTTAATTGGCCATATTTCACGCTGTGCACAGCAGCCTGAAAGGACTTGTTTGCCTTGACGACGTGTTGGAGGTGACAGTGTGCTGGCTCTCAAAAACCACAGTGGAGCCTGTCTTCTGCAGCTCTTCTACAAATGGCTCATTCTCAGCAGATCATTAGAAATGATTTACTGACACAAATGGCTGATGATGACTTAAATGATTTATGAATTAATGTGAATGAACATCAGCAAGAAATGCGTGTTTGCATTAATGGTACCTTTTAACACAGCTCTGTTTCCTGTGAATCTCTAAGACATGTGAAGGCAATTTCAATTTGGTGACTCGGCCTCTAAGAACAAAAACTATGTAGACAGATAATTACAGAATGTAAATACATTGAACAAATTTGAACCATTAATAGTAATAAAAAATGGGGAACTAAAATAATGAAATTCTTAAGGATTTTAACTTGTTTAAAAGTATTTTCATTTGCACTATAAAAAAACAGTATAAGTCTGTACCTGACATAAAGGAAACCTGCTTATAACCTTGAGCTTCACACAGCCGGTTATCTGTCACCTAAATCCGATTTCTGACACTGACTGTCAGTGTCAATCCTCACCAGAGGCTAAGATGAATCATGTTCCTCACATCCTAAAACACAACAGAAAACTTCTTCTACTGTCTGATAGCCAGTTGATGGTTAGCTAAACTGATTGGCACAGTAACAGTGGCAATATGTCAGCAGTTGGCGACCTCTCACAGTTATATTTAACTGTGTTTCTGTATCAGCTCACTGTTCTGGCTGTGATGGTGATGCTTCTTTCTCAGCTGCTTTTACCTTCGGTCCGTAGAGTCAGCCTTTGATTAAACACTGAGCTGACTGTGTGGTCAGGTTGAACTCAGGACAATGACACACAAAGACACACACAGACACACACAAGGCTCAGCTGTAGCTTTGCATCCTGCTGGTTAATGTGTATTGATGAATCTGTCTGCTGCCTCTTTGGAGGTCATTGATCGTCCATCTCATCATTTTGCAAAATGTATTTCATGTTGCGAGGACACACAGCCTCTGAGCAAGAGAATCAGAGCCAGATGTAAACTTTATTCAAACAGGGCCTGGGTTACAAAAAGCTTCACAAAGAGACGCATACAGACCTAAAAATAAATTACTATATTAGGAAATGCTAATGAACAACATGTTCTGTCACTGCTCAGAAGAAGACAGGAGATGATTTCTTTTTGTCCCCGTAGTGTCACTTTTATTCCATGTAAAATAGTTTGTATCTTCAGAGAAACATCCAGGACTGAGAGCTGAAACTAGCAGATAAAAATGGATCTGAACAGTCACCAACTGTGTCAGCTGATGATCTGATGACCAGTTTTATGCTGATTTAAAACAGACGTTTTGTGCTGTTTCTCTCATCTACGGATATTCGTTCCTCAGATAAAAATGCAATCAAAGCAACTGATTGGACTTTAACACTTAGCGACTATTAACATTAACTTTTAATTATTTAGATTAATTAAAGAATAGTTGAGTTCATTGATTTACCAAACCAGAAGTTCTTGTATTCCAGGACGTTCTTCTGTAGTTACCAGGTGAAAAGAGTGTGGACTAATTCATCTCATTTGTAACAAACAAACATGTATACTTCTGTTTTGGAGGACACTTAACACAAATCTTTTGCATATTTATTGTCACAATAACTAATAAACAACAAGCTACAACAGACCGACTGCACAGCGTCCCTATCAGACTGAGTCAGTTGTCAAATCTGAACAGCAACTGCTGCAATGTGTTAAAACTAGTAAGCAAGAGACCAAAGATTTCAAAAACAGACTGAAATGACATGAGCAAACGGTCCAACATCTGTCAAGTCGTTGAACTTTAATTGGTCATGTTTACATTTGTTTAACTGAATTTTACACATCTTTTTATTAATATAAGCTATAATGACAGTGCTGCTATTGTACAGATTATGCTTTGTCAAAAGAGAATAAATGACTATGGAGGCATCTCGGCTGACAGTTCACATGGCAACTGCTGACTGACATTTGAAACGGTGCAGAGAGAGGCGACTGTCAACTTCCATGATGACACCTGTAATACTGGCTGTCAAACTGTAGATCCTCCAAACATTGATACAGGACATTTCGCCCCTGTTTTTCAAGAAGCCTACATAGTGTTTAAAATGTGTGATCTATTTATAATATTGAAGATTTGGGATAACTCAGAGAGCTGTTGAGTTATTTACCTTTTAACAAGGTTAAAAGGTAAATTTGTAATTTTTTAAATCACAAGGGTTTCAAAACCAATACTATGTTTGAGTCCTTTGTGCTACATCTGTTTTAGAAAATGGAGTGTTGATGATGAATTGAGGAGTATCACAGCCTGGGGAATGAAGCTGCTCCATAGTCTGGTGATACGGCAGCAGATACTTTATCTGTATCTGTGAGCAGACTGTGGCTGGGGTAGGTGTGTGAAGACATCTCACTTCACTGATGTCGCTGATGCTTTGTAGACAGGCACCAGTGATGTTCTGGGCAGTTTTGATCACCCGCTGCAGAGCATTCCTGTCCTGGGCTGTTTGTTCATTTTATATACAGACACCTAGTCATCTGCAGTGCCTCTGTGCTTGTCCTGCATTATTAAAATGAGCAGATCTAGCTTGTTTTAACTTTGCTGTCTTTCATGGGTTAAAATATGGTGATGGTAAATAACCAGACTTTAAAAAATGCACAGCAGCAGGTAGACCTGTGACCTCAGAGCTCATGATTCAAATCATGCAGGGAGTTCTCAAATTTCAGATGGGAGGAAGCTAACGTTGGCATCCCAGCTGGTTAAATGCTCGTGTGGCTGTAGGAACCAAAGTGATATTCCGAACATTTTGAAAGCCCACCCACACAGATATTACACTAATTAAATTACAGATCTAACAGGACTGTCAGGGTTGTGGAAAATGGTAGGAAACCACTTCGTTAAGTCTATAAAATTTCAGATAACTGAAAAAAACAGAGAAAGCAAATATTCAGTGTGCAGTGCAGAAGCAGCAGAAAAGAGTTGGAGTTATTGATTGAAAAATGACCTTTTCAGATCATTTTTAGATGGATTAATGGTTTAATTGTTGTGTTCAGACACTTTATACTAACAAAAGACAAATGAGGACTTTGTTACTCTGTTACATCCCAACCAGCACTGCATTTGATATCTGATAATGACAACCAAAATGTATGTATTGACATAAGAAAGATCCATTAAATGTTCTTTGAGAATAGAAAGCAAGATATGTACTGAGCAAACGACTAATCATCAGTCAGGGTTACATCTAAGCTCTGAAACAGTACACACACACACAGACACACACACACACACACTAGTAGTAGTATAGTAGTATAAGTAGGTTCAGAGGTTTCTTGGCCTGCTGGCGTGTCAGATCTTTTCAAGCACTGTGGTGTGAGAAGTCAGCAACCAATCTGAGATTCAGCATGATCTGCGTGACCCGAGTGTCATTCACTGTAACTAACACGCACACACACACACACAGCCTCAGGTCATCCATGTCTTTGCCAGTTGAAGCAGAATGATTCTCTAAGCGATAAGTAAGAGTGAGAAAGCCAACAAGACATGCAACGCTTTTCATGTCTTTTTATTTTTCCTTTCTCTGTATGAAGTTATTCACCCGTTCACAACTCTTATCATAAAATAAAGTCATATATTTCATATTTTCATTCAAAATTATGCCAGTGTTTGGACTATCACAGAAGGGTGAGCACATACGTTATTTCTAGCTACCTTAAGATGTAACTAGTAAAAAGACGTTTTTTATGATCAAGAGGACAATGTTTTTTCATCCAAATGGTTAAAAGTCTTTCAGGATTCTTATGCGTGTGTTTACATGTGTGTGTGACTCGTGTGTCCTCACATTACGTTGCTTGATAAAACGCCTCATTGCTTCATGCATTGTTAAGCAGACTGAAAGGGCTTTTTTGTCCAGAAAGAGCAAAGGAAAAATCTGAATGAAAACACAAACAAAAAACATTATATTGACCCACAGGACAGGCTTCTGTATGGCTTTTAGTAGGCGTTTCCTTGAGTAGATCAAATGTTTTAGACTGTAGACTCACTCCGTTCTGGAATGGCTGCTTGTATTATGTGCTTGAATTTTTACATTTGACAAACAAGGTTATTGATCATCAGCAAACTGTCTGTCAGTTCTGTTTTCATGCAGAATTTAATCTTTTTCCCTCTGTGAACTGTTAGTTTAAACCAAGTATTATCACATTAAAATTTAATTCAATATGTCAGAACAAAGATAAATTCCACTGCCGGCCAGAAGATATGCGAAACTTGAAGTGACAGTTTTAATCACTAGCAATATATTTTCTTTACAGCTCTGAGCTTACACGAACCAATGAGCAAGAAACAAAATTATTTTTTTGTCACTTCATACCTGCCTGTCATTGTCTCTTTTTTTCAGCTTAAGAATATCATTAGTGGAAAAGGAAAATGTCAGGGACATACAGGGCTACATGAGGCTGTGTGCCAGATTCAAATGAAATAGAAACCATGTCTTCCTGGCTCTCACCGGCACCATGCATTTAAGTCTTTACTTTCAAATCTCATAGAGAAACATGACCATCGGTGGTCAAGGCTGTAAATTAATTTCAATTTACACACATTTTGGGACAATTGCAGCAAATTAAAATGTATTGCAAACTGTGTATCATATTCCACTTGCTAGGGATGCACACTATAATGTTTCAGCTTCTACATCGCAATGTGGACATGCGCAATAGTCACACCACAGGACATGCTATGTCAAGTAAGGCATAATAACTCAAACACTTCTTGCTACAACTCTTTTGCTGCTCGATACAAAAGCAAACTTGAACAGTTTTCATTTTCTATAACTAATTTACAAGAGATGTATGTCTAATATTACACACTGTGATCCAATTTAAGTGTTCTTGGATTCATCAGTTTGTTTGTGCAGTCCCACTAAATCACCCCCATCATTACAGAATGATTTATTGTTATGAAATAGAGCTATATAAGTTATCTGGAGGAAATTCCCATATTTTTTCACATAGCACAAGATATTGCAGAAAAACAAAATTGCAAAGTCAGTTTTTGAAAGAAGAACTGCAGGATGATCGAAAAGATGGAGGGAAAGACAGAACTGGTGGATGCTTCACAGAGATGACAAAGGAAGCAGGAAGCAGTTCTGACAACATGGAGGAGAGAGGAGAAACAGTCATCTGTCTTTGTACCGAACATAAAAAATTCTGAAGAATGAGACTGGACGTTAATACCTGCAGCTGTAGTTTTTTTCTGCCAGAGGGAGACTGAATAAAAGTGTGAATTGTGTGGGGTAAAATATGTAGCTGCCTGTTGGCTGATAAAGCTGTAAATTGGAAGAGGCCTTTTTTTGGACCAATGAAGTCTATTTCTGCTGGAAGCTGAAATTCATAAACATCTGTGACAGGCGTGTGTGCAGCCGACTGCTCCTCTGTTACTGGAACATCATCTCAAAGCTTTAATCTGCATTTCTTTGGGGACGTTCACCAACACAACAGACCGACGCCAGGCTCTATATGAAACCCGCGTCACAATCTCAACATTAAACCAGAAAAAACAGACTTATCAATCAAACAGCTAGTAGAGGTGCTCTGTGATTTGCTTTTTTCTTTATTTTAGTGTGACAGTAGCTTTCACGACAATCACCGGCTTAAAAATGATGAAACCAAACTTTGAACTAAACCGTATGTGATGAAACACTGCTGATGATGACTTTGACAACCGGTGTATTTTTAAAATCTCTCTTTGTGCACTCTTCATGAAAATGTTTCTGCTTCTGCTCAAAACGTCAAAGGCACTCAGTCAGACATGTTAAGAAGCTGTACTGTTGGTCACATATACGGCAGTTTTTTAAAAAGATTTATCTCAACTATGGTGACTTAAATTTATTCCATTTTACCTAATCAACCTTAATCTCAAGCAATCTAATATTTTCTGACCTAATCTCATCTCACTTAACCTCATCTGGCCTCTTTTAGCTCTCATCATCTCATCTCATATGAACTCACCTCATTTGGTCACTTGACTTTATTTCATTTTCTTCCCACTATTCCTAATCTGGCCCTCATCCATTTTACATCCCTTCATCTCGTCTCCGCTTAACTCATTTCACCTAAGACCACACCCCATGTCATCCCACATCACCTCGTCACGTCTCACGTTGTCTCCTCATGTCACATTATGTCTCACCTTGCCTCATGTCCATTCATCAATTCTTCTCATCCCATCTCTAACCTAATCTTAGTCACCTTTAGCTTTCGATTGTTAAATACAAATATTTCACCATTGGAGCCATCCAGTTTAATGTTACATGACATAAGTGATGAGGACGTTTGTACCTCTTTGCGCACTGTTGTTGCATGATAAGTAAAACCGGACGCTCGTTTTTGCTATCTTGTAGTTAATGACTGGTTCTAAAGAAATGGGAGAGAAGTCATAGGGAGGAGGAGGAGGCGAACTCTTCATTCAGTCTGTCTGGAGAGAATCATTTGAGAAGGAATAAGAGGCCATTATTAAAACATATGTTAGCAGAAACATGTTTGAGTATGCTGACTTGCAGAGTCCCTCTTCGTGAAATTTCCTGGCAGTGCGGTCTATTGACATTCAGATCACGTTCCACTGCACATCTCCCAATTCCACCAAGATCCACAGCAGCCATGTTGTTGCCCGCACAGCCATGCAGAGAAAGTCGCACATTTTCAGGTTTTACTGAAAAATACCCAGATTCATTAAAAGGAGGCAGATGAGTTCAACTAATTTTCATTCAGACCTGTCCTTGTGCACCCAGAAGTTGCCGCAAATAAACACTGTTTACTGAATATAAAGTTAATGAGGTCCTGTGGTGATGAGCTCAGCCCAGAAAATCCTCTCATATAAAAACATGAAGTTAAATACGAGATGCTGATTATCATCCATTAATTAATTCCCTTCGTTAAGTATAATAAAGATTTTCACCCAGATTTTTAAATTTAAAACCAAAAGTAAGGAACTCTTTGGATGGAGTCCTCCTGCTCTGCCCCCGTGTAAGCATCCAAGCCGACTGAGAAATGTCTTTGTTTTTATTGTCCTTATATAGAGAATGAATGAGCAGATAGACATGAGTCACTGCTGGAAAATGACAGTCACAGCTCTGGAATCAATAACTCAGAGATATTGTTTGGTCTTCAGTTAGCAGAGGTTTGTAAGAGATCTCTCTGCAGAGGGGCAGGAAGACAAAACATCAGGCAGATTTATTTTTTATTAGGTGTACTAGTCAATTAGTTGAAGAAATCTGGCGACTGTAGGCAAAAATTAAGCTGCAAACCCTACTCTTTAACTTGATTTGTTTTTGTTGTTTGTCTGGGAAATAAGGCTGCAGCTAATAATTATTTATAAGTTAATATGTTGAATTAATTAATTAATTTATGCTTCATTTCCAAATTAGCTTTTAACAGAGGTCTTCAGTATTTCCCAGTGAGTCAGCTGATCTGGACTGGATCGGTCTGATCAGGTGGTGTTGTGTTGACATGGAGCATTTTGGCTCGGGTGGAGCACCAGATTGTGTGTTCAGCAGGGAGGGTTCGGGTCAGTTCAGGCTGCTATAGACTCATCATTACCACGGACAACACCCACCAGTGGTTTTCAGCCTGAAGGTTGGGACCCACACAAGAGACCACAGGATGGACCTGAAGGGTCGTAGGATGATTGACAGGAAGAGGAAACCACAGAAAACAGACTTTTTGATGTAAAGGTTATTTTTTCTTAATATTCATCAGTGTATCATTTTAGCATGTCAAGTCTCAAAACATAATCAAAATAAAACAAAAATCTTTTGTCTTTGGTTCAACTGATCACAACTGGTAAACGTGGGGTCATTTTAAGAGGTTGCAAGTTAAAAATGTGTGCGGAACCACTGCTGCGTACAACAAACCTAGAGAACAACACAGCTTCTTCTTAAGTTGTTAAAATTCACGTCTGATGACGGGAGTAATTTTTCCAATCTGTGTGGCTGCTCTTGAAAGCACCATTTGCCTGACCTTACATTCATTTTTTTTTTTTTTTTTTACTGAATCGACACTGAAAGGAAGAAATAATGAATCCAGAAATACATCATTTCTCAGGGTGGAACAAATCTGTGTTGGTAATTCGCCCAAGTAAATACTGTATATGGAAACACTGCAGTCTTTCATGGCAACAAAAGTAGGTCATGTTGCAAAACTACTGTTTATAGAAACATGCAAAATCCTGACTTTTCATAACTATGGTGTATCTTCTGCCTTCACTGTGTGTAGGTGCACAGCTATGCAGCAGCCAGTAAAGGTTCAAGTCAGGAATCAGCCTTTTTTTTTTACTGGAGGCAACTGTGAAGCTGTGAAACCGTATTGGACAAAAAATTCAATGATAGTGATTACAAATCAGAAAATTATAAGATTCCATAAACACGAGTTCAGAAGAGACAAGTTCATTAGCATGTCTGACAAAGACCCCTGAACGCTGTAGATGTTTTTAGACAGCAGAGATTACAACTAGAAAGTTGAACAAGTTAGTTTATAAGGATGTGTTGGTGAGTTTTATTAATATTGATAACAGAATACCCTGTGCTTCTTCTGAAACTGCTGTAGTAAATGCTGTCTTTTCCCAGCATATGGGCATTAAATTCCAGGACCTCTTTTTTTTTTTTTCTTCAGCAAGACAGATGAAAGAAATGCTGAATGAAAGATTGCATTCAGTTACAGAATCCAGTGGAACAGAGGCCAGCTCGGATGTGACATCATGAGTTTGGCTCTCTATTGTGCATTAACATCCATTTGAATCCGTAATACACAAGGGGCAAAAGTACATCATGTTTCTGTACAGCTGCCGTTGCTATGTGAGGATGTTTTGATGTTATGATATCTTGGGACCCCAGATAAAATAATTAGTTGTCTCAAGAGCAGAGGTGATTTCTGACTTCATAAGAAGAGGAGACAGAATGTCAAAATGTGTTAAAAGGGAAACATTTTGGATTGCAACCTTTTTAAAGATACAACATACATAGTACTTAATGAATCCAATCATTGTACTCATTATTAAGTAGTATTTCAGGATGTCTTTCAACATTTATACATCACTAGGTTGGACTGTTGTCTCCCCAATTTGCTGACATTTTTCATTGCCTGTTCTTTTTTAAATCCCCTGGTGGTGTGTGTCATACACACAACATTGTCAAAACATCACACCCCTGTCCTGTCCTGCCACTCCTCGGATCGCTCTTTATTACACAGACATTGATTCTGTTACTGTCTGCTGCCAGCTCAAAGGTGGAACAACGCTGCTCACCATTCCAACTTTTCCATCTTGAACATACTGTGTAAAAGGGGCTTAAGTCTTCACTACATATAAGAGTCTGGAGAGACATGGATATAAACTGCTACTTGACTGTTTCACAACGGTAACAAATGAAAAATAAAACGCAAGGTGTTACTTAAGCCACACTCTTCTTACTTACTGTTTTAGAAACTGTTTCTTTATCGATGTGAATATCAATGTCTTATGTTAATGTGTGCAGGTCTGTCTGGTAACCCCGTTGATTTGGAGAAACGTCACACATCATTCGGCAAAAACTTCATCCCACCCAAGAAGGCCAAGACATTCCTGCAGCTGGTTTGGGAGGCTCTGCAGGATGTGACCCTAATCATCCTGGAAATTGCTGCCATTATCTCGCTGGCTCTGTCCTTTTTCCATCCACCAGGGGGCGATAGTGAAGGTTGGTACTGTCAGTCTGAACTGTTGCAAGCTTTACACTTTCAAAATCAATTACTATTTTATTTAATTTGATTTATTTTATTTTATATTTTTTGTGTAAATTTTGTGATTCTACCTGATTATTTTCTCATCTTCTAACAGCATGTGGCCAGGCTGCAGGCGGTGTCGAGGACGAGGGCGAGTCCCAGGCAGGCTGGATCGAGGGCGCCGCCATCCTGTTCTCAGTCATTATTGTGGTCCTGGTGACGGCCTTCAATGATTGGTCGAAGGAGAAACAGTTCCGCGGGCTGCAGAGCAGGATTGAGCAGGAACAAAAGTTCACGGTCATCCGTAAAGGCCAGGTCATCCAGATACCTGTGGCAGAGATCGTGGTGGGAGACATAGCTCAGATTAAATATGGTACGAGACCACAGACACCAGACTGAAATATCAAACCTGTGACATTAATGTCACCCCCAAAGGTTTTAAGACACACACAGTACCTTTAGACAGGCAGATTTACGTTCTGCCTCCTGGGTGTGTGCTGTGGATTTTTTGGATTTGTTGTACTCTTTTGACTCTGTTCTTAAGAAAAAACAACTACAGAGTGAGCAGATTAAGTTCAAATTCTAGTTGTTGTTTTTTTAATTTATATTTTACAATAAGATCTGTTTTAGTATTATAGGAGAGCTAAACAATGTCTGCTCAATTTGGATGTTTTTAATGTAACATTTCATAGTTCAGACTTAATCAGCGTTATGAGAGACTGCAGAAAGGCCAAAAATTGACTTTGTTTCTTGAAATAAATTAAACGTACCCTCTGACCTTTGTGCCTGCAGGAGACCTGCTGCCTGCCGATGGAATCCTCATTCAGGGGAATGACCTGAAGATAGACGAGAGTTCTCTGACTGGAGAGTCCGATCAGGTCCGCAAGTCTTTGGAGAAGGACCCCATGCTGCTTTCTGGTAAGTGCCTGCTCACAGTCTTATGACATGGACCAACACTGATGGTGGTTTTTGAACTGAATCAAGAACTACATCAAATCACTTCAAGATACCAGCACTACATGCCAGTGTAAAATAAAAAAAACAGAGCATGGGTAAGTGCTTTCAATTCGGCAACCCTGTTATTTTCTTTCTGAGCCTCAGAACCTATAACTGATATTTCTGGTTCACCCTTGTGAGCTGTTAAATGTTTTGCAATATCAAGGCACTTATATCTAAAATATACATCTAATAAGAAATAATTGATTCTGACTCATCAGGAGACTCAGCCACATAAAGCTTAGTGTCATCAGTATAGAAAGATATGCCATGACTCCTGATGACACCACCAAGAGGTTACATACTCTAAGATGAAATAGTAGTGGCCCAAAGATTAATCCGTGGGGAACTCCACACGTTGATAATATCAACAAACTAACAACTCTGAAGAAAAGACATGACAGTACATAACAGTGACAGTTAAAGTTCTCGTTGTAACTTTTAGTTTGTTTTTTTCCTTTCCTAAGGGACCCACGTAATGGAGGGATCAGGCAGGATGGTGGTGTCAGCTGTTGGACTCAACTCTCAAACTGGTATCATCTTTACTCTGCTGGGCGCCAGCGAGAATGACGAAGAGAAGAAGGTCAAGAAAAGTAAGACATAAGACAAAGCTTCTGAAAAAACACACCATGTTGAAGTGTTGAAGGTCATACGAGGGCACTAAGTGTGAAGTGTTGGGAGGAGTTGAGTCGTAAGAAAGATGATTTTCACCTTGTCAGCTTCTGAATATTTCTACTCTACTGTTTGAACAGTGCAGATTGGAAATATTTGCACGTTTTTATCAGCTGGTGTTGATTTGAAGTTTCTCCCGTTGTATTAGCTGACTCTGTCAGCAGGTAGTGTTCATCCAGTCCGAGCTGATAACAGCTGAGCTGTTTGAAGGGTATAACTGTAATATTTTAACATCAGTGAGCTTCAATCTGATCAAAAAGTCATCAGTGAATAAATGAGACCACAGATGAGTTCTCGTGTAGTGATCATATCTGCTCAACAACTGAAGACAACTGACATGAGTGTCTGACCAGAAGAGATATTGACAACAACAGTTACAACATAACAAGGCATGCTGGGCCTGTCAGTGTTTGGATTTCTCAACATGTTGAAGTGGTGTACATGGGGTTGTAAGAGGTATACTCTGCATCCAAAGAGCTTTGTGGTGGTGTCATTCATACTCAGCGTCTACGTTAGCATGCCTAGCTAACAAACTTCTTACCCACATTTATAAACAAGGCTGTGTCTTTAAGAAATATATCTGATCATCCATTATTTCTTGTTAACTTGTATAACTCTTCTATAACTGGTGAGGATGCTCAATTTGTAACTGGGACATTTTAGCTTTCACCTCAGTCTGCTTTGCATCAACATGTGATGCTTAGCTGTCATAATTACTATTTGGCCATCAAATAGAGCTGCTAAAACCTGCCAGTTAATTTGTTATTTCAGCAAAATTGTTGGTCACTGAATAAAAGTGTGTAGCTGCTTTTGTTTAATTCTTTTTTAAATCAAAGACCTCTTGTGTCAAAAATAACTAATAATTAATGGTCAATCTGCCACCTTCATTTTTAACCTAATAATTGATAGATGGGAAGCGTTACTGGCATAGCAGTGGTACTCAGTTTTTCATTGCACACTTGCAAATTAATGCTTTCTTGTGAATATTTCAGTCAGTCAACACTTTGAACGGTTTTGAAGTACAAAAACTGGTTGATCACCTGAATAAAACTACATTGTGGTCTCATTTATTCATGGTAGTTCATGGCCACTATACTGAGTTAATGATTTGACAGTGATGTAATGTTGGGTAAAAATGCCAAACGTACCTTCCTCTGTTTACATGCAGTTGCTTTTTGAAGTGGAACCCTTCAAAAGCCAAAGTCCCGATGATCCTCGTACTATCACAGAGCAGTTTGATGTAAACCAACAGGCTTCTGCAGTCGGTCTCTATTGCTTTTTATTTGCTTGTGATCATGCTAACCCCCTTTTACTCATGTGTTTTTCTTGAGTTTGTTTTTGTCTGATCATTTGTTTTATTGGCTAAAGTTTGAGTTTGTCAGGCATTCATTGTGAACTGGCTGAATGTACCAGCTCAGCGGAGAGAGATGCTCAGGTTTACATTTTGGCCTCCAGTCACTGATTTTAAAAACTAAACCAATAATGAGTTCCTAATGAGGAGAACCACAAGATTTCTTTTCTGAATCCATAGAAATTAACTGAAAATAATCAGAAGAAGAGAGCATTTAGAGTAGCTTATACAGGTGTCTCTACTTCTATACACATAGGCCTTAGCTGCAACTGTAATCTAAACCCAACTGTAACCCCAAAGTCTTAAAACTAAGACTGAATCCTCAGAAAACCCTGTGAAATAATGAGGACTGGAGACAATGTTCCACTTTCCAGATCATCAACCCACTGTACACACACATATTCATGCATCATTCATGTAAAGTCACACCCATTGGTTGTCTTACAAGCATAAGAGCCTCCAGTGAATGCAAACGCAGTTCAGTCTCTGTCATCAATCACAAACTACCAGCTGAATTACAAAGAGGTGTGTGTGCGCGTGTGTGTGTGTGCGCGCGCGCGTGTATGTGTGCGTGGGTGTGTTTGTGCATGTGTGTGTGTGGGTGTGTGGTTTTGACCTTGCCACACTCCCTTTTACAATAAAAGCAGAAAGCTCCATATTAGGACGCCAGGAAGTTGATATCCCCTTCATAGTGACCAGCTACTCGAACTTAGCTGAAATTACAATTCATCATCCGGACACATTCTTGTAATTGTGTCAAAATTTCTTGGCAATCAATCTGTTGAAAATATCTCAGTCTAAAGCGAAGTCGTGGACCACCCAGCCAACATTTCCATCGCATTTAGTTTGATTTTCGCAGCAGGTCATGGTGAGAGTAGACTTTGTCATTGCAGCAATACAATGACATTTAGCATCTAACCAGAAAGTATGAACAGTAGTAAAGTACATATAGATATGTTATGAAGATGAATGGATATACGAAGAATGGTAACCAGTATACCTTCTTAACAATAAGATAGTGTTTATAAAACTGTCACAGTCCACAGAAATATGGCACATCAAACCAATAATGTATTTTTGTTTACTACATTATTGTTTAATGTTCAATTACATTTTTGAATTGAACTCTATATTTCCATTGATTTCGATTTTCTAAAATAATAATAAATTGATTAGGTCTGCTGTCAAACATTGTGGCTATTGGTTCTCTGCAGCAGGAAGTCGTGCGTCTCTCTCCTCTGATTGGTACATTCCTGCCCACAACACACACACGACACACACACACCTGTGGGTTTCTATCAGTTTGAACTTTGTGTTCTCCCTCAGTTTGATTTGATCTTATTTTTCCTTTGAGCCATCTTATCAGCATTCCGCCCTCTCTCTCTGTCCGAACAGGTAAAAAACAAGGACCCCCTGAAAATCGCAACAAAGGTAACCCCTCCATTCATCCATCTGTCCCTCTCTGTCCCTCCATCCTCCTTGTTACTCACCCCCTCCTCACCCTCCACCCAGCGGCAGAAGGGGAGTGTCCAGTCCATCTCTCTCTCTCTGCTGTACAAAGGGGGACGTTCTCTCGCCTTGCTTTACCTGTAAAAGGGTGCAACTCTCAACCTTCAAGTCTTTGACAGCCAATCACAGCATCTACACTTGTCATGGTAACTGTCATAGGGTGACTATGGGATTGTATTTATGCCTTAAATTCTGAGAGTATGTTGGGACATTTTGAGCACAGAAAAAGTTCCTAAACAAATTATATTTTGTAGAGGAATTATAACTCAGAGCATAATGTCATTTGAGACAATAAAGATATAAATTGTGCTCAATGATTTTAGGTTTTTGCCATTAAAACATTTTGAAAATATGCTATAAGGCGGTTTCAAGGTGTAAAGATTTGCTGATTAATCGTTAGTCAACTGATTGAAAATGAATCAGAAGCTACTTTTTGTTTGGATCAAACAAAACAAGTTATATTAGTATTTCATGTTAGGCTCCAGAAAATTAAGATTGGCAGTTGTCTCATGGTGACCTTTGATATTTTGTAGACTTAATGTTGAATAAAGAAAATTATGGAAAGTTAATTATTCTGTCCTTGATCCAACCACCCATGCTTACCTAAATAAATATGCTACAAGCCAACAAAATACACATATCAACTTTCAGACAGAATTTAATACAGGTTTAAAATCAAGATACTAGCTAAACCATTTAAACTATTTCAGTGGGCACGTACACAGACAGCACATGGTGCAGGAAAATTGAAAGAGAGAAAATCTGTAGCTTTACTCCATTTATTGAGTACAAAATAAAATGTTGTTTGCTCAAATAAGATTATTCTTTGAATGATAATTTCTCTACAATATATAATTTTTGTGCTTGAAAATCTCTTTTTAATGTCCCATAGCACTCTAAGACATGAGACACAAATATACCCCCATCAGTGAGGTTGACTCTTACACAGCAGTCTGACCCTTAAAGTGTCTTTCATGGGTGTTGCTGTGTTGAAATCGAGCGCTCCCTCAGTGCCTTTAACTATTTAATATTTAATGGATTTGATGTGTGTTTCCGTTGATGACGTCATTGTTCCAACCTCCGAATTCGACCAGCCAACCATCCTCTTATGTCCCGTGTGATCCAACACATGTCTAACTTCCTCTGCAAGCTGTCACTACACACACACACATACACACACACACAGCTCCCCTCCTCCCGACCTCCCATAGTTTGAGCATCTGCTGCAGGCAGAATGCTTCTTGATGTACACAGAAACACACACACACACACACTCCTTGCTCTTGGACACTCATCACACTTTCGCACACAGAAATATTTCACAGGGCTGCGGTAACAGATGACCCCCGATAAAAACGCCTAGAGAACAAAAACTGCAGAAACACCTTCAGTTGCTGTGGACTGACTTCAGAATTCTGAGACCACAGAGAATTCTCACCTCCTCTGCAGCTCTTTTAGGTTTACTTGCCTCCTTTAGCTCCTAGTTTTGGTTTCACAGCACATATACCGTGCGGTTTTAGTTCGATCACTCTCGTCAGCCACGTTTTCACCAGCAGCAGGAAGCTGTTTTCACATGTCTCCAATGGAACGATGTGGTTTCTTTGTCTGCTGGATGTGGAAGTAGACGGTTGCTTGCACTTAAAAATGTGTCAGAAATGTACATCTGTCAGCTTATGGTGGAGTTCGTATGCCCCCTAGTGGCCAAAAAATCAATGCACCTTGGAATTAGACACACCACAAGGTATGGATACCTTTATGATGCCTTTAAACGATTCTACTGGGCTGTTTTTTCTTTCACTGTAAAGCTGCTATTAGTGAGTGTCAACATCTTCTGCAGATGTTTCACTTAAAGCCTAATCAAAGAAATTGAGGTTTAGGTCTATAACTGAGAACTATTTACATTTATGATTAATCACACTTCCTAAAGCCCAATTTAACATTGTCAAAATTGCTTGTCATTTTTCAGGCAGCAATCTAAAACCAAAAGATGTTGCGTTTACTAACTATCGCATAGGACAAAAGCAACCAACATAATGGGCAAACATAATGTTTGGCATTTTTGTTTGAAATATCAGTTAAATAATTAATCAGTTATTTAAATAGCTGCCAAATACTGTAATTCTCAGCTAGTTAATTATTGGACTAATTATTTAAGCTCTCTGGGCCTTTTGAGCTGCTGAAAAGCTTTTAAAGTGAAACATTTGTGCAGGAAGTTTAATTGACAATATCTCAACAGTGATAGAAAAACAGCAAAGTAGAAGCAACTGGATGTAATTAGCAAATTAAAACTGTATTAGCGTTTAAAAGTCAATGTGAGAGCAAGAGTTGTTCAGTGTGTCTGTTGTTGTACTGATGGAATAAGTCCTGTGGAAATGTATATTATACTGAATTTATCTAGACAACAGATGGACCTGGACGGATTAAGTTTGTGTCAACAGTAAATTAAAGTCGGGGTAAAAAAAAAAGGTTTCTTAAAATGAATTCCAACAGTACAACAACAGAGTCATGATCACCACTCTGCTGCTCTTTTTAACACCAATCCTCAACACCTCCTGCAAATGTTTCACATTAAAAGCCGAAAAGGAAAGCAGTGATTTTTCTTTTGAGCTGCTGAGATGCTTTTATTGTGAAATGTCTCTACAAAAGCGTTGCGTTTTGTCTACACAGCAATGAGAAGATAAAAATAACCTTATTGTATCTGAGAATTTGTGGAGGCTACATGTTCGGTTTTCACATCACACATTTCAATGCAATGAATGTGACTCTCTGTTGACACTGTTGAGAAAAACCAACCGCTCCAAACAGTGCGGTGATGTTTTTTGGCTGAAGCAATGCTGTCAGTGTGTGTGGGAGTTGCACCCTTGCAGTATTAGTGGGCTGTGGGCTGTCGTCTGTTCTGTTTGTGTACCTTCAGTTTCTTTTCTTTTCGCCTTTTGATTCCTCTCATTTCTCTCACTGTTGCCTCCTTGCAGGGTGTTGCTCAGGACTTCATGTTGTCTTGTAATCACTGTTTGAATCTCTCCCTCTTCTCTGTTATTTTTATGTCTTGCTGAAGTCTCCTGCAGCCTCCACAGCTCTGCAGCCTCCTCTACCTCCTCCTGTCTCTCTCTGTCGTGGTTCTGCATCGCTGTCGTTTTTTTGTTTTCTGGGGTGATCCTTTGAGTTCGTCTTCTGTTTGTTGACTTGCTTTTTGATTGTCAGACACCCCCTCCCCTCTGCCCGCCGTGCGCTCTCCCATGGTTCAGTGCTGCGCCTGTTTACAGTTCTGTGGTTGGTCAGTGGGTCTCAGTCCTGTTCATGTGCAGCTGTGTCAGTTAGTTCTATGTTGTGGCTTGTCTTCAGAGTGGACCATGTGCATAAAGCTCCACAGCTTCCTGGTTTGACACAGACTCATCCCCACATTAACAATGTCTAACTGTCATGTTGAGGTCATGCTGTCATGAAGGGACTTCCCTTTTGGCAAAGTTGTATGTGGGGAGCTTCTCATTATGAACCTGATGAAACTCAGAATGAGGCAGTGACGATGACAGTGAAGGAGTTTTGGGATAAAAGTGTCTAAAAAAACACATAATAAGACATTAAAGATACACTCCTTGCTTTTGTGCTAGCATCCCAAAACCTTTTGAAGTTTGGAACAAAGTATGAACAGTGAGCTGTGAGGTAATGTTCATCTTTTTGTTTTCGAGACATTGAACCCCATGCAAGAACATGTTAGTATTCTTATCCTAAATCCCTTACATTTTCCACCAGCTAGTTAAAGTGTTTAAACAAGTTTGCAAACATCCCTCGTTTTAACCTGAGGGGTACGATCTGAATGTGAAGTGGTGTACGTTTTGTGACAAATGGTCGTTAGCAATCATGTCCCCCTAAGGTGAAGAATTTCACTCTGCTGAGCTTTAAGTCTTTCCGTTAGAAATCGGCAGACAAATTAAGCAAATTTAACAGTGTCAAACACCAAAATTCACGAGAATGATTGTCACATCCAAAAGCTGTGTAAAAGAAATGAGCGTAGCTACCCATTGGTTTGCAGACTACGGTTTTTGCAGCCTCGAATTATCAAAAGCCAGAAGTGACCATATCTGGCCAATCTGACTCAGGAAACCATGCAGGTTGTTGTAGAAGCGACTTTGAGCCACGCCCTAACGCAAACCCTACTCTATCGTCTATTTTACCCCGAGTGGGACCATAATTTACAAAATTAACATCCCCTCTCCATCACGCTGCATTGAAGAAGAATTGAAACTAGTGCTTGAGACCATAAACTCATTAGAAAACTGTTTACTGAGATAACAACTCAAGTGAGAAGTAGAGTCATTTTCTAACAAGTTTACGTACAATCAGGCTTATTTTTGCAACCATTGGAGGCGCCCCCTGCAGGCCATTAGAAACAATGCAGGTTTTAAGGCACCACATTGGCTTCACTATGTCACACCACACAAATGGGTTATGGAGTTATTTCTCAAAAGATAACTTAGTAACCATGTATTTGCACCTCCATGACAGCTTATCTTTCTGTCATTGGCTTCTCACTGTAGAATTTATTTAAAACCTCTTGACAGTGTCAAAAACAACATTAAAGGTATCACAAAAGTAAACTTTATTGCAAAACATTTGTATTAGTTTGTACAGTCAAGGTAAGGCAATTCTATTTGTATTGCTCCTTTCAACAACCAAGCACCTCAGGGAGCTTTAAATAAGACATACGATATAAAAGATACACAATGCAATATAATAACTGTATTTAAAAGGATTTGAAAGGATTAAAACAAAATAAATAGAATTAAGTGGCCAAGAGTGTAGGTTTCATGCACCCCTTATTACCATAAAACTTTGTAAACAACACTTTCCCCCAGGTAAGCCTCACAGCATCCCCACCTACACTCTGTGAACATATGTATAATACAACACAGACAGCCTCCTCCACATCTATCTATCGATCTGTACATAAATCAAACATCAGGCTAAATACTCAAATGTTCTTTTAAATCACTTCTGTTTGTACTAGTAGCTCTTGCATGTGGTCCAATCAGCCACTTTTGTTATAATAGATTTAGATTTAACTTAAAGCTGAAAAAGAAACAGCATAAAAATGGACTGTATAGTTTCTACTCCTTTGGCTGCTTCCAGTAAAGGTTTCTCTAGATGAAACCAAATAATGGAATAAATCTGATTGCAACAGCTGCCTTCTCTGACCTCAGTAGATAAGTAAATAAGTAAATAAAAAAACTGCATAGGAGGACATTTTGCATGTTATTTGAATTACATTCAAATTCCCTCGTTAAAATTTAGATAACCTTTTCAGCGAACACTTGAAGTTTCTCTTTTTATTTAGAAACTTCTTATTGCTCATCCAGGACTCTAAACCAGGAATCTGCTTTATGTCCATGATCTGTTGGTATTGTTGGTTCCAGAAGTGATGTTGACATTGTTACCAGCAGTGGCTCTCCAGTAGGGTTTACTATAGGAAAATACAGTTAGCTGATGGGCAATATCTGAGTATATAATGACCCAAATACGAACATTTCCAGTATTTAATGTTAATGACCAAACAACAAATTGACAGAATCTTGAGTTAGAGTCATCCCAGTTGTCAGTGTTGTCAGCTCAGTTGTTCACGAGGGCAAACGGCACAACACTCAGTGTGTCAGATTAGAGTAGCTCTGTTCTTTTTCCATTCATCACCTGCTCACATTTCTTTGGTATGGAAATATGACAAACAGACAAACAGATCAAAAAGCTCCACATACACTACTACAGTCCAAACAGGATACCAGCTGATGAAGTGAAATGCAAATACAGTTTGTTTATGCAAATGAGGAGCAGAGCCGCCGAGCAGAACGTGCAACCAGAAGCCATGTCAGACTTCAGAACTCAGCCTCGTTCCAAAGCTTTGAGCTCGGATGTGAAACAAACACAGTGTGTGTGATTGACAGCCTCCGGTTTAATCCTCTCTGTTGTATCTGCTGTTCTCTGTTCTGTCTGCTGCTCTTCATTATGAACTGCTGCTCCCAACTTGTCTGTGACACTCTCTAAAAGCTACCTGGACCTTTTCATGAATGTTCTGTGATCATAAATTGATTAAATGCTCCTCTCTGCATTCAGCCAAAGGTCACCATGTTATTGATAAAGAGTCAGAGGTCTTTTCTGATTTCTGAGATAACTCGTCCGGTCGTTTTCAGCTTTCGCTCTGACTGAATCTGTAACATTTTCTCTGCCTCTCTACCCTTCATCCCCAAACCACTCCTGAACCCTTCTTTTTGTTTTGTTTTATAATGTTTTATTATTTATGGATTTAATTCATTCACCTTTTTCACCCCATCCTGCCTTTCCTCATCCTCCAAACCTTTCTTCCATCTTCATTCTCGAAAAAATACAACCACCTTTCTCACAATCCATTTTCTCAATCCCATCTATCACTCTGTCTCATACCTCCCTCTCTCCCTCTTCATCCTCTTTCATCTTCACCTCTCTCTCATCACAAACCTTTTCCTTATCTCTCCTAAACCTCCTCATTTCTGCTTACTCTCCACCCCGGTCCCACCTTCCCTCTCCTCACCCATTGTCCCCTTTAAAACCTGCCTCCTCCTCCTTTTACCCCCAAACCACCACCTTATCCCCCTTCCCCCGCAGCCAAAACCCAGGATGGCATTGCCCTCGAGATCCAGCCGCTGAAGAGCGAGGAGGCCGCCGAGTCAGAGGAGAAAGAGGAGGTCAAACCAGTGAAGAAGGTCAACGTGACCAAGAAGGAGAAGTCGGTGCTGCAGGGCAAACTGACCAGACTGGCTGTACAGATTGGGAAGGCTGGTGAGGAGCATGCACATGCACATGCACATACACACACATTATATATATATATATTTAATATGGATTTAAAAAGTAAGCACATCCAGGTCTCTCCCCTCCAGTATATGTAAACAAGAGTCTACAGCCATGCTAGCAGCTGTGTGAGGCTGTACTTAGGCACAGCAGTGCTTTGAGTTTTGTGCTAATGTCTACATACTAACAGGCACACAGTGACAATGCTAACATGCCGATGCTGATGACTTCATTGGTCGCCCCCGCATTCGACAGCTTTTATACTGAGGACCTTTTTCTCTCACCTGATCACGTGACTCTGTAGGCTAGCTAGGCTAGCAATAATTTCTCACTGCTTCCAGTCTTTTTACTGTGCTAGATTAACACTTACTGGACTCATATCTGCACTGGACACACAAATATGAAATTGATCCCAACCCTTATCATCTGACACTGGGGAAGACAATAAACAAGAGCATTCCCAGAAATGTGGGACTGTTCCTTTAATAGCTCACTAAGTGAGCAGGCAGTGAGGGGACTGAGAGGCTGAGGGTCAGAATGCACTCAGTTTTATTGGATAGATGTTTTATTGGGAACATGATTCATCCCGGAATTGAAGGTATTTTCTGTGTCATTTCAATTGACCTTAATACACTGAGGGGCTTTCAGGACGAAGTGGAGGGGAGGCACCAGCGACCAGCCTCCGTTATAAACTGCCCCTCATTACAGGACAGAAATAGAATTTGGGCCAAAACACTTTGACGTGAGGTGATTGACAGGAGAAATGAAGCAGAAAAACACAAGCAGTGGATTTGTCTGTTTCACCTGTCCTCACCTGTTTGAACATTTCAGGAGCTCCAGCACAAAAGCAACACTTCAATCATCATTCCATGCAGCATAATATTTTTTGCATTATCACTGTATTACTACTAAATCCTTTGCTAATTAATAGACATTTTCTAGATATAATGATGTTCTGTGTTATTTAAAAGGAAAAAGGTACAAAGTTAAACTATGTTTTAAGGTTAAGTCATCATCCACTGACACTTTCCTGATTGTCCATGGATGCACCATGTGACGTAAAATTTTACCATGACAAAAAACTTAAGCTAATCCCTGTAATGGAGTACTTACAGAATGTAATTGATATTTCACACTGTAGTAAAATATGTGGAATTAAGTGGCCATGACATGAAACTGACTTGACTTGAATAAGACACGTGCTTATGTTTAAATCTCTGCTCGTTCTGCTCATTCTAACCAGGTCTGATCATGTCGGCTGTGACCGTCATCATTCTCATCCTGTACTTTGTGATCGACACCTTTGGGGTCCAGGGCCGTACCTGGGCGGCCGAGTGCACTCCAATCTACATCCAGTACTTTGTAAAGTTCTTTATCATCGGCGTGACGGTGCTGGTGGTTGCTGTTCCTGAGGGGCTGCCGCTCGCTGTCACCATCTCTCTGGCTTACTCTGTCAAGGTAAACAGGATGAGAAGCAAAGGGGATTAGAGGAAATATAAGATTAGTGGAATCTAGTTGGATTTTCCTATAGTTTTCAAAATATGTCTAAAAGCAAACCTCAGCCTCTAACCTCTTTCTCTATACTTTAGAAAATGATGAAAGACAACAACCTGGTGCGTCACCTGGACGCCTGTGAAACGATGGGCAACGCAACAGCCATCTGCTCAGACAAGACGGGCACACTGACGATGAACCGCATGACAGTAGTGCAGGCATATATCGGCGACACGCACTACAAAACCGTCCCCGAACCGGAAGCCATCAAACCAGAGACTCTTGAGATAATGGTCAACAGCATCTCCATCAACTCAGCTTACACAACCAAGATCCTGGTGAGACCTACACTGTAACAGCTACATATGACCACAGTACTAACATAACATAAGACAATCTTAACATTAACTCTGTCTAAAACAGCCCATTGAAGAAGTGAGGACTGGACAAAAACAAACTGTTTGTATATTACTGTTGATAAAATACTCAAAAACCTTTATTTTTTATTTTACTGTTCATGGAAACTCTTCACAAAAGAATTAAAAGGAGTAGGTCACAGCTAAGATACCAGTTTTTTATGTGTTCATGATAATTAATATCACATCACATTCAAACTTTTGTCCACTCTCAGCCTCCGGAGAAAGAAGGTGGCCTGCCTCGCCAAGTGGGCAATAAGACCGAGTGCGCTCTGCTGGGGCTGGTGCTGGAAGTGAAGAGGGACTACCAGCCAATCAGAGACGAGATCCCCGAAGAGAAACTCTACAAGGTTTACACCTTTAACTCCTCCCGCAAGTCCATGAGCACGGTGTTGAAGAACGCTGATGGAGGATTCCGCATGTACAGCAAAGGAGCGTCAGAGATCGTCCTGAGGAAGTAAGAAAAGAGAGCAAATTAACGGAAAAATATTCATCTGTTTGAGGGAAGAGGGGTGGTTGGATGGAGTAACAAATGAATAGGTGGGGTAATGGATGGCATTTCTTACCCTGCTTAATGATCACCCTCCCCTTCGTCTGTCCCTCTCCTCTCCTCTCCTCTCCTCTCCTCTCCTAGATGCTCTCGTATCCTGGACGCCCAGGGTCAGCCTCGTGTCTTCAAGCCGAAGGACCGTGACGAGATGGTGCGTAAGGTGATTGAGCCCATGGCGTGCGACGGACTGAGAACCATCTGCGTGGCTTACAGGGACTTTCCAGCCGAGGCCGGAGAGCCAGACTGGGACAGCGAGAACGACATCCTGAACGATCTAACCTGCATTTGTGTGGTCGGCATCGAGGACCCCGTCAGACCTGAGGTACAGAGCAAATTTAACTCTGCTCACTCAGATATCCAACAGAAAATACTTTCAGATGTCCAGATCATATCTGGAAAATAGGGGGGTTGATGATTAATTATCAATCGCCTTTCGATTTAATTTTTCAACAGTGTTAAATGTTAATGCTTGAATGTCATCTTACATGTTATTTCATCATCGATTCATCCCTGCAGAAGTGTGCAGCAACAACACTTTTGTTTAATTTGAGTAGATCTGGATGTAACAGAACTGATCTAACCAGCTGCTTATAATTATGTATGTCAGTTCTGTTATAAGGAAAAATGTGAGGGTAAAAACACCGAGTAGTCAAACAGTATTTTCCTGACATAAAAACTAAAACGACCCCTGCTCAGGTGTGCAGAGTGCTGATGCTCTGAAGTGTTAAATGAAGCCTGTAATGAAGCCCAGAAAGCATCACTGCTGCCTGCTGCTTTAATGTCAGAGCACAAAGATCACAGACAGGATGGAAATAACTGGAGAGCAGCAGGAGACAGTCAGCAGCTCTGTGTTTAGCTCCTCCTAACCTGTGATGTGTGGACATAGGGACCCGGCATTAAATGATTCTTAATTCAGGACCGGCTTCAACACAGAAAATGTTCCTGTTCAAAATGGGGATTTTTTAACATAATAATGTAGTTAGCTAATGATATGATTACTTTTGGATGTGGAAGTAATGCAATGTTACGGCTGTATGTTGCTTTTGAAAAGATTATTAGATAAGATACTGCCCTCAAAACTCTTTGTATCTCTGACAATTCAACCCATTCATGCTTCACTCAGGTCAGAGCTTCCCTCTGCATGAATCAAAGATATGATGTGTATTTGCATTTGTAAGCAAACACAGATGTCCTGTTGGTCTCTGTCAAATGCCACTTGAGTCACCTGATGAGTAGAGGAGGTAACCAACAGCTTTCTGATAGTCAATTGACCATTATGTCAGCATGGACTCCTCTGTCTACACTGTCTCTATTTTAATTCACGCTATTATTTGAGATGAATGAGATCTCCATTAGGATGATATGAAGAGCAAAAACAGTTTGATCTCAGGTCGAACCTGCTGCTGCTATTGCAGGGTGAGTGTAGTCGCATATGTTGGCACCTCGACCTGTTTTATTACGCGTCATTTCAGCCAAATGGACCCAAACAAAAACCATCAGACAATGTCACATTTCCAGCCATTTAAATCGCCTTTAAACCGGTGGATAGATCTGTGCACAACTTTGACATCTAATTCTATTTCAGGTACCTGAGGCTATCACTAAGTGCCAGCGTGCAGGCATTACTGTACGTATGGTCACTGGAGACAATATTAACACCGCCCGCGCCATCGCAACCAAGTGTGGCATCCTTCAGCCCGGGGAGGACTTCATCTGTTTGGAGGGCAAGGAGTTTAACCAGCAGATCAGAAACGACAAGGGAGAGGTAAATGTTTTAGCCCACTGCTGCCAACAAGTTTGTATGCGTGTACTTTTTCATCTCATGTATTGCTTGAAAAGAATTGGATTAGACTTTTTTCCCGGTTTACATTTCTAGGTGGAACAAGAGCGTCTGGACAAAGTTTGGCCTAAACTGCGCGTACTGGCTCGTTCTTCCCCGACAGACAAGCACACTCTGGTCAAAGGTGGGTTCATTCTAGCAGTGACTCTGTATTATAGGATGTATACTGTATCCTGTTAGCATGTTTAACTGCTGCTCACATGTTTATTTGTTGTGTACAAGGTGATATATGTGTAATTTAAAGCCGCATCCCATATCGGTGGAACTTGAATTGAACGATAGTAAATATTTGTTCCGTGTTTGTGTTTCTAAAGTTACGCCAGAAGGGGAGAATGAATTTGATTTTCATGTCTTTTCTGAAAAACACTGAAAATTAATTCACTTATTAAAATGGAGATTTGTGTTTTTGTTCCACTCTGTTGATCAGGTATCATTGACAGCACAGTAGGTGAAACCCGACAGGTGGTGGCAGTGACAGGAGACGGTACCAATGACGGCCCCGCCCTCAAGAAAGCCGATGTTGGCTTCGCCATGGTAACCACTTCTTCATTTTTCCCACAGCTCTTCACTCATCTGCTGCTCCAGTTCTGCATCATTACCAAAAGGAAAAAAAAAACCTTTGACTTAATTACATTTCTAATGCAGCCATGAAATAGGTATTTTCTCTAAACGTCATTCACAGTAACTCTTGAGTTTAATACCATGGATTCATTAAGATAGCTGTGAAATGGAATAATAAATCAATAAATGTTGAGCTTGGATGCCTCAGCTCATCAGCACAGTCTGCAGCCATGTTACTGCACTTATTCTTTAAAGAACAAAACAGAGAGAGACAACAGGGAGTCTAGATCTGTCTTTTATATTTCTGGATTATGCCTGTCTTATAAACAGTAAATAATATCTTAATACAAAGTGCTAGATCTCAGTCACAGACAGTTATTCATACATAAGCTAACAACATCCTGATCTCAGCTCTTTAAAGGACCATGTCAGTGAGTTTGAAGGTTTAATTCTTCAAATGTGCGTGTACTTTATATCTCTGCTTTTTAAAAATATTTCAAGCCATGCTGGTTTGTTTTAAGCTTTTGGATGTTTTATTTCGTTCATTCGAGGCATCGATTGAAATCCATTCATTTATCATAAAATTAGTTTGAGTCTTGCGTAATTCATCACAGTGAACATCGCATCTGTATTAATTTGTGTAAAAGTGCTCCTTAATGGCAAATTCATCTGTAAAGTCGAGTTCACCTTTAGCTGACAAAACAAGCAAAAAAAAAACAAAACTGCATACATTAAAAAATGGTCAGCAAATAGTGTTAAAATTGTTTATTTAACATTTATACAGTTTGTAACTCACTGGTGTGGCCCTTTTTTAAATTGTGAATATGTGCTGACAACAGTGAAATAGTATAATCAGTGCAGTTTACAGTTTGCCAAAAACTCACAACATATTCATCCCAATAAAAAATATAATTGAAAGGAAAAAACCCATGAAAATATTTTTTCTTATACACATTTTGTGACACAATGAAAGCTCAGAGTATCTCATCAACATGGTTCTTTTGTCCCTTTAAGTCTGCAGCTTTTCTCTATCTGTTCATATACAGATAAAAAAAAATAAAACGTGACATGCCTACTAAAGTGACTGTGATTAGGCTTGTGAATCAGGGTTTTTGGGCTCTGAGGCAGCTGTAAACCTGCAGCAGCACTTGATGTGCCTGAGAAATGTTGTGGAAACAAACTTGGACTAACTCAGTTCACTGTCAGTGTTGGTTATCAATGAATGATTCAGCTGCTCCTGACGTTGTTCCAATCATTTGTTCCATCTGATCAGAAAAGATTCACAATGTCTGATTTCTGCCAGCGGACATCAGAGCACAAAGAGCTACACTGAGCAAAGGATCAGCTGATAAGTGATACTGATCAATTAAAAACACAGTACAGGGCCTGTGGATGAGCTCTGTAACATCAGCTGCCTCCTCAGTGTGTTGTTGTGACCTTGTTTATTAAGGAAAGTCATCTGAACAGCCGTGTCTCCTGCAGGCTGCTGAGCAGCTGTTGTGCTGTCAAACAGCACTCGGACAGTAGTTACTGTTCCTAAACACATCACAGAGGCAGCGTGGGGATTTAAACCAGTAACCTTCCACTTCTAATGTGTCCCAGTTGGAATATTTTCAGTTTGCACCCAAGTGTCCCTGTTCAATTATCACCTAGAACAGAGAGTGATCCACCTCCGTCTGTCGGGGAGAGTGTCAGTCTGCAGAGAGAGACTGCAACTCACATCACAGCTTCTTAATGGTTACTGTTAACACCAAACTGGTTTTCCTGTGTTATTTTTTTACCACTGAGCCGGTTAATTGGGTTAAAAATATTCTCACTCAAAGCTCTGTACACTTCAGCTGCATTACTCTTTAAACCAGGGCTGTCACGCTCCACTCACATGGGGGCCGGTGGCCAGGTAGGTCTCAGAAAACTGTGTAAAAAGTATGTTTCTTCAACATTAAATCTCAACTATATCCACTCTTCACTGAGCAGCTGGTCTCTCCCTCTGCTCTCCCTTGTACCTGTCATACTGCTTTGCAGATACAGAAGAATAATGTTGCTGAGGCTGTAGTCCTGAGCCCAGCAGCTCTCTCCTGCAGAGACAGGAAGCAGTCATATTAAACTCCTCGAAAAATAATCACTTGTCCACCTCTCATGAAAGTCCAGCAGCTCCAGCTGGACCTTTCTTTCAGGTTTAGAAACAGACAATTTTATGTTCTGACTTTGCAGCTTAACTACAAAATTAAATGATTGCTCTAGTATCAAAGACTGGGCAAAAGTAATAAATGGGAACTGAGGCTCTGAGAGAACAATAGACAGCTGACCGAAATGTTAAATTTAGAGAATAATGGTGTTGCCTGAGGTTTCATTTAGCCCGAAGCTTCAGCCCAGACATGTTTGATTTGTATTATATCGGATTTATTCTGTTTTCTAGAAGCAGAAAAGCAAAGAGGGCATATGATTGGTGGATCAGATAATACTTAATAATGATCAAATACCATGTTTTTTCTTGTAGAAACAGTCTTTGACCTTTTAAACAGCAGATCCTGTTTCATATTGAGGTCTTTGTGATACAGTGATACTCACACACTGAAGCTCATACACTGATTCCTCCATTTAGATGCATTATGACATTAGAGCCACATTTGAAGCTTGAAAGCAACAAGATTCATCAGCCTTTGGATAGACGCGCAATACTTATGAGTCAGGATCAATTCATTGTTGGTTTCAGGCTTCACACAGAATTTGTTGACAGTAAGATAAAAGAGAATATCACTAGACTTCCTGTTTATCTAGAAAACCTTATTTTATCCATCTTGGTTTGGTTTTTTTTTGTCCAGTGTGGATGCTCCTCTTTTTTTAACCATCATCCTCCTTCAGACAAGCCAGTCTTCACATTGCCAGCCCAATCAATTTGGAGTTTCCATCTAAAATCATAAACCAGGGTCTGACCGTCCCTCTCTGCTTCTTGTCAGGGAATTGCTGGCACAGACGTGGCAAAGGAGGCGTCTGACATCATCCTGACCGACGACAACTTTACCAGCATCGTCAAGGCCGTCATGTGGGGAAGGAACGTCTATGACAGCATCTCAAAGTTCCTGCAGTTCCAGCTGACCGTCAACGTGGTGGCCGTGATCGTGGCGTTCACCGGCGCATGCATCACACAGGTAGGCTGAAGGCTAAACACACTGGCTCTGATGCAAATGGGGGATTAAAGCAGCAGCAGCAGCACAACAGCTCCATTGCTCAAGCCAGAAATTAGAGCAGTGTAGTGGTTTCCTGTGATTATTATTTTCAGTGTGTTTTGGAAATTTTAATTTCAGGTTAATTTTAATATTGGCAGCTCTGGACCTCCTGTATTGTGTATTTTTACTAGCAGTATCACTGTAGATGATGATTTTGGTTGGTCCAACACTCCAGATTGAAATGTTTTAGCAAATATTAGATGGATTGTATTGATATTTGGTTAAACAATTTCACATCCTTTTTAAGCTTTTTGTTATACCATCACCTGATCACCAGGACTTTCCATCTGGGTCAAAATTCATCCATCATTAGGTCAAAATTTAAGTTTCTCTAATATTTTGGTTTGTGACTAAATCCCTGCTCAACTAATGACATTTCTATCAACCTTGCAGTTTGAATATTATTGCTGATTATCAAATGTTAACATACTAACTTGCTTAACTAAGATGGTGAACATGGAAAATATTATTCCTGCCAAACATCCGCTTGTTAGCATTGACATTATTTGCATGATAGCATGCTGGTGTTAGCTTTTAGCCTACGTACAGCCACACAGAGCCGCCACCACGTCCCTGCTGTCAGTCAGATGATTCACCTGATTCAGGATTTGTATGATCATTTGAAAAGACGAGACTTTAAGAACAAATAAAGAGGCTGCAGACTGAGTTGTGTAACATGTGGTAGCCGCACTGCATCCTGCTCTGCTGTTGGTAAAACAGTATTTCTACCGTGTGTTCGGATTTTGGTTGTGGAACAGGAACTGAAGCCTGTGTCTTGATAATTATATTACATTTTAAGGCTAACAGTTTTGATCAAATCTCCAAAGACGCAAGAAAAAGCGAGTCATTTTTTATTTCGATGTGACCGTCTCTGAGCTGCGAGGCACTTTTTTTTTGTTTCATAATGTGTCTCTAATCAGGAAGCTGAACTCCTGACACAATGAAAAAAGTGACTTGCGGCTGTGTATTAATTGAAAGGCTCACAGCTGGCAGGACAGATAACTAACTCGTCTACAGAGTAGAGAGCACAAAGTAGGCTAAGATACAGCCTGAAACCATGGCAACACGTCACCATCATAATCCTGAAATATAACAGGGACCCAGCAGGTCTGTGGTCTCGGTGCTGTGTTTATACTCACTGATCATCCATTGCTCGGTTTCTGTTATGCCATTGACATGTTGGCACAGATCATTAAAAGATGGTAAACTGATTTATGTCTTCATTGTATACACAGAGGAATGTCGCATCGGCGTAGGTTTGGTTTCAGAGATGGAGGGAGTCCTGTGAAGTGTGTGCGTGTGTGTAAATGCTGCATTTTTCTGCATTTGAATCAGTCTAGCAGGAAACACACTGTGATATAATTGGTCCTGGTGCTTAATGATGGCAGTAAAACCAAACAAAATAGAAATGCTATGTAAATCTGTACATTGTTAGAACACTAAAATCGGTGGAGTTGCCCTTTAAGTAGGGTTAAACATCAAAGTCTCTACACAGGCATTGTGCTACTGCATATTTAAGAACACTTGTAATTTGTGGCTCTAGAGGGAGCTATCAAGTGAAGTCTGTCGTCTGGGTCTTAAAACTACAAGTTTGAAATTGGACGAAAAAAATGTTGTGGTCACGGAGTCAGAAAGAAGTAAGCTTAGCATAACCATTAGCTGCTACTAGCATAACACACCTGGATCTCCGACCGAACTGTTGGCAGGAATTGGATTGCGGATAATACAGGGGCCGGGTTTAGACAAGGAAGAAGGTTGTATGGAGTGAAAAAGACAATCTGTAGTTCTGCTGCATCAACTTTCATCCTTTTTGTAACGTTGTGCCCCACTCATACATTCAGCGTATGTGTACATACACGACTTTGAGTCTCTCTGTGTTGGCCTGGCTGGTGTCCAAAGGCAGACGCCACCAGAGGCTGCAGACATCACATCATCACAAGGTGACACTCAGTCTGAGTGTGCTCGGACTAGGTGTGAAGTGAATATTAGAGGTGATGCAATTTCATGTAAAGTCAATGCAAAGACACAAAATTACTGTGGGGGGAGATGAACTGAGGTAAAGAGGTGTTTGTGCAAGTTGAGCATCATTTCATTTGATTATTTGATACAGTTTTGCTCTTATCCCAAATCTGTATCGCTCAAACTAAGGCCAGAAGAGAAACGAGAGAAACTGGTGGGAACTAACAGAACAAGAACAAGATGGAGTCGTGTTTTTGGTCGTTTTTCTATCATTTGCTTGCTCACTCAGATTTCCATTCCTTCCTGTAAATTAAACTCCTGAGCTCTCCTCCTCCTCCTGCAGGACTCTCCTCTGAAGGCCGTCCAGATGCTCTGGGTCAACCTCATCATGGACACTCTGGCATCTCTCGCTCTGGCCACCGAGCCGCCCACCGAGTCTCTGCTGTTACGTAAACCTTACGGCCGCAACAAGCCTCTCATCTCCAGGACCATGATGAAAAACATCCTGGGGCACGCTGTGTACCAGCTCGTCATCATCTTCACCCTGCTCTTCGCTGGTGAGTGAAACAGCACTAAACTCCAACTGTAGGAACCAGACGAGCCATACAACCAACTCAAGCAGAATTCACCTGCTCAGTTAAATCAATGAAAAAACCATCAGTTTGTTTGATTTTGATCTTCAAGTTTTGAAATTGTAATTCTGTTTGGAAAAATCTGTATGTAAATCCTTTTCAGGGAAAATACATGGATATTAAGATATCTGAGATTTGATCTGTGAATCTTTTCCTTCATTGTACCTCAGGTGAGAACTTCTTCGACATCGACAGTGGCCGCAACGCTCCCCTGCACTCGCCACCATCAGAGCACTACACCATTGTGTTCAACGTGTTCGTCATGATGCAGCTCTTCAACGAAATCAACGCCAGGAAGATCCACGGAGAAAGGAACGTGTTCGAAGGCATCTACAGGAACCCCATCTTCTGCAGCGTGGTGCTAGGGACCTTCGCCCTGCAGGTAACTCCATCATCATCATCATCATTATCATCATCATTATCATCAACATCATCATCTAATGCAGTGGTTTCTAAAAACACATTCGGTGCTCTCCTGCAGCAGGACTGTGATGTGGGATTGAGTCAAAATAAATTAGTGTGTTCACTGTAATGGAGGAACATGTCACCCAGTGCAACAGTGTGACTCACTGATGTGTTTTTAATGGAGCTCTGTGGCACAGAGGAACAGGAATATCAGGCTTTGGATACACAGACTTTACTTGTTTGTGAATCCGTATATTGTTCTTTTGGGTCTGTACATAGGATTTACTGACTACAAGATACATTTAAAATATCATCAGACTTTTATTCCTTGAAGACCGTAGCAGAGTTTAATATGTCGATGACAACTTGGCTCGGGGACTTCCAGTTCAAGTCCAGCTAATCTTCTTTCATCTTCATTTTCTTCTTTAGTCTTTATTCTAACCTGTGCTGTGTTTTCTTCTCCTTCTTAGATCATCATCGTCCAGTTCGGAGGGAAGCCGTTCTCGTGCACGGCTCTGACCATCGACCAGTGGCTGTGGTGTGTGTTCATTGGTGTGGGAGAGCTGCTGTGGGGACAGGTGAGGCCAGAACCAGAACCACTGATGTTTTGTTCTGAACTAACAGCATCAAAATGAAAAATCTGAGTTCTGAGAACAAACAACATGTACTGAGGAGAAGATGAAGAGGTGGATACATAAGGTTTGTGGTAGCAAACTGTTGCCTGTCACACTTGCGCTGCTGCAGGGTTGCCATCACAACCATCGCCATGGTAATGAGCTCGGCACATGAAAGCAGTGCGACTCCTGTTTACGAGCACAGAGGGAAAACAAACCCAGCGTGTCAGTCCCTCTGTGGATACACACACGCACTCAAACACGCCGTCACATGCATGATCCTGTTAACGCACACACTAACACACAGGTTTAGAAAGCATACATTATGTGGAGAAAAAAAAAAGTTCAGACATAAGAAGCCTGGTGGGTTCAGTTGGAGAGCAGAGACTGAGAACAGAGAGACAGAAAGACGCTGACAGAAACAGACTGATCTGATGTCTGTGATTTATTTGATAGGTAAAACGCCTTTTGTTTGTATCAGGGAGAGAGAGGTGACAGATATATAAAATGCTGCAGCTGCAGGAGGAAGTTGAGTGTGTCTGTCTCCTCTCTTATTTAATTGAACAATGAACAAACAACAATACAAAAGCCAGTAAAACTACACGGTAAATATGACATAAGACACACAAGATTCAACACACCATTACATCAGATGTGTATTTGATTTATAATAAAATAAAATATGTAAACATAATGTCATAAAAATAAATCTGCAAAACAGAATACATTGTTCAAGGTTTACATAAAATAAGTGATGCTTTTACTTTCCCCTAGTTTTCATGTATTTTGAGATTTGATCTTAAGTACAGCTTTAAGGGATGATTGCTTGGTAGTACTATGAAACAACCGAACAACTTATTTTTTATTACGTTGTCAAACTTTCCTTGAAATTCAGCCTAAACTTAATTCATAATGTTGATCATCGTCACTCTTAAAGGGGCACTCTGGTGATTTATCTCACCACTACAAAGAAGAGACTGAGATTTTAAAAAAAGGGGAAGAAAGGAAGCAACAGGAGGACCAGATATCCTGACTTTTAGTACTTGAATGGGTAAAAAAATCAGCAAAAACACTGCATCCTACATTTCCCATAATGCAACTGGAGAGCATCTTTTGTCAAACCCTCCCTGGTTAACACCCACCTCTTTCAAATACCATAAATATTTCCCCTTGCCAAAGCTGAGTAACCCTGATGACATCACTGTGACATCATCAGGGAGTAGGACCAACAATGACCAGTTAAGTGGAGTGACCCTTTAACAAAACAATAATTGTATTTTTTTTCCAAACTCAGCTGATCTCGGCCATCCCCACCCACCACCTGAAGTTCCTGAAGGAGGCAGGTCACGGCACCACGAAGGAGGAGATCCACGAGGAGGAGCTGACGGAGGGTGCCGATGAGATCGACCATGCTGAGATGGAGCTGAGGAGAGGCCAGATCCTCTGGTTCAGAGGTCTGAACCGCATCCAGACGCAGGTACGACCGCCGTGCCTCATCGTGAAACCCAGCACACCGCCAACTTTAACACTAACTTTACTTTTCGTTCCCCCAGGTTTTTCTGACAGTTTTCCCAGGTCGTGTTTATGTTAATAACTTGACTCAAAAATCTATTGTGTCGTGAGAACTGCAGAAAACATCAGTTGCCATGGTGACACAAGAGGCTCTGGAACAAAAACGATTTCTTTTTGGACTCTGATCGCAAAACACACTTAAAGTCAAGTTCAGCCTCCTCCTCGACTTCATTCTCCCAAAGTCAAACAAACGTTGGCTGAACTGAGGGGAAGTAAATAACTGATATGAGTCAAACTGTCCCAGCAGAGATGTCGTGTTTTATCGAGACCATGAGCAGAAACTTTATTCGCTACAAACATTTCAGTTTATAATGATAACTGTGTGCCATTTGGGACTAATGTATTTCAAAAATTTCAAGCATTTTTCAACTAAAGATGCAGAAATAAGTAAACAGAGTATATTGTAAAATTGATTTTTTAAATGTTTTACTACAACTAAAAAACAAGCGTTTAGAATGGTTTCCTCAAACCTTGGAAACTACCAACCTAAAAACTCAAGAGGTCAAAGTTACAACAAATGTTCCTGCTTGGATTTTCAATCTTCACAGATGCAACAGCAGTCAGACTACATGATTACAGCTCCATAACAGTCTGACCCGACAGACTGAGGTCAACACTCTGCTGGTGTCATCCTGTGTCTGTCATGGTGGTAGACAACAGACGAGACAGCATCTCAGAGGCGTAGCGAGACTGATCACTCAATCGTTTGAAAGACTGACTGAACATGACAAACAGTTCGTACAGAGTCAACCTGCAAAATTCAGTATTTGCGGGAAGATGTTCACGTCGAGTGACATTATCAAACATTACTATCATACAGTATTTATCAACCATCCATCGCGTTAAAGTAAGGATCTGCCTCGTGCCCCGTTTCAGCCTGTTACACTGCTAAAGTAGAGTTCATATGTATTGCCACTGTGTTGTTTATACTTTAGCTTCTGTAGTTGTGGCACAGGTCCCCAGTGAGGAGCAAACACTGTTTTCCCTCAGAGCAAAGAGAAAAACGGGTCATGATTAATGAATGTGACAGATCAGTGATAAAAGTCCTACAACCTTTCAGCAAAGCAGATTCTCTTTGGGGTTAGATACCGATTGAAATAAAAACAGCTTGTAAATAAATGATAAATGAAAACCAGAGGGGTTTGATAAGGGATTCAAAAAGGTTCATGATACAATGCTGTCAAACCTCATCCCAAACAGCAGGAGAAGAGATGAGACACGCAACAAAACACATTATATTACTCATAAGCACATACAGACGGTATCAGAAAAATCTCTATAATGATCTGATATTCGATGCAACATTTATATTATTTAATGCAATGAGACTGTCAAGTTTTAAAATCCTTTATAATTCATTGCATTTACAAGGTGCCAGGTACCAGAAGGAAGTCTTCCCAAGTTCATTATTTACTGGGGTAATTGGTGTTGAACAGTCCTGGGAACTGCTCTGATGAACAGTAGTGTTAATTTTGAACAGAAATTAAACTATAACCACTGAGGCAGCTTCAGTAGGAGGCATTTAGAAACAAAAAACAGACTGTGTGTAGTTCCCTTCCTGTTGCCTATAAAGACCAGCCCACTCTATCATGCAATGAATGAACCACAGGGCTCAGCGGTTAACTGCATCAAGTTGTTTTAAGGTGGAATGAGCAGTGTGAGAGTCAAGGATGTCTCCAAAGTCGAGCACTGACATGATGATGGACTGCACAATGGTTTTCCTGTCCTCAAGAGAGAGAAAGCAACATGTGTAAATCTTGATACATAAACTCAGATAAAATGTCCCCCTTTAAATGTGAATGAAACCCTGATGCATATTTGGGATTATGTGGTATTACTTTAGTGTGGAGTCATTTAGCTAAACTCTGCTAATTTTAACTCTTGAATAGTTGCATAGGAAACTCCTGAACTCTGGAACAGGAAAAGGATTTTGTGACACACACACACACACTTGAACTGCTGTCTAGTTAATTTCACACTCCACTAGAGAGCTTCAGTACATAACCACTTTATTAAAACACAGAAATTAAAGATGGCATCCAGCGTGGGACAAAAAGCTTATTGGATATTTTTATTCTTCAGCGGAGGTAAACAGCAGCACCTTCACAGGGTGCTCTTCCCCTGTGACTCATCTCACAGTCTGGGACTTCGCTGTGTGCGTGCGTGTGTGTGTGTGTGTGTGTGTGTGTGTGTGTGTGTGTGTGTGTGTGTGTGTGTGTGTGTGCGTGTGCGTGTGTGTGTGTGTGTGTGTGCGTGTGTGTGTGTGTTAACATCCTCCTACAGGATAGATCAGCACTCACTGAGCATTAGCATGTCCACAGGCAGTCCCATTCTGTCCCTATGGGGTTCATTAGCCTTGATGCTAACACCCACCTACAGTAACAGCAGCCAACGTTCTGCTCTCTCTCTCTCTCTCCCCGTCTCTCATGCTCGCACTCACACACACACACACTCACACACACACACACACACACACACACACACACACACAGTCGGATAGAGAGGTCAGGTGTTTTCCTGTCAGCAGTGGACTAACTTATTCAGATTTTTGCCGGAAGGTGAACACGTCTGAATTAATAATAACAAATATCTTTCTCTGCTTTGTCCTCTTGAGTTTTTCTGTTCTCTGCCTCTTCACACAGACTCTGAAAACTCTCAACGTCTCAAACTAACTGACAGAAATATTAGACTTTTCTGGCATTTTAATATTGTTCCAAATGTGACCTTTCCAGAAACAACTATTAATTATCTTTTCTGATACTTTACTGTGTTTCTGCAACAATCATACTAACTTTTAATTTCAAACTGCTATAACAATGTACAAAATATGAAAGGGTTTGCTCGTAATGATGAACCTACAGAGGATAAGGCTTTACTTGAATCTGCAGCTCTGCTCGGCTTTGTGGAGCTTCAGCTCATTGTTAAGCTGTCTGAATGGAAACATAACTGTTTGGGTTCATTTTCAATGCACTCATAATGTCATTTTCGGCCGCAGCAGGCAGCTGTTTCCAGAGAAGAAGCTCTATGAACCCACTCTATTCTACCTGTTCCTCACCAAACACAAACTGTGTGTGTTCCTGACACACACAGTCAGAGACTTGCTTGTGAACATAGTCGAGCATTCAGCAGTCAAATATTTCCCAATTTTCATTTTTGTCAATATTATAAGGATGACTTCTGTTACTTTGACAAATTATTAAAACTATGCGATTAATTAAATTAAATAATCATCAGTAATGGGTCTTAGTTCAGAAAATTACATCACTTTACCGTGATGCAGCCTTTAACACGTACAAAAGATAACAAATTGCCCAGCCCTACCATAACTTATGATTACGTTGCTCCTTGACTCCCAAATGCATAAACAATATGTCAATGTCATGTTCACAAACACATTTCTGCTGCCTCCAAGTGGCCAAAAGTTAGTTATTACAAGTTCAAAAGCCGAGCCTTAAATTTCACTCTTAACCGTAAAAAGAAAAATCTTTACGAGCTGTATGAAGTCCTGAAAGTGCTCAGAAAAAAATGTAAATTTAGACATCTACAATTCCTTTGCAACGTTGCAACTCCATCTGCTGATTGGGATCATGTGATATGATCAGAAGCTACTAAATGGAAAGCGGACGCAGGCTTGATTTCACTTAGGGTGGAAACCTGATTCTGATTTGTGGAGTGTCGGAAAATAACCTTAGTGACTTCGTCAAGCTGCAGGGCGCCATGAAAGAAGGAAGTGATGCGAGCAGAAACAGAAATAAAGCTCTTGACCTCTTCTCTCCCAAATATCAGACACACTGGAAAGAGAAGAGGAAGCTCTCTGCTCTCTGTTCATGTCTGTGTATCTGTAATATCAGTCTGTCATCCTCCTGGGATGGGAGGATGGGAGGATCGAGGGGGAGGCAACGAAAGGCTGCAAGCTAATTAGGTTCTTATCTCTCCACGCTCCTCTTCCTGTCCTCCTCCTCTCTAATCCTGGTGGGCAGCGTTGTGCCGCTCAACGCCTCGACAGTCAAACACAGTGGGGGAATAATTGGTACAAGCAGCACCTCACTGCCGAAACTTTATCAGTCATTCAAAGTGACACAATTTCTCCTCTTCCTCCTGTCTTCTTCTCTCAAAGTGCTTTCAGTCTGATTCAAAAGCTCTTTATTCATTGTTCGGTTTCTTCCTTCATCCCTTCCTTCTATAAGAGCTTCTTCTGGACTTTCACATTTTGTCTTTTACTAAGTGACAGCTCTCTCTCAATGGTTTTGCTCTCAGACTGTCCTCTTCTCCTCACTTCTCGTCCACTTCTTCTTGTCTCTGCTCAGTGTCATGTTCTTCTGTGTACCTTCTTTCTTTCAATCTGATGTTAATGTCTCTCTGCTGCAGAACACATCACTACTGTGTAGGTTATTCTATGGGAAAATGGGTTGTCTAAAAAGTGCTGTATCACAGGCAACTGGACTTGTTTCAGTTTCTCAAAGACATTTCACCTCTTATCCAAGAGGCTTCTTCAGTTCTCTTGTGATGAGAGGTGAAACTGAAACTTCAAGAAACTGAAATAAATCCAGTTGCCTACAATATAGCAATTAGAATTACTTACTGCTAGATGCTACCAAATCCTACACATTGGACCTTTAACTATCCTTTAAAAGAAACAAGAGTCTTTCTTACTGTCTTTATGTCTAAATGTAGCATTATTTAAATCTGGAATGACTTCATCTTCACCTAGTATTGACACATGATCTTAATCTGGGTATTTTATCTGGTTAACACTGAGCTTCATCGATGGCTGATGCACATCAGCTCATCAGGATTCACTACTGCCCTGATTTAATACATCACGCCTCCAGAATAGCATCAGTGTTCTCTCATTTACTCTCTGGATCGACACAACCTGGCTTCTGAATCTGAACTACTTCCTCTGTCCGTCTGGTTTGTGCTGCACTTAAGACATGAAATATAATAACCAACCTTCAAAACCCAAAAACTCTTCCATCAAGCTTCTTTAAAACTCTTTCTAACCTCTCCAGAAGTCTTTCCTGTTTCTGTCCTGTCTCCTTGCTCTGTCTCTCTGCTATCTAACAGTATGTTATGGCTGTCCTTCCTTCAGATGGATGTGGTCTATACCTTCCAGACGGGCCAGGCGCCGGTCCCCGGTGCCCTGCGCCGCCAGCCGTCCGTCGTCAGCCAGCACAATGATGCCACTGCAGCCAAAACTCTCTCTAGCCCCACCCACGTAGGGCTTAGCGCCTCCTCCTCTCTCACCAACTCGGCCGGGGCTCCGCCCCCAGCTGCTGCTGCTTCTTCCTCTACTGCAGGCAGTGAGTCGGTGACGGGAGGCCAGCTAACACCTCGCTTCACCCGGCTGGACTCTCTTTTCTCTGTTTGATCTGCATGAAACACTGAATGCTGCATGACTCACCAACACTAAATCCTACACACTGTTTCTGTCATCAGCAGGTGTCTGCACATCCTCAACTAATGTGAAATATCTGAATATAATCTGAGCTGTTATAAAACAAGATGGTAATTTACATAAAGCTGGAACCGATGTAGTGTTATACATTATATAATATATCATAAAGTAAATTAAAGTATTGAAACTACCATTTAACAGCAAAGATACTGAATCAGGATTATTATTTAATCATTTCTGCTCAACACTTCACTTCCTTTAGTTTTTTTATTCGGTAAATTGCAGGTCAAAAGATATTTAGTCATGTTTTTCTTTAATCGGAGGATACTCGCACCAAGCTGAGCTGTGAAGAGCTGAGACCATTCATGTCAAATATGTCACAAATTTTATTTGAGAAAACCCAACAAAGCTCCATTAATCTCACTGTCTATTAAATATCAGGAAACATTCATTCTCTTTCTGTCTGCAAGTGAGATGAGAAGGTGAATGTCAGTCAACATTCAAGATGTTTTTCAAGTACACTCATATGAAAATCTTTTGCTTGGAGACTCCACTAGAGAAATGGTAAATAGCTATTAGTAAATAAAACGTATATGAAGAAGAAGAAGAAGAAGGAAAGAAAAACAAAAACAGAGAATGCAGAATAGAAATATGGACAGCAGGGATAAGGTGCATGTGTTGATAGTCTCATGTCTCTGTGTTAAGTATGGAGCTTGAGTCAGGGTGTGGTTAGCCTAGCTTAGCATAAAGACTGGAAGCTGAAGGAAACTGTTAGCCTGCTGTTCAATGTTCAGCAAGACACCTACTGACACAACTAAAGATCACTAGTTAACACACATCGTTTTTTAATGCATACGAAAACAGAAATGTAAGATCCACAGTTGTTTTAAAACATTACTGAGGCTTTTTTATAAATGAAATCATACATCTGAGCCATTTTTAAAGCTTTATGTCTTCAGCGGGCTTGGGGCCGACAGGGTAGGGAAGTGAAAGTACTGAGAGACAAACTAACACATTATTAGTTTTTGGTCTTTTCATTATATGTGTTGACAAAAAGAGAAATATAGAATATGTCCAGCTTCATTCTTTGACTGAAAACCATCTAAAAGATCTAAAAATGAACTTGCAGACTCGTGTTTCTGATCGCGTCATCAGTTTCCATCTCCAACCTCACGCTGTTCCTGTTTCTATGTGCTTCCTCCTCCTTCTGCTGTGGCTTTTTCCCCTTCGTTTTAATCTCTTTCTGCTCTTTCTTTTTAATACCTTTCATCAGTTCTTTCTCTCAGCCTGCTGCTTTTCCTCCTGCATGTTGTGGAGATTTAAACTCTTAACACGCATCTATTAACCCTGATGTGACTTGCTGCCTGACGAGTCGATGAAAGATCACAACTGTTGGCACACGTGGCCAATGAGAAGAGAACAAAGCTGCGAAGCGTTCTGATTCGTGACCGAGAGAGAAAAAATCCCTGCTCTATTTTCTTTGTTGCATTTTTTTTCTCTTTCTCGGAGGCGACAGCCTGGGCACCAAGATAATTTTATGGGTTAATCCTGAGCAGGGTTAAATCTGTCAGGCTCAGCAAGTCTCTCATGGTTTAACAGCCAAGAGCTTTTTAACTTGTGAGCTTTGTGTGCGAGCGTGTGTGCGTGTGCATGTGTGATGGTTGCATGTATGCTCTGAGCTGCAGTGCTCAGCCTGCAGCTCTCCTGTGTTTCAGTAATCGAGAGCTTTGAACTGCAGGGTTATTAATTATGATGAAGAGTGTCTGCTGGTGCGTATAAATCAGTGTGATCAGCTGCAGCCTCTGTGGATTCATGGCAGAGGAAGCGACTTAAGTCGGAGAGAAGAGAGCAGCTAGAGGACAAAATGATTCTGACTCTGAATGTGATTATAACAGTGTGCATGTGTTTGTTTTTCCCGAGTGTGTGTGTGTGTGTGTGTGTGCGTGGTTGTGTTGTTTACTGGGCCGGGTATCGTTTGAGTATAATCTATATGACTGCTAACACCATCAAGGCAGATTTACCAGTTGGCAAAGAGGGCCCAGACCCCGAGTAGCTACTAAAGTCAGTTATCCAGCATGTCAGTTGGTTTTTGATATTTATACACATTTATTTATACATCAGAATTTGAATTATTGCATATTTGTATAACTAAAGTACAAAATAAACAAAGACGGGTCCTGCTTTATTAGAAGGCCCTGTGTTTTAACGTTTTACTTTGTATTGTGATCACATGATGTGTAACTGTACACGTCAGAGTCGGCGTGTACCTCAGCTTTGGCTTCACGGTTCAGTATGAGTACAGTACAGCTGTAGAGCAGTTAAAGTCTGGCCACAGTGTGACTGACTCAGAGGTAATCTTTGTATGACTGCATACACTGAACCTTGAGGTCTGTATCGCCACAGTTAGGGGCGAATACATGTACCGTTACACCCCGAAATATTCCTGAATAAAGTTGGATCTAATCAAATTAGCAGAAACCGATTAACACAGAGAAGACCTCGGGGGGACGCAGTCTCCCAACACTGTAGTTCAGTACCTCTCACAGAGTTTGTCTTGACTTAAATCAGGAAATATCTGATCAAAGAACAGACTGACGACACATTTCAGATCAGACAAATAAAGGCCTGGGGTTCAACTCCAGACCTTAATCTTCACTGTTCACGGCGTTGGGAGGCTCGACAGTCACATTGAGAGGACTCGCGTCCCCTCTGAGGACTGAAGAGTGCGTCCTCACAGACTGAATTTTTACTTTAGATTGGTTCAGGCTCAGGTCAGACAAATGTTAGGGTATTCTGGGTAATGTGGAAAATCACTAAGTGGTCGGAGGAAGGTTGATTGTTCAACCTCCAAATAATTCTTTACTACACAAGATATAAATCAAATTCAAAACAAAAAGCACTTTTGATTTGGGTGTGTTCGCCTACTTCTTCAGGCGCTCTACTTCCTATGAAGGGAAATCTTAATGCTTTAGTAAACAATCATATCTTAGGTGTGTGTGTGTGTGTGTGTGTGTGTGTGTGTGTGTGTGTGTGTGTGTGTGTGTGTGTGTGTGTGTGTGTGTGTGTGTGTGTGTGTGTGTGTGTGTGTGTGTGTGTGTGTGTGTGTGTGTGTGTGTGTGTGTGTGTGTGTGTGTGTGTGTGTGTGTGTGTGTGTGTGTGTGTGTGTGTGTGTGTGTGTGTGTGTGTGTGTGTGTGTGCGTGCGTGCGTGCGTGCGTGCGTGCGTGCGTGCGTGCGTGCGTGCGTGCGTGCGTGCGTGCGTGCGTGCGTGCGTGCGTGCGTGCGTGCGTGCGTGCGTGCGTGCGCTGTAGCATTTGTGATTTGATGCTCCTCCACATTCATTGGTGGATCTTTTAGTTGCAGTTTGTCTTCTTGCATTCAGCTGCATCCAACATCATGTCGACCTTTTTTTTGACCCTTGTGTTGATGTGTTGTGGGTTTTGTTTTGTTCTCCATCCAGCCGGCCTGTTTTTGATGTTGTGTTTTGTGGTTTTGCACCTCCCCGCCCAGATTCAGATGCACGACCACCATGTGTCCCATCAGTCCCTGCTGCCTGTTTGACATCACGCCGTCATAAAGTTGTTGCTGATCAGCTCGTCCTCTGACGTTTTTCTTTCTTTCTTTGTTTCAGATTAAGGTGGTGAACGCGTTCCGTAGCTCCCTGTACGAGGGGCTGGAGAGCCCAGAGTCCCGTAGCTCCATCCACAATTTCATGGTCCATCCCGAGTTCGTGCCCCTGTCCGAGGAGGAGGCTCGCATCCCCGAGGAGACTGGAGACGAGATCGACTCCCTCCCCGGCGCCTCCTCTGGGGCGGGGGGAGGAGGAGAGCCGCCCAGCGCCTTGCCACACAGCCGCGAGTCATCCATCTGAGCTCCTCCTCCCTCCTCCTCCTCCTCCCTCCACTTTCTCAGCATCATCTGTCATCCCACCAACTGAACTGTCGCACCGAGGAGGGAAGTCATCGCTCTGCTCATCCCCTCATCCTGCACACACACATGCTTCACATCGCCATCACCCCCCTTCAGTCATTCCTGCCACGTTGTGTTTTTCATACTGACTGTGGCGTCGTTCTGCCTGTAAGTTTGTCCTTCCACCGCCACCACCTCCACCACCACACATGTATCAGTAGAGGGTGGAGTCCAGAGTCTCCACTGTGGAAGGCCTGTCGTTGTCCATTCATGTATATTTTTTACTTGATGATCCTTTTGAAAAGCTTTTAAACGATGTTGGGTTCGATCTTTGCGGGACTCGCAGCAGCATGTTGTGTTCTGTACTCGCTTCATTCCTGCGTAACGCTCTCAAAAATGGCACCGGACTTTTCAAAGAGTGCAGTGATTCTCATGTACATAACGCTTTCGCTCCTCTACACAGCTAACAGCCGGTTTTGGTGTTCAGAAGATTTTTAGGCAAATGCAAAAATGTAATCTTTTATTTTGTTTGTTTTTAAAACCTCTAAAGATTGTTAATTGATGGTTGATTCAAACTCCACAGAATGTCTTGTGCGTGTGACACTACAGTGTTCAAGGTTCAACTGTTAAAAAAATGTTCTTCCCTTTATCGTGTCTGTATGTGTTGGTTTTTCTTTAGCTGCTGTGTTGCATGTGGAAGGACAGAATGTTTACGACCCAAAAATATCCAACATGGCGGCGTTCAGAGAGCGCTCGCTCTTTGCTCTGCGGGGCTCTGACCTCAACTCATCCAGTCAGGGTTCTGGTTCTCTCTGCCCCTCCTCCCCCCCCCAGTACGTCCACAGTGTCGATAGGAAACAAGAGTGTGGTTCAAGTTCCCCCCTCTAGTAGGATGCATGTTTTGTTTCATTCGTGTTGAGTCGCATGATAACTTAGGAATGAATATTTGGGATTCTGTTTAGACAACCATATGTGTGTTAGTCTGCAGCAGCGTCTGTTCAGAGCTCCATTAACTTCCTGACTGTAGGACTGAACATCCTGTCACCACAACGGGACAGAGACAGGCTCGTCAATCAGCTCACAGAGAGGGAACCGCAGCAGGGACGTTAAAGCCCTGAAATACTCCTCCTGTGACCGTCTGCACACGCGTTCCACACATCAACACGCTGGTAGACGAGTACAGTCTGTTCTTGTGGTTCCTTAAGAAGTGCTGAGTTTTCCCCAGCGTGCTGATGAAATGAGGCCAGAGCGTACGCTGAATGCTTTTATTGTCAACAATAAGAAAACTGACTTTGACTTTGGTTAACACAGAACCAAAATACTTGAAGGATGAGGGTAATCATTCACCGTCCTTCCTCTTCCTCTCGCTCTCTTTGCATCCCTGACGTCTCCCCTCGGACAGGCTCATATTAGCTAAGTCCCGCCCTCTCGAAGTCTGCCAACCAATAAAAAAAAACAGCCTGTGACCGTGACACTGTGAGGTGACCCCCGCTAACCACTGCCCCACTGTGCCGTCCTCACAGATGACCAAATTTATGTCACGTGAACCTGAAAAATGTCGTTTGGGCTCTCCAGACTGAACCGTACTGCCACAGGGTGAGAACTATTTGTCCATTTGCCTCTTCTAAATAAATAGTTCCCACACACTTAGATCTGGGTTGCAGTGGACCAGACTAAGACAGATAGCCCCAGTTTACCTTGTCTCCTCCCCAGAGACACATCAAGCTCGTCCTGGTGGATCCTGAGGGGTTTCCAGACCAGATAGGACGTACAGTCCCTGCAGATTACGTCCACAGGGAGGGGTCCTGATCAGATGGTCACCTGAGTCCTTTCAGCATGAAAGAGCAGCGTTTCTAATCCACCTCATTTCACGTCCCAGGGACGAGCCTTTGTCTCAGTTTGCACCGTCCAGTTCACATCTGTTGGTGCACGTGTCTTTAGTTTGACTTTATGTAACCTCACCCCCTCTAAAGTTTAACTTGTGTTCTGAACACTAACACTGTTAAAAGGGGAATGACTGCGGTGTCGATGAGTCAGTTCAGTTCAACAGACAGGAAGTTCATAGATGTCTGAACAGAATCTGGACAGTCTGTCTGTGTTCGAGACAAATCTTAGTACCAGTTCTGATGTTTTTGTTCCCTCGTTTGTCAGTTCTGACGAACAGAAACTAAATCATCTGTTCTTATCGAAGTAATGTGCTACTACTGCCATATTTCCAACTTTTTGTCATGACTAGGTTCTTCCTCCCCTCTGATGAGCTTTTTCTATGTAACTCAGAGCCATATTTTATAGGTTGTCTGTATTGTTTTTTATCTCATGGTTATCGAGGTTTCCTTTGGACTTTCTCACCCCCGACCCCTCGACTCCCCCCCCCCCCCATCCTCCTCCCCGGCCCTTTACTCCAAACATGACCAAAAAGCAAGGAGAAAATCTTCAGTCGTCACTGCCGAACCAAGTTTAAAGGACCTCTACAATGTTTACATGAAAAGCAAGTGGGTGGCAGTTCGCCTGCGCTTCTCTCATCCGACCACTTCCCTTTCATTCCCTTGCTTTCCTGAATCTTAGAGTTACTATTTAACTAAATGGGGAATCTTTCTTGCATGGTTTTCATATAAAATTCAATGTTTTGCTCATTTTTTACAATTCTTCTGTATTTTTATATTAAGTACTTTTTAATATTTTGGAGATATATGAATATATATGTATAGGCTGAAGAGTTTGGTGACAGTACAGTACATGAATGAGATGAATCTAACGTGGACTTTTTACAGCTCTCTAAATATTTATGCCACGTGTGTCGTCTTGGTCACCTGATGTTAGGGCTCAGAAACCTGCAGTGACTTGTTTACTTCCTGTTGGCCGTTCAATTGGAATCTCAACAATCTCGTTCCATCAGCCCCCTTTTACATGAGTATATTCACCTTATATAAGATGTTGTGATACACTACACGCTATGTGATTACGCAGTTATCCAACTCCATTAGAGTTCAGCAAATGCAACGTGAATACAGCTAACTGTATCAAACATTAAATGGGAGTGTATAATTATTTATCCAACCTCTGGGTTTCTTTGTTTCTGTACTTTGAAGCTACTAAGACTGATTTCTTTGAATGAGTGGATCGAAGCTGTTTTCCAACTGACTGGTGTCGGAGCTGACGACTTTATAGAGGATCAAAGCTGTGTCCCGCTTCAGGCTCCGCCTCCTTTTTGATGCGGCGCGTCTGCCCTCGTCACAAAACGAGCTCCGATCGCCTCGAGACCAAAACTGAGGATCAAAGTAGTGACGGCCCAGGCAGTGAGTTTCTTTCAGCCTCTGACTCAGACCTGAACCCAACATGCGTAAAGTCTCTGGGACTGGAGGACAGTTTGAGCCAGCTCGTCTCGGGTCGCTAGAAATTAATCAAAAGATTGATCCCATGACGACCTCCTCTAACACTGGGCCACCAAAAGAAATGTGAACTCTCTTTGAGCTCTTCTGTTGATTTATTCGTCATAGTTTCAGTGTTTTATGTACGACAAGGAACTTTTAACTGGCTATGACACAGTCTCAGTTTAAAACTGATGCATCTTTGTGACCTACATAAGCAAACGAGGCCATCAGTGGAAGATTATAGTTATTCTTAATGCCTGTCGCCAGGTTGGATAAGTCTTCGAATTAAAACTGCTGTTCATGGTGAAGTGTTGAGGATGATTTGAGGAGTTTCAGCCTGAAGAAAGAAGGTGCTCTGCAGTCTCTTGTCATATTAAAGTTATTCATTTTTACGCAGACACAAATATATAGATTACTTCATCGCCATGCATCCTGCAAACAGCTTAAATAAGGAAGAGAATAAGTCGTCTCTTTCCTTAACTCGCTTCTGAAAACTAAAGTATTCGCTATCCAGATCAAGATCCTTACAAGAGGTGGTGGTGTTCATACCACTTTTGTCCACAGGGGCCGCCAGAATCAACAAAAATCAAGAACCTTGTAGCAGCTTTAACGATGTGATAAATTACCGTACATCCTGCTGCACATGTTTACGTGCCTAATCATGGCTCTAAAGCTCGGGCTGCTCGTGGACCACATGTATTCAATCCGGGAACACGGACAGACGCCACATATTTCATTTAGTCATGAGGCGGAGCCTGCGACGGGACACAGCCGCAGCTGTAGATGTCATCGCCATTTTATACAACCACCAACTTTCAGAAAACATACCGCGGGAAGAGAGCAGGACTGTTAAAGCGCTCGTGACATCACTTCCTCTTCCTGCCGTGTGTCGGTTGCCTGTAAATGAGACGCACCTCGCAAACGACGACGCGTTTCCTCTCTGTTTTGTTCGACTGCTGATTCTGACAGAACAGCGGCGCTCCTACAGTCAGTACAATGTAAATATTGTCATATAAGTGAATGAAGTGTACCTGCTGTCTGTGTCGGTGGCAGGAAATGGGAGAGGGGGCAATCAGCCAATCATCACCCAGCAAAGCTTTAAAGAATGTTCTGCCAAAGTCGTTTCTTCTTCTGCACAAGTTTGCCGTCACGCCCCCCAACACAACCACCCAACCACCCACCTCCTCCCTCCCTCCCTCCCTCCCTCCCTCCCTCCCTCCCGTCTGGATAAGATTGTCCCTCTGTGCTTGCCATGGCCTCGCTGTGGTGATCGTCTGTTGGACTGGTTGGACTGGTTGCCCTCACGTCTCATGCCAGGCGCACAGTACAGCCCGGCCACCGGAGACGCTCCAGAACTGTTTGTGCTTCTGGTTTTCGTCACAAATCAAAACTCAGCAGCGGACTGAAAATCTTCACCTGGTTTTAAGTTTTCCCTGAAGTTTGCCGCAGTTTTCCAACCGGACTTCTGTATGGAAAAGGAACTCGCTTCTTATCCAGTCATTGTTGCATTTTGACTGCTTCCTCTTCAGAGCACTGCCTTTCTCAGAACAGCTTCCTGTTGCCGGATACTAAGGAATACTTTGGAGAATCTTCACATCCACTTCAAAAGTTCACAAATAAAAAAAAAAAAATGGTTAAAACGAACTGGAATATCACAGCTGGAAAAGTCATAACCACTTAACATATGTATCTATATATTTATATATTATCTCTATATATTTATATCTAGTATAGTGGATATAAATACATAGATTTATATATGGTTTCTCAGTTGAACTTCATTGCAAAAAAGACTGAAAAAGATTTGTTTTCTGTAATTACTATGATACACAGTAATAGGCGTTGGTGTTATTTTTGTATAAACATAATATCATCTATGTGGCATGCATGACATATATACAAAAATTTGGTGGTTTAAAGCAATATGTCCAACCTGGTGCGATTGGTTCCGTCGTGTTCTGTGTAGCCTAAAGCCACTCTGTGCGAAAAGAGACAAAAAAGACAAAAAAAGAACAAAAAAACAAAAAAGAGAAACTGCATTTGGATAAAACTTAACTGTTCAGTATCTGTGTTCAATGTTCTGTGTTCTGCATGTTTTAGTACGGAATGAAACATCCCAAATGTTGACTTGTTTTTCTCAGATGAATCTCAAATACACGCCCCAAAACACATGCAACACTAACACACACACACACACTAACACACTAACACACACACACACACACACATATGTATTTGCACTGTGAGGTGAAACACACTGAGGAAATTAAAACTGTGTGACTTCTTATGGATGGATTGATGAAAGATGACGATTCCTCTTTTTTGTTTCCATCGTCTCCGAATAACTTTGAACTGATCTGTCCGCTCATCCGCCTCTCCGCTGTTTCATCCACCAGTCCCAACACACACACACACACACACACACACACACACACACACACACACACACGTAAACACAGACACATGTATTTTACAGATGCTCCTGAACTCATCACCCACTCATCTGTGCAGTGAGAGGAGGAGGGAGACAATGACAGTAAACAGGCCTGAAACACTCAGCATGTGGTTCAGGTAGGCTTCAGCTCTGCAGGTGTCATCATCTCACCAATCGCATCCATCGATCGTCATGATCCATCATCCTCCTGAAAACGAGGATGATGCAGTTTGTTGTTGCTCGCCTGTAAAATGTTTTGTGTTCATGTCTGAGCCCGTCTGGTTTTTATCTGTTCTGTCAGTCTGATCATTTAGACGTTTAGTTTGTCGACCAGGGCGCACTGACGAGGTTATTTTCAACTGTAAAATGTATGACTGCAACGACTCAGTATCGATTAATCTGTAGATCCTTTTTTTTGATTGATTTAATGTACAATTTTATAAAATATAAAATATCAGAAAATGCCTGTTACTGTATAATTTCCCCCTCGACCGCAAGATGACGTCTTGAAATTCCTCCCCAAAGATGTTCAAACGTTTGAGACGCTGAAATCAAAGAATGTTTAGTCTTTGATGAATTGATCACAGAGAGCTAATCTGCAGCTGTTTTCACTAATTGTTTTCACTCCTGTAAGATGTCCTGCTCGTCACAAAACGTGGCCATAATTTGTGGAAAAAAACAATTTGAAGGCATCTTTAACAAATATTTTTGTTTAGTTATGTGTTTGTGTAAAAGATCTAATTGTGCATCAGTATTGATCAGGATCAGGCTTTAATTTACATCAGTGACAGTCTGACAGTCGAGTTGCTGATGACGGGGAAAAAAAATGTCTCGTTTAAACTCAGTTGAATTTACATTGAATCAGATCATCACTGCCGTTAAAGTTGTTTACGTTGGATTTTTTAAAGTCCAAAACGACATGAAAATAAGAGACCAAAAAAAAAAGAAGAAAAAACTGCCAGAGCCGCAAAGACTCCTTAAGATTTCTGTTTGTTCTCCTGAAACTAAACAACGTATAAATCAGACAGCTGTGGAGTTTCTTTAGGCTAACAGTTTCCCTCTGCTTCCAGTCTTTGTGCTAAGCTAAGCTAAAGATGGACTTCAAACTGAAAATCTGACTGTGGAAAAAGAGAAACAAGAATATTTCATAAAATGTTGCTTCACGCCTGCGTTAGAGAACAGTGAGTGACTTTGTGTTTAATATTCATCCAACATAACACGACTGAACATTCCTCCTCAGATTTAATCTGTTTAGAAACGCGTATTTTCAATTATCAGGCTGTAGAAGTGTCGTCATGGTGACAGCGTCGGCAGCGTTAAGGGTTGAATGTTGGACTGTGGGTCACGTTGAAGGGAGCTGAGTGTGTTGAGATGAACGTTTGGCAGATCTGTCAGCAGGATTCAAGAAATACTGAGGCCATAAATCTAAAATCGCTCCGATCCGATGCCACAACAATTAAGTCACGTCTCAATGTTTTATCTACCCGTATACATGTTCTGTAAAGTTTAGCATAGAGGTCGGGGTTGGTCCTCCATTCTGGTCCCGACTGAACAATCTCAACAACTCTTCAATGGGTTGCTGTTAAATTTTAGTGACACTCGATGGATGACTTTTGTAGTTTTCAGTGAATCGTCTCGACGTCTATTTTAAAAATTAGCTACAAACATTAAATTCCCACAAATAATTAATTAGCTACTTTGATGATCCTCTGACTTTTCCTCTACCGCCAGTTTTTCATCTGTCGAACGCTGATTTCTGAACAAAATCCTGAAAAACTGACACCGCCTCAGCTTTACCGTGTCCAGTGGTGATTAGCGGATGTTAGCAAACTAAGATGGTGAACGTGGTACGATCCAGATTCCCAAAAAAAACTTGGGACGTCGTGTAAAACATAAATCTAAACAGAATCAAATCGTTAGGAACAACCGGTGTTTACAGGAGTTTTACAGATGGTTGGTGAACCTCGCCTCATCCACTCTCACCTGACACCAGTGGACTTCATCAAACAGTCTTTTGTTTGAAACATGTCGCTGCCATCGAATTCAGAATGAGAATATATTTACAAAAACATTAAATATATTGTCTTTGTACTGTTTTCAATTGAGTATCTGTCAAAAAGGGATGAGTAGATTATGCCGTCTTATGTTTTACGCAGCGTCCCGACGTTCCCCCTGCTCAACATCAGGCGTTGTCACCACGTTGTTAAACTCGGAGGTCGTGACCTCGGTGTCTTCTGTCCTGTCTGTCAGACTCTGAGCCTCAGCAGCGATTCTGTGTGTGTGAGCCAAAATAAAACTTCCTGTGCTTCCCTGTATGTGTGTGTGTGTGTGTGTGTGTGTGTGTGTGTGTGTGTGTGTGTGTGATGTTGGCTCGTTGAAGGTGTGTTTCCTCAGTGTGTGTGTCACCTTCTCCCTCGTCCACTCTCATCCCGTCCGTCTCTCTCCGTCATCCTCCTCCTGTTTGCTTCAATCTATGCAACAGACTCCTCCAGTGGTTCATCTGCTCTCTCTCTCTCTCTCTCTCTCTCTCTCTCTCTCTCTCTCTCCCTCACACTCTCACTCTGTCTCGCTCGTCCTCGTCTTTATCTGCTTTTTATTTTTCAGTCCTTTCTACAAACAGAACCACGATACCTGTACACTGATGTATGTACGCGTGTGTGTACGACAGGTGCGCACGCTCATGTTGATTTCTTTACTCTTTTGTAAGATATGATCGTGTGGAATGCCTTTGGTCTTAGTGTCATGTCGTTTGAACTTAAGCTGAACAAAAGATGATAATCAAGCAACTGAGTACAAGTTGTGACATAAGTATATATATATAATATATAAATATATATAAATATATATAAATCTATATACATAAAATAAAGCCATTGGAATTTGAAATAAATCAGTGTCCATTTGTGATTTTTTTTAAAGATTATTTTCATTCAGATTTTTGTATTTAAAGTGATTCTCAACACTTGTTTCTTCTGTGACCTCGATTACATGTATCACAACACAGACCTGCAGCGTCAGTCCAGAACAATAGTTAAAAGACTTCAGTTCTACAAGATAATGATGAAGCATTTAAAGGACCACGGACCTTAAAGGTTAAGTTCACCCAAAAAAAAGGAAATTTCAGTCATTATCTCCTCACCCTCATCCCGATGGAGCGTCTGTGGAAGTTTTGAAGTACATGAAACAGAAACATTTCTGGAGCTTCACAGCAAAACAGAGTTGCAGCATTCTCCTGAACAACTGAAGTAGATGGGGACTTGTTTTAAAATGTTAAGATAAAATGGCTCCATACAGGTCGTCCAGCATAATCCAAGTCTCCGCAAACCCTGAGATCCCAGATTGATTTAAAAAGACGTCATTTACATCACCACTTGAGCTCCTGCTCCCACCTCACAAGAGGTGAGTGCTAATGCTTTAAGTTAAGCAGCTACAGTGAAAATTCGTCACCAGACTCCCTTTAAAAAACGATCAATTTTGAGACTTGTTGCATTTGGAGAAACTTTATAAACTTTGTGAAACGCTGACGAAGACACATTCTTAACTGTTTGGGCTTTCTTGTTAATTCGGCAAACGTTATACATGAAGATATTTCTATCTTTGTATAAAAAAAGAAAGTATTATTTTGTTTCAGTGACGTAGGTGTGTTAGCATTTAATGCCAGGTGTGACTTGACAGGCTTGACGCGGTCCATTTGTGATCGGATCACTCAGAACACGTGCTAATACCAAATGTGAACAGTCAGAGCCAAGTTTGAGCCACATCTGAGCCTCCATGGATCAGAGCTTTTCCAACTATATGTATATGGATGTATAACTCTTCAGTATTAGGTTAGAAATGTCATCTTCAGGACAAACTTAATCTCTTCACCTCCACGGCTCTGATAAAACTGGTTGTAGTAACCTCTTCTGCCTCCAGGGGGCGCTCTGCATCAGTCCTGGTGTATTTTATGTTACTCTCTTGACTAAATGTAGTGTTTTTTTCTTCTCCTCCTGAATCTGAAGCTCCAGTTGAGGTGGAACAAGACTTCCTCCTCCTCAGCAGCACTCAGCTGCTCAGTGCAACACTGCCACCGTGTGGACACAGGCTGAGTTACACCTGACCTATGACACCAGGTTTACAAGTCAATCCTGCTCTATATGGATGGATTAAAGACCTCCAGGAGCAATTAACACTGAAATAAACAACAACCTAATTATTCATAATATTAGATGAACAGATTTAATTTAATAAAGATATTATTAACTCACCATAATAAGGACAGAAGTAATAAAGTGATTTATTCCCACATCCTGTTGTTTTCTACTTCAGGACCAGAGGAAGTTTCTGTTGTTTTGGACCTTTGACTCGTTGGTAACTGTGCTGTGTCATGAGGTCATAACTGTGCTTGATCTGGAAACATGTTAGTCATTTTGGTTTTAACAAGATATCTTTCAACCACTCTTTCTTCCGTTCAGCCACTAACTCTCCTCTAATTGTGTCAGCGCTGCTGGATGAAGTGTTAGATGATGAAATAAGAGGAAATTGCCCTGAAAAAGAAACCTGAACTGAAGTCGCAAAGAAATTGTGCCAATGGTAGAAGAAGTACATCAGAGAGTTCACGTAACGAGGAGAAATGTAACAGCTTCATCTGCAGTTTGATCCTCTGATTAGAGCTGAGAAAAGAAAAAGTGACGTAACATCTTATCAAAGGTTCAAAATAAATTCATTTATTATTTATCATCATGACCTCTGACTGTAGAGATCAGTGGGCGGAGCCTCCAGGTATGAAAAGTGAAGCCAGTGATGAAGTGCCTTCAACCTGCATTCTTTGTGATGACCAGCAGGGGGCGACTCCACTGGTTTTAAAACTGTAAGCTTATGAGAAAATGACCCTACTTCAGACTTAATGTGTGTAACAGTTTCCTGATGAGTTTATGATCTCAGTCTCTGGTTTCAACACAGCGCGATGTTCATTTAGTGAATTATGTCCCTTTAAGAGTTAAACAGACGATAAAGCAGGTTTTCACGATCTCCACCCTCTTGCAAGATCCACACACAGTTATTTGTGCATGTTTTGCAAACTAATTATTTTTGGTGCCAAAGGGGCTTTTTGTAAGAAAGGTTGATTTTTGAGTCTCGTTCCCAACTCGTCAAAAACTGACGCTTTAGGATTGTGGGACGGGTCGGACGCCGTCCCAAAGCATCATTATTTGATGAGTTGGGAACGAGCCTCAAAAATCCACTTTTCAAATAGGACCTTTGATGTGTCAGTGCTGTGGTTAAAGTCTGCTTAGGTTCCCATTTCTTACATGAAGTTTTAAAGGAAAGGGGCCCATGAGCTCTAGTTGTTATCGTGTCATGTTTTAATGTTTTAATGTTGTGAAATCCTGTAATGTTTTATTTTCCAAACAGAGACGTCGTGTGCTGTCAAGGGACTTCAGATGTGGATTAGATTTTAGCCAACTCTGGTAAAGCTAAGAAGCTGTGCACTGTCCCTATCAAATAAACAAATATAATAAATAAATACATAACATCTGCCACGTGGATTCTTCTGTCAGTCACCACGGAGAGGCTGTAGGGCCGCAGCATGCACAGAGTCTCTGCAGGTCAAGAGCAAAAAGTGAATGAATGAATGAAAGTGATAGATTTTAGTTTATGCCACAGATTTATACAAATTTACACCAATTGTTCACCAGACTGCAGGAAACACGTTGCCTAATGCTCAACTTTCTGGAGCGTAGGATCCTCAGACCCTCGCTTTGCTTTTGAAATCCTCCCTTTTTTTGAGGCCTCGATGTTGGACATCGTCCTGGATCCTCTCTGAACCGACCTCAGAGACCTCTCGAGCTCTCCAACATTTAAAGGGGCTCTTTGTAACAATTCATAGTAATTTACATGTTAATCTCTTTCTTATTGGCCAAATGTGAGCGGATTGTAACGTGACGTGAAAAATCTCTCGGCTGTCTCTACCAGCCTGTGGACGATTTGTTGAAGTTGTTCGAGTGCTGATGGACTGTGGATTTCTCTGTGAAGGACTCGGATCCGGGTCGGATTTCCTGCGACCCGACTAAAGGATGTGACTTCAGGCCTTGTCTCAGTGCTTCTCTTCGCTACGCTAACAGCGTAGCTAAAGTTAGCTTATAAAAAGAGTCTGCTTACGTAAACTAGCGACTGCACAGAGCCTGAGAAATGTGATAACAACCTGAATTTCCCTTCTGCTGATTAGTTTCTCCTCTTCCTCCTCTCTCCGTCTCTGTTTGTCTTTAAATGTCTTCACACCTTCATCATTTACTCTCTAATGGACTGAATCACTCCTCCACCCACGAGCCTCTGACAGCAGCCAGCATTTCTCTCTGCTGGAAACTCGTCCTGGAAGGTGTTGTCAAGATGGCCGCATTTCTACCCTCGACTGTGGCGACGCCGCAGCAACCAGAGGCCGCAGGTCGTTTGGCTTCATTAGTGTCGGCGGGGGGGCCGTGATGTCAACGAGCTCCAGGCGACAAGCATGTTAACTACGGCCCGAGTGAGTTTAGAAAAGTTGGAACCTGAGCTGACAGACAGTTTGCTGACTCCACACTGACTCACTGCTGCGTGTCTGCAGCCTCGACATCAGTGAAACCATTCAGAGACGCTCCTCTAAACTCCCTGCTTTCTTTGTCAGGCGCCTGAATCTCTCCGAGCAGAGGAAACCGGGTCGGATTAGACCGAAAAAAAATAGAGAAATGATAATCCCTCAATTGAATTTCATCCTCCTTTTGAAAACATCAGATTATGTAAAGAGAGTGTGTGACTGTGTGTGTAAACGTCGTCCTCTGTCGCAGCACAAACAACCTGCAAGACGTTTGATATTTTCCCTCCACAGAGCCACATGTCAGAGAGACGCCGCTGCTGACGTGTTTCATTAGCAAATCAAATGTGTGTGCGTGTGTGTGTGTGTGTGTGTGTGTGTGTGTGTGTGTGTGTGTGCGTGTGTGTCGGGGGCTCTATAAAAGGGCCGGAGGTCGAACCTGAAGTCAGTTTATTGACTGACGATCAGAGGAGCGGCCGTCAACAACAAGGTGAGCGACTTTAAGACCGTCATCACTTGACGAAGCTCAGAGTGATTTATACTTGATTTCATCTTTAATTTGATTTCGCAGTTTCTGTCACGCTTCAGTGATCTGTGTTTTCTTCTATTCCTGTAATAGAATTTAATTTCTTTAAAGGTGCACTACGTAGTTTTGGGGAAGAAATTTTAATCAGAGAAAAAAAATCTGCATTAACTGATTTTTTTGTTATGCCTAAACAAACTAAATAAACAAACTCTTCTTTTCATGACTGAATAAACAAACTGACCTTTAAAGGACAATACAGCTTCATACTGTTTTACTTTGTTTATAACTGGCGGACCCTGCCACCTTTCTAGCTTCAAACAGTGTTCTGGGACCTTAATTTCCTCTGAGAACAGCTTGTTTATTCACTTATGGAAAAGATGAATATTTCTGAGTTTGTATTATCACCTCATTAATATTATAAATATTAATTCTGAGTTGTAATTTCTTCCAAAACTACATAGTGCTCCTTTAAACGTGGTTATTGTGTTGTAATGTAGCTTCGTGATTGGTTTAGGCAACAAAACGGACACATTTTTCCAGTTAAAGGTTCATTATGTAGTTTTGGGGATCTTCAGTCGCTCAACAAACAAGATAAACAGTCAAAAGGTTTTCATGACTGAATGAACTGAACAAACAAACTGACCTTTAAGGTGCTTTCTGTAAGAAAGAAACATTTATTTTTATTGTTAAATTAAGGAACCAAAACTAGTTTACATTTCTGTTTGTGTTTTGTTGATTGACTGAAGGTTGGACGAATTCACCAACAAGTTCACCATGTGTTCAAACGTTTTTCTTTTCCACTGGTCAGTCGTCAGTAGTCCAACAGAGATGTTCACATGTATTTTTGAAAATTGTTCTGCGGTTGAACAGTAAAAATGACCCTGTGTGTCTTTTACGAGACACTTTTCCTCGACCTTCTTCGTGAGCTCAAGAAAAGATGTGAAGTTAAAGCCACCTGCACTCACACTGCAAGGAACTCTGGGATTATAGCATTTTCTCGACGTGAGATAGGAAAAAGACTGAAGCACTGATCACTTTTCCTCAGCATTTAGAGACTTTAAACATCTCTTCTGGGTCATTTCAGTCCGTTAGGAAGCAACGAAAATGCCTGTAATTCAATATTACTCAACTTTCCCATCATCACACCTGCTGTGAGAACTGTGACTTCTTTAAGACCAACAGTTCAAAAGTACGTCCACAAATATTCGTTTAGATTTGATATTACTTGATGTTTAAATCAAAATGTATCTTGTGGGAATCGAACATTTAAATAAACTTCTGAGTTAACGTCTTCACAGAGCACAGCTGAGCTCAGTTTGGATTCTGATCCAGGAAGAAAAAAAATATTTCTTGCACGATCCATCTTAAGGAATATTCAGAAAATGTTTGACTTGCAGATCATCATCAGGAAAATGGCTTAAATGACTGAGGCTCAAATATAAAAAACATCTTGTTGACGCCATATTTGATGATAAAAACTCTTAAAAAACGTTCGTCCTACACGAACAAAATGTGTGAAAACATCCACAGGAACACGTCAGACCTCCTGCAGTGAGATCCTGCAGAAACAAAGTCGATTGTTCATCTGGAGTTTAAATTCGACAGTGTAAACAGACACGTTTTTTTTTTTGGATGAATAGATTGAATGGGGGATGTTCTCTGTGGATTTGAGCTCTTTTTAGGTCAAGTTGTCATTATTCATGAAAGAACAATACCTTTTTTTCTGCAGGAAAAACGGTAAGAATAAGAGATTTTTTCCCGCTTTTTCTTGCGGGTGACGTCACTTCTTCGCTTAAATCCTCAAAAAGTTATTCAAATATAAGAAAATGAACTGATGACAACCAGTGGAGACGTGTTTTATGATGCTTCCTGACTTTTTCTTTGTCTTTTACGTGAAGAGATTTGATGTTTGTTGTTGCAGAAGATGCAGATGTCCCACCGGTCCGTGCAGTGGCTCACCGTCCTGCTTCTTGTCGTCGTCACAACCATCCGGTGTCAACAGAGCGAGAGGTGAGACGAACATGGTGCAAGCTTTCAATGCTTTGACACAAAACTTCATAAACATATCAGTGAGAAAGTGTTTGGTGTGCTTCACTGAAAATGACTCTGAGGCCGACAGATGTTTCCTCTCTGCTTCCTGCAGCCGTCGAGCTGTGACTGAACACCAGCTGATGCACGACCGCAGCAAAAACATCCAGAGTCTGAAGAGACTCATCTGGCTGTCCAGCGCCATCGAGGGGCTCCACACGGCCCAGACCCGCTCCGCTCCTGCTTTCAGCCCCACAAAGGTCCTGAACCTGGCTCTCAATCCAGCGCTGGTCCCTGCTGCCGGGGGCCTCCAGCCCGGCCGGGTGCAGAGCGTCCTCAGAGACTTCTTTAACCCCTACCTGACCCAGCTGCCAGACAGAGAGTCCTAACATGAAGCCGCTGCACACGTTCATTAAAGATTATTATTTAATTGTGTCCATCGTGTGAACGATGAGACAAATGAAGCACAAAATCACCTGTTAGTGTCGAGACATTCAGCAGAAGATGTTTAAAGTTTAACGCAAAAAAACAACTCAATCACCAGAATAAATGTTGGTAATGAACGTTTCTACTTTACATTTCTTTAGGATCAGTTTTCAGCACTGTTCTTGGCTGTTTTTTGGCTTAAAATACACATTTTGGTCGCCACAAATGTGGCCAGAGATGTCACGAGGTCTCCTTAAAGGGGCACTACGTAGTTTTGAAGAAGAAACTCAAACTCAGAATTTTAATATTTACAATATAAATGAGGTAATAACACAAACTCAGAAATATTCATTTTTTCATAACTGAATAAACAAGCTGTTCTCAGAGGAAAATAAGGTCCCCAGAAGACTGTCTGAAGCTAGAAAGGTGGCAGGGTCCGCCACATATAAACAAAGTAAAGCAGTATGAAAGTGTGTTGTCCTTTAAGGTCAGTTTGTTTATTCAGTTTATTCAGTCATGAAACAAGGAGAGTTTGTTTATTCTTCCCCAAAACTACAAATGCAACTTAAAAACATTGAAATGTGAATGTATCAGTGGTTTGCAGAAACGTTAAGTGACAGCATTTTATTTTGGCGTCTGGGCTAAATACATTTACAGTAATGAAGAAATATTTGAGTTTGAGCTGCCTGAACAACGTTTATCAGTGAGCAGCTGTTTTGTCTCAACGTATGATCACATTGTACATCGAAGGCTGGAAGATAAAACCAGAAAATAAAAATGTTTTCAAGCATGTGAAGAATCACAAATTGAATCATTTTTCTCATTTTTTTAGTGAAAAAATAGAGCAAGAATAATAAAAGTCTGTGAACACAAACATCTTTTGATGTGAATTAACCTGTTTGTTATAATTACTCGATATCCAGGATGTCGACATTTCGAACATCGTTTGAATTGTTCTGGATAATTTGAGCACTACTTTCGTTCTTACATTTGCTCTTCTCTTCAACCGAAGACAAAGTCATCATGTGTTTCCTGTTTTCTGTTCGATCTCCTGCAGCACGCTCGCAGGTCACACCGTCAGCCAATGAAAACACTGATGCACCATATTTGGAAATGAAGAAGTCATATGTTTAGCATCATCACCCCAGGGCTGAGTGCAGTCAGGACAGAGACAGGGCTGCTGACAGGGAAATCAAGTCAGGTGTCCCGAGCCCTGGGAGGGCTGAACTGGTCCCTCTAACCATCAAAATGATCTGCTGGGGGACCTTTGGAGGTCATCTTGTCCCGGGCATGAGCAAGACTATCAGCGTCCCTGGACAGAGGGCTGATGTGACTGTAACTTGCACCATATGCACACATCTGGAGATAAACGTAATGCCCCTTTAATCAGCAAAAGGCAGTAATTGTTCAAATAACCCATCGTTTTATCGTAATATATGAAAATAATTTAAGTCTCGAGTAATTTTTCTGTACAGGCTGGGACAGAAAAATGGACGTTTCCGTAAAATGACCCTCAGCTGTAGTTTCTGCACGATTCAGCTCAGTCTGACCTCCTCACAGGAAGTCTGGTGGAGTTTGTTTCCCTCTGTAAACACTGTTCCTACAAGGTCCATATCCGAGAGAATGAATGGTGATTTAAGTAAAAACAGCATTTCTCATGTGGAAAACAGAAATTTGCGCCTTTAAGAGTCATAAATCTGTCAGAGAAGAGAGAGAGGAGCCTGTCTGCCTGCTGCCTGTCTGCCTGCGAGTCCTGACTCAGGGCTCAGACTCCATATTAATGAGTGAAGCCACGCGAGATTTCCGTGATGGCTAACGAGAGCTAGCTTCCTGTGACAGCCACAGTGACACCGGTCGTGGTGATCCACCTACATCTGCAAACGTTTCTCCGGTATTATAAGTCACAAGGAGACAGTCTCAAACTGTCCACCCGCAGAGGGGTCCTGTCCGCCGGCTCGAAGCGCCCTCACCGCCCCTCGGACTGTCCGCGGCTCTCGTCCTTTAATCGGCCAGGTCAGTCGGCGTTACATCCGTCAGCTCAGCTAGCTGTCTGTGGGTTAGCTTGTCAAGCTAGCCGCAGCTAGCCGCAGTCTTCAGGGGAGGTGTCAACGGCACAGTTTATTTTTAAACTGTATCATAAATGGTTAATGGTATTTTTCACGTCATTAAAGTATGAAGAAGTAATAAGGAGCCGGCAGCAAGCGAGAAACTTTACATTTCCTAGCTGACACGAGTCTTCCGCAGCGGCTGAGCGGACGTTACAGCCTCCTCAAGCTAAAGCTAAAGCTAAAGCTAAAGCTAATCCTCAACATCAGCAGCACTGATGCTAACAGCAATTAGCCGTGTTAGGCAGCGTTAGCAAACCGCTGAGGCAGATTGTTTGTTGTCAGGAGCTCGTGTGTTGCTGACAAGTCACAAGAAATAGTTTAGTAACACAGACACGGTCCGTCAAGAGGAACTGAGACACTGTCTTTTGATTTAGACTCTGTTAGCAGTTAGCTGATTAAACACTTATTAGCTCGTCTGAAGATATCTGAGGTTTTCTAACATGTCATAGTCACAGATATCAGGTGGTCTGAGCAGTGTTGTGGCAGCAGCACACGTCTGATGTTATCAGTGTGCAACAGCAACACGTGTGACAGCTCAGGGCTGCTGCTGACCATCATCATGGGATGTAACTGAGTACATTTACTCAAGTATTGTACTTACTACTACTGCATACTACATACTGACACTCCACTACGTTATGGAGGCAAATATTGTACTTTATACTCCACTACATTTATTTGATAACAGTATTTATTAGGGGTGGACTGATCATCAGCCCTGGATGATTATCGGGGCTGATATTCAGTCAATTATCTGTGATTTTTGTGTCAGGATGTCGATATAATAAACTAATTTAAAAATGTGCTGCCCACAACACTGTGTGATCGGTAACACAATTAATAGCCTATTAACAAGATAATCTGAATCTGCAAAGTAATTAATGATTAAATTTAATATGAGGTACTTTAAACCTTTTACTCAAGTATTATTCATATGGCTGTCACTTTTACCAAAGTAATAATTTAACATAATATCTTAACTTTTACTCAAGTGTGACTTCTGCCGCCCATTTCGGTCCCTGAGTGTTGACACCCACCGACACCTCTAAGGATCTTTGATCTCTATTGATTAACGATTAATCCTGTAAGTAGTTTTTCAAGAAAAAAAACACAAACCTTTCTCTGGTAGCAGCCTCTCCAATGTGAGGATTTGCTTCTTTCCTGTTAATTGTTATTGTAAGCTGAATGTCTTTGGGTGAACGGCCTGATGAGCAAATGAACTGAACAGTAAATAAACTGAGAGAACGTATCAATCATTAGTTGCAGCCTTAGTAAACTGATTTCTGTTTCCTAGGTCCTGTCCAGCCTCATCCAGCCCCACTGTGGATCTTTAGCCCCTCCGGCAGGACAGTGGCAGAGGCAGAGCCGGAGCCATCAGGGACCAGACCAGCAGGCAGCAGGACTCCATGAGCACGGCGGGGCAGCAGCAGGCGGGGGGCCTGCGTTCTCGTCGAGCCCTTGGCCGGGACAAGGACCCTGGGCAGGGCATGGGCATGGAGGCGGCCTGCTGGCTGGCCCCCGGAGTGCTGCGCAGGCTGATCGAGCTGCCCTCGCCCCCCCTGTCCAGACACCAGCTCAAGAGACTGGAGGAGCACAGGTAACGGTGATCTCTGATCTACAGGCTGAAGTACAACTTTATATGGAGTTATATAAAGCAACAGTATGTAACTTTCTGGAAAAAGATGGTTAATGTCTTGTCAAATGCTGATACTTGATGAATTTGATGAGCTGGGTGATGCTCAACAATCGGCCATCTAACTGCTTTAAAAGTTACTGAATGTTGCTTTAATGTTATGTTCAGTAAGTGTATGTTCTCCTGTGGTTTAGCTGTAGTATGTATAAACTATACAGAGACGCCCAGAGGTTCAGCAGTCCGATAAAGATGGATCAGTGTCTGTGTTGACCAGATGGAGTCATATGTCGTTCTCCTGTATGAAAGGGCTTTTTGTAACATCATGAGAATTTTGACAGAGAGCGCACTTCAAACTCAGTTGCTCTGAGGGTGCCTGTGGTTTCAATAGTTATTTATTCCTACAAATTAAGTATTTATGTGATGAACACTGTTAGAAACAAGACCTGATTGTACCAAATGTTTTCACAAGCTTAACTTGTTCCAACTGGAATAGAGTCAAAACATAATGCAGAGTCATTATTATTTCATTATATTCAGTGATGATGGCGGCACAAGTTGACAAAATGCTGGAATTTCAGGTCTGACAGTGATTTGTTTGGACTGATGTCGCCTAAATTGAACTGTTGATGACTCTGCTCTGTGGCTGCTTGAGATAATGTTTGTCTCACAGCTTTGAGTCTTACAAGTTTAACAGATGAAATATCTGTCTGTCATTCACATTCAACAACTGCTGACCTGTCTGAACTTGATGTGGGTTAATCACCTAAATTGTTTAGAAAACGATGTAACACTCCAGAAAGCTAAAGCCCTGTCCTTGTGCGTTCAAACATTAAACTACAAAGAGCTCCCTTCTTGTATAGTTCCCATTCTTGTGAACATGATATCTCAGAAACGCCTCAAGGGAACTTCCTTAAATTTGGCACAAATGTCCACTTGGTCTCCAGGATGAACTGGGACTGTGGTTGGTCAAAGGTGAAAGGTCAGTGTGGCCCCACAAAACATGTTTTTTTTTTTGTCCATAACTCAAGAATTCATGCGTTAATTATGACAATGTTTCACAGAAATGTCTAAAATGATGAAGTGATGACATTTTATAGCCAAAAGTTCAGCTTCACTGTGACATAATAGTTATTTCTCAGAGCCATAACTGAGGACCAGGAGGGGAGACTGTGACCATGTTTCACATCTGGTCGGACTCTGAACTGGTAACTAATCTTGGGTGCCCTCTGTGAAACTGTGTGAGGCTTCCAGGTTTTAGTTTTTGTGATCCTCTGCAGTAACATCCATATTCGAAGCATCGTCTACTGTCACGGCTACAACTTTGTTTTCAGAATCAGCTTTATTGGCCGAACGTGTGAACACATACGAGGGACTTGACTGTTTTTCTCTCGGTGAACTTGCACATTAATAGACATCCAGCAGAACAACAAAATTGAACAAAGTCAATTCAAATCAATTTTGTATCCTGAGTCTCTTCAGTGAGGACAGTCTGCTCCGTCTCTTCCTGAGGAAAGCTTCAGTGTGAAGTCAGTTATTGATTTGGGCCCCCGAGGTCTTTTCACTTCCTCTCCCTGGATGACAAACACGACAGGGGGCCTCCTGTTCCTCTGGTAGTCGACCACAAGCTCATTGGTTTTGCTGATGTTGAGCTTCAGGTGATTGTGGTTTCACCATGTGATGAAACTCCTCAGTGCTCTGTACTCTTCTGCAAAAAATAGTCTGTAAGCGAAGGCGACTTGTTTCTCACTGGGATCGTACGTGTCATTATAGTAATAACTTTCATTTCACCGAAAATACACTTAATACCTTTTTATTAAAATACTTCAAAGTCTTCACTCCATATTTTATGAGTCTGGACAGAAAAGGACATAAACTGTAACTCGACTGTTTTGCTGAGGCGGTAATTCTTATGCAGACTAACAGAAGTGACCTTGACTATCTACAGCTGAGGTGACAGTTTCTGTTGTAGCTGATTCAGCTCTTGTGATTTTAATATTTTCTCATTTAAATCATAATTTCAGTATAAAAACAAGTAATTGTTCAGTCCTGATGAAAGTCAACATCAGTCATATTTATTGTCAGCCAGCCCCAGTCATGAATCCAACATCATTATCATTTCTCTTGTTTTTAAATAATCTGGTAAATCACCAGAGTAGAGCCTTCATGTCCTCACCTGGCTGTTGTCTGTCCCTGCAGGTACAGCAGTGCTGGACGCTCCCTGCTGGAGCCTCTCATGCAGCGTTACTGGGAATGGTTGGTGGGACGAGTTCCTGCCTGGATCGCCCCAAACCTCATCACCATCATCGGCCTGGCCACCAATGTCTTCACCACCCTCGTGCTCATCTACTACTGTCCGACTGCCACTGAACAGGTTGGTCATCGCTCGGAGACGTTGTACAGAACAGTCTTTATGTTAAAACATATTCAACATGCCTAAAGTTGATCACTACTCTCCAAGTAAGTCTTCTGGAGCAGCTCATCTGTGGTTATTACACATCCAGAAAATAAGTTTGTGGAGGTGCTTCTGCCTCCACAGCCTGCGTGTATCACAGGGATGTTTATCCACAGTATTTTTATCAATATCCATTTCCCCTGGCTGTCGTGCCAGCAGCCAGCTCTGGGTATATTTGATTACGTGGACCATCACAGGTCTATTAATGGGGCATTTTCGGGAAACTGACCTTCAACACAACAATGACGAGGGATATGTGAATTTGTTTGTCTTCTGAGTGGAGTTTGATGTTTAAAGAACAAGACAAGAAAGCATAACGAGCCTCACATCCCCCTCTTTGCAACCTTCTCCTCATGGCAGCCTGGAGGGTCTCAAGGGTTATCAAGCAGACCCGATGCAGTAGAGCTACAGTGATTAATTGATTAGTCGGTCACAAGAACATAAATTCCAACTATTCTGATAATCGATTCATCGTGTCAGTCATTTTTCAAGCAGAAATCTCAAACGTTAGCTGGTTCCAGCTGCTTAAATGTGATTTGCTGCTTTTCTTTGTCATATTTGACAGTAAATGAAGAGTCTTTGGGTTTTGGACTGCTGGTTGGATGCAAGAAGCAATTTTAAGAAGTGGCTTTTGGCTCAAAGAAATAATTTTTTACATTTTATAGACTAAATCAGGGCTGTCCAAAGGAGGGTCCGCAGATGTTTTAATGTGTAATATTCCTAATTACTAATAAGTGATTAAAAATTAATGTTTCTTCTCGGCCCACCATTAACTACTGATCTGATGAGCTCTGGATGAGCTTGTATGAGCGACCCCTGCTTGAATGTGTGTGTGTTGTTTCAGGCTCCTCTCTGGGCGTACCTGCTGTGTGCTGTGGGTCTGTTTATCTACCAGTCATTGGACGCCATTGACGGGAAGCAGGCCAGACGCACCAATAGCAGCTCTCCGCTGGGCGAGCTGTTTGACCACGGCTGTGACTCCCTCTCCACCGGTCGGTTTTTGTTCCACTGTCTCCCAGTGAACCTGAAGCCTCTCTGAACACTGACTGGCTTCATGTGTTTGTCTCTGCAGTGTTTGTGGTGTTGGGAACCAGTATAGCAGTGCAGATGGGAACCAATCCGGACTGGATGTTCTTCTGCTGCTTCGCCGGGATGTTTATGTTCTACTGTGCCCACTGGCAAACATACGTGTCAGGAACGCTGCGCTTTGGCATGTGAGTCGACAAACTGCTTGTTTTTCTTTTAATTTTGATGAATGTTTTTGGAAAGCAAGATGATCATTTTCAGCCATTTGTAAAGTCAAACACAGGAATAACAGTTCAGTCCTCACCAGGTCTGAGTGTTATATTTCAATACTGCCATCAGTACGATACCCGAGTTTCAGCACTGATTCACAAACCTGTTTTCCTACAGAAGCCCTCTTTCATATTTAGATAAATATTCCAATTACACATCAAAAATGTTTAATGTTATCAGGAGTTAAAGCAGAATGATGCTTTAAATCAGGAAACATCTGAAACAAGAAGTAAGTGAACAAAACTAAAACCTTTCGTTTACCTCCCACTCTCTGGTGACTTGCAGCTTCAAAGGACTCCTGTGTGATTGTTCTTACAGTCAGCACAGCCACCTTTATGCCCACATGAAGTACAGTTGAGGTTTGACAAAATAGACTAAAAGCATGAAGAAAGTGGAGTGCTGAGTTAAGTGGCTGTGGCGCCTCCACACACAGACCTACAGCGTACAGTCTCAAACACATCCGGTGGACATGAGCAGGTTGAAAGACAAGAAAAGTGCATTTATCAAATCTGAAAACACATTTTCAGTCACTTTACTTATTAAAAAGTGGAGCAGTCGTGCTGTAGTGTAGTAGCGTTGTTAGATTACAGCAGAGCAGTTAGTTGTACAGTTCAGTTGTAGTAAACGTGGATGTGTTTTGTGTGTAGATTTGACATAACAGAGGTGCAGCTCTGTCAAGCAGGATTACAGATGCTCACAGCCACTGTGGGTCCCTGCCTGTGGAACATGATGGTAAGGCTGCTGCTGCGGCTGCTGCGGCTGCTGCGGCTGCTGCTGCTGCTGCGGCGGCTGCTGCGGCGGCTGCTGCGGCGGCTGCTGCGGCGGCTGCTGCGGCGGCTGCTGCGGCGGCTGCTGCGGCGGCTGCGGCTGCTGCATGGCTCACTGCCGTCTCCTTCCACAGCGACCGCTGAGCACCACGAGTCACTGGGAGAATTTTAATTCAGTCTGTTCTGCTTAAAGGTGCAGTCAGTAAAATAACGGCACTTCAGTAACACCAGCTGGAGGAAAATAACTGAATGAATCTTTTTTTTTAATCGATTTTGTTTATATTTAAAATGTTTTTATTTATCTTCTTTTTTTAAAAATTCTAAATCAGGATTTGACTTTACTTGACATCATTGTGCATGAGTGTCCCGGGGAGATCACTGGGGAGGTTGGGGAATCAGTTATGGGTGATTCTTCTGTGTATCGCCTTTCACTAAAAGTGGAAGTGGATACTTTGTTTACTAACTAGTGTGAGTACACAAAGTATAATAATAACTGACGCACCAGCAGCACTTTCAAGGCTTGTGAAGTGTCAGCTAAGTGGACTCAGCAATAATGATGATTGTGTTGGTAGAATCTTCATTAAATAATTAATTATATGAAGAGTTATGTGCCGTTTAGAGGTTTAGCATCCTAAAAAAAGCCGGTTCTGGTTAAGTGACAGGATGCACCAGAAGTCGCGCCCATAATCTGCAAAATATGGCAGGTAGGATTAAGGTGGATATTAATTACCTGTGTGATTGACTGAGACAAAGGTTTATCTTTGCATTTATATCCAAATGCCAATGCAAGCCACAGAGAGTGAAACAATGTTGAAATCTAACATGTGCCATGTTACATGAATTTGGTATCTATCTGATGCTATCAAGACGGGAGGATTTCCTGCTTTTGTCTATTTTACATCACTGTAAACTAAATATATTTGGGTTTTGAACAGCAACTTTCAAAGACTTTTTTTTGAATGATTTCTGATGTTTTATACATTAAATTAACACTTAAAAATAACAATCAAAAGATGAATTGATAATGTAAACATGTTTAGTTGTTCCTGTAGTAAAGACACGTATATCCAGACAGGCTGTACCTGCTGAGAAAGCTTTTAGAAAACATTTAACATTTTGGAAAATACACTTACTGTCAAGGTGTTCATGTGGATTTCTCTCATGTGTTTAGTTCAGATCTGGCGTCAGGATGTGGTTAGCCTAGCCTAGCCTAGCTTAGCATAGACTGGAAACAGCTAGTCTGGTACCACCACCTCCAAAGCTCACTGATTAAAAATGTCGTGTCTCATTTGTTTAATCTGAATTCTAACAGAAATGTAAAAATGACAGCTTGTGGTTTTACAGGGAGTTACGTACCCGAACAGTTTCTGGCTGTCTGGCAGTGACCTTTTTATTTCTAGAGCCAGTGAAATATTACCGACTGAGTCTTTAACACAGCGACGTTCCTGTCGAATCTTTAACCTTCACATTAAAGTTGTGAGACGCAGAAGAACAGATCATCCTATCGGCTCCGTGTGCAGCAGTGTGTTGTGGAAGAAGGCTGCAGGATGACTGTGCTGCTGGTAGACGTCACTAATCCTCACTGTAAACTCTCTGCTTTCTCCTCCCACTCAGCATTGATGTGACTGAGGTGCAAATCTTCATAATAGTCATGTATTTGCTGGCCGCCGTGGGAGGATCTGCTTTTTGGCAGTCACTGGTAATTGTGATTGGTTCTAATTCTTACAGATTGACATTAATGAGACTGATGATGGAGTAATCATGTAAATATGTTTATGTTGGTACTTATAATGCTGCTCTAACATTCATGTTTTAACAGTTTTAATTGTTATCAGAAATACAGAGTTTGTCTCTAAATGCTTTTTTACCATTTTCTAACATTGCTCATGATGCTTCTTTGTGGATGTAAACCTAAATCTACTCATAAGTTATATTTAAAAAAAAGATTACAGTGTGATCAGAACAGAAATTGATTGGAAATGTCTGTATTTCATTATCTCTCCTTCATTTTTACTGTTTTCCTGTCTTGGTTCCCAGATTCCGATCCTAAATATCCAGATGAAAATGGTTCCTGCCATCTGCACTTTTTTAGGAGCCATCTTCTCCTGCACCAATTACTTCAGAGTTATTTTTACAGGAGGCGTGGGCAAAAACGGATCCACAATAGCAGTAAGTCTGGAGTTGAGTTGGAGCTCGACGTATCAGGATGGATGGTGTTTGTATCACAGATTAATCTGTGCGTCACTGTGACATGTGCACACATGCAGCAGGGAGGAAACAAACCAGAATGACCGAGTGGTTATGGAGAGAGAAGGTGTTGTCTTTGTGCCTTGAGCGTAGAAAATTCAATTACATATTATTAAAATAACAATTTTGCCAATATCCAATACCAGTGTTGTTTTGGTGTTGTTTTGTTTTTGGCGAGGGAGGCCAAGAAATCTTCTTTATAAAGAAACATAACTGAAAATAACCTCAATAGAGCGCAAAGTCAATCATACAAACTCTTTTTATCCCGCCATACCTCTACCTACTCAATGATGAGATGTTTTCAGTGCTTGTGGAGCCTTAAACACAGATGGCAGCAGGAATGTCACGAGCCAGTAGCTCATGAATGTGCCAGCACAAAATTGATGACACATATCAGATAAACATCAGCCACTGACATCAGTGAATGCCATTTTCCTTCAGATAGGCTGATAGCAGTCGACAAGGTGAATATCAGATGATACGGATGTTTGGCCGATATATCTGTGAATCCCCAGAGAGCAAAGTAGATGACTTTATAACAGTAGTTGCTAAATATTATAGTACTTAACTGTATAAACACAATGTGCTTTAGATCATTGATAAGGATCGTCACAGTTTGTTTATAACGCTTTTTCCACAAATATGAGCAGCTTGAAGTTTCAGCCCAGAATAAGAAGGCTGTTGTTCAAACAGATCCTGTCACTCTGCTGAACGTTTCTACTGACAATAACCGTCTTTGTCTTTTGTGTCTGTGTCTTCAGGGAACCAGCGTCCTCTCTCCAGTCTTACATATTGGCTCAGTTATAATTCTGGCCATGATGATATACAAGAAGTCCGCTGTCCAGCTCTTTGAGAAACATCCGTGTCTTTATATCCTGGCGTTTGGCTTCGTCTCGGCCAAAATCACCAATAAATTAGTTGTAAGTCAATCCTGCTTTTTTTTTCTTATAACAGGGAGATCAAAAACCAGCAGAGTGTCGGCTGGTAATAAACAGAGACCACGACACATAAACCAAATATTGATGCAGTTTTAACATCGGATTGATTAATAAACTTGTCTTTCATTGTGAAACAATATTTAGACTTTTGAATAACTCGAGATATACGAGACTTTGATTTGTTAGTTGCCTTTTAACCGGTTTGCATCTTTATGTTTAGTTTGCAGCCTGTTTATACCACAGAAGTTATCATGAGATTGAGTTTGTTTTATTGCCACCACAGCAAAATCTCTGGGAAACTAGCTCAAAGTCGTGTGTTTGTTTCTGTCTGTCTGTCCGCAGGTAGCACATATGACAAAAAGCGAGATGCATCTGCACGATTTAGCCTTCCTGGGGCCAGGACTACTGTTCCTGGATCAGTATTTCAATAGTTTTATTGACGAGTACCTGGTGCTGTGGATTGCATTGGTGAGTACACACGAAGTTTAAAAAGTAAATTTTTACCACAAAAAGAAAAAAAGTACTTTAAATGTTTGGAATGACAAACGTGGAAATACGCAATTATTATGAGACAGAGTAAAAATTGTGACTCTTTAAGTTATTAAACTACGAGACATTGTGTTGATAAGATGCAATATGAATTTCAGTTTAAAACATTCAAAAATAAACTAAAATTATCAACAGAAACGTCAAAAGCTTTTGTGCTAGTGGTGTAAACAACCTCCCTGTGTGTTTGAGTATTCATTCGGCAGGTGGCCACTTCTTAAATATCGCACCTTTTTAAAATTTCTATGCGATGTGACATTTAAAAGTATGAGTACAAGAACAGAGTAACTCAGCCACAAAATTTTGATGTTGCATTGTCAAACTATTAATGAGATTAAGAGATATTGTTAATAACTTAGTTTCATAATTTTGCCTAGTAAAGGCATTAAATACTGACTCAAAATTCTGATATACTAAAACTATGACATCATAAAGTAAAAGTCATAATTAGTCAAAAGTGGGATGAGAGTCAAATTATGACTTTAAAATAATAAATTGAAGTTATGAGACTGAGATAAAAAGTCAAAACTATCAAGTATTGAGTCAGAAGTTTGATTTTAAAGGTTGAAACTATGAAATAGTCAAAATTACGAGATGTTCTGTCAGAACTATGAAATGTTTTGTGGGTGTTTTCCTGTCAGTGATGTGTGTCCAGTGTGTGTACAGCTCCTGTTCTCCTGCCTGTAAAGAGTGACGGTGTTTCTTTCTCTCCTGCAGATCATTTCCTTTTTTGACTTGGTGCGTTACTGTGTCAGTGTTTGCAACCAGATTGCCTGCCACCTTCACATTTTTGTTTTCAAAATCAAGCCTTGTTCAGTGCTCAGTTCCGCTCCTCACTGAGGACACGCCGGCCATTACTGACTCTGTCCCTTCCCGTTAGTCGCACTCATCTTTTCTTCCCTCTGTTGTCCACGTAGAGATGCAGAGGATGACGTGGTGTAACGTATGTGCTTCTGCCAACTGAATGTGAGGACAAATAATATATATTAAGATACTGGAGTATTACTGTCATTGTTTCTTTTTCACCAGTGCAGAGTTGAATTTGTACCAGTTTCATCTTCTGCCCAGTAATAAGAATCTCCTTCTGACAAACTCATGGTCACACAGAGCAAATATTTCAGGAGAGTACAGGTGCTACTCGGTGTGTTCAAGGAGAGAAACGTACGTGTGTTTTAACTGTTCTTGTGCAAAGAAAATGTATAGGAAATGAATCAAAGTCTTTTGCTTTTCATGATTATAATTTTTGTAATATTTGCATAACGTTACCTTTTGCTATTGTAAATATCAAACTGTTACGGTGTCCGTGCTTCTCTTTTAAGTTAAAAATCCCACTTTGACACATTTATAAACCTTTTTTTCTTCATGTATATGATTTTTAAATCGTCTCCTGCACATTGCACGAAACGGTGCAGCTGCTTCACGTCAGCAAAAATGCGGTTTGGGAGGAAACTGAATGTCGACTTTGTTACATTTTTCTTTTTATATATCAGAATGTTCTGCAAAATTATCACTGCCAATGTTTTTTGTTTAGTTTGTCAACTGAACCACTCGCTTAAAACTGCACATGGGATTTTTTGGGGGGTTTGGATTTTTCAGTGTATTTATTGTCATATGTGTAATGTTATTTGCTAATATATTCATCATAAAGTTTATAGTTTGCTTAATGCTTCATGGAGTTACACTTTAGAAACACGTTATTCTTTTTATTGTAAATAGATCAGGACACGACGACACGGCAGCCAAAATCACACACAAAATGTCTAAACTCAAAGGTCCTACTTGTATTTACAGCAATGCGGATAAAAGGTACGGACGCTCGTAAGCTGCCTTTGACGTCAAGAATGAAGCATAATTGTAACATTTTGCAATTAATCAGAACAAAGCTCAAGAATTTTAAAATTGAAGCAGCATAATGTGAGAGCTGCAACGATTAATCGATTAGTTTTTCAACTGTTAAATTAATTTCCAGCTATTTTGATACCAATTATTCAGTTTGAATACATTTTTTAAGACATTTGAGGACGTCATCTTGAGTTTTGGGAAACACTGACCGACTTTTTTCACCATTTTCTGACATTTTATAGACTCAACTAATCAACAAAATAATCAACAGATTAATCACCAATGAAAATAATTGAATGTAAAGACGTCTGAACTTCTTTTTTGTTTTTTTGAATCAGTGCTCAGATCACTCCGCCAGCCGTCACGCTGCTCCTGTCACTCCGTCTCAACCTGGTTTTATTATTCTATATTTCTCTTATTGTCAACAAATCCCCCAAAAGACCAAAACAATGTGTTAGTTTGTCTCTTTATACTTTCTGACTCATTGGTTCCTACCTTAGATGTAAATCTTTAAGAATACCTCATATAAATATTGTTTGGTGACACTTCATATACCTGTCATTATCAAAAAAAAACCTGAATTTATAGTTAATTAAACTTAAAGTTAATGGTAATTTTACTGTTAATTAACAATTATTGAATGTTTATACTTTGTAAATGGTAAATAAATACTGTAGTTAATCTCTAACACCTCCAAGTTATATCTGATGTTGATAAACAAAATTAACTCTTTGTTAATGACGCATGTTATAAAGTGTTACCTGTAGTTTCATTTCTACAAAAGGCTCAATAGTTTCCTAACTCAGCTGCTCACTGTAGTTTTTATCAAACGGTACTCAAACAATAAGAAACGGAGCAGTTGTTAGGGACTATTTTCAGCGGTGGATGAATCCACATTTTTTTCTGTTCAAGGGAATATTTCACTTTGTGTGGGATTGAGGCCAAATAATGTGTGTGGCTCATTGATATGTTTGTTTTGTTTTTAAATAGTTTTTGGACAACAGTTGAGCTCTGTGGCCGAGAGGAAACAGATCTATCAGGCTTTAAAACACACAGAACCTGTTAGTGGATCGGTCCATTGTCGGTTTTGGTCTTTTCGTGGGATTTGTTGACAGTAACGAGACTTTGAACGCCTCCCTGCGACCATCACGGTTATTTTCACGGACGTCACACTCCTTTCCTCCTGTGTTGTTGATGGATGCAGCTACTTAACCAAGTCCCTGTTTTTTTTAATAGAGACTTTATTAACAACAGAACCTGGTTGACATTGTGTTTCCCCTTAAATCACACCTGCTGAACAGGTGCACCTGGTCTGAATGTGCAGGAGATGATGTCACAGGATGACATGAGAGTTTTTAAGGTGGTGACAGATCAAACTTTTTGTTCCTGACCGATAATAAAAACCTGTTTATGTGAAGTGGCTGCTGCTCACTCCGCCTCCGCCTCCACCTCCACCTCCACCAACATCATCCTCTACTGTTACAGCTCCTCATACCGACCGAGTGGGTGTTTAATGTTGCTGCTTCTCAACAGAACCTGTAGTGACGGCCTGTATTAATGTGGACAACATGTTTAACAACAGAGATTAGTTTCTTGCTTTTGAGTATTGTGCCTGTTTTTCTTTATCTTTCTTACTGATTGACTGTAAGCAGCCGCCACAGTTTGTTCTGATCTAACATGCAAAGTGTCGACCGTAGTGAGAGTCGTTGATGTACAACAGCTTCGGAGCAGCATCACTGTCTTAACTGGATGAGTTCAGGTTCTGGATGGTTTGATTATAAAACTACATTTACCTGAACGCTGCTGAGAAAAAAGACTGTTGGTCTGATTTCTATAAACAAAGCTTTAAAGGGTAACTTCACACAATTCACAAACTTATATGTCCTTGAATGTCTTGTGATATCTTAAAGAGGAATTTCAGGTATTTTTTTAAACCAGGGCGTTTATATTTGCATGTTTTGGTGTGTAAATAATTCATACCTTCCAAAAGTTTTGGTCCAGTAGATGATGAGGATGTTATTCTAAGTGTCTGACAACATTAGAGAAAAGATGAGACCTTTTGTGAGAGTGTGAGATCCTCTTTTTAACCAGAAAAACAAGTCTCTTCACGGTAAAGTCGCGTTCTGAAATCTTGTGAGGTGAGTTGTTTCAGCTGTTGCCTCATCTACATTGTCCAGATCTGTTTAATACTCACCATGACTCTGCAAATAAATCCTCTACATGAACTCCAAATTCTTCTCTCCAACTCTGACTCATGTTTCCAGCGTCGTGTTCCTGCAACGACTTGCCTCTTGTGGGATTTCAGAGCGAGACTTCTCCTTGAATGAGACTTGTGTTTCTGGTTACACAAGCGATCTTATCATTCAACAAAAAGGTTCATCTCTGTAGGATTTGTTCCCGTAATGTTGTCAGACACTTAAAATAACACTTTCACCTTCAGCCGTGTCACAACTGCCAGCTGAGTATGAATTATTTACACACCAGAACGTGTAAATAAAGGGCCCATGTTTAAAAATACCAGAATTCCCTTTATGAGGGAATATTAAAGAAATATTAAGAATATTCTGAGATTTACAGACATTTTTTTTTATATATTCTGAGAAAATGGTTGCATATCATCAAATTAAAGTTTGTTTTTTTTAAAGTCATAACTCAAATGTTTAAATTTTTAAGAAAAGGTAATTAAATTAAGAGGTTACAAGTAAATGGTTTCAGTATTTGTAATATAAAGTATAATATATTGAGAAGAAAGTTCTGAATCAGCTCGCTGGAATTTGGGAAAATAAAAGTAATGTTTTGTTAACACAGACAATATTTTGAAAATAACAGTATTCCAAGAATAAAGTGGTAATCCTTAAAAAAACATTTTGAGAGAGAATATTCAAATATTGAGAGTATAGTTTAAAACATATGAGGACAAAATCCAAATTAAAAAAAACATTTCTGTATTTAAAAGAATAATTATATTAGGAAGGAAGGGTTGTTTCTGAGAAGGCAAACTGTCAAGAGGAACAAATTAATCTTTAAGATTTGACATGATATTTAGAGAGGAGTCAAATTATAAGAATGAAGAAACTACAGAGTATTTACAGTTGATCATGTAAACTTAGAGGAAAAAGTTCAAAGTTTTAGAAAAACAAAGTCTTGAGAATAAAGATTTGAGTTTGTGATTTAATGATTATTTCAAGGATCAAGTAAGTATTTTAGAAATGATCCTATTATTATTAGAATATAGTTTTGTTGAGTACTTTGAGCACCACAAACTAAATTCAATCCACATAATTATATCTGGCTCGAAGGCAGAAATGTTATTATTAAATGTACACATTAAATACTAACTGAGGTTTGGTGGAGAAATTAAAGTTTGTGATTTGTGTGAACTGACCCTTTAAAGAACAGCTTAACGCTGACATAACTAAAGGTTTATTCTCTCTGGTGTAAATGATTACAGACGCATTTAAAGTGTTACTGAGGTCAAACAGACGGTCCCTGAACGTCTCATCTGTACTCTGTGCAGTGGAGTCTCTGTACAGTCGTGTCTGTTTGAGTGTTTCTGGAGAAAATGGGAAAAGAAGTGACTTCCTCGTCTGCATGTGTACGATACTGCTGTACAGTTTGTACTATAGCCGGAGATTCTTTGTATAACCCACAACCTGACACCTGAGAAACTTTTCATAATAACTCTGTGAGATTCAGCATCATCAGCTCATGTGTGCGTAGTTACTGATGTCAGGTCAACTCTCATTGTTACTAGTAAAGTTTGCCTTAAACACGTTTGTTTTCCATTGTTTTGTACGGAGAAGAGCGCTCTTGTGATGTGCATGTCGTCACTGTGTGTGTGTGTCTCGACTCTGGGAAGCTTGTGTAAAAGTTTGTCTCCTGTCGGCCAGACTGCCAAGCTCAGGTATATCACCAGTGTGCAGAACAGCGTGTTCTTAGACATAAACAGGAAACAAAGATCACCTGACAATCTCTCCTCCACCTACCAGTGCAAATAAATTTCATACTCCCACCTGGACGCAGCTTTCTTCTTCTGTGTTTTTACCATTCATGTCCTTGATCCTCCTCGTCTGTGGAGAAAAACACTGATGATGCAGCTGAAAACAACGTTTAAAATGGAGAATCTCGAGTGTCAGGATGGTACGTTTCAAATACACTGAGTCAATGTGATATGTCATAATTCACCCTGCCAAGGAGCTGTTTGTTTATTGGTTTGTTTGTCAGCCGGATTACACAAAAATACTGAACAGGTTTGTGCAAAACTTGGATGGAGGATGGAGGATCCTCTCTGTTCTCCACCATGTTTCATCATCATGTTTCTGAATCTCTTTCTTCTTATTGTACAGACTGAACATAACGTTGTCAGCACTCTGAATATTACATTCCCTCTCTGCCTCTAAGTCCTACACACTGGAGCTTTAAGTTATGCTTTACCACTCACGTGCTGCCTCTTACCTGCAGTCTCACCTGAGGCCACACGTGGCGCTGTTCCTCCAGACTCACCTGCGAGGCAGAACTCAGGACACAGAGATTCCACTTCCTTGTCTTGTTGTTAATCTGCGCATGCGCGCTTCACTCCTGACCAAACCACTACAACGACGCTGTGACAACTCGTAAAGTTATTTTTTTCTGAATGGAAGTGCGGCACACAACTCCTGCTGCACGCCGAGGACTAGTGACATTTAACGGGGGGTCTGAACACCAGACTCCGGTTTGGAAACAAGTGATTTAAGGAGTCCCGCAGGAGATTATGGTCGTTGGAGGACGCGGATAACGTGAGTGTCATTATGATCAGATAAAACCCACTTTCTCCTCAGGGAGGCTGGTTCACATGACGGGACGGTGTTTCCTCAATCAAGCAGCTGTGTGGTCCGAAAGAAAAACCATAAACGCTGAAAAGTAATGTTAACATTGGCTCGGGAAGACAATCTTGTGCAGCTAACGCTAGCTAGCTAATAGTTAGCTAAAAGCTTGTGATGTCAATACTTTTTAAAAAAACGTGTTGTTGATTTATTCACTGTTGGCCGTAACATGAAGTGTTTGGTGTCTGATAGTTTTTCGAGTAGTTGATGTTATTGCGCAACATGTCCAAGCTTTACTTTTTGAAAAAAGCATAAAATGTCAGATTTTTGAATGGAGTTTGGTGTGGTTACTCTCAGTTTCACTTCCTCACTGAGAACATGAGAACTGAGAACTGAGAACAGGGTAACTGTGGAGTTATGAGAAGGAATTCAAGTCAGACTTTTAATACTTACAATATTAACGAGGTAATAATACAAACTCAAAGAAATATTTATTTTTTTCCATAACTGAATAAACAAGCTGTAGTCAGAGGAAACACTGTTTGAAGCTAGAAAGGTGGCAGGGTCCGCCACACATAAACACAGTAAAACAGTTTGAAATTGTGTTGTCCTTTTAAGATGAGTTTGTTTATTCAGGAATTTTAAAAAAAAAACAGTCAATGAAGATCTTTCTCTTCTGATTAAAAAGTCTTCCTCAAAATTACATAATGCACCTTTAAATCAACAATACAAGTCCCACACAGTCTTCAGACAGATTTATACTCAAATACTCCAATAGATGGTGTTTTAACTGGTGTTGTGTGATTGTTTAGGATATTCAGATGCTCGATACAGATAATCATGATAATGTTTGTTCCTTAACCTTCATCTTTATCAAATTAAATATCAGAAAATAGTGAAACATGTCCACACAGCTTCCTACAGTCCAAGCTGACATCTTCAAATGTCCAATCATCAGTCAAACCCCAGAGGTATTCAGTCCACAGTACAACATAGAAAGGTTTAAACATTTAAGAAAAATAGAGACCCGCCATTATTTGGCACTTTTTCTTCAAAGTGTCTGAATTCATTGTTTTCTGTCAATACGTAGATTAAATGGTTTCAGCTTTATCAAAGTGATCCTATCCACCTCAAACTCCTTCACACCCGAAAATAAATAAATTCAAAATATGAATCAATAATTTCCTCATATTCACATGCAGTTCATACACATGGAGAGGAAGAGAAAGTTTGCTTCATTATGAGACACTTAATGCTCAACATCTGTCAATAAAATGTGTGATTTTTCCAGGATCGTAAGAGCTGATATTTATTCTGTTAACAAAATAAAATTTAACAGTGAAAAATAAGAGTAATGTGATTGTTTTTTTTTTATTGATAAGTGACTTTAATTGTTAAAATTGTTGATTTATTAGCCAATTAATCATTCCAAGTCTTGAGTGCAATAAAAATCTTTGATTGTAAATGTAGAAATTGCTTCTTACCAGTTATACAAACATTAATGTAACAGCAACATTAAAACATGACTATGTATTTTTCATTTATTATACTTATTGCACATTCCCAAGAGTAATCGGCAGCAGCACAGATGATGATCACCGTTGTCGACTGTATATCAGTGTGTGTTTGTGTGTTGTGTACAGGACAGAGTCAACCAGCAGCGCACACACACACACACACATTGAGGCGACCATGTGGTGGTTCCAGCAGGGTCTGTGCTTCCTGCCCGCAGCGCTGGTCGTCTGGACGGCGGCGTCCTTCGTCTTTGCTTACATCACAGCGGTGGTGCTGAGACATGTGGATCCTCTGGTGCCTTACATCAGGTCTGGACACACACACGGCCTTTTTTTTATACGGTCTATGCACCTGTCGCACTTATTGGTCCATGATTTAAGACGGAAATGAATAAAAGCAGCTTGTCAAATTTCTCTATAATGAAAGTTGTTGTGTGTTGCAGCGACACAGGAACGATGGCACCGGAGAGGTGTGTGTTTGGCATCATGCTGGATGTGTCGGCCTTCTTAGGTAACACAAACACAACGCCATCTTTTATATGGTTATTGGACGTTTATTATTTTGGCTGATTTATTGGTGTGATCGTGTGTTTGCAGGTATGGCCACGGTGTACGTGCGTTACAAACAGGTGGAGGCTCTGACAGGTGAGACCGAGCTCAAACTCATCAGACTGAACCGCTTCGGGCTGCTGCTCGGCCTCATCAGCTCCTTCGGGATGTGCGTGGTCGCCAACTTCCAGGTGAGTGCTGCTGGTCCCGGATCAGTTCACAGCCTGTGCAGTGTGTGAAGTGTCGAACGTGTCAGCAGTGAATCTGTGTGTGTGTGTCAGAGCAGAAGACCACACTGTTCTCCATGCACCTGGTGGGGGCGATACTGACCTTCGGGGTCGGGGGTCTCTACATCCTGGCTCAGACGCTGCTCTCGCTCCGCATGCAGCCTCACATCCACAGCAAGAGCATCTACCTGGCCCGCCTCGGCATCGGAGTCTGGACGCTCTGCAGCACCATCAGCAGTATCCTTTACCCGGGTGACAGCTGGACACATGCTGCAGTCAGTGAGGGAATGTAACTAAGTACATTTACTCAAGTGCTGTACTTAAGTACAATTTTGAGGTACTTTACTTGAGTATTTACATTTTCTGCTACTTTCTGCTTCCACTCCACTACAATTTTGAGGCAAATATTGTACTTTTACTCCACTATATTTATTTGATAACCTTAGTTACTAGTTACTTTACAGATTACATGCATTACAAGTGCGTTTTTAAATTAATTTATCTTATTGGCAATTGGATTACAAAAAAACCCACTGAGTGGGTTATTATTGGATTCAATAATGGTCAGCCCATAGTAAACAGTATTTACATACATATAAATAAATCTAATTTACTTGTGCTTCTGATACTCAAGTACATGTAGCGCCAGAAAGTTACTTTTGATACTTGAAGACTTTTACTCGAGTATTATTCATATGAGTGACTTTAATGTTTACCAAACTAATACTTTAACACGATATCTTTACTTTTACTTGAGTATGAATTTGGGAACTTGAAAATTTCCAACCTCCAACTGGAAAAAGTACCTTTGAAATGCCGCTCCATCCATATTCAACCTCGTAAACAAGCTGCTGTCTGACATCACCTGACAGTAGCAGCATGTGTCATTTTTCCTCCTCAGTTTCGTTTTTTCTTTTGAGGGTTTAATCGTGGGAACATCCGCTAAAGGAACAACAGTTTGTCACGTTTTTGTTTACGTTAGCCTTCTTGCAGCTGGAACGCTTTGAAGTGGAAGTTGGAAATTTCGACTGGGAAATTCCGACCTCCGGCTGTAACTTGACAGCATCACGAGAGTCAGGAACAGGAACTTAACCTCCTTCCTGTTACCTGAACTTTAAAGAACCTCTGGCTTTGGTTCCAGGTTCCACATTGCTTTTAATAAACCAGATTAGGATATATGCAACATTGGGACAGCTGAGGTCAGTGCAGTTCAGCTGTGGGGCAGACAATAATAGAAGCAGCTGTGCTACGATTGATTTTCTTTCCCATTTAAACATCAATATCACTTAATTTATGGAAGGACTCTCCTTGCAGTAGGAGGGGGACAGATTGATGGAGAGGCATATTAACTGCAGTACAGGAACTTATTGACCAGGTACTTAACATGCAGTCGTTGTCACAGGTTCTACCTTTGTTTCCACTGTTCTCCACCTCCTTTAAAGACGAGTCACTGGAACTGAATTAGGGCATCGCTCAGGAGATAATACTAACTACAGCTCGTTTACAACACAGCAAACACCACAGTTAATGTGCCTTAGAGGATGGTTTAGGTTCAGGTTATGGGGAGCCTCCTTCAGGACAGGTCACCTGCTGGTCCCACTGCTCCATACCTTCAAATCATGTGACATTATTTTGAAAATACCAAACACTTTGTGGTGTACTCCCCAACAATGTGCACACAGATCATATGGAGAAATAATGACCAATAACAGACATCCATGTATGATATCAGCTGTATATAACACACTGCTTACATGCTGCTTGTTGTATTAATGGCGTGTTGCAGAGCTGTGATCCTTAACAGCATCCTGCCAGTGTTCATATCTTCAGTCATCATGTACAGCAGCCTGCGGGGAGTGGACGTTCCTCAAAAACTGCACTGGATTCCTGGAGAGACGGTCAGTAGCCCTCTGTCTCCCCGTCTGTGTTGTTTATGTTTTTATATTAATACTACTATGAAAGCTTAGTCCGAAAGAATTACTTCTCAGATGTTAAATGTTCTCTAAACACAAGCAGTTACACAATAAAATAATTACATAATTTGGTTGGTAACAAACGTATTGATGTTGGTAAAGCAGCTCTTCGCATCATTACATCAGGATTAAGGTTTCGTCTCTTTGTCTTTTTCAGGGCTACACGGCTCACATGATCAGCACTGTGTCTGAGTGGTCTCTGGCCTTCTCCTTCATCAGCTTCTTCCTCACCTACATCAGAGATTTCCAGGTACTCCACCTCATCTTTTCACCCACACAGCCGCTGTTGAATGTTTTGTTTGTTTTGGTTTGTTTGTTTTATTCACCGCTAAGACCCGACAAAATATCTGACCGACAGGAATCATCAACACTGGAGAGAAGATGTTAGATTAGGAGTTTTATCTGTATTTGTTGAGTACAGACGTACTGTAGGTGTAAGTTAATGACTTAAAGGATAGTTTGATATCTCGGGAAATTGCCCTTTTGTGGTTTGTGCAGAGCTTTGTTAGTTTCCCAACCTGCGACCCCTGTTTATAAAAGCAGTGAGATTAAACTCATGTATGTGTAACTTTGCGTTGTTTCTTTCTTTTCTCTGTAGAAAATTAACCTGCGAGCAGAAGCCGTTCTGCAGAGCAGCCACCTGTACGACTGGGCACACGGGGGCGTCGCAGCGTCACACAACAACAGACGTGAAGCCTCCGAGTCGTCTCCACTGCTGGCGGGAGGAACGTGACCGGCGGCAGAACGGCCCACTAGAACTGCTTTTACGACAATTTTCCACGTTTTCTAATCACATTTTAAGATTTTTATGAGGGCTTTCTTTAAAATGTTGTGGCGGCGGCTCTTTAAAGGGCCAGTGCACACAAACATATTCTCTCCTCCCTGCAGTGTATTGGGATGGAGACAGAAATATCAAGACATGTACACATAAAACCAAATAACCAGATAATTAAAGGGCGAAGAGGGAGATTTTTTTTAAACTCAAATATGAAGCTTTGCCCTTTTATCCTCAAACTGCATCAGTCCATCTCAGTGACTTTGTAAAGTTCAGCGCTGCACTTTATATCATTTATAGTTGATATTAAATTTTAAAATGCTCCACTGTGTTTTACTTTCAGTTTTAAATTCCTCCACATGTCTATGAAGCCCACTGGGGTCATATGGTTTAAAAAAAAAAAAATTATTAAGATTATTAAACTTTGAGGGGGAAACTTGTTTGTTGGATCAGCTGATTTTCCTGTCAGTCAAGGGCTGTTTAATATTTTCACTATTATTCTGACTTCAGACTTTTCAGTACCTGCTGTCCATTAACTGAGAACATATCTACAAATAAACATTGTTAATCAGATCCGAACCTGCTTAACTTCTTACCCCAAGTTGTTTCTGTACATTGTTTACATTATTCATGTTGGGACTAATAAAGATTAATTTCTTGTTTGTTTAAAATTCATATTCATGATATTTAAATAATTCAGTTTGATTCAAAGCTGCACTCATCAATATTTCTTCATATAAACGATGGTTTAACAGTAAAGTTCAGAATGTAGAGAATTCTCTGAAGCTTCTTTTAATATTTAGTGGCTCAAGATTTTACCAGGAGTTTGATGTAAAGGAGAGTAAAAGGTAAATATTGAGCTTTGGTTCTTCAGGTTTGTCATCCACTGTTCTCTGATCAGCTGCTTCCAGCAGGTCACTGCTGCTGATGGTTCTGACCTGAAACAACTTAAATTAACACATATTCTGATCTGTATGTGACATGAATGTTAAATAATGAGAAAATGTCGCCTTACCGAAGCGTTCAACCTCCCCTGATGTCGAGTCATTTTCATCTTGAGAGGTAATCATGACTGTAGAAATACTGGAGGTCAAATTATTTAATTAAGGCCTGATAATTAGAAAACTGTGTTTACTTTTTTATGGACCTGCAGGCGTCTTGTAGCAGGATGTTGTATCAGACTGTTCACTTTAATTTATAAACATTGTCAGTACACAGTCAAAGAGCCGACGTGATGTTATCTTTGACATGTCAAAAAATATGGGTTAAACTTTGTTGATTTATTAACTGGAGCAAATAACAGTTTCTCTCTCTCTCTGGTGCTCCAAACGTTCCTGAGGTCGTTTTTAAAACCATCTGATCAGTAAAACAACCACTTCAACACTTTTTGACAAATTAGCCTCATTGTCCAGCACTCTGCTTCATAGCACTAAAAAATGAAAACCAATACAAATCCCACACAGATGGACGCATATAACATGACAAGCTTTAATTGTCTCATAAAACTATGACATTTCTATGCAAAGCGTTCAATCGCTCCCAACTGGTGATGATTTTTGGGAGGCAGAGCATCTGTTCAACGCTCAGATTCGACAGGCATCAACTTTGGCAAACTGATTTAACATCTTAACGACCCATTGAAACCCTGATTACACACAAAGTATCTCCTCCACTGTGACGTTCACCTGTGTACTGATCAAAGCATAATAACATTACAACACATCATTATTAAAATGAATGGCTTGAACATATATATACATACAATCATAATAAATAACAACACTGAAGTTAGAGAAGCAGCTTTGTCTGTTTAAATGAGTAAAATCACAATTAAAAAAAAAATTAATCTGAAGCTGATCCTGATGAACGACATGAAGGATGTGTGTTAGGTCAGAGAAGTAAGAGGGTGTTAAAGGGCCAGTTCACCCAAATTACAAGAATACATTTCCCTCCCAAGTATGATCTCTCCAATCAGACACGTTTGGTTTTATTTGTTCAGGTTTTGAGATTTTCTCGTGTTTTCAAACTATTTCAAACTCATCTGTTGAAAAATCTCATTAAAATCAAATCACAATTTCAAAGATTATTTAAAATCACAATGTACGTCAGAAAAATTGCAATAAGTCCCAATGAGAACTGTTAACAGTCTAGATCAGGGCTGCAACTAACAGTTATTTGCAAATATAACTTATCTGGCAATTATTTTCATGATAAATCATTTAGTCTTTGAAATGCCAAAAGAAGTTTTAAAAGATTTTCAGCAAAACTTCCAAGAGCTCAAAGTGACGTCTCTAAATTACGTCTTTTGTCCAAACAGTTCACATCCTAGACTCTTCATTTACAGTCACAAATGAAACAGAGCAGCAAATCCTCACATTAAAGAAGCTGGTGCCAGCAGATGTTGTTGGCTGAGGGGATTAAGCGATTATAAAAATATTAGTCGCACTTAATTTTCTTGACAGATTCCACCACAGACAAACCGTTATTTGTGTTAATTGGGTGAACTGGCGCATTAACACCAGGAAAAAAGCAGATGAGGAGCAGAAGGTGAAGCTGCAGGCGTGTCTGGCACCTTCAGGAGGTAGTGACCATCCACAGCAAGAACCGACAACAAAATTATTAAAATCCCTAAAAAGCTCCCAGGATGCAGTGCAGAAAGAATCGGTTACAAGTTGAATAAATGCAAGAAGACAATCCACCACGTAATCATAACATCAAGAGCTGCAGGTGCCCTGATAATCAGACTGAATGTCCACTTTGTTCAGTCTGACATCGTGTTCATGTTAGCTTTGTTCTGTGTGGGGGTTTTGTTCTAACCAAACCGCAGTGACCGATCCGTCCAGTCAACATCGTCTCCATCAGACACAGAAGCTGCAGTTCGTTGGAGCAGTTTACTTGAAGTTGATTGAAGAAATGTGGCGATTTAAGACTTATTTCTATATGTCGACTTACATCAACCTGCACACCTGCAAACATTTCATCTACTGTAGTGACCTGATTCGTTATCCCACCTGTGAAGCTCAGACTGACTGTTTACAGAGGAATACAGGCATCATTCACCATGAATCAGTGATCTGGCACCAGGATAATCAACAGTGTTTCACTACCTTCTGAAAGAGAAACACACCCAACGATTCCAAGCAAGATTATTTTTAATAGCTAGAGATCTGCTTGAAGCTATGGCACGAGCACATCCAGCACATCTGAGAGCTGCAGAGAGTTTAGAGACCGATTATGCTGTTTTACAACAAGTCAAAAAGTCACTTCTCAATCCTCTGACCTCGACCCCTGAAGTCATATGTGCAGTGGTTTTCCAGTTCTCTGAGGACACTGGGAGGAGTATCAGACCAGCGCGGCATCAGAATAAAGATCAGAGGGTTTAAGGCATCAGTGGACGGGACCACAGAAAGGCCAACGAGCTCTGAAAACGCCTCAGCAGGAAGTCAAACATTCGCAGCCGCTCTGCACATCACAGTCCTGAACTGCGTCCTCCTTCACTGAAGGTTAGAAGGCCGATCCATCACAGATGATGTTCTGGCCTCGGCCCGGGAACAGCTCCATCTGCCAGTACCGAGGGTCAGCGTACACTGCACAGGTCAAAGGTCAGAGAGAAAATCCATCAGCTGAGGGTTCAGACTGGACAGCTTCAGCAGCCACATGTCACACTCAACTGTTTTATGGTCCAGGAGAACAGATACAGTAAATTGTATAAAAATGCTCATCAGCGTTAGTAATTCACTAATAATTTCCTAAAGACTGAAACAACTATTTTGTGAACAAAAGACCAAAGTCTCCACATAAAACATACAAATGTATTTTTGAATTGTATAAAAGAATCAGTCTGCTGTGGTTATCCACGAGTACCTTATGTGTTATATATATATATAAGTTCATTTGTCTGAAGTTGTTGAGAACGAAAAGTGTAAAAACAAGTGTGTAGGTGTGTTACCCATGTCTCCAGGTGTCAGCCACAGGTTGAAGGAGCTGCAGTGTTTCTGACAGCGTTGAACAGGCAGAACTCGAACTGTTGGAAGACCCTCGCCCACCACCAGCCAGCCAAACACCCCGACACCCTGGAACACAGACGACAACTCAAAGTTAGAAAAGAAGATGATTGTTAATTGTGTGAACGCCACTGAGGGTCAAGACAACTGCTACAAAACACAACACCTAACAACTGCACATGACTGCACCTATTCAGCTTTCAACCAATCTGCACTAACAGCAACACCGTTTCCCGTTTAGTCCTCTGACCTGTCAGTCTGAGGACATCTGGACACGTGAACTCACCTTGCTCTGGGAGTTTGTGCTGTGGGTGACGAGGCAGCGCTGCACGATAGTCCCAGCACTGTCCAGCAGGGGGCAGAGCTCAGCCTTCGGGAAGAGCCACCTCAACACCTTCTCCCTGGTCCCTGAGCTGAACCTCCTGCAACACAACACCCAATCACCAGTCATAATCAAGCCACTCAGTCCATGTACCAAGGTTTTAGGGATGTACTTTTAACAAGAATGTGTACCAAAGCAGAGTGAAGTTTGCAGGTCCTTGTGGGAGTCCGAGGTTGTGGTTCTGCAGACCGTCGTCGTCCTCCAGCAGGATGGACATGGAGCCTGAATGTGCCAAATAGAGCTCCTCAAGCTGCTGCCGCTGCACACTGAGGGACTCTCCACCCTGCACAGACCAGCGTGAACAAACAGAAACCAGTATGAACACACAGGGAATGACTGAACGGGAGGCCGATCAAATGGCTGACCCTGTCTGTGTTGACCTCTGACCTTCAGCAGGACGAGCTGTGGGCCCCGTCGCAGAGTCACAGTCCCTCTGAGGCTCTCTGGGACTTCCAGCACCGAGGAGATCTCTGCACAGCCCGAGCAGTTGACCAGGTTCTGCCTGAGAGAGCCGGCACTCCACCATTCATGGAAACCTGCGCAGCACACACACAGTAATGTTTTCATCCCTTAGATACTGCTTTCTCATTAGTGAAAAACTCTGTTGGTGTGTGTTTGTGAGAGAAATTTTAAACCGAAAGACAGAGAGAGTGATCATTCTTCAGACCTTGTAGGTTGTACTTCTTGGCAATGGGCAGTGACAGCAGGCGGACGTGGCTAAGAGGAGACGACCAGTTGTAACAGCCCAAGTTGACCAGACCCAGCTGGGGGGCACTCTGAGGGTACGTGAAGGCCAGCACTGCCACCAGCAGAAAGCCAACCGCCACCACAAACTGCAGAGACAACAGGGACAACAGGGTAAGTCAAGTGGAAATCTTAAAAAAATATTGTCTCTTTAGTGTGAAAGTTTTCTTGCTGAGCTGGTCTACAAACAAAAATAAAAACAGAATTTCCACAGCTGAAGCACAAGAAATAAGGTATAACCTTAATGGTGGCCCTGAGGATAGGGAACTGTGGAGGCTCTCTCCTGGGCTCGTTGGTCTCCAGGACCTGCTTGATGAACTTCTCGATCTCCCTCTCCGACATGCCGTAGCGGTAGCCCGACTGGCGGAGGATGTCAATGCTCTCGGACAGCTTGTCGTAGATACATGGCTCGCTCATCGTCGTTCCCATGACGGCAGCAGTGACGGCAGCTTGTTGGTCAAACGCGTCGATCTTCAGCTGCTGTGGGCTCCAGGAGCATGGTGTCACCTATGAGGTCATCTGAAACATTAAACTGCCACTTCAGAACTGAAAACCAGCAAGCTATCATAACTTACATGATTTAAAGTTTTGTCCAGGTGAGCATCATGACATTGCAACACACAACCCACATAGCCTATAATATTGTCGCACCTCATTTCCTTGACTATCAGTCATAGCCTGATTTGCTTCAGCCAGACGAGATTTAGCATCACATTATGCTTTTTTTGTCTTTATTTCTGTCATAGCACCATTCAGATAAAATGACACGGGCAGCTGTATTTATATTTTCTAAAATGTTTTAGATTCACTTACATGACAACTGTATCTGTCTGCTGATTTCTGACCAGAGGAATTTAAACTCCATATATTTTCTAGTTCCAGCTTCTCAAATGTCAGGATTTTATCATTCATCATTTCTTTGAAGAAACTTTGGCTTTAGGACTAATGGTTGGACAAAAGAAGCAATTTACACACATCACTTTGTCTCCTGGGAAATTGTAATGAGCATTTTTCACAATGTTTTGACATTTTATGGACTAAACAGTTAAATGTGAAAAATATTGGGCAGATTAATCAACAATGAAAATAATTGTTAGTGCAGCCCGCAAACAAATATTATTCTAATTTGTAGGTCAGCCTTAAGTAACAGAAACAGACACAGACAGACACAAGCTATGTAGGAATATTTACCACCTTTCTAAATCAGAAACTGCAGGTTACCAATGCAATATTAATGATGCTCAGGCCCTGTTCACTGACTGGTGAAACTAACTTGTAGTTAGGGGCACTGTGTAGTTTTGGAGAAGAAATTCAAACTCAGAATTTACAACATTAATAAGGTAACGATACAAACTCAGATATATTTATGTTTTCCATAACTGAATTATCAAACTGTTCTCTGAGGAAAATAAGTAAAATAAGTATGAAATTGTATTGTCCTTTAAGGTCATCTTGTTTGAACACAAAGAAAGTTTGTTTGGGCACAATTTTAACAAAAAGTCAATAAAGATCGTTGTCTTCTGATTAAAATGTATTTCCCAAAACTGCAAGTGCACCTTTAACTCACTTTACCCTGGGGTGAGCTGACTGCAAACACAGTTTTAAACATGTAGGGCCATGTAAACAAAGTCGACCTTGGCAGTGTACACAGAGGAGACAGTATGGACTCTCTGGTGTCCACAGAAAGACAATAACAAATCTTCAGGTGTCCACAGAGAGACCAAAAATAAACCTCTCACGTATCTAGCTGCATAGAGACAATAAAAAAACTCCCATATGTCCATATGGAGACATTAAGGGACTCCCAGGTATCATCTCGTGTCTTTATAAAGAGTAATTAACGAACTCAGTAAATCAAACTAGTTTTATGCTCGTCGTGCTTCGTTAAGTGACAGAAAAGGCAGATGGGAAACACGTTTAAAATCGTCAACCACATGTAATAACACAACAAACTCGGCGACAAAACAGTAAGATGGCACCTTTTAACTTTCTTAATCTCTCACGGTGCTTTAACGTTAGTGGAGGCACTGACACTGACACGTTAGCTTGAGCTTGCTAGCTGCAACACCTTCAGTTTACATCGCTTAAAGAAAACTACAAAACAACTGAAGTCTCACCTTAAAGTGACGTCCGCCGCTGTGACGGGGGTCCCTTCTGTCTGACGCTAAGTTCCTCACTAAATCTATTTTTTAATTAAAGAAAATGGCTCGCTAGTTAATTAGCATGGCTGCCACAAACAGCCCGGATACCGTCTCTTCTTCGTCTTCTTCGTCTTCTTCTTCTTCTTCTTCTTCTTCTTCTGCTATTCGCGGTTTGAATTGGCGCATTACCGCCACCACCTGGTGAGAAGTAAGTATGGCCGCCCGCAGTTCAGGACAATATTCAGAATATCAGAGTTTCCCCAGCTCATGTCAGGGATTTTCTCGAAATAAAAAATAATGTAAACATTTCTATTAACTTCATGAGACCTTGTTAAATCCTATAGCTGTACTCCAAATATTGTTTTAGTTATGGATTTTTAAATCTGGCCCTTACAGGGTAAATGTAATCATTTTTGTTATCAATAGCCTCACCAATTTCTTATTTTTCACTGGATTGGGTGGAAATTTGACCTGAACATCCAAGAAACCTCAAGGATAACTTGCCATATGTATTCATTGAAATACTTTGTGCATGTTGATGTTTAGGGTAATGAAATTACTAACAATAAATCATTTAATTATCACTTATTTCTGTTGACATGTCTGTAATGAATATTAACACTTTCACATAAAACATTTTCAAGGGAAATTAGAACAATCCTACTTGGGAAATATACTGTCAAAGTATCTTAAAAAGTGGGATTTTCAGTTCCTACGGAATATTTAATAAGATCTGTGGGACTCCCTTATGCAGGACCAAATAAACAAAAGGATTAATAAATAACGACATCTATTCATTTAATAGTTCATGCAGAATGTTTACAGTAAACAAATTAATATGAATAAATATTATTTTTTTTACCCGCACAAAGAATATGTTATTTTCAAAAAAATCCTATCTCCCCTAGTTTTTAATTTTGCATCCAAACTTTACTTCTCTGTATTCTATCATATCTATATTTCTTTTTATCAATCATTTAATGAATTTGGCCACATTTAAGTGAGTGCCACAGATTTTGCTTAATAGTTTTGAAACTGAAACATCATTTTTTAAGATATTCTGACTGTATATTTTTTCGATGGATTATTTTGATTTCCTTGAAACTTTGTTTTATGTGAAAGCGTTAATATTCATTGCAGACATATTGACAAAAATAAGTGATAATTAAATGATTTGTTGTAGGTAATTCGATTGCTGTAAATATTCTGCGTCAAGTATTTAAATGAACACATGTTGCAAATTATTGTGACAATTATGTATTACAGTGTATTACAGCATGGAATGACTCATAGTGGACAATAATTGGGTAAGAATGGAGCCAGACAGCAAGGTGCCTGTCTGTCTCTTCCTGTGTCTCCACCTCTCCCCCTGACCAAAGATAAACAGCCCACTCCTACATTTCCTCTCTGTCTGGTTGTGGACTAAAGGATGGACATAATACACATTTTTTTGGTTTATAAATTTGCTCAGAACATATCTGATAAACATTTCAATAGAAAAACAGTTTTATCTCTGGGTCATTTCAAGATATTTGTACATGTATGTTTAAATCTTAGAAATGTATATTTAGTGGAGCTTTAAAAAAAGCAGTTTTTGAGGGTTTTCTTTTAAACATGTGGGGACTGGATTGAAAAACTAAGGCATAGAAAAACCCTCGATGATTTAGGAACAGCACACTACGTTTAACCAGATAAGTCCATTGACAAACCAGATTTCCAGGTAGAAGATAAAGATGTGTGTTTATACAGTATTATGGTGCTAAACTTTCAACCTTGTGGTAGGCTGAACTCACGTTTCATAAACTTCTAGCTGTAACCAATCAGAGGACAGAGAAATGCCATGTCCCCGCCCCACACTGGACCAAAACAACGCATATTGGCCAATGAGAGCGCAGTGTGTTGACAGGAAGTCCCGCCCCCTGCTTCCGTTCTTGTGCAACGCTGAAACAGCAGCGACACTGAGCTGCGTCAAGCTGCAGAGAGTCACAGGATCTACTTCCGGAAAAACTAAATGAAGTAAAACATTTTTAAAATCGTAACGTCATTTTGAGTACAAAACTTACATATCGTTTGGATGTTTATCCAAAAACTCATTCTTTAATAAATAGAATTAAAAATGATTTATTTTTTGCGCTTTTAAGTCTAACAATTTCACGCGCGACATTAAGATATTTTATTTTGAAAGTCGCCATCGGAAGTGTTCGTTGTTAGCGTGTGTACCTTGACACTGACCCGCTCTGATGTATGTAGCTGACAGGCGGCAACGTTTCTCAAACCAAACTTCACCCGCAGCGCTCACATTTACAATTTAATCCTAAATCGTGACTCTTCTTCTTCTTCTTCTACAGAAACCAGCAGGTTGGACCCTTTTAAACCGGTTCACACCGGTGTTGAGGTTGCAGTCAGCGTGTTGTTGTTATCGGAGGTCAGTGGGTCTCCAGGTGAAACCAGCACGCCGTCCAGATGCTGTCCCCGACCAGGACCGTCTCCTCCCGGCTGTTCAGGCCGGGTTCGTGGATCCCTCTCCGGCTGGGCTGCGACCAGAGAGCCGCCAGCACTCTGCAGAAAGGTACCGGCGGTCCGGAGCTAGTCAGCCTGGTTATGTGGCGCAGGGCAGCTAGCATGAGGCTAATCCCAAAGTGACGCAGTTTAGTGCGGAGACGCGAAACTTCTCAGCAGCTGAGTGATGAAACGTTACACAATGAAGCTTTTATAACATTATAAAAGGACATTTATACTATGAAATCATTTAAAAAACTAGAAACCAGTTGATTGCAGAGGATAGTCAACAGTTTTATATGATTTATTGTGTATTTTATCAGGTCTAAAGTCAAAATTCAGTGTTCCCAGCACTGTTTAGCTATATATTTTATTTTATTTCATTACCTGGATATAATGAAACATTGCTTAGAATTTAAATTGAATTTTAATAGAATTTTTTTTGTGTTTTCTCTAACTATCTGAGATATTCTTTGGGTTTTGAACTGAACTGGGCTCAACAAGACATTTTAAAAACGTTTGTTTGTGCAAATTGATATTTCTGTGAATTGTCTCCTGCTCACTATTCCTGAAAAACAACATGAACGGACCCTTGATAAATCAGAAAATTATTGGTAATGGTCTGTGTACATACTAAAAGTGAACATACGCTGATAAATCCCAGTTATTGAAATTTGAGCTCTAGTCCAAAAGCCCCAAAAGGTTAAGTTTATTACCAAAATGACCACATTGAAGAGGCTGGTAATGTTTTTATTCAGATTTTTTATGGCTGAAATGCAGTATAAATGTCTTGGTCAAGGAAAAATGTATTGCCGTTCGCTTCACATACAGCAGATCTATTCAACTGGCAGCTGGGCCTAATGTGGCCCTATGATCGTTCTCTGTTAGTCATTCATTAGTCATGTTTGTTACTAAGCACAAAATGCTCTTATTTCATTAAAAGGTTTTAACCCGGTCTTTCTGCGCAGGTAGGATTTATGATTCAAACTGACACCCTACTAAAAGGTGCATTGTCTGTTGCTGTACTTTTGTATGTGCAATGTTTCCTTTTCAATTGTTAAAACTAATAAACAGAGGTGAGAAAAAGTCCATTGTGTAACGCACTTAAATTTCGAGCTGTACACGTCAGACAGAGAGAATGTAAAAGTCCCGCCCCTTGGCAATTTTTTCGAATCTGGCCCTTCTAAAAACAGAAAAGTAGTTGAATAGGCCTAGTGGCAAATAATAAAAGCAAGGAAACAGGTAAATAATAACCATAACATACAGTAATATTGAATATTGTAACACAGTAAATTGATGGGAAGATTACTGAACTGAGTGCTTATAAAGATCAGCCTAACATATAAGGATGAGCATTGTTTTTGACTCAACAAAATAGATAAAATATGTACAAAAAGCTCACAATAACTTAAGCATACACTTATGTTTTGTTACCACCATGACACTTCATGCATCACCCAATTTTCAGAGCTTTTCAGTTTCTACACATGGCTCTACAGACATTGTTGATGAATGACTCAGCAGATTCTGGCCTGCCTGTCTCATATGTCTGTCCCAGTGTTTTAGTCCAGAATCAGTTCAGATCTGATTAAACTCAGAGTAAAACCACCTGACTGTCTGTCTGTTGTTGTTTTGTGCTGCAGAGTTGATAAAGAAGCATGAACTGGAGAAAGATGAGCCTCGCCCACTCTACATGGACTTCCAGGCCACCACACCCATGGTAACCGTTATCCACCATGTTTGTCAACTTAAAGTCATAATCTCGAAGATTTTCATGTAAATAAATATCTGTAAAGTTACTATCTATCGCCCGATGAGGTAACACAGTGATGACTGAGCCTGTGGCCCACTGATGCAAGCTTGCATTTGCACTTGCTGTAATACCAAAGATGTACACTGGGTGTCGGTGATGACCAGAATAAGTTAGCCTAATGTTAGACAATGAATAAGTATTTACACAACATTACTTTTATTGCAACATTTTTTTATTCAGTAAATAGTAAGTGTTATAATTACTGTCTCAGAAGACATCATTCCCTTTTCGCCTTCATGTGGTGTTGTTATGGAGCCGTGGCAAAGCTGCCAGCTGCCAACTGACCGATATCACACAGGTAACACTGGATCTCTGGGATGCAGTGAGGTCCAAAAAATACACCTGCAATCGCTGCTCTCGGAAATGTTCGAGGCTGCCAATTTAAAGTTTAATGTGTGTCTCGTGTAGGACCCTCGGGTACTGGACGCCATGTTGCCCTACCAGGTGAATTACTACGGTAACCCTCACTCCAGGACACACGCCTACGGCTGGGAGAGCGAGAACGCCATGGAGACGGCCAGGAAGGTAGAGAGACACTCAGTTTGGACAGAGAGCGAGAGGAAAATTTAGAGAAGTCAAATTGAACATATCATCTGTATATATTAAATATACTGTATATATATCTATATATTTATTTATATGTATATATATTTATTTATTTATATATATATTTATATTTATATATATATATATATATATATATATATATATATATATAAAAGATGTGTGTGTGTATATATATATATATATATATATTTTTTTTTATTTATTTATTTATTTTTTTCCCTTTACAGTGCAGTAGTAACGTGTGTAAACCATTAGTTGTACATTTTCTTATAAGTAAATTCTGAATTTTTATAACTACATTGTGAACCTTGTACAACAGGCTGTGTATTTAGTTGTGCTCATCATTTTATTAAATCTGAATTTGAGAGATACACTGACTGCGTGCTGTCTCTCTCTCTCTCTGAGCAGCAGGTGGCTGACCTGATTGGAGCAGATCCCAGAGAGATCATCTTCACCAGCGGGGCCACCGAGTCTAACAACATGGCCATCAAGGTTAGACTCTGCTCCTCGTCTTCATCACTTCCTCTTAGTTACATCCTCTCCATCACCATCATCACTCCATTAAGCTCTCAGAGCATCAGCAGGCTTGTCCACGAAGGGAAAAATACGTTTGCATTAGGAAGATGCATTTTTACCATTAAATACTGTCTCATAACTGCCTGCCCATTGTACTCTGATGAAACTGGTTGGTGACAAACAGCTACAGTTTCTTAGTTAGATAGTTTCCTCCCTTTTGGACTCTGAGCTCTCCATTCTCTCAAAGGTCAGCTTTTTTTATGATTTGCCTGAATTCCTGTGTCACCACTCACCCAAGTTGAACTTGACGTGAACATTTTGCTTAGATTTATTTTGTCTGCGGAAGCAAATGCAATAAAATAAATCAATTTTAGTGCAAAATTGTTGCTTTAAACGCCGGTGTGACCAAAGCTTGAGAGCACATTAAGAACAGAATGAGACTGCAGTAAGAATTAAACAACCCTGAGTTGTGGTGTTAGTAGTGACCCTGCCTCTCTCTCTCCTGCAGGGTGTGGCCAGGTTCTACCAGACCAAGAAGCGTCATGTGATCACCACACAGACTGAACATAAGTGTGTTCTGGACTCGTGTCGAGTTCTGGAGAGTGAAGGATTCAAGGTCACCTACCTGCCAGTCCAGACAAATGGACTGGTGGACCTGGAGGTACACATGCTGAACGTACAGAGTGATGACACCAGAGACAGTTTAGAGTCAACATGTCAACATGTCAACATGTTCAGCTAGAGAAGTCATTGTATTAAAACAGTACATCTATGTGTGTTCAGCTGCTGGAGGCCTCCATCCGTCCGGACACCTCTCTGGTGTCGGTGATGACCGTCAACAACGAGATCGGAGTCAGACAGCCCATCAAAGAGATCGGTAACCATGGAAACACAAACATTTTACTCCATGTGCAAAGCAGAAATCAGATTTCTGAAACATCCGCTTATACAGTGTTTCGTCATGTTATATAGAGCCTTCAGTGCTTTCCTGATCTTTACTTTCCCTCTGATTTGAATCAGCGCTATCATAAAAACTATTGATTAATCGATCTTTACTCTCCCTGTACACAGGACACATTTGTCGTTCCAAAGGAGTCTTCCTCCACACTGATGCCGCTCAGGCTACAGGAAAGATTCCCATCGACGTCACCGACTGGAAGGTTGATCTGATGTCCATCAGCGGTCACAAGATCTATGGACCCAAAGGTTAGCCATAGCATTACTTTAGATAAACTCTTAACTGCTAGCTTATTGGGCAAGGTGATGCTGTTCATTTATATAGTACATTTCTGAAGGAAGGTTACATTTGCTTGCTGCTATTGAAATGTGAAATAGCTGAAATACTGAGACAGTTGAAGTACAAATACTAAAAGAAACCGAAATGAGGGTTAAAATTGAAGTGATGAAAGAAGTATCAGTTGAAAAGTGGCCTCACGGCAGCATGTTTTCATTACACTGAAGGAGTTCGAGTCTTGATCCCTGTGGTACTCCACAGGTCATGCTGACTGGCTTTCCAATACTTGTATGTGTGTACAGGTGTGGGCGCTTTGTATGTGCGACGCCGCCCCAGAGTGCGTATGGAGCCACTGCAAAGTGGAGGCGGGCAGGAGAGGGGGCTGCGTTCCGGCACTGTCCCCACCCCGCTGGCTGTTGGGCTGGGAGCCGCCTGCAGCATCGCCCAGCAGGAGATGGAGGTAAAAACAAATGCACCCAAACATACAGAAACTCAACAAATGTAACCAAACATCCTGAGGCTTAATGTGTGTGTGTGTGTGTGTGTGTGTGTGTGTGTGTGTGTGTGTGTGTGTGTTCAGTATGATCATCACCGAGTGTCCACACTGGCTAATCGTCTGATCCAGAAGATCATGAATGGGCTTCCTGACGTCATCCTGAACGGAGATCCACACCATCGCTACGCTGGTACAAACTCTTGCACACTGTCACATGCTTGGATTTCAACCCACATGAACTAGAAAGTCAGTGAAAGTCAAAGTCTGAGGTTTCAGTTGGAAGTCTGTGTTACTTGACTGTGTGTGTCTCTTCAGGCTGTGTCAACCTGTCCTTTGCCTATGTGGAGGGAGAGAGTCTGTTGATGGCGCTTAAGGATGTCGCTCTGTCATCTGGGAGGTCAGAGCGATGTTTTTGCAATTGGGTCCCCATTTTGTTTGTATTATTCAGGTGAATGCTTACGCATGTGTGCAGGTGGGATGATTGATTAACATTCTGCTCCCTGTGTTCTCGCAGCGCTTGTACATCCGCGTCTCTGGAGCCGTCGTATGTCCTCAGAGCGATCGGAGCAGATGAAGACTTGGCTCACTCTTCCATCAGGTACAAATACTGTAATTCAGATCATAATCCTGATAGTAACTGGGCTCACATTGTTGACTATAATCAGGTTTAACTTTATTTGTCTTTTCAGTAAAATAACATTTCTTCAGCAGTATATTACGACCATGTTAATAGTCCTGATTCTAATGTTGGTTAGAAGCAGGATTATAATCAAATCTAGAATCATGTTCAAGTTTATTTGTTGTTTAATTTTAAAAAAAAAGCTAAAATGTAATAACAGTCTTGAAGATAAGAGTGTCCTGGTTGTGTGCATACACTGCTGATTGAAGGATGAGTCACTCAAACTGTCTCACAGTGACTGGCTGAGCAGCTTCCTGTTCTCTGGTTTGACTTCAGTTAAATTATGTGTTGGTTAATTTAATACTGTGTGTGTGTGTGTGTGTGTGTGTGTGTGTGTGTGTGTGTGTGTGTGTGTGTGTGTGTGTTAGGTTTGGTATTGGCAGGTTCACCACAGAGGATGAAGTGGATTACACAGCAAATAAATGCATCCAGCAGGTTGCCAGACTCAGAGAGATGAGGTGAGTTCAGCTGGACTGATAATTTTGGTTCATTCCAACTTGGATCTTATTTTGGTAGTTTCATCCATAATTCCTATCAATTACAGTAAGACCATTATAACAGTACTCACCAAGGTAGTTTCTTAGGCTCAGTTTTTTTTTAGGCTCCTTGTGTGTCTTGACCCATCAGACTTCTTCTTAGTGATTTTGCCAGATCTCCAATATTAACTTGATTGTTATAATGTCATTGGTATTGATTGAAATGATAGAGAAAACTATGGAAATGAGTAATAAAACAGAACTGTACTCTATTACTCCATCATACATTTCTCTCTCCCTGCCTGTCTGTTAAATGTACATTTATTTTCTTTTTACACGATCAGGTGACCATGCTAGTGTGTTTTAAATGGTAAGAGTGCAGTAGGTAACACCCAATAACCTGTTGTTCTCTCTTTCTGTCTCTCTGTCCGTCAGTCCTCTGTGGGAGATGGTCCAGGACGGCATCGACCTGAAGAGCATCAAGTGGACACAGCACTAGATTCCTCCCACTTCCTGTTTACTTCCTGGCTGACAACAACGATGACAAAGCATAGATGTATTATAGAACTAGATACCAGACCCAAAGAAGCCTGTCAGAATCAGTCTGATTAGAAATGATTGAAGATTTGCTAGAAAAAAGTTTCTAGCTTCCAGGTTTCCATCCTGGTTATGCATCCCAGTAAATATGCACAGTAACGTTTCTCCCACTGGCCCCGCCAATGAGTTTTCACTCAGCCCATAGATTTTACATTGTGATGACCTCCACAGATTACAATCCATAATAGTAAGAGTTGTAATTGGCCTTGTTTGCGGTTCAAAGTGTCCTGTCAACAGTTTTACAAATTTTCGCTGAAATACCGCGAGTGGCCACTGGGCAAAATTATACGCAAAGCTGAGCAGTGCGGCTGTATCCAGTTCTAAATAATACATCCATGTGATAAAGACAATGATGATGATTCCCAGGGAATTCTGGGAATAGACCAGCTTTTCCTTCCTGTATACAAACACGCACAAACTTCCTGTCCGACTTGAAGTCTGTTTGTAGAATTAGCTCTCTGTCTTCGTAGAAGCTCCTTTAGTTGCTCTGTGGGGAGATGTTGCTCAGAGAGTTGACCTCTGCTTGTTGTTTTTATTATGTTGTTGTACATCTGTCAGCTTCTATTGGCCAACTAGTTGCTTCTGTGTCTGGAATGAAAGGTTGCCAGATGCTGTGGTGTGTGGCTCCTGTATCATCTCTGTCTGTTAACATGATGGAGAACAGCCACATGTAACATCAGAACCATGAAGTTGTTGATATGATTTTCTTTGAAACTGTGAAACCTGTGAGTAAATTAAATTGCTGAGGCAGCGAAAAGAGATTTACAGTGAGGTGAAATATTGACACAATCACACAACTGCAATAAAATAGGAAGCTGTTAGAGGATCACTATCCAAATATTAAAAGTAAGAATAAGGCTGTTTGACGGTGTGTGATGCTTCTTGTCAGAATCCTTTAGAAATGTTGACCCCGATTTTCCAGTGATCTAAGTGGACGATACTAGTCATCTATCCCGGTTACCATGGTGATCTTACCTGTTTAAAAATGAGCCAGTTTGTGTGTTAAGCCCAAAGATAGCTGACGGACCTGCTAATCTCGCTTCGTGCTGCAGGCTCTGATCAATGTGTTATGCAACTAAGAGAGGCAACGACCCAAGTGAGAATAAACATCAGTGGGCAGTTGACGGCAACTAAAGGCAGCAGAGTTAAATTCACTGAGTCGATTTGATGATTCACTTTTAAGTCTTCGAGTCAGATCTTTTCACTTGATGATTCACGTCTTGTCTCCTGTCCTCCCTCTCTCAGAAGTCACTCTTGCACTTTTTCTCTCCTCCCACATCTGTATTCAGTATTCAGCATTCAACAGCCGCATCATGTCAGTGTTAGCAGCCGCAGTTTGATTATTTTTGTTAAAATCTGGAACACTTTACAAGACTGAAGCCCTAATTTTACAACAAAGACTCACTAATGTCGTACAGATGTGTCTGAGGTTGCTGATGGGAATCTGAAGGTGACATTAAAAGTCTGAACACAAAAAAAAGTTGCTGATAATCTGTTTTAAAGGGCAATTTGTGAGATAAGGACAACATTTTAGTTTAAGATGATTGCATTCATGCAAAATAAAGCATTATCAAGAGAATTGGAAGAAACAGTTTTGACGTTATGCCAAAGATGTCTACCATGTTGCAGAGATGACTACTGAAGTTTTTTATTACACCTGAAGTAACAAATGACACCTTTTTAACTGGCCCGCAGTCTGAGAGGATTTTCAAAGTCTTGTATTGTGTTCCTGGATGTAGTCAGCTGAGTCTATACAGGTCATATTTATTAGACTTGGCTTCTACTGTCTTCTACTGTTACTCATCACCTACATTATCATCCAATAAAGTGTTGCTTAATGATTATGCAATACATTTTTGTGTTATGTTTTTATTATAATAAGGTTTCATTGACAAATATCACAAATATCTATCTATATCACAAAACAGGACATGCTATCATAACTTGTGTTTTACTATTATTGATACGTAAGTTATATCTAAAAAATATAATTTCAATACCACAGTCAACTGAACAAGTGCATTAAAAAGAGAAGCACAATTTTGACTCAATTACTCTCCCAATAGTTGTTTATACTATTTATCTTACATACGTTTTTAGTAAATAATATTAGTGTGTCAAGTGTATATATTATTATGTAATACCAATATTTATCAATACCAATTATCACTCATTTTTATACTATTATCTTGAGTATTTTATGAGTTTATAGTCATAGGATGAGTCAGAAACGAGTTGTGGGATACTCCCCAGCTCATATTATCAATCAAATTAAGACAAACAGTTAGGCTGAGGGTCGGGGCGGGCTGACTTAACTACTTTTGTAGAAGAGCCAGATAAAAAAAACAAAAAACATACATTTTTACATTCCCTGTGTCTGAACTGTAAATCACCTAATTTAAATGTGATAAAAACAGACATAACTAATAAATGTGCTTATTTGCCTACTCAGTAAATGATTAAAGGGCCCGAATGAGGTTGTGAAAGGGCTGCCAGTTGAATAGGTCTGGTCCAGCATTTCTCATACTATGTTTTTATAAGATTTTGATCTCAAATGTAACAGTCTGTAATTACATAGCCAAATGCATGTGCACATTTGAACTTTCCAGCCATGTGTTATAGTTGATCTTATGGTACCAAAACCTTGCTGCTACAACACCCTCCCCTCCTCTGGGAAGTTTATTTTTCAAAATAAAAAGTCAGATACGTCACAGAATAAGCAATCAAGTGAAACACTAAAATATCCCTGACTCATTTTGAGCAGTGTAAGTTTTGTCAGGGGAAGTTAGAAAACTTCTCCCTCTACCATCAAGTTTCATTGACCCTGCTCGGCCGGTAGGGGGCAGTGTCGCTCTGACGTCAGGAAGCCGCAGTCTCGCGTCATCACGTCCGGTATCGCGGTGTTTACGCCGACATTTCGTGCCGTGGCAACCTGCAGAGAGACGAGCAGAGAAGGAAAGAGCTTCGTTCATGAGTTAAACCTCAGTGTGTTTGTTGACAAATTTCTCGGTAAGAATCCAGCAGCGGCAGCCCGCTCAGTGACGCACTCACACGGGAGCAGAGGGCGAGAGGAGCCGCTAAAAGTGTGCATCCTGCTCGCTTCTCCGCTCCAACACACACACACAAAGGTTCACCATCAACTAGCAGTAGGTGGCTAACGAAGCGTTAGCTTCTCAGGTTTTTAAGCTAAGCTAAACTAGCTACATTCAGCATTTCTGCTAGGAACTAGCTAGTTATCAAGGACTGTTAGAGTCTCATATAAGAGGCTGCATGTCAGATATTTGATCATTATAATCACTGATTGTGTAAAACGTTCATGCAGGTTTGTTTAAAATGGTGTCTTGTACCTAAGTTAGCTGCTAGCTACCTTCAGCTAGCTAACCGATACATTATTAATGTCTTCTTGTATGTCTTTTTTAAAATTACGGATCGGCAGTAGTTTCTTGAATGAACCGATGAGGCTGGATGGGTGTGAGTTTGATCTCTGAACTGTTTTGTCCGAAACGTTAAATGAGTTTTTGTCGATTTCTCTGCGGTTGTTCCATAGTGGAGACCACAGGCCACGCCCACTGGTTGTGACGCACACGTCCACCACGACTTGATCAAAGCTGTTGATACCTGCAGGTAGAGAGACAGGTGGAGCCTGGGTTCACCTCACAACGACCAGACTGACTGACTAGAGCCCTTGTCAGATATGTAATCAAAGACGTATGCCAGACTGATTGTTGTTTGTAATTCTCACACAGGTCACAGGACTGTAATTATGCAGTTGTGTGCAAAGAATATTAATATCGGCTGCTATATCATCAGACTACAGAAATCTTGTATTGGTTAAGATATAATGACCTAAAAACATCTGTAGATCTGTAAATAAATAGTGATACGAACTTCATATATTTTAGGTAGAACATTCTGAAACTTATGTTGATGGTTGTTGTGGTTTTATGATTTATATTTCAACTTCTATGGTCTCAGCACAACTGTAAGGGGAAAAATCCTTTTAAAAAAGGTAAGATTGGCAAATTCACAGTGTTTCTTTGTTTATTAAACTTATTTTTTATTGATTGCTTTTATTTATAGTTAGCGCATCATCACAGTGTCAGCGTCCCCATTTCTCTAAATTGCTCTTTTTCGACAGCAGTTCTTTGTTTTGACATGTTTGATGTAAAGATCTCTCGTCAACTACCAATTGAAAAGTGTAAAGGCAGCGTGTGCACCAAGGCGGCACCAGACTCATTTGAACTACCCTGAATTTTTCTCTACAAGCGACAAAGAAAAAAAAGAGATAATATTAGGATTTCTTTCTTTTTTTGTACATTTGCTGCTAACTCACTTCTTAAGATTTTACTGGCTTTGCCAGCTTTAGATTTAGATGGCACAGGCACATCCAGGCGGGTAAACCTGTAGCTACGCGGCTGCATAGTAACAGGTAATTATTCCACCATTTGACTGGCATATAAGATTATCTCAACATTTTTGTAATATGATGCATGTCTGAAAGGGGCTATAGTTAAGTCAGTGAATGATACCTCAATGGTGAATTCTTGGGAAAAGAGGAGAATCATCACCTTAGTAAATTGTCCTGTATGGCAGTAATTTGTTTTATTGTGTGCAGGTCAGTGAAGTTCTGTACAGCCACTCCTGAAATAGAAGATTGGATAAGGTCTTGAATACACTGCAAGTAAAGGTTTAATGAAATGCGACAAAAGGCTGTCATGCCAAATTCTGTCTCATTGTCCTGCCTGTCGAGATTTGAGCTTCAAGATGGCTGATTCATGGAGATTCCCCGCATCCTTGCTTCAAAAATGGAAACTATCTTTGTGTTATTTAGTCCCTTGATGCCGTTCTTCCCTTCTCGTTAAAATCCATTGTGTTTGCTGTGTTTGAGGTTGATGAAAAAATGTGGACTGTTGAGTATTCCAGCTTTAAACTGAGAAATTAAGGGAGTTTTTTGCATTTAATTCTGATTTTGCTGTGTTGAAAATTTCTGATTTTCTCAATGTTTGAAGGACATTTTTTTCTGTCTTCTATCAGTCCCGTATTGTTCCTTGGTTACATGTGAGTGCAAACTGCAGCTTCAGTTGAACCTCTTCACCTCTCTGACACTATTAGCTGTTACCGTTCTCTCTTCTGCTGTGTTTTATCTTCTTGCTGTTGTTGTTTTGCAGAGATTGTTAGTAAGTTGACACTAACAAGAGGGCCGGATGTACCACTGTTGGATCCATCTGTGCTGTGGTTGAGAACTGAAATAACTGATGATGTTGACGATATCCAGCATCATGTTGAAAGCTGTGGTGAGCTGCAGGCTGCAGCGTCATACCCAGACCAGGATTTTTCAACTGGCACATTTTATGAGCTGCAGAGTGACTTCAATGTCAGAGTTTTGCGAGTTGCCTGTCGAAAAGCATGATGTATAGTCTGACAGTCCTGGATCAGGGTTAGGTAGAGCATCTAACCTGAGGATGTGTCTGAGATATTTGTGGAAGCAGCGATCTTTACTCCACCTGCTGTTGCTCAGTTGGACGTGTTTTTATCAGTGCTAGCTAACATGTTGCTCTGCCTCTTGCTTCTATTTGCTTTCTCTTCTAATCAGCTGCTGTCTTTGGTGCTGCGCTGTTAATCAGTTGCTGATGTTGCTCTGGTTCATGTAATGCTAATGTTGCTCTTGTTGATATAATGCTAATGTTGCTCTGGTTGATATAATGCTAATGTTGCTCTGGTTGGCATGATGCTCATGTTGCTCTGGTTTACATGTACCCTGACATTGCTCTTGTTAAAATGTTGATTACATTGCTTTTATTGCTCTGGTTGATTGGTTGGTTACTGCTGTTGCTCCTGTTAACGTGATGCTAATGTTTTGTTGACAATGTTTTGCAGATTTGCTGGTTGACATGTTGCTTGTGTTGTGGTGTTCTACAACCAGTTGCTAAAGTGCTGCCTGCTGATTTGGTGCTGTTTGATTCGGGAAGCAGATCTTGTTCACCTCTCTGTTGTTGCTGACTTCCTGGTTGCTGGATAGGTCCTGGGTTGTTGCTTGATGTTTGCAGGGTGCTGCCGGCTGGTTGCCAGGTGGTTGCTGACTGGTTGTACCTCAGCATGTCCTATCTTCAGTTTACTTCAGTTTTATAATTGCTACTTGCTCTTCAGGAAGTTTGAGTTTGATATTTGGTGTATGCTGCCAGCTTTAGTCATGATGGGTTTTGGTTTTCGACAGGTGTGACTTTCCGCTGTCAAGTAGCAAACCTGCTGCAGTCTAACTCTGAGATTTGTTCTCCTGCTGCGAGCTTCACTTTTGTAGTTTTTTGCCTGTGTTTTGTTGAGGTTAAAGACAATCTTTTATTAGTAAGACTGAAATACATTTTACATCACACACAATGATTTGTTGATATTTCACACTTTGTTGAATCTGAATGAGAGCCAGTACCGACACAAATAAAGTACAAGTTGTCGACTCCTGAAAACACTCACATTGGTCACTGGAAACCAACATCTGATTTGTGCAAGGTTTATCCATCAAGATGTTTTGAACAGGAATGTTGTTTTTGACCTTTTCACCAGGTTTCAGTGTCCTGCATCAATCCTCTTTCTGTCAAACTGTGAAACTATACTCAAAACTTAGTTGCATTGGTGAGTTGCAAGTTGCATGAGATTTATGAAGGTTTACTGTTGCACGAAATATTTCAGGCTCAGCTGAAAGTACAAGCAATATCTTCGTACTGCATGGTAGACAACATTAAAGGTTAATTTGTAGAATCACATTGCACACAACTTCTTAGTTACACACAGGTGCTAATACACAGAGCACCTCCATTGAGATTTAAGGTCTTTAGCAATCTTAAGCCAAATGGGGTTGTATGACATGTAATCAGAGATTTCATTGTCTGCTACAGATGACTAAACTTGCCAGTTTCACGTTTGGATATGGGTTTTCAGATACCAGCACTTTGTTCAAAGCATACTGTGTAATTACAAAACATAGCATAACCAACCATGAGGTATGTGTGTAAGTCTGCATAGACTTAAAAACACTTGTTGGACAATGTAGAAACTGTGTTAGTTGTCAGTCAGATCAATCAGACTTCACTGGGAGGAGTTATAGAATGTGACCTGGCCCGGGTGCATGCTTGCTTGAGAAAAAATGATAAATTTTGGTACTGCTAACTCACAGAAAATTGGCTTGACTCAGCAATGAATGGTGCCTCAAATGGCAGATGTGGCAGTCTGTTTTGCACTGTGAAACACATTTTCCCTGTTTAAAAACATATCAGTTGGGAGAATGTGTTTATGTGTGTGTGTGATTTGTCTCTTGACATCAGTGCCAATCCTTTGTTCCTGGCAATTCATTTCTTTTGCAACAAAAAATAATGAACAGTGGAGCAATGTTGCCCTAATGCTTAAGATTGCTTCTGTTGTCTAACATAAAGTCTGATGTGATCTGATCTGGAAAAAAGTTAATCAAACTTACTAAAAGCTGTAGTAGGCTTGAGACTGATTCAGTTTAGCTTTTTTTTTGCCAGTTTCCTGCAAATGTTTCACCCCCATCCCCCAAACCCCTCCCCGACACCACTGGTTTCCAAATGTCAGGACCCCAAAATGGGTGTGCAAAGTTTATAAATAGGTCTTTGGGTTATTTTGAACAAAATGAAATGTAAGCAGTGCTGGTTAAGCCTTTACTGGCCTGCGAAGTCAGATCTAAGTTTCCTGAGGAAACATCTGGAAACCACTGGTCGCCCTCTTACTGCTCTTTATCTGACAGTAGTGTTGCTTTCTCCCCAGGTTGTAGGGCTGTTGTTTAGCAGTCAGTATGGCGGTAGTCATCAGGCTGCAGGGTCTGCCCATAGTGGCCGGCACCATGGACATCAGACACTTCTTCTCTGGCCTCACCATCCCTGACGGGGGAGTGCACATCGTGGGGGGTGAGCATGGCGAGGCCTTCATCGTCTTTGCCACTGACGAGGATGCTCGGCTGGGGATGATGCGTACAGGTGGGTCCATTAAGGGCTCCAAAGTGTCGCTGTTGCTAAGCAGCAAGACAGAAATGCAGAATATGATTGAACTCAGCCGCCGCAGGTTTGAGGCTGGGGCAGGTGCTGTGGAAACGGCTGCATCTACAGCAGGAAACGCAAACCGACAAGTGGCTGCCCCCATACCCACAGTTCAGCCAGGGGCAGGTGGGAGAAGCGGTAGCCATGGAAACCAGGGTTTTAGTAACACCCCAGTCTCAGTAACAGCAGCAAGCTCATCTCAAGAGCCACCAAACATCAAGGCAGTGGCCAGTGTGGTGCCCAGTTTCCCCAACAGCTACAGCTCCGCCCCCACAATCACCACAGCTCTGGCATCACTCAATGCGGGCCCCCCACCCATCCCTCCACTTCCAAGCATGCCTTCCATGCCACCCATGCCAACACTGCCCACCATTCCAGTTCCTCCCCCTGTGTCCTCCCTTCCCCCTGTCCCTACTGTCTCCCCACTATCCCAAGGACCTCCAGTGCCTCCTATGTCCCACCTCCCCCATATGTCCTCACTGCCTCCTTTCAACCCGTCGCTACCTCCCCCTGCAGGACTGGGCTCCGGCCTCCCTCTTGGAACCCCCAACCCCATGCTGTTCAACCCTCTTTCTCCCCTGGCCTCTCTTGGCCTCCAGGCTCATATGAAGGCTGCTGTTGCAGCCAGTGGAGCAGGAGGAATGAATCCCGATGAGTTGTTTGTCCTTCTGCAGAACCTCCCATTCTCCTGCTCAGAGGTGGATGTCAGGAGTTTTTTCCGGGGTTTGGGGGTAGATGGGGTTCGCCTGCTGAGGGATGGACAGGGCCGGCCAACTGGCAGGGCTATGGTGAAGTTTTTCTCGCCCCAGGACAGCTTCGAAGCTGTGAAGAGGGGAGGTGGCATGATGGGCCAAAGGTTCATTGAGATCACTCCGGGCTCTGAGCGGCAATGGATCAGCCTCAATGACGGCACACCAGGCAATGCTCCTCATAATAGCATCAAATCAAATAATGAGTCACAGGACCAGCAGCACCGTCGGGGTAATGTTGGGGCAGGAGGCAGGGATCAGCGAGGAAGGTCAAGATCTCCCCACCGCCAGGAGTTCTGTGTGTACCTGAAGGGCCTTCCCTATGAGGCAGACAAGAAACAGATAAAGGATTTCTTTAACAATTTGGCCATCATAGAGGATAGTGTCTACATTGCCTATGGGCCCAATGGGCGAGCCACAGGAGAGGGCTTCCTTGAATTCAAAACAGAACAGGACTACAAGACTGCTCTGGGTGCTCACATGCAGTACATGGGCACCCGCTTCATCCAGGTTCACCCAATCAGCCGGAAGGGCATGCTCGAAAAAATTGACACCATCCGCAAACGTGAAGCATCACAGGGTGATGGCAAGAATCAGGATGGCTTGAAAGCTCCAAGGAACTGTGCCCACATCACCAACATCCCTTACAATGTCTCCAAGAAGGATGTCCGTGCCTTCCTCGAGGGTGTGGGGCTTTACGAGGACACCCTAAAGGTTCTGACAGATAGTCATGGCAATGGTTTAGGCCAAGCTATCTTCCAGCTGCGGACAGAGGAAGACGCCCGCAAAGCTGAGAGACTGCACCGTCAAAAACTCAATGGCCGCGATGCTTTTGTCCACCTGGTGACCTTTGACCAGATGAAGGAAATTGAGAGGAACCCACCTCCCCAGAATAAGAGAGGCCAACGCAACCAGAACCAGCTGAACCAAAATCAAAACCAACACCAGAACCAACATCAACAAGCCCAGCCCAGTCCCCAGCAACCCCAGATAAACCCATTTGCTGGCATTAGTGGCGAGGAGTTTAACTTTCTCAGAAACACCATGGGGAACCTCAACAGTGCCCCCTTTGTGAGTCCATTCTCAGCCCCAGGGAATGGGCTGGCAGGCCCTCCTCCTCTACCTCCTCTGGCAGCAGGGTTGGGGGATGTGAATCTGGGCGTGGCTCCTCCACTTGTTGCTGGTCTCCCTGGAGCTCCGATCCTGGAGCCACCAGGCTTTCGGCCCGGTGCTGCAGGAGGAGCCCCTTTCAGCCAGGATGGACTGAGAGGGTTGGCCCCCTTTGACAATGCCAACACTAAAGGAGGTAGAGGAGGACAGAATCGAGGGGGAGGGGCTAACAACAACCAAGGGCGTCCAGGGGGCGGGGCTGCTGGTGGACAGCAGGTGTTCAGTCCCGGACCTGATGGTCTCCGTAACCAGCCAGCCCCTGGTGGATCTAACAATCCTAACGGTCAACGTGGTGCTGCTGGTCCAACAATTGTAAAGCTTCAGAACATGCCATTCACTGTAACTGTGGATGAGATTATGGACTTCTTTTACGGTTACCAGGTGCTGCCAGGCTCAGTCTGCCTGCAGTTCAGTGAGAAAGGCCTTCCAACTGGCGAGGCAATGGTGGCTTTTCAGAACCATGAGGAAGCCACTGCCGCTGTAATGGACCTGAATGACCGACCTATTGGAGCACGCAAGGTCAAAATAAGCCTAGGTTAAAGCCCCACCTAAAACAGACTGACTGCAGATAAAAAAAATCTTAAAAACTACCTTAATCCACCATCCAGGCAAAACAAAGCCAGCATAAACCATACCTGATTCTGGACTCAACTGTTAGCAGCTCAGTTTAGACATCGCCCACTGAAGCCCCTCCCCCTGTGTAGATAATGTCAGGTAAGCCCCACCCCCCCAGTCTGTCCAGTAGGGAGACTTTGATCCAGACATTGCTCTTTTCTGCAGCTCCTCCACTGAGTCTGAGCACAAATTGATGATGATGTTGTTGTTGGCGGGATTGTGGTCCTTTCTTACCCTGTTTTCAGTGCAGTTTATTGTCAAGTCATGTCCAGCGTTGACACACTGAACATATTTACCTGTTTTGTTGCTATGGTAACATGATGACTATAATGTGGCTGACAAACACTGTTGCTGTATGTGCTTACCTATGCTGTGCTGCTGGGGTTTAAAGTGTACATGCTCTGTTGCTGTGGTGAAATAATGACGAAAAGCTGTGTTGCCATGATCAAGTGTTTATGCTCTGTTACTATGATGACATTTCTTGCCATGGTAAAATCTGTACATGCTCTGTTGCTGTGGTAAAGTCTTCACACTCTCTTTTGCTATAGTAAAATTATAAAAAGCTTTGTTGCCATAATCAAATGTTTATGCTCTCTTTCCACTGTAAAAGGCTGACACTCTTGCTATGCTAAATGTTGACACAATTCTGTGTTGCAGCAAAACGCAGTTGCTTTGTAGAGGATGCGGGATGGGCAGGATGCTTACTGTGTTTTGTTTTGTAAATAATGACCTTGGCCCGCTGAATCTTTTTCTCTGTCACATTTTTCTGATGTTGCTGTGTTTGAACAATGCCACCCCCAACACCCCCTCCCTTTCGGCAGCACATGCTCAATTGGTGTTTGGACTGTAGAGCGCTGAGATGAAGTCTGTAGAGTTTTTTAGTTTGATAACTTTTTTGTTGTATGTATGTTTGATAGTGTTTTGGATGTTTTCACCTTAAAGCTCATTTTTATTTCTATTGTCAGTGTGAAAAAAAACCTTGTATGATCGTATAACCATACATGATGTGGAGTCTCCTTTGCTTTGGCTAATAAAAGGACATTCCTGATGCACACCTGCTCACCTGTAATCAGCTCTCTCTCTCACTGTCTGCTCTTCACTGCCTAATGATGCAAACTTTATGATGAATGGGTTCATTTGGTTAAGTGAGTCACTTGTTTGTAATGTTGTAAAACCTGAATGCAAGATGGGTTTTCTTTGGAATACAGATCGTCAATCGACAAGGTACCTAAAGTTGAATTTTGACCCAGTAAATGGCTCCAGGTTGTGCCCTGAGTAATCATTGCTTTTGCATTCTGTGACTCCGCCACAGAATCGATATAAATTAATTCAAGTTGAAACTACCACCTCTGCTACCAAATGGGCACAATGTTAAACTTTTCTCTGTATTTTCCACTGAAACAGTGGCTGAAGTCTGTTCTGTAGAACCACAAATGTAGATTATTTTTTGCATTTCTGTGATGTTTTTAAGCGAACTACTGGTAATAGATTTCCGTTATATTCAGACAGGGAATCCTGGCATATTTAATTAACATTACCAACTCAGTTGATCAGTTTCACTTGTTTTGTCTCCTAGCACCTTTACACTGATGCTAACAGCAGGGCTAGTGCACAGGCTACCAAAGTAGCTAATGGCTGACAGGCCAGTATGGAGTCAAATCTTGCAAATTGTCATTGGATTCATTTGGCATTATTCACTGTTTCGTGTCATAAACAGCCAGAAAAAGTGCTGATGCTGGTTAATTCTCAGCATGCTGAAAGTGGAATTAGATGGAAACATGCGAAAAGCATTGTGACGTAACTTAAGAGTAGTGCAAGCGAAGGTACAAGTAGTTCACTTGGACTTTGAGGGGACTCCAAAGTGATCAATCTAGTTTTATTTAAGTGAGTAGTACGTGACTAATGAGGCTTATGTTACGTTTTTTACATCAGTTATCCCGAGGAAATGATCTAATGTTTAGGTTTATGTAAACATGGTTCAATAGTTGGCAGGATGAAACACAAGTGTCTTGATCTCGGCATAACTGCTTTCTGTCCTTCATGTTTTATCCAAGTAGGATTATTAATAAAGAGTCTTTCCACGAAGAGGAAAGACTCTTCAGGAAGTGGTTAACCTCCCAACAGGTACTCTGATAACAGTATTCAACTGGTTGTGCATGCAGTTTTGAAGTGTGTGTGAAAGAAACAGGCCTGAATAAAGTGAAGTCAAACACTGTCTAGTTAAATGGTTGTTGGTAAAAAGATGATTGTGTCTGTGTTGTGGACCTGGTGTGTGGTGAAAAGGAAAAAAAATATACTGGAATAAAAGAAAAATCCAGATGGCAGACGTCTGAACAGTGAGTCTGTATGGGTGGTTGAGTGTGTGACAGAGGTAAAATTATTGCTGAATGACTGAAGCTGAGCTGTCAATCACCCGCTGAGATTCCCCCCTACGACTGATCAATAGACAGACAAAGGCAGGACTTGCAGGTGAGTGTTAAAAAACATGAAAAATGACAGATACTGTATCAACAGTAGCCTGGAAATATGTAGTTGTAACCTGTACACCATCATCATTAATCACAATTGTAGATTCACCTTGAATGACCATAGAGGATGGCTAGAGGATAGGAGTAATAAAAAAGGGGGCGTTGGCTGCCTGTAAATAATAATTGGTGCATAGTACACTGTAGATGGTACAGGGTTGTTGTTAGATGGTATACCTTATCCTGTATTTGGGTTCTATGTAGGAGCCAATAAATGGTAGATGGTAAATGGTAGTGTGAAGATGGTGGTATGTCAATGGTAGTATTTAGATGGTAGATAGTGGTATGTTGTAGGTAGCATTTTGATAGTAGATGGTGGCCTGACTCCAGTAGCCTGTAGAGGGTAGGTAGTGGCCCGAAGATGGTGGCCTGCATATGGCAAATAGTGTCATGTAGGTTGTAGCTTTTTGGTGCAAAATGGTGGCCAATACATGGTAGACTGTAGCCTGTGAATGGTGGTATGTAGATGGCCTGTCTATGGTAGTGTTTGATGCTATATGGTGGCCTCTAGATGGTAATGTTAAGACGCTGACTTGTAGATAGTAGATAGTGTCCTACAGAGGTAGATAGACGAATGTGGATGGTAGCATTTAGGTGCCATGCGATGGCTAATAGATGGTAGATGGTGGCCTGTAAGTGGCAGTATTTAGATAGGTGGTGGTCTGAAGACGGTAGCCTGTAGAGGGTAGATAGTTGCCTTTAAATGGTAACAATTAGGTGCGAAGTGGTGGCCAATAGATGGCAGGATGTATCCTGGCAGCTAGTAAATGGTAGAAAGTGGCCTTTAGATGTTGGCATTCAGATGAAAGATGGTGGCCTCTATATTGTAAATGGTATCCTGTAGATAGTAGCATTTCGGTGCAAGATGGTGGCCAATAGATGGTAGATTGTAGCCTGTGAATGGTGATTATGTAGATGGTCTGCCTATGGTAGTGTTTTGATGCTATCTGGTGGCAGGTAAATGGTAGATGGGGCAATGTGGTGGCCAGGAATTGGTTGAAAGTGGCTTGTAGGTAGTAGCATGAAGATGATGGTTTGTAGGTGGTCGTGTTAAAATAATAGAGGGTAGCATTAAGGCGCTAGGTGGTAGTTAGTAGTCTGAAGATGGTAGTGTTTAGAAAGTAGATCTTAGTGGTCTAGATGGTTAATGGTAGCCTTAAGATAGTGTTGTGTAGATTGTAGTAGTTTATATAGTGGATGGTGGCCTGTAGTTCTTTTTTTCAGTTCAGTTGTTTGTTGGAAGCAATGCAGATTGTGTAATTGGTTGCTTTTCAGTTAATGTACTATTTATTTCCAAGGGAATTAAAAAAATATATTAGACTTGTGAAACTGTTGTCTAGTTTTTGGAATTCACCCCATCATAACTATAGTGCAGGTACTGACATGTGCAGTAGCTCAATCCAGACCTGTAGTTCAGGTAATAAAACTAAGTTCCTGTTTCTGACTGCTGTGTCTACTTCCAACTAAACTGTTGCAATTTGAGGAATTTGATTGTGTAATAAGTGAAGTGATTTATTATTGTTTAATTTGTCATGTTATATGATTAATGTAATAATAATGAATATAGTGAATCGAGTTTAGAGACAGCTTGAGCTGGTAAAGGTGGACACACATGGATGTAAGCAGGTTTCACAGGGAAGTGGCCCATTAGAATGAGGATGAGGATATGATGACGTCAAAGACGGGTGAGGCAGGAGGAGGAGGAGGGTGTGAGTGTGTGTGTCTTGAGTGTGGATGTGTTATACAGGGTTTAACTCAGCACCATGGTTCTGTATAGTATACCCCTTTCCTCCTCAGGACTCTATTTGTCTGCCTTTGGTCTTTCTGTTCTGTTTCTCTTCTATGATGTGCCGCGTTGCTGCTTTTTCTGACTCCACTGTGGTTCTGCTCCAAAGGATGAATAAAATGACCCTGCATTGTTCTCTGTGAGGATGCTGGCTCGAGCTGTGTTCAGGTTTTTCTGTTCCTGCTCTGCTCTTACTGATCTCACCTATACCTTTGAGGATTTTCTGTTTTTTCTCTCTCTCTGATCATCCCATACAGCCTAGGACTTTGGTACAGCTCATCTTCTGACTCATCAGACACCTTGAATGCTTTTTTGCTTCAGCAAGAGTACTTCCGGCTTCAGTGTGTGCCTTTCAACATAAAAGCGCAGAAACGCACTCTTCAGCAATTCATGAATGGATTGCGGAGGTTCATTGTTGTCATTGAAAACTATTTTGAGCAAAGAAATCTTAATTTAAGGTCAACTTACTAACACTTTTCCTAATAGATGCTGGTATAGATGCTGGTAATTATATCCATGACCATATATCACTACCTGTTACTATTTTGAGCAAATGGCATCTGCTGAGAAAAACCTTAAGAGGTGGTTGTAAACCTCAGCAATTTCACCTTGTGTGAAGATTTTGTTTGGTAATGTGATATTTAATCATGACACAATTGAGATTAAATAAATATAAAGTAACATTAAATTACATTTTTTAAATGTAAAAGCTGCACTTAAGACCAGAGTCATCCAGTGAGAACAGTTTCTAAGTTGAACATTGTGCAATTAATCTGTATTTGTTAATGCACAACCTGAAGTACAAACACTGGTCAGCACTTTATCATTTAATTACAGTACTTTGTAAAGCTGCTTTGATTTGGTTACTATATGAATTATTTGTCAGAATACTTGTAGATCAATACAAATATGTCAAAATGTCCAACAGTGTGTTTGCTCGGCCAAAAGATTGAAAATATGTCATCTAAGATTATGGTTGCAATTAGCTGTAGCTCAGGAGGAAGAGCGGGTTGTCCAGGAATTGGAAGGTCACTGGTTCGATTTCCTCGGCTGCATGTCAAAGTATCCTTGAGCGAGATACTGAACCCCAAATTGCTCCTGATGAGCAGGTCAGCACTTTGCATTGCAGCCTCTTCCATCAGTGAATGAATATGTGTGTGAATGGGTGAATGTGACAAGTGTTGTAAAGCGCTTTGAGCAGTCAATAGACTGGAAAAGCACCATATAAATGCAATAATTACCATTAATGAGCTCACCCTATAGGCTGTAGTGAGATCATATGAAAACCTTTCTAATCCTTTTTAACTTTGGCCTTTTTCTTTTCTTACTTGTACTATGCTCTTTGGACACTGGTTTTGTGGAAGCAAAGTGGGCATTTATGTCAAAACGAGCCTATCCTACTTTCAAGGTGAACTGAACACAAGAATAAAGCTGTTTTTTTATTCTTACTGTGTTACTGGAGTTTTGACCTGTTCTTGGCTTTATGATGCAGGCACCTTGCAACTGAGGTGAATGTAATAATGCCACATTGACTGCAGAGTTTGTATTTAAAATGTAATTAGTTGATATTGTGTGTATTAAGTTGATTCATCACGGCCCATCCTGCTGTAAGGAACGGATATGAAAGGAATTTGTTGTGATGCTGCTTTTACTCTGAAGGAGCCGGGCCGGAAGTGTGATCTATTGTAGCTGGCGCCTTCTTAAAAACTGGAAACGTCACCCGGACCCCCAGAGGGCGTGACTGACGTCTCGTCTTGTCCAATCAGGACGCGGTTGTGTCGCTTCCTGTCCAATCAGAGTGCATCCTGTTTACGAGCCGCTCCCTGTTAGCTGCAACTGCTGAACGGAGACAAACGGCGTCATTCTCGCTCAGTTACAGTTTCGTTATTAACTCAAATAGTTTCTAATTTTGGTAAAAAAGTCAACAGAGAGGTCAGATAACGGTTCGGGCACTCTGTCGTGTGTTTACTCTTCGCTGAAAAGCCGTCGTTTCCTGTTCCGGACTGTGAGTAGTTTGCCTCCGCCTTCGGTGTTTGCTCTTGTGGTCTGTGGAAGATAAAAATATAGCGGATCTGATAAGGTGATTTACAAAAGTTTATGTTGACACAATGCTGTGTGAGAGTGTGGGAGAGTGAATGAGAGAGGACTGGTGTGTGTTTGTACCGTGCTGGTTTAACTGGTTCACTGGTATTAACAGCCTTACAGTCAGTCTCATGCTGGTGTTGCCTTCAGGTGCTGCTCAGCTCATTCATTTTGAGGAGAAAACAGCCTCAGGTGCATCAGCTGTCATCTGAAAGCTTTGACAGGTAATGATAATAAAACAGCAGGCAGGCAGGTGTGCTTGTATGATCCCAGCAGGGTTTTTGGCAAGAGAATTGGAAGTTTTGGGTTGAGTCATTAAAACTGAATGAACTAATTAGTGGTTGCTGCTCCTTTGCATCGCTGTGCTATGGATCATATGGCCCACTTTATATACAGGTGGGTAGTTAAGCAATGCATCGTATTTTATTTGCTCATTGTATAATTTTCATAATCTCCATGCACAAAGTAAATATAAACTATAGCTACTATATAAATGAGGTGGGGTAGAAAGTCAGGATGAGGAGTAAAATATAATGCAGCGGACAGTTCAAGTACTCACTGAAGTAGAATTACCCTGGGATTATAAGTAAAGTACACTAAAAGTATCCCAAATCACATATTAAAAGGTAAATTCCCATTTATCCTGCTTAGTGAAGTCCTTCTTTGTAGTTTTACTGGAACGAAACCCTCTTAAGTTTCCAAAAATATCTCATCTCAGTATCTTTCATAACTTCCGGCTGTGACGTATTTCGGTCACAAAATTGTTTTTCATTTCGACAGAGGAACACAACTAACCACAACTCATAACGAGAGTGTTTTCACCACAACATGGCACAGAGAGAGCCCAGCCTCAGTGTGTAACTGCTGATGAAGGAGATTCTTTCGCTGGAGATCAGTCAGTTTATTTAGTGTCTGTTTGAGGACTGCCGGCCTCTTTTGCATGTGGAAAAGATAAATTTATACGGTCATACCGTGTTATCTTAACAGCCCCACCATAATATGAAGGACATTTAATTTAAAGTGAGACAGGTTGATCATAGGACCAGTCAGCATCATCCATTACAAGAGGTTTATGACTTTATTTCTGTCGTGCATCAGTAAAGTAACTATAGGAGTTGTTTTATTGCGGACTGAAGTTCGGAGGATTATAAAGAAACTGTTTGGATTCATTGTTGAGCTGCAGATGTGGCACCAGATGTTTACATTGTTTCTGTTTCACAGTCCAAAATCCAAAGATACTAAATGTAATTTTCACAGAAGACAAAGATCAGCAGCAAAGACTCACAGCTGGGAATCTGGAATGCTGCAGTTTAATAATTATGTACTTTTTGCTCTACAAGTGACACAAACGATAAGTCAATTATCAGAACAGTTGCTTAATGATCTCATAATCCACTAATGGACTTACGGTTTCAGCTGTAATCGTCTTTAACTCACCCGAGTCCCTCGGGAGCTTAGTTGGGCTCATATTTGTTGTAGTTCTTGTTCTCGCTGTTGAAGGTACCGAATATAAGGCTTTACTTGAACGTCCTTTATTTAGCATTTATCAGCAGTATTTATTTATAAATGATGAACACTGTAATGTAGTTGTAGGCAGATATAAGTGTTTATTAACCCATTAATGAGTAAAGAAAAGGCCCACAGAATTATTCCTGTTCATGTTGAAACACAAAATCTGTGGCTACATTTGACCCAGAACAAATTTTTATATTGCACATTTTTATCATATTGTGTTTCTGTTGAAGTTCCTGTTGTCTGACTATTTGACCTCTGCTTCCTGTCAGACTGAAGCTCTTGAACAGTTTTTCGAACAGTTTTCTGACCAGCTGACGCGTTTGTTTCAATGCGACCCGACTGCGCGATCTGTTTTCATACTGAAGTCTTTCTGATCTGAATCCTGATCTCTCTGTGTCCTCCCTCAGATGGCGGACTGTGTCTCTAAGGTGGAGCTGAGCGTCTCCTGCTCTGACCTGCTGGATAAAGATGTCGGCTCAAAGTCTGATCCTCTGTGCGTGTTGCTGCAGAAAACAGGAGGAGACAAGTGGGTCGAGGTAACACGGCACTCACTCTACATTATACATGGGTCTTTATTTTATTTTATTTTGAATTTTTATGTAAGATAAATTCAACACTCTCTTCCCTCTCTGTCTGTCTCTGTCAGCTGGGTCGTACTGAGCGTTTGAACAACACCTCCAGCCCGTCCTTCAGTCAGCGTCTCAGAGTCGATTATCACTTTGAGACGGTTCAGAATCTGAAATTTGGGATCTACGACATCGACAACTCCAGCGCTGACCTTGGTGATGATGACTACCTGGGAGGGGTGGAGCTAACTCTGGGACAGGTACACAACAGACCAACTTATATACCAGACTCAAAAAAATGTGTGTTTTTTCCTTTGAGTCTGGTTCAGATGGGTCCTCTCATATTCAATTTCCAGTGAGCTGGACACATCTAAATCTGACAAACATCTGTCTTAACTTTAATTCAGTCTCATCTTCATCTCTCACCTTCTCATCTTTTCTACCTTTTACGTTTTCATTTTCCCAGAAATATGTCAATATGTCGACACAAGACAGAACAGAGCATATCAATGAAAACTTGATTATATAATTCCTAAAATAAAAATGATTTGTGAAAGTGAAACCTTTCTAACCTGTGAAAAATAATTCATTTGTTTTAATAAAAGTTTTTAGGACTTGATAACAGATTGTATCATTATCCAGGTCCAGGTTTTCAGAATTTTTTGTTTTATGTGACCAACAGTCCAAAATTCAGTTCACAATTATATATATATATAAAAAAAGTCACATTTGAGAAGCTGAAATTGGAATTTTTCGCACTTTTAGCTTGAAAAATGACTGAAATGATATTTTAATAATCGTTATTATCGATTAGCTAATTTGAGCTCATCTATATGTAGAAGATTTTTTTTTTCTGGCTTGTGCGTGATGTCCAGTGGAGTGTGAGCACCCTCTGGAGGTCATATATAGTCGTGACCCTCTGCTCTCGTCTCATTGGCTGTTTTTAAAAGTCAACAGTGTGAATGAGACGCGTTGGAGGAGGTTGTTTGTATCACAGTAACTGAAGGAAACTGAGTCAGATGCTGCAGGTTGGAGGCAGACATCAGCTGAGGAGAGTAAAACATCTCCATCATAAATAGTAATGATGGTTCATCATGTCACAGCTTTTATATGAATTCATAACCAACATGTTTAACAGTGATTCTAATTAATAATTGTTTAATTACAGAGTTGTTAGTTGAAGTTTCTCAGGTCCACAAATTGGTTTTGATGTCACACCACCCTCTGCTGGACAAACTCTGTAATCACAACACAGTCTCTGAATTAAAAGGACTGTGTTGTCATGGATTCAGCTGAAGACGAAACCTCCTCTTTGTGTGTTTCAGATCGTTTCCAGTAAAACCATATCCAGACCGCTGCAGCTGAAGAAAGGCAAACCTGCAGGGAAAGGAACCATCACGGTATGTACAGAGTTAAGCTTAATGTCATGTTCTGTTGTGTCCATTATTGTGACTATCAGGTAAAGACTCTGAGTGTGTGTGTGTTTGTGTGTGTAGATCACAGCAGAGGAGATCAAGGACAACAGAGCCATCGTGTTGGAGCTGGAGGCGAAAAACCTCGACAAGAAGGTAACTCAGCTCCTCCTCCTCCCAGAGTTATTTTTTATTGTCTCCTGTTTTGTTCAACTTTAACTGAGTGGATTTGCTCACTAGTCCAATAAAAACACTCATTTAGTGTATTGGAAATTGCAGAAATCATTATTACAAGGTGTGTCAATCGTTATTATGGTTCGTACAAAATGACACCAGCAGACAGTTAGCTGTAATGTTGCTCTCAGGGACAGTTTACAGTTTGTGATCACTCAGATCATTTTTTATTTATTACCCACATCAGAAACCATCTTAAATGAGTGTGGGACTGTTTCCTCAAATGAGAAAGACTAATGTGACCGTATCTTTATTCTCTCTTCGTCATGCACGTCTACTTCAAAAACCTTTAAGATTTTTCTTTAAACCTCTTCGCCTATGACTGAAACCAGGGTACTTGATAAGATGATGTTTAAGAAATCAGCTTAAAGGACTGTAAACCGGTTAATTTAAGCACACAAGTTTTCTTAATAAAGTCTGAGATGAGATGGCAGCACGTTTTATTTTCTCTGTTCAGGATACCTTTGGGAAGTCTGATCCGTTCCTGGAGTTTTTCAAGAAAGGAGATGATGGAAAGTGGCAGCTGGTGCACAGAACAGAGGTGCGTGCACACACACACACACACTCTAGCTATACAGTGGATACAGTTATACGCTCCAATTAAAGAAATAATTAAGATTTAAAAGGAGGGAAAAACATTTCTACTTTCAATTTCTAAAGCTATAATTGATCTACTTGAAGAGCACACGTAGTTTGGTGCTGTTGTGAAGATGATGGTGGATGTTATAATCAATCGAACAAACTTTATTTATATAGCACCTTTTAAACAAATCAAAATGCAATCCAAAGTGCTTTACAAGTGATTGAAAAAGAAAAAAACATTGTATAAAAACAGGTTTAGACACTAATGCACACCAATTTCAATGAAATGAAAAGTTGAAGTAACAAAAGATGGATGATGGAGGTTTGTGTGTTTGTGTAGGTGGTGAAGAACAACCTGAGTCCCACCTGGAGGAAGTTTACTGTTCCTCTACAGACGTTCTGCAGCAGCGACCTCGACAAACCGCTGAAGGTTCCACCAATCAGACTCCACCTCTTTTCAAAACCACCAGTCAGAATCCACCTTCAGTCATATCAACCATCACATAAATCTCTTCCCTCTGCAGGTGGATTGCTCTGATCATGACAGTGATGGATCTCATGATCTTATTGGTTCTTTCACCACTAAAGTCTCTGATATGCAGAAAGCGGCACACGGTTCCCCGGTGAGTTCACTGATGATAAAAAACTTTTAACGTCTTTCTATTGGCTGGTCGGAGTTGATTCAACTGGGTGATGTTTTGTCCCCCAGGTGGCGTTTGACTGCATCCACCCTGAGAAACAGAAGAAGAAGAAGAGCTACAAGAACTCTGGAGTCGTCTCTGTGAAGAGCTGCAAGGTAGAGACTACATTACCCAGAGTTCCCTGCTGGGAGTTGCCCTTCTGATGGACCTCATGGGACTTTATTTCACATCAAACATCATTTGTGTGATTCATTCAATTCAGATGGGATCGAACAATTATTTTTTTCTGGAACATCTGGTGTTGTTTCTCTAAGAAGCTTGGCAACCTGCAGACACTGCTCAGGGTAGAAATGCACCCTCGTGCCATGTACTAGATTTATAATTGTCAGGTGACAGTGGAGTCATAGCACAGGTTCGATAAAAGGAGTCATTGGGTCAGATAACATGGAAGCTGTCATGATTGGTTTTGTCCACATTGATGCAGGAGTGATTCTTTGACCCACACCGTGTCCTTGTGTTTCTGTGTGTTTGCAGATGGTGGCTCAGTACAGCTTCCTGGACTTTGTGATGGGAGGCTGCCAGATCAACTTCACCGTATGTCAACGACAATCAACACATTTTAAATGATTTATTTTAGGCCACCAATCTGCAGACCCCTCATTTATTAATCATGACTGATGTATTAAAACACAATGTATGAACTGCTTGATTAAATTAACATGTAAACAATGTATTTCAATAATGAATGGATGTTTGTAGGTGTGGATTCATGAATGAATGAATGTTGTATGAACACTGTAGGTCGGGGTCGACTTCACCGGCTCTAATGGTGATCCTCGCTCGCCCAACTCTCTCCACTACATGAGTCCAGACGGGTTGAACCAGTACCTGTCTGCTCTGTGGTCTGTGGGCCAGGTGATCCAGGATTACGACACGTAAGTACACACTCACACACAGCCTACACCAGAAAACTACACCTTCAAAATATTCATCAAATCCCCAAACATACAGACACAGACCTCAGGATGTATAATGCCACACCGTAATTCCTGAACCTACATCCTAATCCCTTAATCTCACAGATTTTTATTTGTATTTATGTGACTGTTACTTTCTGTTTCCTCTTTCAGTGATAAACTCTTCCCAGCTTTCGGATTTGGAGCCAAACTGCCTCCAGACTATCAGGTCAGCTCTCTAACCAACCAATCACAATGCAGCTTTCTTCAGCCTCTCAAGGGTGACATCATTTTTAGCCCCAACCAGAGTCTTCTTTGAGTCTGTTATTTTGTAATTATATGATTTTGGTTAACCAATTACAAAATCTGAAAGTTGAAATTACATCATCAGTTTTCTAAGCAGCCAACCAGAGTAAAGCTTGTAGATTGTCAGTTTTATTTAATGGTTGTGTTGTTGATCTTACAGGCTGCACACCATGAGTTCGCCCTCAACTTCAACCCCACCAACCCCTACTGCCAAGGTACACACACGCACACACACACACACACACACACACACACACACACACACACACACACACACACACAGACAAACACACTCAGTAAGGCCGGGCTCACACTACAGAAGTTTTAAAATCCTAACTGATTGTGAAATCGGGTTGGATCACGCACATAAAGAGAATCTTCACAGATATTCTTCTCTCTGTTCTCAAACCTGCACACACTATAAGTTTTTTAAATAATTGTGCATCACACACTACAAGATATTATTAAGGTTATCGTGCCAGAGAGGGCGATGCACCACCTCAAGTAATCTCATGGGGACATGGAGCAACAACTTGCTGTGTTAACATTAATACTTTGCAGTGAGAAAAAACAAAAGAAGTCAACAGCAGCATGCCAGCTCACGTCTAGCTAAACAAACACATTTGATATCAAACACGCTTGATATTTATTGGGGCAGCCTCAACCCTTTTCTCTATTTTATAATGTATCATATATAATGTATTTTGTAAAACTAATGCAGCTGAAAAAGTATCTAGTAAAATAACCATACTAGCAGCAATTGAAAGTTTTTCTTCGTTAACCTTCTTCCCTTCTGTCTCTCTCAGGTATTGAGGGGATCGTTGAAGCCTACAGGATGGTTTTGCCTCAGCTGAGACTCTCTGGACCCACAAACTTCTCTCCCCTCATCACTCATGTGGCTTCCATCGCTGCGACCGCTGCGCAGAGCAACACTGCCTCTGTGAGGACACACACACAAGACCACACATAAAAAATTCACCAAAAACTCACACCCACACTCACACTGACATCTATATCTGTGTCTCTCTGTAGCAATACTACGTCCTCCTCATCCTCACTGACGGTGAGATCACCGACTTCGATCAGACCCGGGACGCCATTGTTCGGGCGTCGCGCCTGCCGCTGTCGATCATCATCGTGGGGGTGGGGCCGGCGGACTTTAAGGCCATGGAGCTGCTGGATGGAGACGATGGTGTGCTGAGGTCGACAGTGGGGGAGGCGGTCGCCAGAGACATTGTCCAGTTCGTCCCGTTCAGGCAGTTCAAAGACGTAAGGCTGCGTGTGTTTGTATGTGTATGTGCGCTTGTTGATCCTTAACAGCTGTGCATTTTTGTCCGATTCTTTTTGATTTATGGATTTATATCTGCCTCCTGATGATTGTCGTATGAACTTCTCTGTGAGAGAACATCAGACTTAAAGGGAAACAGACTTCCTGGGTGATTGGGTGGGTCCATTAAGGTCTGCGACACAACAGCTGCCAACCTATCTTGAAGTTTTCCAGAGTGTGGAGTGAGAGGAAGTCTTAAAGGATAGAGGCACAGTCCATAACATTTGACAGTTTCCTAGTTGATCAGCAACTAAAAGTGAATAGATTGTGAAAAATCTGGAGGGTTAGGCCATAGACAAAAGCTAACGTTAGCATTCAACTACTTCATAGCGAACATTACCATTTGATAGTGTTACTCAATAGGAAATATCAACACACATCTTGGACACAATTATTAAATACCTGGAAGTAAAACACACAGGATGTGATCAAACTTGAAACGCAACGCAACACCAGACAGGCACTTACGTGGGATATCTCTCTCTCTCCAGGCTCCCACATCGTCTCTGGCTCAGTCTGTCCTCGCCGAGGTTCCCAACCAGGTGGTGTCTTACTTCAAGATGAGAGGCCTTGAACCACCTAAACCAAAGGCTGTGCCCAAAGCCTAAACTCCACCCCGACACACCCCAACTGTGCACTCCTCAGACCCGACCATGATGCTGAAGGCCAACCCTCATCTCATTCCAGGATCAGACCACGCCCCTCTGCTCTGGCCACACCCACACAATCGACCACTATTCAGGGACCAACCTGATGCGTTGCACTGAATCTCAGCCAATCATAACGCAGCACTGCGCTGTCAGCCAATCAGGAGGCCACGAGCAACCATTCCCAGTTTTTGTTTTTTTCCAATCAGTTTTATAATTACTTAGTATAGATGATTGATTATTGATTCCTTCTGCTGCTTCCACACTAACTATGCATATCAACATTCACAGAGCCACACACACACACACAAAGGATGTGTCCGCCATTTTTGGCTCCACATTCTGAATGTTGCCATAGTAACAAGATCTCCTGAGAGTTGAATCTGTATTGACTTTGGTTAGAGAGAAGTTTGGGGGTTTCCCATTCACTTCAATACAGGCAGCATCTTGTGGTCATTAGAGCGTGTGTGTGGCTCTGATTAGCTGAATTGATCAGGTATTGATACTTTGCACTTTGCTTTTGCTCTAAATGCTGGAAAATTATATTATAGCGTTATATATTCTATATCGTAGCTTTACTACTATAGCCTTTCTAACAAACTCAACTATAGCCTTACTGTAGACTTTAGCGTAGCCTCAGCACGCTTCAGCTGCTTCAGCCTGAATGTTTCAAGACTGTTCTGTCACGACTCTCAGTGGTTTGTTGATCTCGTCATCTTGGCTCCCAGTGCCAAACTCATTTATTCCATGAAGCTGTGTTTAGTCTGTGTTTCCTGAAATGGAAGTGATCCCTGTTTGACCCTTAAAACACTAAACCTGGTCACCTGCTACATCCCCTACATGATGTCGGTATTATACACAGGTCATGCTGCGAATCGAGTCGTCATCAGTTAATCTTTGCAGACTCCTTTGCCGCCATGTACATGTGTAACTCCGACTTCAGACAGTAGAGGCACCAGTTATTCGCTCTACAGGGGAAAAACAACAACTAAACAATAAATGACAAGATTTAAATAAATAAAGAGCAATAATAGAAGAATCATGGAGTTGAGTGAAGTCTGTGGAGGACAGCTTGTTACTTAAAGTAAAGATGATGTCCCAGAATAAAGTGCCTTTCTGAATAAACCCTCTGACAGATTCTGAGTCTTCAGAATTGAATATTTGCTGGGAGCCAACATGGCTGCCTCAGTCATGATGTTGTGATGCTGTGTTCAGGTCATGTGGAAGTTACCATAAATACTTCAAGCATCTTAAATCGGACTATCTTCCAGTTGTAGGTCGATCACATGCTGGACAAAGGTCCTGTGCTAGCGGGGTAAACACCAACTCACTTGCTAGCTACAGAGCTAACTGAGCTAGCAGTAGCTACATTCATAAACAGAATACAGTAAGCAGCAGGTAGCTACTCTTGTGATGTTGCCCCTATTTGTTTGGAGTTAAACAGGTGACTGATTCTTACATACTGCACCTTTAACTGTCTCTCTTTAGCAATAAATAAGGCAGAAATGCAAAAAACAATCTTAAAAGGAACATGGCCGCTGTCTCCAGTTCTCCAGGAAGACGTAACCACGGTAACCCTTCATCCAACATGACCTCACCGGGGCGTCCCACATGGCTGAGCAGCATCACACTGAGAGTCTGACTGGAGTCTGCTCTGTTTAAATACCAAAGGCTATTTCCTAATTAATCTCCCATTGGGGATACTACAATGACCTGAACACACACACACACACACACACACACACACAAACAATGTGTCAAAATGTCTCAAAGTGTGTCAAGACTCATGTTTACTGAAGCAACGCCACATTTAATGTTGTCAAAAATGTTTATTAAAGAGCTTCTGCCAACACATCATCTGCAGCCACTTTACTCACAACTGCTAAGAGTTGATTTGAAATCACATTAAACCTCTTTAAATCACCACTTTTGCTGTTGATGTGAGAGAGATGACAGAAAAGAAAGGACGTTTTAAAAAAAAAAATATTTTGAAGTTATATTTTTGGCTTTTCTGTGGGTCCATTTTATTTACGTGACATCTTTGTATTGCATTTTATTTGTAACACTGACATTTGACATTCTTCATGTTTGGGAACAGTTTGTGTAGCAAAATAATCGCCGACTAGTCTTTGTAGCTTACAACGGCAGCTGTAAAGTGTTTTGAATTGGGAAAAAAGTGTTATAGAAATACTTTGCAGCTACATCTAATGGTGTTAATCAGCAAATGGAGCTAAAACTGCAAAAACTGTTAATTTATGCAGCTGTTTTCTAGAGAGACTAATGAAGAGTTCTGACCCCCTCAACAAGGTTATGCTGGAAAAAAAATGATTTAATGGACCACAACTTCAGATTATTTTGTGTTTGTCATTTTAATTTTAACTTCCTTCGATGCCAACCTGCGACACATTCTCAAGCTTGAAGTCCCTGTCAATCTGCCGTGATGAGTTGTTGCCAAAAATGTGTTTTATGTTCAAGTTGAAGGGAACTCTGTTTTCACACGTGGTTTAAAATGTTGGTTTAGCCTCTGTTGTTGGAAATGTGAAATGTGCTGTATTGCCACTGTAGCTCTGGATGTGTAGTCACATGATGCTGTGATGTCATCAGGTACGGCAGCTTTTTGAGAAGGGAAAAAAGACACAAAAGAAAATGCTTTCCTGTCTTAGCTTGATAAAGAACTACATCTCCCATAATGCTTTTGCTCCACATTGCCGCTCACCTTCTCACTGTGACCAAACGGTGTGTTTGCTGCTTTATTCACAGCGTCATGTGACCAAAAGCTTAACTGCTCACTAATTTCAACTTATCCCAGTACATCAACTAACCCAGTATAACCAGTAACATCATGTCTGTATGAATGCTGCCTGTTACAACACAATAATAAAACAACTTTGGGAAAGAGAAAACGTTTTATTTACTGTCTTTCAGTAGTGAGTGTGTGTGTGTTTTAAGGAGGAAACTAGTTGAGCAACTCTATTTGCTTTCTCAAACATTAGAGAGGACCTGCCCTAACAGACACACACGCCTCCATGTACAGTTACACACACACACACACAGGTGCCTCCCATCACCCTGTTAAACAGACGACACACACACAGCAGTTAGTTTCCAGTTGCTGAAGGGAGAAGACAGAAGAGAGCAGAGAGACACGATGTAGACCAGGTAGACAGGTGACCAGGTGAACAGGTATCAGGATCATCATGTCCATCAGTGTGAATCTGAGGAGGATCTCCAACCTGCCGGGACGATCTGACAGAAAGGTGGAACTCTCCTTCAGAGGTCAGTAACACACACTAACCTGTCGTGGATAAAATGCCTCGTTATGTTATATATTATTATATATTGTATAGATATTGTACACTCTACGTCCAAAAGTATGTGGACTACCCTTCTATAGTGTACTTTCAGTCACCTTCAGTCCTCCTGGTTTGTTCTCGGCTTCTCAACTCAACATCATACGAAGACATTTTATACAAAAGTGAGCTTCTAACTTTGTGACAGTTTGGCAGCTTCTTTAAATTTACTGAATTCAAAAATATACTTAAGTAAAGGTAGAGTAGTATTAATGGCAAAGTGGCCATTTATCAAAAGTGAAAGTGCTCTTGATGTAGACTGTTTCCTTTCACATTTTTATATTTGCCTGTATATAATACTGGATTACTAATTATTATACATGAACAAGTAAGTAGCATTTTAATGTTTGAGCTGGTCAATGTGGAACTCATTTTAAACAGTTTATATCATGTTTTTATTTAATCTGAAACACAAACTCCTGTAAAATAGATTCTAGTTGAGTAGAAGAGTCGATTAACATAAAATAGAAAGTTCCTAAATGCACCTAAACCTTTGTTTACCTTTCCTGTTTCAACGACAGGTGAAACAACAGCAGAGTCATGTGTTGTTGTTTGTATTTACTGACTCTGATGTTTGAATCAATGACTGTCCGGCCACTGCAGCTCAGCAAAGAAATATTGTCCAGGGAAACACAAGGAGGAAATTTTACACTTAAATGTCGTTAACTTTGGAAGATATCCTCTTGGTTTGACTAAGTCAGACTGTGTGAATTTAAACTGCAGATAAACTTTAGAGGACTGAATATTTCAATGGGAGCATGTTGGAAATCTGTTGGTGGCCAGTATGAACAGGAGGAATGATTACAGGGAGCAAAAATGTATTTAAAACAGTTCATATCAGCACCTGACTATTGTATTAATGACTTGTGAAAAATGTGAACCTGTCCTTTAAGACTGCAAGTGTGTAAGACTGTGGTGTATTTACTGTAGATGCTCAGACTTTTGGACTGTTTTATTAAAATACTTGAGTTTTACTTGTAACAGAAGCTTTTACTTGAGTAAATGAACCAAGTACTTCTTCGTTAAAGGATAAGTTCACCATAAAATGAAAATTCAGTATTCTTCACAGCAAACAACAAAAGCAAAAAGCTCATCCGACATAATCCAAGTCTCCGAGAGCCCCGAGATCGACGTCATTTACACCCCTTTAAGCTAAAACCTCGATTGTAGCTGCTAGGCTGACAGCACTCGCCCCGTCTGAAGTGGGTGCCCGAGCTCAACCGTGTGTTGAGGGTGTAAATAAAGTCTCTTCAGCTCAATTTGGGATCCTGCGACTTCCAGACGCTTTGTGGACACCTGGGAGTCCGTCATCAAGGGCCACCTGTGTTGTAATCCTCCTTTGTGTTTTTAAAATGTGTTTCTAGTCAATTTAAAATCAATAGTGAAGTTTGTGTCGTCAGCCAGCATCACCCGGATGCATCAGCACTGTTGCTATGGTTACCCGTCTGTCTGTCTGTCCTCCAGGTTTCACCCATAAAACCAGAGTCCTGCAGTGTGAAAACTTGGCTATCTTCAACGAGGTCAGTAAACCACGTCACTGAGGACATAATCAGACCAATCAGAGCACAGGACAGGGTGATGATGTCATCATTATAACCAGTCAGGAAAAAACATTTAGACGACAAGTTAAGATCAGGGCCCTTCTCCTGACGACAGTCTGTACTTTTGAGTTACAGTTCAGTTAGAAACAGCTGTGAGGATGATGAGCTGCTGAGATTTCAGATCACATGACCCTCATCATGTTTCTCCTGTGTGTGTGTGTGTGTGTGTGTTACAGCAGGTAGCTGCAGCTGTTTGTCTGCTTCAGATTGAAAACTATTTTAATGTTGCTGATAGGAAACTGTACCACTCCTACTGAACACACACGAACTCACAACCTCTCCTTCAGCACACACACACCTTCAGCTGACGTGATTCTGTTTTATTCTGCTGCGCTCGGTGGAGCCCAGCGAGGCTCCGCGAGGAAACAGCAACCACCAAAACCAACGCAAGAGGAAGAATTCATGCTTCTTCTTCTTCTTCTTCTTCTTCTTCTTCTTCTTCTTCTCATTATTATTAACTATTCGATGGATTGTTTTGAGATTTAACGCAGACCTTCATGGTCCCCAGAGGATGAACGTTCATGACGGTGGTGATCCTCTGACTTTTCCGTGAAATGTTTTCACAAGTATTGTACAGTTTTGCTATGAATTTTGGTACAGGCATTTATAATCCTCAGAGGATGAACTGTAATAACTTTGATGACTTTGAAACCATTTTTGTGATGACTAAACCAGGTATTTTAGGCCAAAACAATGACCCTAACCAAGTTGTTTTTGTGCCTGAACCTAACCAGAGCATAAGCACATTGTCGTCACAACATAAAATAGAAAAATTGAAGTTGCAACATAAAGAAATGTAAATTTTCAACACATCCATGGTGTGCTGAAACGTGCACTGCCGACAGTCCTCTGTCTGTTTACACAGGCTCACTGTTACGTACCTAAAAATTGGAAGAAAGTAGACTTTAAGTGTGAAACTTTCACTGAAACATCTTCTCTGTAGACGAGCTGTTAACCTGTCTCCTTTCTTCACTCTGTCAGTGAATGATAGACACTCAGTAGTCGACTCTAACATGAGCAGTAAATCGAGTTTCCAGACATTAAGAAACTTGACGTGGTGAAGTTACAGATCGCTGCAGAAGTAGCTGGTTCACAGTAGTAAATGGGAGAGACACGAAAAATGAAACATTTCTGCATCAGACTGATGACGTTCTCCAGGAAACAAACTTTATTACGTGATTTCAAGAAGCAGAAACAACATCACCACCTATTTGTTGACACAAGCTCTGCTGACCTGTGAGATTATGTAAATTACAGTAACCACTGTGTGACGTGAGCACAGCCGTGAGTCTCTGAGCTACATTTCTGTGTGCAGCCACTGAGTCAGGCTGCTGTTTGCTCTTCAGGTGTGACCAGGTGCTTTTCTGTGTGTGTGTGTGTGTGTGTGTGTGTGTGTGTGTGTGTGTGTGCCTAAACTTAGCACATAGTAATAAATGGTTGTATAGAAAACTCTAGTTTGAGTTTTTCTCTGTTGTAGTTTGCAGTTTTCCTGATATTAACACAGCAGCTGTGTCTCAGGAGGAGATCACCCCGTGATCAATGACCAACACACTCAGGAGTGTGTTGGTCATTGATCGCGGGGCTGAGCTGAGCAAGACACTGAACCTTAAACCTCACATCCAACATCACGGACCATCTTTGTTACCATCTCCCCTCATATATCTGATGTATGACCACCTGTTATCATGTGACTAAAGTTTTGTGCAGGGTCACTTGAGCCATTTCTATCGGCTGAAGAAGGCTGTGACATTTCGGAGCATTAAGGAAACAACGAGGAAAGTAACCTGTGTGTGTGTGTGTGTGTGTGTGTGTGTGTGTGTGCAGCATTTCCGTTGGCCTCACTATGGTAAAGTGATCAGAGATGAAGTTTTGTCCATCAGTGTTTACAACTACAGTAAAGTCTTCTCCAACAGGTAACACACACACACACACACACACACACATGCATACACACACACACAAGATACACATAAACGCATATTGTTTCAAATTCTAAAAATGTGTGTGTGTGTGTGTGTGTGTGTGTGTGTGTGTGTGTGTGTGTGTATAGACTGCTCGGTAAGCTGGTTGTCAGTCTCCAGCATGTTGTTACCTCAGGGAGGCTGTTGCTACGGGAACCGCTCACTGATGCTAACTACAGCCTGACTGATGTAAGTGCACACACACACACACACACACACACACACACACACACACACACTGTCGTATCACTTGTTGTTGTCTTTTGGTCTCACTTTGTCTTTCTGTAGATCTACATCGAGTTGGATATTCGGTATCATCCAGTTGAGGGAACAGCAGGAAGCTGGGACGGACTCGACTTCCTGAAAGTCGAAGAGGAGGAGGATGAGTAAGATCACCGAGAACTGGAGAAAAACTTCTCCAGTAAACTGTAAAAACAGCCGTCTCTAGTTGTTGTAACTGTTTTCGGTGATTTGAGACGACTTCTGTAAGTCCAGTACGGAGTTTTGATATTTTAGAAAATAAGCAGCAGTTGCTCATTCAGTCATGTTTTGTTACTTAAGATGGAAGACAGCTTTGTGGGACAGATAAATCCAGACATCTATCTATCTGATGTCTATCTGACCTAGAGCCATAGTCTGTCTTTGTGAAAGGACGTAATCAGGACAAATTTCGCCTCCCTTAACACAAAGATTGGCAGCAGAAGGAAACCGTTCGTCAAACTCTGAGAAAAGACAAAACAATCAACCTCCAACAAAAGGTCAGAGTGAACAAATGATTCTTGTTTCTCTTGTCATTTTGTTTCTCTTCCTTCGTCCTCAGATCAGCTCTGGTCATCAGGAATGACGGATTTGATGACCCTGAAAGGTGAGAAATTACATGACTCACACGTTCATCTTCCAAACCAGAGCTACTCGGTACTGATACTGATGTAAAAGATGATATTTGACAAGTTCAAGTATCAGTTGGATTCTAGTCTGAACACTCGAATTTGATCCTCATCCACTGGATCCTGTAAAGAAATCATCTTACCTCGATGTTGAGATGCAATCTTACATTTTGCTTCACTTCCCTGTGATAAAATAATCTAAACTCAAGGTTTACTTACTAGCTTTTCCCTGCGCTTTTAACTCTATCCCATTGGGGTTTGATTTCACCTTTAAATACAACAACTTATCATGTTTTCATCATGTAAGTGAAGGTCTGTTCTTTAGCCGTATGAAGACACCCACCCTTCTACCAACTCAAATCAAAGCACACTGAAAATGTCTCTCTCTCTCTCTCTCTGTCTCTTTCAGTCAGCTGACTGTCACTCGCCCAGGTCAGCTGGAGAGAGAGGCTCGGAGTCTGGGGCGAAGCCTGGTCAGGACTGGGGACGAAGATGAGGACGATGATGATGATTATGATGATGACCTGATGGACCTGGAGGCTTCCATTATCTTCACTCCTTTGCTGAGGTCTGGTTATCTTACTGTCTGTCTGTCTGTCTGTCTGTCTGTCTGTCGGTCTGTCTGTCTGTCTGTCGGTCTGCCTTCTGTCAACTCGTCCGTGTGTGTTTTTGTGTGTGTAGTCGCTGCAGGCCGATGACCAGAAGTGCTGCTGCTGCGGCGCCCAGAGTCCAGAGCTTCCAGGTGAGTTCATTCATCCATCCATTTTTGACTGCTTACAAAAGGTCGCCCAGGCATTGTTTTCTCCAGCCACCCCCTGAAGCTCCTCCTGGAGGATCCTGAGGTGATATTTAGCCCCTTACAGGCGCCGTCCCACTGATATGGGTTGGGTGACGAGGGTTCATTCAGTTCCAGCTGTTTTGTTGTGTGCGCGCAGGTGAATGTGAACATCCTGGAGGCTCAGAAGCTCGTTGGAGTGAACATCAACCCTGCAGTTTTCATCAGAGTGGGAAATCAGAAAAAAAACACAGCGACACAGAAATCCACCAACTGCCCCTTCTACAATGAGGTACAGCAGAGACGAGTACACTAGAATACACTAGAATACACTAGAATGCAGTACAGCGAAGTAAGATACAGACGTTTACCTGCTCTCCTCTTTCAGAACTTCCAGTTTGAGTTTCAGGAGAACCCACAGATCCTCTTTGATAAAGTCATCGAGATAAAGGTCAGTCGCACTGTTTCGTTGTTTGTTCATTTCTGTTTCCTGCTGTTGCCATGGTGAGAGACATGGGTGTGGCCAACGTGAACACCTGTAATGTCACCTCCTCTCAGGTGGTCCACAGGCGGACTCTGGCCTTCCTGATGACCCACATTGGAACCTTTAAGATTGACCTATCCACTGTGTACAACCAGCCAGGTACCAGTACTTCTCACGCTGCAGTACTCTGATCAAAATACTGCAGTACTGCCAGACAACTGTCCTTTCTGTATCTCCAGACCACCGCTTCTACCAGAAGTGGGCTCCTCTCACCGACCCAGCAGACACCAGGTCAGGGATCAAAGGTTACGTCAAGGCCAGTCTCAGTGTGCTGATGAAGGGCGAGGCTCTGAGCATACCCAGTCTGCCACCATCGTCCTCGAGCGGAGCCAGTGAGGACATAGAGAAGTCAGTGACAACACATTGAGAGTACTGTAATGGATCGTCAACATCGTTAACAAAAAAACAGCTGTGATGGTAGTCATGAATCAGCTGGTCCAACGTGGTTCTGAAGCTCGTTTGTTTTTCCTGCAGGAACCTGCTGCTTCCTCGTGGAATGGCCTCTGAGCGTCCGTGGGCTCGATTTCGTGTCCGGATCTACAAGGCAGAGGGTCTGCCCACCATGGAGGCGGGGCTAATGGCTAAGATGTCCAAGGTCACTGAACGGACAGTCTTCATTGATCCCTACGTACAAGTGACCTTTGCTGGACAACAGGTACTCAGACGTGTAAACGTTTTTGTTATTCAATTTTCATCCACCTTTTGAGGAACTCAGAAACTTAAACTGTGTTTCAACTGGAGGACCCAAACACTACTTTTAGTTCCTGTACAAAAGTTCCAGATCCCACAAACATTTATGCTCTGGGGGTGTTGGACTGTCTGATGGTTCATGAAATTTTGGGAGCCTACTGACCTTTATTTACTAGTTTTGTTCCTCTGGCTCCATAGTTCTTGGAGCCTTTTTGGTTGAAGATTTCTTATTATCTAGGAGTCGCTAAATTTGAAATTTTCCAAAAACTGTAGCCGACACTGTAAATTTTAAAAGTTGACTTTACTTTAAACAAAGTCAGGAAACGTATTACTTCAGAATAACCAATTAAAGAAGAATATTAAATTCTACTTTACTTGGTAATTTGGAGGTTCTGGTTTCCTTGACTTTTTTTTTAAGTAAGATCAGATTGAAGATCAGACAGTGTACCACGTGTTTGTGTGTTTGTGTGTTTGTGTGTGTCTGTTTGTCTGTGTGTGTATTTAGGGGGAGACGTCAGTTGCCAGCGCCACCAGCTGTCCAGTCTGGAACGAGGAGATTTCCTTCATTGAGCAGTTTCCTCCTCTGGCTCAGCGAATCAGAGTTCAGATCCTTGATGATGCCAAGATGGGAGACATCGCCCTGGCAACGCACTTCCTGGACCTTCAGCAGATTTCTGATCACACCAGGAACGGTGCGACCTGCAGTTTACACATTTTACAATACACAATCATTTTCTTTTTATCTAATGTTTCTCTACCTCACCCGCAGAGAGGAACCAGGTCTCTATCTGAAACTGGCTTTTATTAGAGACAGGCCTTTATTTTTTATTTGATCATGTTTCAGTAAGAAACCTTCTTGTTTTTTGTTATTCACAAATTAATACAAATTGATTCTCTCAATTAACTCAACACCTCTGGCTCATATACTTCACATCAAAAGTCTTTCAGTGTTTGAAGGGCACTTCTACCCTGTTTCCTGATAGGCTTTTAATTTGAAACATCTGTTGAGTTTAACTGACCGTAGTTTAGCAGCGACCAAAAGTAAATAGAAGTGACTGGAATCAGTGTTTAAAATAGAAACAGTTGTATGATATGACTCTGTTGTTGTGATGTTGGACCTGGTGCTGTTGAAGTGATGTGTGTGTACACTGTCTGTGACATGATTTTACAGTTTGAGCTTTTAAGGGAGACCAGCCTTTACTTGATTGTGACATTTTTTGAATAACAGCTTTAATTTGAAAATTATTGGTAACAGAACGATATCTGTCCGTCTGCAGGGTTTAACCCCACCTTCGGTCCATCTTGGGTTAACCTGTACGGTTCCCCTCAGAACTCTACCCTTGGAGACGTCCACCAGGTAAACCAGACATTTAAATCAATAATTCAACATTTTGGGAAACACATTTATTTACTTTTTTCATAGATTTAAATGGAGGATTGATACTATTCTTGTGTCTGTACAGTAATTTTAAGGCTACAGCCAGTGGCTGGTTAGCTTAGCATTGTGCTGTATTAACCCTGCTTTGTAGTGATCTTTTAGAACAGACTAAACAAAACTGATCCAGACCGAACTGGACTAACCATCTCTCCTCTCCAGGCTTTGAACGAGGGTCTGGGTGAAGGAATCTACTACCGTGGTCGAATCCTCCTTGGCCTCACTGTGGAGGTTTACTCCTCCCCCTCCGCCGTCACCGTGGATACAGGCTCAGCTGCCATGGGAAAGGTACCTCCTACTTTCTGTTTCTCAGGTTGTTACCCTGGCAACCACAGAATCTAATAAATCTTACGTGATCTTAATGATACTCCCCTGATCTCAGCATCTGATCTCAAATGACCCCACTGACTCTTATGTGACTCTCTCTCGTGTGTCCTCGAAGATGAAAGGAGCGCTGGGGAAGCTGAGACTGACGAAGAAGAGGAGCAGCAAGAAGAAGGAGAAGAGGGAAGGTCAGTCTGGTGAGGAGGAGAGGCAGGAGAAATCAGAAATACAACTTTTAAAGGGACACTGTGGTCATCATATAAGAATGTTGGTGAAACACAACGGAGAACAGTTTAATGTTTTTTTGTGCACAAACATAAATTAAAATGTAAATTCTCCTCAATGTGAGATAATCAGAGAGTACACTCCAACATATAGGTCTTCTCCACATGTATACAGATATATTTTTGAAAACTGAGATTTTTGTAGTTTATTAATCAGTTTGTTTACTTGCTGTCGTCATAGCGTCTCCAGCTGCCAGCGGATTGGTAGACGACTCAGGAGATGCAGGAGTTGAGGTACCAGAGGCCGTTACAGTGGAGGTCGAGGAGACTCATCCTCTCCCTGAGGTTAGTGAAGTCACCAACACCATCATCATCATCATCCCCTTTAAATAAACTGTTTTGGTTGTGTCTGTGATATCTAATAATTTATAATAAATGACTCCAATTTGTATCATTTCTACTTTGTTCTTCCAATGTTTCCTTTTTATGTTCACACACTTTTCCTGAAATTCGGTTTCTTTTTCTTCTTTCCCAAATTCTTTTTTCTCATTAGCACACTTCAAAAACATTTTCTCCATTTCTGCCTCTCCTCCTTCTGTCTTACTGTCTTCCTCCAATTTCTTATTTCCTTTTCTATATATTACAGTTGAAAGAGAAAAGAGAAGAGAAAGAATTGAAATGAAAATAAATCAGAAGGTGTTTCAGGTACAAAACAGAGGAATGACATCGAGCACTTCTCAGATTTTTCGTAATATTTTCTGTCTTCAGGGTTACCTGGGAGAGAGGGAGGACTTCCTGTTGTTTGCATCTCTGTTTGAAGTCACTATGATAGACCCGTCTGTGGGAACCAAACCGTTGAGCTTTGAACTCTCCATCGGTAAGTTGTGTACTCTATGTGCTGGATAAGACAGTTGGCTTACAGACACACCAACAACTTGCAGCACTTATTTTCATCATTCATCACAATTTACCAAAAATAATATCTTTCTCAGTTTTGGATGTGTGGACTAATTTTGGTTCAAAATGAGCTGATGTTTGCAAGCAACATTTTTGGCTACCTGGAGTTCAGATGTGGAATTTCATTTTCAACATCAAACCCTTGCGCTTCATCTTCCGTTCTGTTTCTGGCAGGGAATTATGGGAAGGCTGTCGAGGTTGGGAGATCCAAGAAGAGTCAGAGCAAGGAGGAGCTGAGGAGGAGCAGGGAGGATCTCAATGAGGAGGTGCAGGGTCTGCTGGAGTCAGAGGAGGAGCTGGACAAAGACGAGGTGCTGAGTCCCGAACCTGAGAACAGATCTGTGTCCGCTGCCATGAGACCGCAGCCCACCGAGTACGACAGGTAAGTAACTAGTGCACCTGCACAGGTAACTTCTACACAATGCATTCACTTTCTGCCACTTCTCCAAACTCAAGTCTGTCCGTCTGTCTGTCTGTCTGTCAGGTCGTTCCAGTGTCTTCCTCTCCAGCCCCCCTCTATAAGGCAGAAGCCTTGTCTGTTTATCTGGTGTCAGTTTGAGGATCACAGCTTTCGTCTCTATCAGGCGAACTGGCTCAACAAGATGGCCGACAGGCTGGTGAGAGTCAAGAGTTTCTTTATTCATTGATATGTAGAACACAATGCCTTCAAACTCTCATCACATTTCCTCCTCTGCTCCTCACGACTCTTTCAGGAGATCGGTCTCGATGAGGTGGAACGTCTCCTGAGGAGGCCGAAGAGTAAAGCTAAGGAGCGTTTGGTGGAGGTGCTGCTGGAGCTGGTGGCCTCCTGCAAGTAAGTCTACTCCTTCAGAAAATTAGATTAGATTTAGTTTGATCTGATTTGTCCACATGTCTGTCTTCTCTGTCTCTCTGCAGACAGTTCAGTGTTTACTCAGACAGGAGGTCTCAGTCTCGTCCCAACAACCTGGACAGATGCAGGAAGGAGTTCATCAAGAAGAATCTGGTGAGTGTCTCTCTTTCTACCTGTTGCCATCTACCTGTCTACCTGTCTGACTGTCTGTCTGTCTGTCTGTCTGTCTCCAGGTCTTGCTGGCCAGACAGGCAGTGAGGGCCAGGCGTAGAGTCACCAGGCGGACGGCCAAACAGCGTTTAATGGACGCCAGGAAACTCCTGAGGACACTCCGCAGACTGGCTAAAGAGGTCAGAGGTCACCATAGGTCACCACAATGATGTCACAGGTTACAACATGTTCTGAGGTCTGACACCTTTCCCTCCACCACCTTCTCTCCAGCCCCAAACTACCATCCCAGATGTATTTCTGTGGTTACTGAGTGGAAGAAAGCGATTGGCTTATGTCAGGATCCCCACCTACTCCATCATCTTCTCATTGGTGGAGGAGCAGAGGGGGCGGGACAGTGGCCGAGTCACCACCCTCTACATGAAGGTAACCGCTCCAACACTGATGTCTTTTAAAATCTTTGATGGAGCTCATGTTTCTGTCTCTAAAATCGTTGATGATACAAGTGATGCGTCCTGTTTTGGGATGGCCAAAAGATATAAGAAACACAAACTAATCACTGGGCTTTTATTTTGAAGGACAAGTTCAAATTTCTAAAAGGATTTTAAAGGCGTCTGGTGCAGTAAAATAAAAAGCAGCTGATGTCACTTGCTGTTTGCTATTCTGTCTCTAAAACCATGGATAGTGCTCACCGGTCTGTCTGTCTTTTTCAGTCTCCAGGAGGTTCAGCCAGCGAGATCTTTGCAAAACTGGAGGTCTACCTGTGGGTCGGTCTGGCCAAGTACAGCAAAGAGGCCATCACCTGCCTGCCAGAGGAGTTTCTGCCAGTTTATGAAGAGGAGGAGGAGGAGCAGAGGAGGCCGGTCCAACAGGGGAGGAGGAAGCTTCCTGTCAGTCTGTCCTGTCAGGGTGAGTCTGCTGAAACTCCAGCAGCTGGTTTAGATTCTGCACAGGATAAATGTTCAGGACACGGAAGTTTGTCATTGAATAGTTGTATTTGTACTTGTGATCCATGAAGCCATATCTGCACCTGGTCATGTAAAGGTAGACCTCTCTCTTTCTCTTTCTCTCTGCAGACAGCAGGTACTTCCAGCTACGATGTCACCTGTACCAGGGGCGTGGCCTGATGGCTGCTGATAGTGACGGCCTATCAGATCCCTTCGCAAAGGTCCTCTTCTCTACACAGTGCCAGGTCACCAAGGTAGATGCAACGCTCCCTCTGGTTTAAATGGTTGTAACTGTTGGGCACATTGATTTCAAATTTGTGGCACTGCACATGCATCGACCCGCTCTGTGAAATCAATCCAACAAATTACACTTTCGACTGTTGCTCACTGACAAACTGTCTGAAGTCTTCATGGTTTAGAAACATATCACAACACCAGTATTTTTCTCTTTTAAAATAAAATGTAGCTGGTTTACTGTAACCCGCCAATCAGAAACAAGCATGTGAATAATACCAGTAAACTGAACTTCATGTGTGTGTGTGTGTGTGTGTGTGTGTGTGTGTGTTCAGGTGCAGTCTGATACTCTCTCTCCAGCCTGGTGTGAGAGTTTGTTGTTTGACAGAGTTCTGCTGGAGGGAACGAAGGAGGAACTTCAACAAGACCTGCCCCTCATCATCATCAACATCTACAACTATGACCCCATGGTAACACCGGCGTCCTTCTTACCTTTGTTCCAAATCACATACTGTTTTTACCTTCAGTACGTACTTTACCTTGGGACGCAGCTGGATATGCAAACTCACAAAATCAACAGTGGTTCAACCAATTGGTGTCCTATGAGGAACTGCTGTCAGCTACAGGTGTGACGACCAGTGAGAGAAGTGACTGTTTGCTTTAAAACAACAATGGCGGCTCCTAAAGAGGTTAGCACAGCTACTAAGGCATCAGTTACATCAGAACTCGAGAGTATATTAGATTGAGAGAAGAGCAATAAATGGCACTGAAGGCTTTTCTTATCAGAAAAGACTCTTCCCTACTGTTGCATGCAGCACGCACCTTGAACGTTGACCCTCTTCTCGTGCATCTGCCACAGTCTGTAGCACGAAATGTAAAAAGAAAAAAGCATACTAAAAGACATCACATTGACCTTGGTGACTCAGTCGATGTGATGTATTTTTCACTGCACAGACGGTTGTGGGTCTGAATAGCCAGAAAAAACATGCTGGCAGTCTGCATTTGACATTGTAACAACCTGATGTGAGCAGCAGCCCGGTCTGACTAGGGCATGCTCGAATGTGTCCGCTGTCTTAGGCAGTTGGGTACGGCAACACCACTTGGAAGAGCCACATGCTGAAAAGCAGTAAAAGCGGAAATTTGTTCAGTTTTTGTTTACATTTGTTAAGTTAGTTTGTAATTATGATTATTTCAGCTACTGGGACATACTAAATTATTAGAAGGCAGCCCATGTAATCCTACATCCTGCTTCTGTCTCTATTTATGTGTGTGTGTGTGTGTGCAGGGAGGAGTGAAGCTTCTGGGTCGAGCCTTTGCTGAGCCGGAGTTTAAAACTGTGGAGCAGTACTACAAGAAACCGCTCCTCCGTTTCTATGACATCAACTTGGGGAGGGCGGCCGCTGGAGAGCTGTTGGCCTCCTTTGAGCTCATCGAGCTGGACTACTCTGGGTTTGGAGAGGTGACACTGCTGATTTTAGTAGTTTTTGAAAACTTTAATTTTGGCATTGTCTATAGCTGAGATGGGAATACTGTTTGATAGATCCTGCATGAAGGTTTGCTCCTAGCAGGTGATATAGAAAACTTCTCCGGACGCTTCTATGCTGACGACGCACATCTATTCTTCTCTTTCGCTCCCAGTAGACACTAAGGCAGAGGCACTAATCACCTGCCTGGCAGTCAAAAGTGAAACAAAGATTACAGTGCTGCTTACAATGTTTTGTTTACTGACAGGAATGATGGAGAAAAATCGCCAAAAGAGTTGTAATTACCCAGAATTATCCTTCAACGAACCACAATATAACAGTATACAGATTTTTCTTAGATAGTAAACAGAAAAAACTGTTTCCCCTCTGCAGCCCCGTCTGCCCAGCAGTGTGGACCCTCAGGATCTGACCTACTTGGAGGAGCAGAGATATTACGTCATCCCAGAAGGAGTCCGACCCGTTCTGAAGACCTTCAGGATTGAGGTCTCACACACACGCTGCCTTTGACATGTTGCAGATGTGTTTAAGTGTTTTATGGGACATCAGGCTGTTGAATCTGTGAGGTAACTGGGTCGTAAAGGATGCTACCTGTGCATTTTTGTGTTCAGGTGCTGTTCTGGGGTCTACGGGAGCTGAAGCGGGTGGAGCTGTTTGAGGTGTCGCGCCCCCTGGTGAAGATGGAGTGTGCAGGACGACAGCTGGAGTCTGAAGAGATCGAGAACTTCAAGACTCATCCGAACTTCAAAGAGCTGGTCCGCTACATCGACGTGGTCAGTGTCTGATCCACATATCTGACTTAAAGAGATGCTGATATGACGCAGAAACACGGCTAACTTCCTCCTTCCTGTTTTCCTCTTCCTGTGTTTGGTCCAATCAGGAGCTGCCGGAGCAGGCCTACCTCCACCCTCCTCTGACGTTATTCGTGGTGGAGCATCGGGCATTCGGTCGACTCGCTCTGGTCGGGTCGTATGTGGTTCAGAGCCTCATGGATTACGCCCCACCTGAGCTCGGGGGGGAGCCAGACGAGGAGGAGGAGGAGCCAAAACCAAAGGGTAAGAGTGAGTAAAGAAGTAGTGAAGGTAGGATTCACAGAAGTACTGTCTACTTAAAGGTAGTTTTTTGTTTATTCAGCAATCGGTCAATTATGTTTGCACAATTGAACTAGAATGTGAATTGATTCAAATGTATCCAGTGAGTTCGACAAAGATCGACAAACATCAATCTGAAGTCTGAAGCTCTGTGACTGAGTGTTTCTCACAGCTGTGCTCTCTGGGATTCGTACTTCAGTTCTCATGAACACAGTCTGTCTTTGTGTCTCTCCAGTGAGGAAGACCATGATGCCAGTCACTCCTCTGACATCAGTGAAGAAAATTGGACTCAGCGGTCTGTCAATTAAACAGTCAAAGATTCCCCTCAACCCCATCAAGCTGGTTAATGTACGTATGTTAAACTCTCCCACTTCCTCCTCTGTGTTAAAAACATAAAACCTGAAACTGTTCAGACAAATCGAATCCATGTTTCACTTTTAAGAATGAAATAATGACTTGACACTTTGCCCCCTCAGGCTCCTCTGAAGAAGCTGATGAAGGGCGGCGAGGAGCTGGAGGAGGAGCTGCCTGAGAAGGAGGAACTGGACTGGTGGTCCAAATACTACGCGTCAATGGAGGAGATGGAGAGACAGGTGAGACACTGATTTACTTGTCTGTCAGGGACCGACATGTAATATTATGTTGTCTGAATAAGACATGTTAAAACTGAATTTCTTTACATTGAATATGTGATATACACGTCAGCTTTAAATACCAGAATAACTACAACAATAGATTGCTCACCATGTCTGATGTGTTGACCGTCTGCAGGCTGCTGAGGAGATGGAGGCGGAGGAACAAGCAGAAACAGGTGAAGTTTTAACTTCTACTTTGGTATTTCAGTGATAATAATGTGTATTTTAAAATATGTGTCTGTTGAATAGAAATATGCTGAGAGTTGACGGTAAGCTGAAGTGTCTTCAGCTGCAGTTCCTCTAATGTCCACTTGATGATGCTCTGGTGAAACAAGACAATGTGAAAAAACTTGTCTCTGCAAATAAAAAGTCAGCGTAGTTTTTTCCTGTTTCTATTAAAGTTATTCATCTTTTATGGCTACAAATAGATACATTCCCTCATCACTGTGCTTCCTGCTGTGCTTAAAAATGAAAAATAGTCTTAAAAAGACACACAATACATCTTTCACACACTTGCTTTCAAAACAAATGAACGCACTAGCCAGATCAAGATGTTTATGACAGGAGGAGGTAGTGCTCATACCACTTTTATCCACAGGGGCCGCCAGAATCAACACAAAATTAAAGTTCCTTCGAGCTCCTTTAAGATTTGAACTAAGGGGCTCAAACCAGGAAACAGACGAAGACCAAAAAGTGCTATAAATATGTGGACATAGATGAAGCGCTGCACGATGCAGTGAAACATAAGAGAAACCATGATCTAAAAAATATGAACAATGTTACAAGAATTGTGTTTGTTGTCTGTTTTTTTCAGATGGAGGGAATCTGACCATGGCAAACATTGAGGATGAGGAGGAGGATGTTGTGGTGGTAGAGATCGAGCCTCCCAAACGCAAGAAGATTTCCACACTAAAGGTGTGAGGTCACCGTTTACAGTCCAGTCCGTCAGTCCAGGCTGCACTTAAGAGTCTTTTTTTCTCTCATTAGACAGACTGTAATTCGAACCAGATCCCGGATCGGACTTTTGGATTCAGTTTGTTCAGAACATAATTTTCCTGACAGTCTGAATCATGATGTTGACGGACAGATGAGTGGAGGCAGAACAGATATGATGTAATCTTCTGTGTTTTTGTGCGTGTTCAAGCTGTATGGAGGTGATCTGGAGTCAGAGTTCAGTCAGTTTCAGGACTGGCTGCAGATCTTCCCGCTGTATAAAGGCAGAGCATGTGGTGAGGATGACGACGAGGATGAAGAGGAGAGGCTGATGGGAAAATACAAGGTATGGTAGATGGAAACTCTGTCTGTTACTTTAAAGATACATTTTTTTCTATACTGTCCATTAGGGATGAGTGAATACACCATTAGCACCATTACAGCCTCAGAGTTGAGCTGATCAATGTTTGTGATCACACGAGTAAGAGAAATATCTACAAACCTGAATGAATGAAGTTCACTCAGCTCCCACTGAGGATTTTTCTTTATAATGAGTACGAGGACATTGACAGACTTTACTTAGGACATTATCTTTACTGGATACTCGTCCCAGCTGAGTACTACTCCTCTCCCTCTGCAGGGCTCCTTCCTGGTTTATCCGATTGATTCAGGAGATGAAGAAGACACAAAGTGTCAGATCACTAATGGAGTCCCCAAAAATACAGCCATCAAAGTCTTGGTCCGAGTCTACATCATCAAGGTATCTATCTATCAATCTACAGCCTGTCTTTGTCTCGTACTCACTTGAACAGTCCAACATTTTATATCATATATATCTTATGTTATATTCACAGTGTCCCTGCCTACAGCTGCCTTATTGGTTAACAGTATTGGTATAATGCAGTGTTAATGTTATACTGTCTCTCTGTTTGTGTCCTTCAGGCCACTAATCTGGCTCCCACGGACCCGAATGGTAAAGCCGACCCATATCTGGTGGTCCGAGTTGGACAGCAGAGTCAGGACACCAAAGATCGATACATCCCGAAACAGCTCAACCCCACGTTCGGAGAGTCAGTGCCTGTCTGTCTACCTGCACCTGTCCGACACTCTCTGACTGTCTGTCTGACTGTCTCTTATCTCTGACACTGTCTTTCAGGGTGTTTGAATTCACAGTGTCCTTCCCGCTCGAGACAGAGTTGGTCGTCAGAGTACTGGACCACGATCTCGTGGGGGCTGATGATGTCATTGGAGAGACGCATGTTGACCTGGAGAACCGGTTCTACAGCCGCCACAGAGCCTCCTGTGGACTGGCTCTGTACTATGACACGTTAGTACCACAACTACATCATGTTAGTCTCAGATCTGTGACACACTGGTACCAGAACTTGGACACAAAGGAAACAGTGCTACAATGTTAGAACCAGTATTGTGACACTTTAAACATTTACCTGTACCTCTGCTTGTCTCTCTCTCCAGTAACGGCTACAATATGTGGCGCGATGCGAAGAAGCCGTCGGCCATCTTGGCTGAGCTCTGCAGGAAGAACGGCATCCTGTCTCCAGAGTACAGAACATCTCAGGTCAAAGTCCTCAACAAAATTTTCAAGATCCCACCTGACGCTACACCTGAAGGTAGGATAGACATACAGGACAGATGCAGTTAGTCATTCAGTAAGAGATTATATATTCTGAGGTGTCATTATATGTTAAAATAATGTACAAAGTGGAAGGGGACAGTCCATAATTGTCCCTCTGTGGACACAAATATGCATAATCATGTCCCACTGCTTGTTCTCTATCACTGCTACTATCACTGCTGACACAATAGTACCACTGCAGCTCCCCTCACACTGCAGTAACCTCCAGCTGTGCGAGCTCTAATAAGACTCTCAGTAGTAACAGTGTGAACAGCCCTGACAGCAGTGTTGTTGTTATCAGCTCTGCTGAAGAAGAACCAGCGTTCTCCAGAGGAGCAGGCAGAGATGGAGGAGCATGCAGCCCTGAGCGTGCTGCAGCGCTGGGGGGAGATGAACGAGTTCCTCCCTGGAGCTCGTCCTCTGGTCCCAGAACATGTGGAGATCCGGTCCCTGCTGAACCAGGACAATCCTGGACTGCCACAGGTGAGAACAACACAAACAATTACTACAGTATGAACAGTCTTAGCAACAGTAATGACAACATATCACTACTCACATTACTACATGTGTATATGTTTCAGGGTTACCTTCACATGTGGGTGGACATGTTTCCCACGGACATCCCGGCTCCGCCCCCTGTTGACATCAAGCCCCGCCTACCCGAACAGTAGGTCGACACACTTTGAAATACAGTCCAATAACACAGAGAAGGAGTTACTATGGAGAGCGGAAGTCACGCCCCTTCCTCTGGACCTCATGGGACCTTATTTCATGAAAATGTTGTACAATAGTCGATGAGGAGAGACAAATCATTTTTTGATCCTGATTGAATTGTGCCACGAGTCACACATATGATGTTTAAAAGATAATTACCTAAGTCAAGAGAGTTTCTGTTTGTCGTAAATAAGGTAAAATCTCATCTAGTTTTGTGTTAAACGCTCAGTGAACTACATCGTCTCGCTCAACACACGTCGCCAACACCAACATGGCTGCCAGCTCGGCACATTCAATTCAAACGGGATCAAAAGATGATTTGTCTCTCTTCATTCACTACCAGACAAAGTTTTTCCGAAATAAGGTCCCATGAGGGAAACCGGACGGGGCGGGACTTCGTCTCTCTATATTTAACCTTTATTGTTGTTTCCATGACGACAGGTACGAGCTTCGTGTGATCATCTGGAACACTGATGACGTGTTTCTGGACGATGTCAACCCGTTCACCGGTGACCCGTCCTCAGACATCTACGTTAAAGGGTTAGATTCACACACACACACACACACACACAAACACACACACACGTCAACGGATACAGACAAGAGATGGTCAACTAAGACTTTTTCCTTCCTCTCTGAACTCTTGTGAAATGTTTTGCGAAATTGCAATCGTGTTTTCTTCTTCAACAACGACAACAATGTTTTATCACATTATCTGTTGTATTTATTGGCCAGACTTTCACCCATACTGGTAAATAGGCAATAATATATACTTCCCAATAAAGGGACGATATTTATTGTGCATCTCTAGTTTCTTTTCAATTAAGATAAGACAGACCGTTATTTATCCAGAGGGAAATTGTCGTGCAGCAGTTGCAGTATGGTACGAGGACTAATTAGTGTTTGCACTATTTGTTTATTTCAATCATAAACTGGTGATGATGCTGACTTTATATCCAGGACCTGTTAGCTTTAGCTTCGGGCTAAAGGGAGTGGACAGGGCTTGATGAACTAATGAGGCATTTCTGCTCTCTGCAGCTGGATAAAGGGGCTGGAAGGAGAGAAACAGGAGACTGACGTCCACTTCAGCTCTCTGACTGGAGAAGGAAACTTCAACTGGAGATTTGTGTTCCGCTTCGACTACCTCCCTACTGAGGTACACACCTGAACCTGGCCATTATACTGACCTCCTGACCTTTGCTCTTCTGCCTCTCTAAAACCGCAACTAATCATTATTTTCCATCTTGATTAATCTGTCTACTGTTGAATAAATGTCCTCCTCCCGTCCTGTAGAAAGAGGTGGTGTATAAGAAGAAGGAGTCCTTTTTCTCTCTGGAGGAGTCAGAGTTTCGACAGCCGGCCGTTCTGACGCTGCAGGTCTGGGACTACGACCGCATCGCTGCCAACGACTTCCTGGGTGAGAAACAAACAGACAGCATTAAAAAAATCTCAAATATTTTCAAAGAAAAAAAGGTAAATGTCTTCTGTTCCTCTTCCTGCTTCAGGCTCTATAGAGTTACGCCTCAGCGACATGGTGCGAGGGGCGAAGTCGTCCGGTAAGTGTACGATCGACATGGCGAAGGATCGGGCCGGCCCTCGACTCTCCATCTTCCGTGCCAAGAAGATGAAGGGCTGGTGGCCGCTGACCCGTTTGAAGACGGCCGAGGACTTTGAGAGGGAGGAGAAGGAGAAAGAGGAGGCCAAGAAGAAGGGAAAGAAGAAGAAGAAGAAGAAGGACAAGAGGAGCAAGATGAAACCGGAGGAAATCCAGTACACCGACAGCAGCGGCAACACTTTCCTGCTCATGGTACAAAAACACATAATATAATAATACTAATACTAATGCTGGTATTATTCTATGTCATGGAACAAAATGTAAAAAGCCTTTAAGCTTGTGTTCAGATGTTTAACCGATAACCGATTAAAAAACACTCGTAGTCTTTGAGACGAAGGAACTGGAAATGTAAAAATGTGTGTGTGTGTGTGTGTGTGTGTATGTGTGTGTGTGTGTGTGTGTGTGTGTGTACAGGGGAAGGTGGAGGCAGAGCTTCAGCTGGTGACATTAGAGCAGGCGGAGGCCAACCCTGTGGGACGAGCCCGCAAAGAGCCGGAGCCTCTGGACAAACCAAAGTATGACTTCACACACACACACACACACACACACACACACACACACACACACACACACACACACAGTGATTGGACCTGCTGTAGACTCAGTCCAGGTGTGAACAGGTGTAAACTGTCTCCTGTCCTCCCTCTAGTCGTCCCACCACCAGCTTCACCTGGTTCGTCAACCCGATGAAGACCTTCATCTTCCTCATCTGGAAGAAGTTCAAGAAGTTCATCATCGCCATCCTCATCCTCGCCATCCTCGCCATCTTCCTCTTCCTCATCCTCTACACTCTGCCCGGGCAAATCTCCACCCTCATTATCCACGGATGAAGACCCCTGCAGGAAGTCTTCGTCGTCTTGTCCTGGACGTAACAGACCGTCTGCACTGATCCAGTTTACGACTGACTGAAGTTTCATTTAACCTGATTTCTGTGGAGCCAATCAGTAAAACTCATGATTTAACGTGTTTACACTGACTGAACCGCATTACCCAGAATCCTCATTATTATGAACACAGCCTGGGTCATGGAGGAATAATCAGGGATTCTCCGTCACTAGAGGAAATTACCAGACACATTACTGCAGATTGAAGTCACATGTTTATGTTGTGTAAATTAAAGATGGTTTGCAGCGTTGGATAGATTTGTGATAAATCAGCACATTTCTGAAACATAAACTTTAACTTTGTTGTGTACAAGTGTAGGTTTGTTTAGTGAATATAGTTGTGTTTGCAAATTTTGTATTTTCAAAGTAAATACATTCATGTTTTTGTTTGATTTTGCACTGACTCAGAACTGATTCACAAATATGTTTAATAAATTTGACTTTTAAGGGTTAGAGGAGTGAAATAAAAGTCAGGGTCGGACTTCATGTCGTCTTCAGGCTGAGCAACAGGAAGTGAGAAATGGTTTGTTTACAGACGCTCGCTCTGATTGTTTCCTCTCAGACTCTGATGATGTTTGAATGTTGCCTCAGAGACTAGACGGGAAATGATGATGGAAAATGTAGTATGAGGTTCAGTTTGTGCCACAAATATGTCAACTATCAGATAACACTGGTGAGTTATTTTACGTTACACTAACAGCGCGGCTCAGTCAGTCTGACCACCACTTTGGTATATAATGAAATATCTGTACGACTATTGGATGGATTCCTGTGACAGTTTGTACACAAGTTCATGTCCCCCAGAGGATGAACCTTACTGACTTTTCCTTTGAGGTTCACATTTGTGGATTTGAGTAAAATTTCTCAACAACTATTGGACGAACTGCTTAAATCTTTTTTTTTTAAATAAAAGCAGATTTTCAGATTATGCTACCTTTGTTCTTTACTTTCTTGAAAAAGAATTTGAAAAATACGGAGGTCTGGAAAATGTTTGATTACAGTTGAATCCTCTTTTAACTCACTTTAAAGGTGCACTATGTAATTTGGGGGGAGGAACTTTTAATCAGAAGAGAAAGATCTTCCCTTTTTTTGTGCCTCAACAAACTAATTAAACAAACTCTCTTTGCTTTCATGAATAAACTCAATAAACAAACTGACCTTAAAGGACAACACAGCTTCATACTGTTTTACTTTGTTTATGTGTGGCGGACCCTGCCACCTTTCTATCTCCAAACAGTGTTCTGGGACCTTATTTTCCTCTGAGAACAGCTTGTTTATTCAGTTATGAGTTTGTATTATTACCTCATTATTATTGTAAATATTAAAATTCTGAGTTTGAATTTCTTCTCCAGAACTACACGGTGCCCCTTTAAGATTTATATTTATGTGACATTTAATGAGTCGCAATGTGATTACATCATTACTTGGCATCACAAGGAAACGTTGTTACACTCTTTTTGATTAACATCACCACATTTCTCCGTTCTTCTCCTCTCTGTTTGTTTTTATTACCTCAATAAATATTCTAAATATTAAAATTCTGACTTTGAATTTCGCCTCCGAAACTACATATTGCCCCTTTAATCGTGTTTGACATGATCTAATCAGACTCTTGTGTGGTGTGCTCGGTCAGCAGTGCGCGCTCCCGCGGCACACAGCCCCGCCGCCGCGCACCGTGAACGCGCCTTTCCATGCGGTTTGAATGAAGAAGGAAACGCAGAAAGGAAAAAAAAAAAAAAAAGATCAAGATCAGCTGATGATGAAAAAGACATGAAGCTGATTCTGGAGCGGAGAGCAGACACCGGTTTGACTCCCTCATCTGAAGCCGGTACCGGTGCGCAGGGGTACCGGTCCTCCGCTCGGCCCCCCCGCTCTTTGTGAGAGAGACCCGGGCGGGTTTCAGGGTTTTTTTCCTCTGGATGAAGCAGCTGCACCGGAGAGAGACTCGTTTGGATTGACACGCTGATGATCCGGGAGTGTTTTCACGTTGCGGTTCTTTGTTGGATCTGCGCTCTGAGTGGTTCATTTCCAGCTGGATTGAATCACCTTTTGTTTGCGGGCTGATGCTGCGGTTCACAGTGAAGTCACACTGACGGAGCACATCTTTCTTTATCTCCTCATCTGCCCCTTAAAGCTCATTCATCTCCAGCGGACTGTGTGTGAGAGTGGGAACAACGCCGATGGGATTATTCCACCTGAAATCATCTTTCATATTATTTTATTATTCATGATAATTGGCTGTGGGGAGCAGCGGTAGGGGGGTTCCGCCTCTTGTCTTTTGTGTGGAGCTGATCTTGTCAGTCCCGGACCGTGTTAGTCCGGTCCTGTCCCGGGTGGGTCCCGGTGCGTCCCGGGTTGAGGAGCAAGCACCATGCCGGAGTGCGTGTCGGTGCCCGAGTTCTTGCAGGAGGTTCAGGAGGACTGGAGCTCTCCCACCACCTCCTCCTTCACCTCCAAGATGATCAGCTGCAGGAACACCGTCTACCTGCTGGAGGAGGTCAGTATGACACAGAGGGTGGTGGTGGTGATGGTGGCAGCAGCAGCAGCAGCAGCAGCAGCATCAATGAACTGGAAATGTAGCCTGTCATCCATCATCTGCTGCGAACATGGGTGTAGATTTCAGGCAGGGATCATGTCCCCCACCCAATAATAACATTTCTGGGGACAGTTTAACCTCCAACCAATGGTCATCAAACAGACAAAAAGACGTAAATGCATGATTGATGACCATGAAGGTGTCAGAGAAGAAAAGGTCATTTCCTTTACATGAATTAAGACATTAAATCGATGCAGAAAAGACATTAATGCATAAACATTCCCTTTTTTCCAAGGTAAATGTAGTGTCATTTAAAAAGAAAACAAAATAATGTTAAAAGTCCTGCTGCATTTCTTTTTGGAGTGATGATGATGAGTGAAGAGAGAGAGAAGCTGCTCTGTAGTCTGCTGGTAAGGCAGCAGATACTTCTGCATCTCTTGTCAGATGGCAGCAGGGTGAACATCCTCTGGGCTCTGCAGACGTCTCACCTCGCTGATGTCGCTCTGTCGTCGGGTACCAGTGATGTTCTGGTTGGTTTTAATCACCCGCTGCAGAACCTTCCTGTCCTGGTCCAGTTTGATGATGCTTCATATTGATCCTCTGGAGAAGTCGACCAGGATCTTGCAGCCTTCCTGAGTTTCTGTAGGAAGTAGAGCCTCTTCTGTGGTTTATTAACCAGGGAGGTGATGTGTGATGACAAAGACAGTTTCTCAGTGTTGGTTATTCAGAGAAACCTGTAACTGTTCACCTGTTCCCCCTCAGCTCCACTGATGTAGACGGTGTCTTTATTACCTTTAATTGACAAGAGAACAGTTTACAAAGAATTCAGGTAAACCAAACAGCAGCACGTACAAAACGTAACGTAGGATGAAGAGAAAAATAAAGATAAAGACAGACAGATGGGTACAGATCAATGTAGACATCGTGAGACAGATGTTTCAGGGTGAGAGGTTTCAAAACTACTCAGGAATTAATTACAGTTTTTGTTATTTATTAACTTAAGTGATTTAAGTCGTGAGTTTAGTTCTGAAAGAAATAAATAATAAATAAATATTTCTGAGTTTGAATTTTTTCTCAAAACTACACAGTGCCCCTTTAAAGATATATTGTTTGTTACTGTAATAATCCAGATGATATCATGCACGAGCACGTGATCAACTTCATCATACTTAAAGGGGCATTATGTAGTTTTGAGAAGACAGAATTTTAGATTCTGCCGCTGGACTTGTTGGTTGTGACAGATGTAAATCATCAGTTTTACAAAGGTACATTTTCCCCGTGGTCGTAAAGTTCTGCACGATCCCACTTTTGCATCTCGCACAAAAAAAAAAAGCCAAAAACCGACTTGTTTTGTCAGAAAAGGTGTCTTTAAATAACCTGATTGTCATCAGTGAATCTCCTGTCTGGCCTCCATCTCCTGCAGCCTCGAGCAGGTCAGGAGTTCCCGAAAATATCAGCAGATAAATGTGTAATTTCCTGAGTTATACATACGACAAGGAACTTTGAGCTGGTTATGAAACAGTGTGAGTTGAACACTGATGCCTGTTTAAGACTTACATAAGCAAACAAGACCAGTTATTTTAGTTATTACAGTCATTCTCAATCTCTGTCACCAGGTCAGATTCTGACTCATCCAGGTTTGAAAAGTCGTAAAATTTAAACTGTTTCTTATTGTGGAGTGCTGAGGATGACTTTTAGGGTCTCACAGCCTGAGGGCAGAAGCTGCTCTGTAGTCTGGTGCTACGGCACGAAAACAAATGGACTTTTTTGTCCAAAGGGTCTCCAGAATCAACGAGAAATTAGCTTTAAGAAGGTTAATAAAGTCTTTTCCTCACAGAACCTGAAAGTAGAACCAATGCTGCCACTAACAACTGATCTCCTGCTGTGTGCCGCTTGATGGCTCATTTTTCGCCTCGGGGCCTCCTTGGGGGTTAATCCGGCCTTCACAGAGTCCATGATGACATCATCAAATGTCACGTTTTGTCCGACCAAAAGTCCAACGACGGATCGTTTCACAGAATAGTTGTCAAATAACTTTCTGTCCGTCTACAAATCAATTAATTCAATGATCGTTTTGAACAGTTTGTGTCGCTGCTGCTGAGTTACGTCTGTTTCTGTGTGTTTGGGTGGACACACACACACACACACACACACACACACACACACACACACACACACACACACACACACACACACACACACACACACTCTCTCTCTCACGCTGTTGGTCACCGGAGTCATTGACCCGAAAACCTCAGCTCCTCGGCTGCCCTCTTTTTACCCCCAACAGAGTCGGCGTATGTTACCACGGCAACAGTTTAATCCTCATTAGTATTCACTATTATTGTAATTTAATGGTAATGAGGAGGAGCCAGAGAGATGATTATTAATGAGGATATGAGTTAATCTGCAACCTGCACACTGATCCCACAGTTCATTAAAATGTGTGGAAAAAAAATGTGTATCTTCTCTTGATTAGTGTCGTATTTTCTCATCCGATGTCGGACTGAGCTTCAGTTTAAAACGTCGGCTTCATGACAGATTTACACTGATGAGACTCGCACAGGAATGTAGCTGCCTGTTGTCAGAGAACAAAGCTCGTCCTCTGTGTGTGTGTGTGTTGAGTCAGCAGGTGAATTAGTGCCTCTCCGCACGCTCTACATGAACAAGCACACAAACACACACTTTCAGCTGATTCCCATTGTGTGCTCTGTGTTCAGGTTCTGGACAGTGACCGGTTGGTGTTGCAGAAGATGAAGAAAGCTGCTAAAGCCAAATACACATCAGGACAAGGTACACACTCACACACACACACACATTTAAACACACACATGTCACTTCCTGTGCTAACGGTGCCTCCCTCCATCAGACCACGTGTCTCACCTGGAGCAGTACATCAACTCCATGGAGAAGCTGTCGGTCAACTGTCACTCAAACGGAGAGTCCGAGGTCGGCTCGGCTTTCTGCCGCCTGGCAGACTTTTCTAAAGAACTCCTCTCGCCCATGAAGAACCTGGTGAGTCATCAGTGTCAGCACTGTGATGTCACAGAGGTCAGAGGTCACAACACCTGCACCTGATAATGACTCTTAGCCCCTCAGTAGTTGGCTTGAAATGGGTAAAGTCCATATTTCATTGGGCACGATGAATTAAAAACCTATGATAAGGACTTAACTTGTCCATTCCAAACTTCACTTGAAAAACCACTGATTAAAAGCCACAGTTCTTGACTAAAAAAACCTATAATTTCATTGAAACGAGTAAACTCCAAACTAGATTAGAAGCACCTCTAATTACAAACTTACCGGTATCTTCCAAACCTCATTGAGAAATCCTCTAATTGAAATCCTCTGATTGGAGCTAAACAGTTGCATTCAAAACTTTAATTGGGGAAAACCTGTGATTTAAAACCTTTGATCTTTTCCAATCTTCACAGAGAAACTCTTATTAAAAACCAATCCGCCTTTAATGACTACATACCAGACTCCCCTGAAAAACCATCTAATTAAAAATCTATGATTCCAGTGAACTGGTCCTCACCAAACTCCATTGGAAATATCTCTCATTTTAACACAAACCAACTGTGTCTTCACCAGCCTCTTGAAAACGTCCCTGAGAAACAATATTGTTATTTAATTGGTCCATTCCGAATCTTTATTGGAAAAAAACACCTCCGTCTTTGAAACCTCACACTGGTGCTTTCCACTCTTCAGATTGAAATACATGATTAAATTGGTGATTTGAAACCAATTCTGAACTTCATTTAGAAATCCTCTGAGGAGCTATGGTTAGTTTTTATGTGGTTTATTTCACGCTCCATCAGGAAAACCTATAATTACAAACCAAGTGGATGTGGCTGTTTGTCTCCACATCAACAATTACCATTGATTACCATGGATGGACTGCAGTCATGTACTATATACTGTACTATACTACACTATACTATACTATACTATACTATACATGACCGTGGATGTCACTTTAATTCTTTTTCAAACAGATGTGCATCATTTTAAAACTGAAAATCATCATTGACTAACTGTTGTTTATGTTTATGTTTATGTGTGTGTGTGTGTGTGTGTGTGTGTGTGTGTGTGTGTGTGTGTGTGTGTGTGTGTGTGTGTGTGTGTGTGTGTGTGTGCAGTTAAAGAGCATGCTCCACAACATCAACTTCTTCCTGGACTCTCTGGTTAAAGGAGACCTGAGGGAGGTGAAGGGGGTGAGGCCTTCATCTTTACTTACCGATGATACATTTCAGCTGTTTACAGGAGTCAGTATCACAGTTAGTTAGTATTGTTTTATTTGCTCCTCGTGGCCTCAGGGTGGCGCTGTCTGTCACCTGGCTGTTCTCATTAAAGTTAGTGATCATGATCAGATGTTGGATAGGTGTGTTTACATTCTGTCATGAGGCTTCACTGAGAGAAGAAAATGAGTTCACCCTCAGGAGCAGGAATGTGTTCAAGTAAAGTTAATGGCAATAATTAAAGTGTTTACAGCCTCATCAGTACAGTGGATCTAAAGTCCTGTTTCCTCCTCTGTCTGACTGTCTGTCTCTCTGTCTGTCTGTCTCTCTGACTGTCTGTCTGTCTTCTTGTAGGATCTGAAGAAGCCTTTTGAGAAAGCATGGAGGGACTACGAGAGCAGATTGTGAGTGATGATCACATTGAATTATCTCTGATCTTATTTTTATATCACATTAGTCATGACTTTTTCAGTATCCTGGTTATGTGTTCGTGCATGAAATGTCATCATTATGTTGTCAGAAAGTCTCCTCTAGGTTGTGACAAACCTGAATATGTCTGCTGGAGTAAACCCAGATACTTCCTGCCTCTGTGTGTGTGTGTGTGTGTGTGTGTGTGTGTGTGTGTGTGTGTGTGTGTGTGTGTGTGTGTGTGTGTGTGTGTGTGTGTGTGTGCAGTAAGCAGGTGGAGAAGGAGAAGAGGGAGTTAGCTCGTCAGTATGGGATGGTGAGGAACGAGGTGAGCGGAGGAGAGATCGCAGAGGAGCTCGAGAAAGAGAGACGCTCCTTCCAACTGAGCATGTGTGAGGTCAGTGACTCCGCCTCCCTCTTCTTCTTCTTCTTCTTCTTCTTCTTCATTTTTCTTCTTTTTCATTTTTGTCTTCTTTTTTCTTCTTCTTCTTCTTCATTTTCTTCTTCTTCTTCTTTTTTCTTCTTCTTTTTCTTCTTCTTTCGTCTTCTTCTTTTTTCTTCTTCTTTTTCTTCTTCTTAATTTTTGTCTTCTTCCTCTTCTTAATCATCATCATCATCTTTGTCTTCTTCTTCTTTATTTCTGTCTTCTTCTTCTGCTTCTTCTACTCTTTCTGCTCCTCTTCCTTCCTCCTCCTCCTGCTGCTCCTCAACGACTGTCAGAAACACATCCATCACAAAATGTGCAGGCGTCCCTCTGTCTGATAAATGTCCTCCTCTCTCTCAGTATCTGATTAAAGTGAACGAGATAAAGACGAAGAGAGGAGTGGACCTGCTGCAGAACCTCATCAAACACTACCACAGCCACAACAAGTAAGAGCACACACACTAACACACATACACAAACAAGCCTACATGCAGTACACGGACCTGGTTGTATTTACTGTGTGTGTGTGTGTGTAGTTTCCTGCAGGAGTGTGTCTCCACCACTCAGAGGTTGAAGCAGTACATGGAGGAGCTGAATGGAGTCCTGACGACGGTACAACAACAAGAAACAGCAGTGCTATTTAATATTGTGGCTGTAATGAACACTGTAACCTCTAGGGGGCGCTAGCAGACAGTTGTTTTTTTCTGCAGTAAAAGTACATTTACTTAAATACTGCACTTTACTGGAATGCTACTTTTTTTTACTTTCCTACATGTCTTTAATAGCTTTAGTTACTCATTACTTAGCAGATTCAGATAAATAATGCAAATATAATCAACAAATGAATGATGATGTATCATTACAGGTTAAATTAAAACCTCATTGATTCTTTGGTTTAATTCACAAGCCCCACCTTTAGCAAAGTATTTTACACTGTGGTATTGCTACTTTTACTTTTAACTGTCAACGATCTGAGTACTTCATCCATCTCTGGAGGCTTCCCTACACACCCGGCTTATATAATTGCAATCACACGATCAGCACTCAGCCGATCACATGAGACCTTATCATAGTTCAAACTCTCTACTGTTGTATGTTGCCTTTATTTCAAAATAAGAGCACACTATTATTAAAAAAAAACTTTATATGTAATACTTAAATCAGGAAGTTACACTGTTATCAAGATCTGATTTACAAGTGAAACTTGAGTACAGAATAAAATAACAGCAAATAAAATTAAGTAAAGATGATAATGAAAACGGTAAGGGGAATCACATATATAATAATCAAACAGGAGAAGATTTAAATACACAAACATAAACACAACAGCGTGACACAATGTATTCAAAAGTATCCTTGGTGTAGGTAAAAAAAAATCCGATAAAACATCGGCCCTCTGGATCAGTTGATAACATGATAAGATGGACTCAGGTGAGCTGTTGTGTGTCTGCAGGTGAAGCAGCGTCAGGAGGAGGAGAAGAAGCAGCTGGTGACTCTCAGAGATCAGCTGAGGCCGGTCGTCCACACAGAGCAGGTCAGAGACACAAACACACACACTGACGGACACTATAACACTGTTCAACAGGTAATTAATGTGTGTGTGTGTGTGTGTGTGTGTGCAGGACTCTCTACCTAAGCAGGTGTACAGTATGCATCAGCTGCTCGGAGACAAACAGTACGGGACAGAAAGATCAGGATTCCTCTACAAGAAGAGTGACGGGTAAAAAACAAACACACACACACAAAGAAACACACAAACACTCAACAGTGACCGTCAGTGTGTATGAGTCGGACTGTAATTGTGTCTGTTTGTGTTTCAGGTTGAGGAAAATGTGGCAGAAGAGGAAATGTTCAGCTCACAACTGTTACCTGACCATCGCACACGCTACCGTGAGTTCACCCCCGCTGAATGTTCGTTTGGTCGCTAGTCCAACAAGTTAAAGGGACATTATGTAACTTTTGGGAGGCTTTTATTGTGAAGCAGCCACATAAAAATCCAATGTGGGATTTATGTTTTTGTAATAAAACCTTTTATTATTCTCTCATATTTTGATTCAGTTTTTCATCTAATGTCTATATTTCATATGCGTTAATCTTTAATAGTTTTTTCTGTTTACCTATTACTGGTTTCAGCTGTAAAACACTTAAATCTGCAGAAGTTCACCTTTATTAGTCAGCAAAGGGGAGTTGTTTGTTTGTTTTTTACCATAAAGTGCAACATAAAATAACAAGTCGGCAGCACAGCAGTAATGAAAAAGGCATTATCATCAGCGTAGCACTCCAGTAAAATACATCAACAAAACCCTGAATGAAATGTGCATTACAAATAAAGATTTGATTGATTGATTGATTCTGATCACCCCCTCTTCTCTCTCTCAGCCTAACAAACCTCCAACCAGACTCAACCTGCTCACCTGTCAGGTTAAACCCAGCGTGGAGGACAAGAAATGCTTCGACCTCATCTCTCGTAAGACATTTTAACAGTTGTCTCTTTTTTCCTCCTCTGTCGGTCACATGTGAGATGACATTTAGGTGGTTTTGACTGAGTTCCTATTTGTCTGTGTTGGTTGTAACCTTAATAACCTCATCTCAAAGCTCTTTGGCCTCAATGTTGCCATCATTACTTTATAACCGCTAACAAACATGTGCATCTAAGTGTCTGACACTTTGTCCTCCAGATAATCGAACCTACCACTTCCTGGCTGAAGATGAAGCTGAATGTGTGGCGTGAGTAAAAAAAAATACGTCTGCTGGTATCATCCTGTGTTTATGATAATCATGAAAATTAAAAGTATTAAATGTGTTTGTGTTTGTGTGTGTTCAGCTGGATCTCGGTGCTCAGCAACAGTAAGCAGGAGGCCCTGAGTGCGGCTCTGGACGGGGGGAGGAGAGGCGGAGGTGGTGGGGAGAGCAGCGTGGAGGATCTGACCCGGGCCATCACCGAGGACATCAGACGGATGCCAGGAAACAACAACTGCTGTGACTGTGGAGCGCCAGGTAATCTCTGTCAGTCAATCAATAAATTAATCTCCATCTCACCTCATCTCCACCCGGCTTTTACCAAACATACTGTCGATGTTCCAGCTTCAGTAGAAACTTTATTTAACCAGATATGTAAAGTCAATATAACACAACAATTACAAGAGTCAGTTTGTATGATTGATTGATTCATTTCATAGTTAATCAACAGAAAATACATCTGAATTTTGATAATGGATGAATTGTGGAGGACATATTTTAACGAATCGTTTGTTGCAGCTCTGTATAAAAGATAAAAAAACAATGTCCTTATTATTTGATGCTGCTGTCATTGAACTCATTTAATGGATAAGGCAGTGGCGATAAACCTTAATTCTCTCTCTCTCTGTCCGTCTGTAGATCCTGGATGGCTCTCGACCAACCTGGGCATCCTGACCTGTATCGAGTGCTCGGGAATCCACAGGGAGATGGGGGTCCACGTCTCCAGGATCCAGTCTCTGAGTCTGGACAGTCTGGGCACCTCAGACCTGCTGGTAGGTCTGGACTGCTGGCTAACGAGCCAATCAACCTGCAGCCCATCCTGTAGTCAGCTGGATTTAGTTTTGACTTTTTATCAAAGAACCAGATATTTTTTGGCACAGTTCGTCATCTTTTACACCTTAAATTGTTCATGGTGAAACTGAATGGGACGCTCCAGTTAACTAATCTCGAAGATTCAACGTCACCTTTGGAGTTGTTGGAGGTGGATTTCCCTCTGATGGAGCTGGTTCAGTAGTTTCTTCAGACTGTAAAAATGGTGGACAGTGCCACCGTGAGGTTTCTCCTCGACTGTGGGTGTTTATTCCTCCAGAGCTCACCAGCTCCACCAGCTGTCTGCCAGTGAACAGGGTCACTCATTAATCCAAAACACCAGCGTCTGTCCCTCCCCTCCCGTCTGTTGGTGCAGCAAGCTTTAAGTGGCCATTCGAGATGCTGCAGTTTTCGGCTCTTCTGCGTTAGTTCTTCATTCTGACTCTGTGGTCAGGATTAGGGGGTTGATATAAGACCTTAAATTTACATGGCTGTAACTTTGTTTTCTAATTGAATTTCCTGCTTTTTGTACGAGAGCGCAAGTGATGAATTCCTTCCTCTGTCTTTCCCAGCTGGCCAGAAATGTTGGTAACGCTGGTTTTAATGAGATACTGGAGGCGAACCTGCTGAGTCCGTCACTGAAGCCCTCGCAGCACAGCCACATGTAAGACACACAGTAATATGTATGTTTTATTAATCTGACCATATATATATCTATAAATATATATTTGTCTGTGTGTGTGTGTGTGTGCAGGGCGGAGCGGAAAGACTTCATCCTATCAAAGTATCAGGACATTCATTTTGTGAGGCGGAGCCACAGCTCCACCTCTGCGCTGCGACTCGGCCTGCAGGAGGCGACGAAGAGCTGCGACATCTACAGTCTGATCCACCTGTACGCTCAGAGGACGGAGCTGAGCCAGCCGCTGCACACACACATACAGGTACACACACACACACCAGTCAACAGATCTCATGAAACAACACACACAGACACACTCAGCAGTGTGTTTCCATTACAGGAGAAAGGGGAGACGGCGCTCCATCTCGCCGTCCTATTGGCTGACAGGACGTCGCTGCACATCCTGGACTTCCTGGCTCAGAACTGGTCGGTCTGCTCTGACGACCTTTATGTCCGATTTGATCTTTGTGTGTTTTTTGTGTACACCTGTGTGTTTTTACCTGCATGTTTTTTTCCCCCTTCAGCTCTAACGTGGACATGCAGACGTCAGCAGGAAACACGGCGTTGCACTACAGCTGTCTGCACAACAAGAGCGACTGTGTGAGACTGCTGCTGAGAGCCAGGGCCAACACACACATCAGTAATACACACACACAACAACACACACACACACACACGACTTGTGAGGACATTTTTAGAAAGTTAAAGTTACTTTTCATGAATATCTTGATCTGTCCTCAAAACAAATGTAGCAGTACGTGAAGTTTTCCATCTCAGTAAAACTTGAACTGTTTTTCCACAGAGAACGAGTTGGGAGAGAGCGCTCTGGACGTGAGCCGCAAGCTGAAGCACCTCGACTGCGAGGCGCTGGTGAGGTCACAGTGATGTCACTACATGTGTATATCGGTGACAGCGTCACTCCGACTGTAACTGTGTGTGTGTGTGTGTGTGTGTGTGTGTGTGTGTGTGTGTGTGTGTGTATGTGTGTGTGTGTGTGTGCAGCTGCAGCAGGCCCAGTCCAACCACTTCGACCATCACGTCCACGTGGAATACGAGTGGAGGCTTCGTCGTGACGATCTCTACGACAGCGATGATGACTTTGACGAAAGGGTAACCATGGCAACCAACAGCCTGCTTCTAAATCTGATACTGTACAGCGTTTTTCATTTAAATAAGATGTTGTTCATATTTTTATAATAATTTTTTCATATTTTATTGGCAATTTTCTGTTTTCTATTTATGCTTCTTGACTTGCACCGCCTGTAATTTTAATAATTATCTGTGTTCAGTGGTGTGATGTTGCTTGCCAGTAAACTGTCGACAAACTAACCTCATTCCTCCTCTCCTCCCTCCAGAACGGTCCAGTGAAGAAGGAGCGCTTCTCCTCTTCCTCGTCCTCCACCTTCACCTCCTCCTTCTCCTTCTCCTCCCGTCCCTTCAGCTTCAATCAGTCCACCTCCTCCTCCATGCCCCCGTCCTCCTCTGGAGCAGCAGCAGCAGCAGGAGGAGGAGGAGGAGGAGGAGGGGGAGGGGGAGGAGGAGGAGGTCTGCTCAGTGTGGGGAGGAGGCTCGCCATGGCGATGGAGCTCCACAGCCGGCCCGTTAGCTCCGCCTCCAGCCCCCCTCCTCCTCCGCCGTCCTCTCCGGCACCTCCGCTGCCTCCGAGGGTCAAAGGTGAGTCGGATTCTGGTTGTTCTACTGTTTTTGTTATTGTTTTACCTGTAATGTTTCCAGACGTTCCTCTGGCTTCATCTGTATGGAGGACTGAACCTGCCAAAATTAAAATTAAATAAAGAAATAAATAAACGGCTCGATAAATGAATTAATATGCCATTAAATGCACCAAAATGTAAATAAATGTGACATAAAAAGATATTTCTGCTTTAATTTGCTGCTGTAATTATTTAACTTTGTTTTAATCCAACTATTTATTTACTTTCCCATTTAATTTTCCATTTTATTAATACATTTATTCATTTTCTTTAATGTAATTATTTCTTTTCTCTCAGCAAGACTGTCCCGCCCTTCTGTGCTTTGACTGGCGTTGAATGACGTCCTCCTCATATGTATAATGAAGCAAAAATTCAGACTGAAAAGTTAAAAGAAATTACAGGAATTACAAAAGTTTGTGGAAATATATATGCTTTTCCAAAAGAATACATTATTAAATAAAATGGGGAATTAAATGTGAAAGTAAATAAATAGTTGAGTTATTACAAAGGTAAATAAATGTTGTTGTTTGTGCTGACCCAGCAACTTAATATACCAGAACTACACAAATAAAGGCTCGTAATCAAATAATGGCAGAAACATCAAAGTAGAAAGTAATTAGAGGTAATTAAGCTCAGATTCAAGACCAGAGGTAAAAATGGAGTTGAAAGTGTTGAGTTTCCATTAACGCAAATTAAAACAAGAGCAGACAGATATTCATGATTACACTTAAACATCTCTACCTCCTGTCGCCCTCCAGTTCCCAACGTTCCTCCTCCTCCCCCACCTGCTGGGGGGGAGGGAGGTGGGGAAGAGGACGAGGATGAGGGGGAGGTCTTCTTCCCCCTGACAGGAAACAGAAAGTTGACGCCTCCTCCTCCCATCGCCGCCCGACACAAGAGGAGCTGCTCTGAGTCAGGCAAGCACGGCGACATCAGGGAGACACACTGCAATTAATCTGTCACTGCGATACTGTGGTATTAACTGTGTGTGTGTGTGTGTGTGTGTGTGTGTGTGTGTGTGTGTGTGTGTGTGTGTGTGTGTGTAGATTATGGGTTGCCAACCAGTCCCAGGATCTACAGCAGTCCAGACTCCTCCTTCAAGAAGTATGTGTGAGTATCTGAGACACAATCAAGCTGCATTTAAACAATAAATTCACACAAACTCAATCAAGGATACAAGGCTTCTGATTGGATCCTCAGTGGCATGATGTCACGCTGGCTCAGGTAACATACAGAACCACCTGTAGAGGGTCCGATGTGATTATGTCGCTTTATGTTATCTGAACTGTAACAACGTTGTTCTGCTGCCTCCTCAGCAACAACAATGACTCGTCTTCTCTGCATTGTTGCTGTTGACGGCTCGGTTGAGAAAACACACTCCTACTCTTTTCTTATTGGGCAGCAGAGAAACGCTGTAGTGTTGTAGAGGGTTTACAAGAATTTAATAAGAATGCCTGAGCACATGAACAGTGCGTTGAAACCATCAAACCCACTGGAATCGACCAGAAAAACTCGCCATCAGTGGATTAATAAGAGTTATTCTCTGCAGCCAAAAATATTTAAAAAATGGTCCTTCCTTTCCTGCATGACTGCACTCGCCCTGCTTACAAGGTGGTGCATTAAATAAAATGCATGTGCACGTGTAAGTGTTGGTTTGCTTGTATTAGAGCATACATGGGCAAAATAAGGCCCGGGGGCTGGTTCTGGCCCATGGGCCATCTCAATCTGGCCCGCGACATCCTCAACAAATAAAAAACTAACTTCCAAAAAATCAATAAGACGCAGCACGTTAATGAATCTCGAGGCGACCGACTACGGCACATTAATAAGATAAAAAGCGAGGAGCGCTGTGGTGATCATGAGTATAATAACATTTCCTTGTGATACCAATTAATGATGTCATCACAATGTGACTCATTAAATGTCACATAGATATAAACCTTAAAGGGGCACTACGTAGTTTTGAAGAAAAAATCAAACTCAGAATTTTAATATTATAATATTAATGAAGTAATAATACAAACTTAGAAATATTTATGTTTTCCATAACTGATAAACAAACTGTTCTCAGAGGAAAATACTGTCCCAGAACACTGTTTGAAGCTAGAAAGGTGGCAGGGTCCGCCACATATAAACAAAGTAAAACAGTATGAAACCGTGTCGTCCTTTAAGGTCAGTTTGTTTATTCAGTTTATTCAGTTAAGAAAACAAAGAGTTTGTTTATTTAAGTTTGTTTAGGCATAAAAACAATCAGTCAGTGAAGATCTTTCTCTTCTGATTAAAATGTCTTCCGCAAAACTACGTAGTGCACCTTTAAAGTTAAAAAAAACATGAGCCCACATTGGCACTCGACTAAAGCTTCTTGGACTTTCATTTCACAAAGATAAGACTGTGAGACTATCATGCGTGGTGTGGCCGTGCTTCAGCTCCAATCCTGAAGGGCTGCTGTAAGTTATCAAAGCCACTAGATGTCAGTGTGTCTGCTGAGTTTGAAGCTTCAACTCTTTTTCAGCACAAATTAAAAGAAAGTTTGATCAGCTGTTCTCTGCCCGTCACTACTGAAAAGCAATCAACGAATGGTTAAAACATCTAGTTTCAGCTTATCTGATATGGCTGTGCAGGTAAACAAGGTTGGAAACTGCTTTGTTTAAAGACACTTTGGTCACAAAAAAAGTGTCTATATTTCACATACTTATGTTCAGGTTATTTATTTAAAAAATGTTCCATCAACCTGTTGAAACGAAGCTCTAAACATTGAATATTGTTTAAAAAAAAACCCAAAAAACAATTTAAATTCTGGTTTTAGATTCCAGAGATACCAGATATGTTTGGCTAGATTTTTGAAGAATGATGCAGCAGATGTAAAATCTTTTTATTTGATGGAAAGGTCGAGAGTCTTGTGCTTGTGGGAACATTTCAGAGCTTGAGGAGCTTCAGTGAGAGTTGAAACAACACGACAGACAGCAGGTTTTTTCTGCTCAATTTAAACGAACAGAAAAAGTGTCAGGTTAAAGTCAGGAGTTTATTGTTATCAGTGTGTGTTGAGGTTATAACAAACTGAAGTGAGAGGCTGTACTGACCTCTGGTGGACTGAAGCTGAACTACACCTTGGATAATAAACCTGTCTCTTCTCTCCGTCTCTGCAGGCCAGCTTCTCCTCTCGGCTCGCTGGCTGAACGACCTGACAGAGGTACAGAAACATCCAGCTCCTCCTCTCAGGTCCACATCTGTTTAATCTGTTTGGACCCTGATCAACTGTTTTTAAACAGTAGAGAAATGGTAGCTCACTTTGTGTTGACCAGTGGAGGACGGATATCCAGGCTTTTATCAGATTACTTCATATTTTCATTCATATCTTTGTATTTTATTTGCTGTCTTTTTTTTAATACTTTGTCGTCGAGCTGCAACGATTAGTCGATTAATTGATTATACTATCAAGAGAAAATTAGTTGTCGACTATCCTTCGATCGTTGCAGCCTTTTTTCAAGCAAAAATCCCAAACATTTATGGCTCAAACTTCTCCAAGAATTTTACTGATTTTCCGGTCTGACAATATATTAAACAGATGTTTACTTTGGACGTCTCCTTAGACTTTATGAAATTGTTATGATCAATACCTAAAGGTTAAATTTCCAGTTGCTTCTATTGGATTTTGGCAATCCTACAATATTCTTCATCTCCATCTTCCATCTTTCCTCGTTTTTTGTTTTAAAGCAAAAATATAAAAACATGAAAAAATATCAATCCAAACACTGAATCAATTAATCAGTTTTTCAAACTAACTTGACATTGAAATATTTTCATTGATTTCTCTCGGAGGTTTTCGGAGGGCAGACAGCGACGGTAGCTCCTCCCACTTCCATCACCCTGCCAGTCAAGCCCCGCCCAACGGTTCCCCCACCAATCAGCGCTCTCAGAGCTTCGAGAGCGACAGAAGAGGCCCCGCCCCTCAGCCGCTTCCTCGCAGATCATTGGTGAGATCTTCAGAAACCTTAAACTCCCCAACAACCGCGTAAATACTCAAGTACTGCACTAACTGTAGTTTTGAGGTACTTGTACTACGAGTAATTCCATTTAAGATACTTTTTTCCTTCCCTTAGCTACATTTGGGAGGCAAACATTGAACTTTTCCACTGTATTAAACTTAAATCATGTGTAACTTTGCAGATTTTAATTATTATTACAAATCTAAATTGGTCTTGTTTTTTCTAGAAAATTTTTCAGGATAATTTTTTTTAGAAAAGTTTTTTCAGGATCTTTTTTTTTTGTTGAAAATTTTCAGGATATTTTTTTGGGAAAATTTTTCAGGAGAATTTTTTCTAGAACAATTTTGTTGATACATAGATCATATTTATTTTTACTTTTCATTTTTTGAGTATTAATCACGTGTGTCCATCAGCCTCGTGGTTCGACGAGCCGTCGGGTTGAGGCCCTGTACGACTGCCAGGCCGACCACCACGATGAGCTGAGCTTCTCAGAGGGACAGGTGCTGGTGGTCCTGGGGCAGGAGGACAGCGATTGGTGGGTACGTATCATCATCATGTGCTCTGATTGGTGATCGCATCCCAGCGGTGTGGCGGAGAAAGTGTCCTCCGGATGATTGTGTGTACCTGTTTGTTCATGTTAACCAAACCCTTTAAATCTCAGTGGTTTAACCTCAGTGTTCATCACGTTAACAAGAACTGTGATGAAAAATATTCAAACCTCTTTTTTTCATGATGAATATGAGACTTTTAAAAACAAAAATTATGATGACATATGTCGGAAAAATTATGTAATTACTGTTTAAATACAAAAACGTGTTCATCATGAACCTGTAACCATGGTATCTGGCAAATTTCTGTAAAATGCATTAATATTAAAAATGCAACACATGAATGAGACAAAACTAGACTAAAGTCACGTTTCCTCTGCAGATTTTCCTTCACATATATGAATGGTCCAGTGACGATCATTGTTGAACAATCCCTTGCAAAAATGAAAAAAAAAAATTTCCAGGATAATTTTTTTTAGAACATTTTCAAGGAAAAAATTTTTAATAAAAATTTTCAGGAGGATTTTTTTAGAAAATTTTTCAGGAGACTCCTGAAATTTTTTCTAGAAAAAAATCTCCTGGAAATGTTTCTTAATATTTTTTTTGTAGAGAGAAAGTCTCCTGAATTTGTTTTAAAGAAAAAATTTAAATTGTTTTTAATAAAAATTTTTAAAAAATGTTCTAAGAAAAAATAAAAAATTGTTTTTAAGAAAAAATTTTAAATTTTTTTTAGAAAAAGTTTCAGATTTTTTTTCTAGTATAATTTCTCCTGAAAATATTTCTAAAAGAATTAAAAGAATAAGAGAATTTTTTTAGAAAAAATTTCAGGAGAATTTTTTAAATTTTTAATTCTAATATACATTTTGTAGAGCGACTAATATGTGTGTGTGTGTGTGTGTGTGTGTGTGTGTGTGTGTGTGTGTGCAGCATGGTTATGTAGAGGACGAACCGGACCGCAGAGGTTTGTTTCCGTCCTCCTTCGTCCAGCTGCTCTTGGACTGACATGAACCTGGACTGGACCAGGACCGGTGCTGACCCTGGACCAGTTCAGATCCAGACCAGAACCTGCAGCCTCAGGGGAACCAAACCACAACCAAACCAGATCAGCACCGAGCAGTAAGAGCTGAACCTCGGATCTGGTCTCATCCCGACCGGCTCCAGAAGCCTGTGAGTTCACGTGATCACGGTCCAGCCGCAGTTCCTGTTGTCAGCCATGTTATGCCTCCTGTTACCATGGAAACATTACAGATGAGACTTGACCCTCAGGTGATAATGTTGCCATGGAGACGGCCTCACACAGACTGATCAGGCTGATGTTGACGATACTTTTATTTATTTATTTATTTATTAAAACTGTAAAATAATATTTTATTAAGCACACAACAATCCACCGGACTTTTATTTTGAAGTTGAACTGAACAACCGTTTTCTCTTTTATTTGTTCTGATGTATTTATTGTTATTGATGCTGTAGAGGTGCCACCACACACGCTGCCTATGTCCTGTTTCAGGCTCCGCCTTCATGGAGGGGCGGGGCTTACAAGGTCCAACGCGCGACCAGAGCACAAAGGATTGTGGGATACTAAAGCACAAACACCCAGTGATTTTCATTTTGCTAACTTAAGCTTCCTCTCCAAGTTGTTCCCTTTCTGCCTTCATGGAAGATTTTTAAGAAACACCTTGAGGAGACGAGGAGTGAGGAGGCTTCTGAAGGAGCCTCGAGCGAGGACACACAGGTGTATCCTTCCTTTCACATCCTCACTTTGAGGAGCTCACACACTTGAAGGCAGACGAGGAGATGCTTAGCATAATGAAAAACACCCCAGACGTCTGCCCCAGATGCAATCCATTAAAAGTCGGAAGTCAATTTTTCCGTCTTCCAATTTAATGCGTCCCAGTGAATCTGCTCGGGAAAACACGGACACCTGCCTGCAGCAAACTGATGTTTTTATGGCAAGTATCTGAACTTCACAAGTGAACACAGCTGCTGATTCAACAGATTAGCACATGTAAAACAAAAAAAAGACGGGAGGAGCAGACTGGTACCGCATCAACATAAAGACTTCTAACAAGCACAAGTCAGCTGAGTGGAAATCAAAATGGCAATTATAACATTGTTACAGTACGTTTCACAACACAAACATAAAGTAATGAAGTACATTAAGTAAAAGTTGATGAAAAGGTAAAAGGCAGCTGCATCCGCTGCCACACTGCCGTGACGTCATGTTTGTTTCTGTTGGTGAAGTGAGACTTGTCGGATCTTTCCAACTTAGATTTCTGACTTGGATGACCGTTACGTTTTCGATTGTCTGAGGTCATTTTTATCCACGTTTCAAGCACAGTGGATCGCAGCAAAATGTTGCGTTCATGTGCTGTCGGAATTATCAGAAAAACATTTTTCACTAGGAAAATTCAAGGAAATGCCCTCTGAAGCCTTCTGTTGATCCATTTTCTAAGTCTGATCTGAATTGTTTTCCCTCCTGTGTTTATGTCTTCAGGAGAATATTTTCAAGAAAAATGTCCCTGATTTTTTTTCTAGAAAAAATTCTTCTGAAATTTTTCTGAGAAATTCTCCTGAAATTAAAAAAAAAAAAAAAATCCCCTTTAAATTTTCTAAGAAATTCTGAAAATTTTTCAAAAAAAGATTCCTTGGAAATTCTTTCTAGAAAAAAGTCTCCTGGAATTTTTTTTAAAGAAAATGTTTTAAGTGTTTTTAAGAAAAAAATTAAATTGTCTGAGAAATTCTCCTGAAAAAAATTCTGATGAATTTGAAAAAAAAAAGAATTCCCCTGAAATTTTTTCAAAAAATTTGAAAAATTTTCAGGAGAATTTTTATGGAAAAAATTTCAGGAGAATTTTTATGGAAAAAATTTCAGGAGAATTTTGTTTGAAACATTCGCAGGAGAATTTAAAAAAAAAAATTAAACGAAGATAAAAAATTCTACACCTGCCCCTCAGGGCCGTCGTAGAAGTTGGAACAACAACTCGGAAAGTCTGGTAAAATTTTGGTACACGAGTTGCTAATTTGACGTCACATGACAATGAAACATGGCAGACGAACGTAAACGCTGGGTTGGTCAGTAGAAACTTTTACCAAAGCCATGTAGTGTATCGTTTCCTTTGCTCTTCCTTGTCACTTAAATATTGGAAACAGCAGTCAAGGTGTTATCTAACCCCTCTTAGTGATAAAATGCAAAACTACTTCTTTTTGGCGTCCATGTTGTTCCCACATTCCGACATGTAGGGGGAACATGAACACACCGAAGTAGGAGGAAAAACTTCCAAACTTGGGAAAAGGCATCAAACAAGGAGCACGTGAATGCAGCATCTCAGCTGAGTTTCAGACCTGGTTGACCGCTTCATTGCACTTTGCGGTATCTGAGGTCGTTGTCAGAGTTCCCAGCACAGTGGATTGTAGCATATGTTCGGGGAACATCAGTCGGTCTGTAAATGTGGTCATCAGAGGAGGCGGAGCCTAAAAAGGGGTACAGCTGATGCTTCCACTGCCTTAAATGTCACAAGATATCATTGCCTCAACGAGTGAGTACGGCAGCGTGTTGCCGCCACTGTTACAAAGTAAATTGCTCAGTTTCTCGTTAAAAGGAAAATATTTTTCATGCTGTAGTGACGTTTCTTGTCATCACTTCATACCAAATTAATTCAGTTTCGACAAAATACTTTTATAATTCTTAGTAATTTATCTTGTTTTAACTTAAACTGGAAACTGAGCTGAATGTTTTTCTTGTTATGTTCATCATAGTGCCAACAACACAGTGAGGAAGAACTTCTATAGACATCAAATTCTCAGCACAACTTCTCTCTTTGAGTTTGATTGTATCAACAGTTACCTCCAGAGTTTTTGATGGGAAGAAAAAAAAAAAAACTCTTGATTTTTTGTTTCATATTTTTTATTTATTTCAAAGTGACAGCTGTGGGTTCATGTTGTTTTGAAATATCACAGTGCTTCTGTCTGTTTGGCAACTATGAATGAATGAATTGATGAATGAACTGATATCAGCAGGTTGTTTGTTAAGTGAGTTTAACATTTCTTTCTCTTAAATCAAAGATAGTCACAGTTTAAACATGATGAGCTGAATTAAAGCTATGATAACTGAACATACATCATACAAACATCTTGTTTGGTTAGTTTTTTTGTTGCACTGATCTAAATATACAGATCACAAACAATCATTTATGATGGAATTACCAGCAGCTGATTGGTTGATTTGATTTAATCTGCACCTTCCTGCATTCTTCATGGAAATAGTCTCGACATTTCCAGACTGCAGGGAATCTAACAAGCACAGCTTTGGATTTATACTCACAACAAACTTAATTATTTTTCAGTGCGAGGAAGTAAATCTTTTTACTACGACTTCGTCTGCAGATTCCAAAACCTTGCATCCAGATGTTAAGTCCAGCTCAGGGCTCCGAAGGGCTGCTGCTCTGTCATTTAGCGGCTGGACGCTCCTCATAAAGTGGATCATTTCCCAGTTTACCAGCAGGATCTTTTGCCCGGAAAAGCCAACAAAGTGTTAAATCTCAGCAGTGAATGAAAACTATAAAACCAGGCAGCAGCAGATGTTTCAGATTAAACCACAGCTTATGATGACTCAGCGTTAAGGTTTTAAAGAGAACGTGCAACTTGTTCCAGACAAACGGGGTTAAACTTCAAACTGCAGCCGAGCCAACGACGGAGCAGCAGCCTCCAGAAAATGATTCAGCATTTATGATTATTTATAGAGGCCTCAGTCTGCTTCAAAAGAGGTGCTGGTAGGATCGTCTAACAGCGTCTGAAAGCTCCCTTTGCGACAGCTGCTTCTGACAATTTTTATCACACTGAGGAGAGACTGTCTGAGAGTCTGCTCTGTTATTCCCAATTGTACAAATCTTGGCTACAGAGACGCAGAGTTTTTGGACAGAGCTTCAGGGAGGTGGTGGGATGCAGCCAGGAGGAGTCCGTGACTGCAGCCTTCCAACTCCGCTTTCCAGTGCGTCTGTTCGGGAGAACTATAAACACTTCTCCCTCCAGACACGGTCAGAAAACACTTCATACAAACTAGTTATTTCCCCGACTCTTAGAAATTGTTCCAGCAAGTTTATTTGAAGCTGACTGAGCTCTTTCCTCAGCGATTTCACACTGGCAGATTGGTCTGAATCTGGATCACCAAAACTTCTCTAATGTAATTAATTTCCCCGAGTCGACCAGAAAGTAGCCGTCTCAGATCAAAGTCAAAAATCAATTTGTAATTCCACAAGAAAAAACCTCAAATCCAATGTTGTGCCATTTTTTTTGTAAGAAAACAAGAAAGATAAGAAGCAGGTAAGAACTTAAAGCAGAAAACTGAGGTTACAGCACAAATTTACTACCGATTGGCACAGGTTGACAAGCAGCTACAATAAAAACATTCCTCGTGTACTTTCTTCTGTACACACAGGCGGGGGCCTCGTTCCTTCCCTCAGTGGTGCATGAAGCCAAAAAAGATAAACTTCCCTGGTATAAAATATGCAGCCTTTTAAAATGTAAGTTTAAGGGGAAAAGTATTTTTAGGTCCCCAGCGCAACATGTAGCTGAACACTATGTCAAATTGGCTTCATAGCATCATAGCATGGCTGGGGTCAGGCTAAATAACCGCTGGTCAACGCTGGATTATCTTCCTATTTAAAATACAAACTTTTCCCTCCAAAGAAACAGTTTGCTTACATTTCCAGCAAAGGCACATCACTAAAATTCGAGATGCAGCTGACTAGTGCAACAGGTCAAGCAGCTGAACAAGCTTCTGAAGAACTGATCATTTAAGGCCGATGAAGACGGGTCGGTTCACATCTGTGGTCACTTTGAAAATAAAATGTATGTCAAAAACGTTTTTACTCAATAAAAATGAGGATAATTCAACGGCACTTTTGAAAACTAAAACTCTGGGAAAATGAATTATGGTTTTCACCAACGCATTATAACTTAATGATAATATGAAAGACGGACACGGACGTGTTTCTATTGCAAACTCGCTCAACAGTTGTATTTGTTTAAAGCCTGCTGCTGACCTCGCTTGCCTCTGCATGTGCTGTGTTATAAAGGCAGTCCAAACAATGGGAGGAACACAGGATTCAGGGAGTAGCCCGCATGCCGACACATAAAGCGCAGCCGAGAGAAAATACTTGTTCTAAGAAGAGTGATCTAACTCAGGTTCAGACTCAGACTAAATCAGTGTGAAAACGTCTCGAAACTCTTCATCGTCTAAACAGAAGGCACACGCATTCAGACGACTGTGATTGACAATCAGCAACAGTGTGTACATTCACAGTGCAGGTGCGACAGACATCCCTCTGCAGGCTGTCCTCCACCTTTAAGTCCAGCAGACAGCCGACGGACTCCTCTGCTAGCTGCTGGACCGGTCGGTCTCTCTTCTTTCATATGGTTGATTATTTTTGGTTGGACTTTAGTACATTGCACTACATCTTCCATTCATTCATGCACCACACACACACTGGTGATGTTACTGATTGTTTGAATTTGTCCTTGTTAAGTTTTGTTTAATAAATCTTTAGTTAAAAGTCGTGCACGATCTCCTCGTCTTTGTCACTCAAAGGAGTAACATCACGTCTGTCCGCGAAGTTCGACAGTCTGCAGCTTTACTCACTGAGTCAAATCTTCAGTAATGATGTTGAGTTTGACTTTATCACTTACATTAACTGTGAAGAATACCGGAGCTGAAAAAACGAGTCAAAGCATCAAAGACTAATAAAATCTTCCCGTCTTGTCAGTGAAATCAGCTGAAAACTTGCAGACTGTCGAGTCATCGCAGAACACATAAAAAGCTCAAACACAGGCTCCTCCCACTCACTGCCTCCAGCTACATATATATTCGAGACAGGAAGTATCATTGGTGACGTGACAGAAAAACTTAAAAACTTTGTGTCCCTTCTCCATTTACAGTCTTTCGGGACAGAGACATTCTCCAGAGGACGGTTTGTTTTAAGATTCAGATAAAAATAAATGGATGGATTATAAATGATATGAAATTAAAAAGTCTTGAAATGTGGCTGGACAGAGAAGCAACAATGTGGCCTCTTGGTTCCACTTCTTCTTCAGGGCAAAGTGCTTTGATTAAAAAAGAGGTTATCCCCATATAATGTCTATAAAATCCAATAAAAAATATATAAAAAGTCTGTGGTTATTTCCCGCTCAAAGCAAAACTTGGGTGGTTGATCCCCGCAGTCGCAGACAGCAGGACGGTTCGTCTGATTCAACAGTGGAGGGTCCCGAAAAACAGTTTGTGTTCAAGTTGAGCTGGAACTTTACAGGGAGGCGATTTAAGCCCCGCCCACCTGGTGGAGTCAGCGTGTATAGCCCCTCCCATCCGAAGGCTCAGTCCACAGGTAATCCAACTCAAGGCAGGCATGTTATGATTGGCGTGCAAGAAGTATACAGGTCAGATTCCTGTCCACGTGTCCGAATCCCCCCAAAACAAGTCAAATCTGGCAGCCGTAGACGTCCAGAGTCGGATTTGTTCAGTGCCAGAGGAAAGGCCGTTCTTGGTCTCAACAATTAAGTGGTGAATGATTGAGGTCAGTCCAACAATCTGTAGGTGTTTAAGTCAGTTTGCAGGTCTGTCTTTAGGTCAGTGGTCGTGTCACAGGTGCAGACTGATCTTTCCCTCCTTGGCGAGCTTGTGGATGACCTCTGTTTCGAAGTCGGCGCTGTGGACACCGGTCTTCCTGAAGGCTCCAGCGTAGCGGTTCTCCTCCCAGTAGTGATGCCAGTTCCCCTGCTGGTCGGCACCGTAACCGAACACCGACACCTGAACACAGACAGGAAGTGGAACCATGACATACTGAGACATAATGTCTCTCTTTCTCTATCCGAGTACTCAGACAAAAATAATCAAACATGGATATAAATAAAAAACGTGAATTTGATTGTTGTCTCATCGCCAACAGGCAATGATGGAATGTAATGAAGTACATTTTAGGGTTGGGCGATGTCTGCCGAATTGGCAAATATTGTACTTTTTACTCCACTACTTTTATTTAATAACTTTAGCACATTTTTAAATGAATTGATTTTATCAGCAATCGGATTAAAAAAAAAAGACAAAAACGATTCTGATAATCACAAAAAAGCTGAACATCGAAGCCAATAATCGTCCAGGCTGATAATCGGTTGACCTATAGTACACAGTATATGCATGATGTAAGAGATGTAAAAATATATGTAGAATTTACTTTCACTTGCACTTTTGATACATAAGTACATTTAAGATCAGAGACTTTATGACTTAAGTATTATATGAGTATGACTTTTGGATACTTTATACAACACTGACAAGAGGGCAACTTTTCTCAGCAGTCTTCGCTCTCTGTTTCATAACTACAGTGCATGTTGACAACTTAAGTTTGACTGAATAATGAAGTTGACTTAATGTTGTGCAGGTGACACACTCCTACCTGGTCACATATGTGCAGAGCAAAGATGATGGCCAGCATGCCGGTGGACGGGTAGCGACCGTGACGCTCGGTCCAGCGATCGTTAACATACTTAAAGAAACCCGGGTTCACCACCAGAACCTAAACACACACACACGCACCCACACACACGCTACTTTGTTAACAGGTTCAATGTGTCAGGGTTCACTGGCTCTCTGGCAGTTTCCACATATTTTGCAGTGAAGTGTTTATCCAAGTCAAACTGCGGGAGCTTATCGTAGCAGAAATAAATAAACTGAAAACAGCTGAACAAACAAACAAAAACTTTGTTGACAAGAACAGAATTTACTTTAAATAATTAAAATGTGAAAAACAGAAGAGCATGTCACCACTGAAGTACATTCACATGTTTATCTACAGTTCAACAGTTTATGTCTGGCTTTATGTTTGTGACACAGACAGCACGACTGAGAATTTATCTTACCTTGTCTTTATCAGCCTCCACTCGTTCTTTGACCCTCATGTAGGTCCTGAACACACAGACGCACAGAAAAACTGGTCATTATAGACTATATATATTGAAGTATGCAATGTAAGTATTGTATATTAGAATAGGCAGTATTTTATGTTTCTCTTCATAGATTTACAGGTATATACAGTATATTAACGTACAGCATACATGTATACACATACATTCACATTTGTCCCGTCTGTTGTAAATGATTTACTTCGTACATTTTGTTAATAATTGTTGATATTCGGGCGTATTGTTGAGTACGTCAGCATGACTATTATCTGTGTACATGAACATAAATATACCGTGCAGGTGAACACACTCAGCAGTAATTTGATTCTGTTTCTGTACATGATATGTGTACTTTGATTTTCAATGTATATACAGTATGTAAAGTTTAAAGTACACATTTTAAGCTGTGATTTATCTACTGAATGTTTTCTTTATGTTTTCTGTCCAGTATTGTACTTCTATGCATAATACACTTTTTTCTGTCAGATTTATATAGTACAGTATGTCTGTACAACATTTAAGTATATAAATATATACGCAGTGTATACACAGATTAGATTGTGAATGTATTGAATAAGTATGTATATACATATATATTTAATATATGATATATCTAATATAATAAAGTATATTATACATACTGTATACACACATACGTCATACATACAGTATATATAAATGTATATATTATCTAGTGCATTTTGCCTTGTCTGATGTAAATGTTTAAGATGTGTATATTTCATATAAATAAGTAGTTAATTTTGTCTTTATTTGATATTGTGGAAATATATTTTTATTCCCAGGACACTAATCGTCATTCTTAGAGTGATTCCTACGGTGTATCATTCATCCATGAAGATCCATGTAAGCAACTTTATCGGGTGAATACTATTAACATTATTGCTGAGCCCACTTAGCTGACGCCTCTGAAGCGTTGAAAGTGCTGCCAGCGCGTTAGCTATTATATTAATTTTTAACCTACACTAGATCCCACAATTGCTCCCCTTGTAACTTCCCCAAGAAACTCAGTTTATTAGGTTCCCTAAACTAAAACTAGCAGTCTAAATGAACATCTATGTAATCAATCTGGCCTTCAGAAAAATGTTTTAATTGAAGTGTCTTAGAGAGGCGCTGGTTTAACTTTATGTTCAGTCTGGAAGCTGCAGTTTGTGGTTCTGTTTAACTGTACTGCCTTACGCTGACAGGTGTATTACATTACATTAGTTCTAGTTAGCTGAACCTGATAAACCATAAAACCAAAAACTGAGTGCGTTTCTCTGTATTTGCTTGATGTTTCGTACATTTTCACGGTGCCGGTGGACAGCGCGCTGGTCAGCCACTCCAGGTCTCTCAGTTTGAACGGCAGGAGGACGAGGCTGACTCCATGTTTGATGTCCACAGCGCTCTCCGGGTACAGGAAGTGATGCGTCGTCCGATTCCCAACGTCTTTCTCAAACCCTCGAGTCACCGCCTTGTTCATCCTGTGGAGGAGAAAGATGAGGAAGATGAGGAGGAGGATGATGGGAAAGGGTAAGATGTGTGACTTAGACACACATACCTGATTATGGAGCCGTGGGAGTCGATCAGTTTGCCGTTTCCGGACTGTCGCAGTTTGCCGGAGTTGCCGACCACTGCACAGCTACGACATCGGTCGGGGAGGGGCTTGAAGTCCACAGTAGGCGAGGAAATGACCTGGAACATCGCCGACATCACATCCTCTAGAGTTTGGCCGTTACCAGACCGCTGAAGACTCTGTGGAGAGATGGAGCATATTGTATTGTTGAAATGTTGCTTTATCAAGATTTTTACATTCATCTTTTGTTAGTTTAGCTGCTAGTAAAAGCTGCTCTAAAAGTATTTTTTTGATTCTTACTTACTTGTTTTATGCTGTTGATTGTTTATACATGCTCTTACAGTAGAGTGAAACTACAGTACAGCATACTGTTAGCTCTTTTTTGGCTCTCACACACAGTAGATACAGTATACTGTGGATCAGACTGATGATGTTAGCAGCATTTCTACACCCCCCCCCCACCCCTCTGCCCTCCTTTAATCTACTAATGGGTTCTGCAGCAGGATTGAATCTATAAATGCAGGAAAGAGACTCAGACATTTGGCTTTTCATCCAGACTGCTGACAACTTCGACAAAAACAATGTAAAGACTATTTTATGTTCCAATTTTCTGAAGTTACAGATTTTCATTGATGGGTCCTGACTATTTACTGAAATACATTGTATGACCATCATGCAGGACATGCACTCTACTTTGGTCTTATGTGATTCAGCTGATTAAACAGTTCTCAGTGTCGACACATCAATTCAATGCTGTCACTTCCTGTGTGCAGCCCGTTTCTGTAAAGGAGCTCCCAATTTGTTACTGCACCACAGTCAGTTATTAAAGAAAGCAAAAAAGGAGACCTGTAAATCTTATTTACAATCTTTTTTTTTTTTTTTACTTATTTTGGTGATTTACTTCATTGTTAATGTTAAGTATAAATATTGACATAAAGGCGATCTGAGGTTAAGTCACTGATTAAACTGCTCTAAATCCTATTATATCTTGTCAAATACAATTTTATTCCAAGTAACCTCAGACTGATAGAGAGGAATTCACTTTTGTTGCTCCATCAGCTACAGTAACATTATTTTTGGTCCTCACCAGCCACCATTTGAGCGCGTCAGGGTCAAAGTTGTTGTTGCCGTCTCGGAGGATGGGCTGCTGTTTGGGGTCGTAGCGTTGTCTGAACCACTCTGACGTTTCCAGGTCTGAGATACAGGACTGAACACAACCACAGGAGCTGAAAGAGGGCGACACAGAGGAGTCAGACAGGGACAGACCAGAGGATCATGGGATACACAGAGTCTGTGACCTCCTGTGTGTTACCTCGTGTCGTCCTGGGACTCCTCAAAATGCTCATCTTCAGGTTCGGGGGGGCCGGGAGGAGGGGGGTTCTCGGGAGGGTCAGGGGTCAGATCAGCAGGAGGTGCTGGGGGTTCAATTACTGCAAACAAAAACAGACAGATAGTCAGAGAACAGTGCATCATGGGAGCTCTGCTAACAATGTTAGCATCAATGATACAATCACAACACTACTTCTGCTAATGATACTACTACTAATATTATCCGAATTTTACAACTACTTCTCCCTCTAATACTACCACTGCTGCGTCTGCTACACATCTTTGTCACAAGTGTTTCACAAACACATTTGAGGGATCACTGCTCGGTGTAGTCACGCGTCTGTCCGGGAGATGTTTCTTTACCTAGTGATGATGATATCAGCTCCTCACCCGCCTCCCTGCTGATAGGGGTGGCCCGGGCTATTGACAGAGGCAGGAAATGTCTCCTTTGAATGCTTTGACTGGCAAGCATGAGGAAGAGGATGGCAGCAATCACCACAGCAACGCACACCTTCCTCCTCAACAACATGACTGGGCGGACGATGAGTGGGCGGCGGCAGAAGGAAGGACGCGTTGAGACGTTCAGCCTGCTATGTCAGCATATTTGGACTGTGTCATCTGGACATTTTCCCATGTCTGGTCATGTCTCCACCCTGCCTTATTTCCATGAAGCCTGAGTGTGTAACTTCTTGCCCTGTGAACCACGCTGCTTTCTGATCGGTGGAGACGGGATGGATGGTCACACCTGGGTCAGACAGAAAGACACAGCGACATCAGCATCATGAAAAAAATAAATTACGTGGAAATTATTTTTGTTTGCTCAAAACTTCATTATTCTTTACATTGTTTTATGTAACAAAATTAGAGATAGAGGCCCAAACATTTCCCCCAGTAGCTGCAGACTAGTTCAACTCCACACAGTTGGACCCATCAACGACAACTGTGGGCAACAGTCTTTATATGTGGCTGCCTGCTCAGAGTGTTGTTGGACTGCTCCAGTAATAGATCATCCATTACAGATACCATGCCCTGAACCAGGTTCATTAAGGTCAGCTGGACGACTGAACAGACTTTTATTTTATTTATTCTTTCACTTCAAGGACATTCTTTGTTTTACTAAGTGCAGTTACGCAGATATCTGGTTATTTAGTAATTCTGCATTGAGAGACATATCCCTGTTTATAAAAGACTAATTATCCATCACAAACAATCATCTGACAAATTATCTCGAACAAAAACCATCACCCAAACAAATTATGTGTCACAAAAGACAGATTAAAAATGTAGCAAACCAATCATATCAACTGTAATTCACAATTACAAGTAAAATATCTATAATAATATAACGTTTGACAACAAACAAATATGTCTTTATAATACTATAAATTATTTATAACAATACAAGAAACAAAATATCGATAAACTATTTATACCAAATTAATTATTCATAACTAACAATGTATTATTTATTAAAAATATCCAAATAATTTCAATAATTCGATATTATTAAAAGGTCTTTCATAACAATCTAATTCCCATAAACAAAATATTCATAATGAAACTTAATATAATTTATTAACATAACAAACTATAACAAAAACTAATAAGAAACTATGACACATTTACGATCCACAACAATTTGTTACACACTAAATATCCATATCCAAGAACTTCACTCTGAGAATACTTCCATCAGAACCAGGAAATGACCAAAGAGCAGACAAACAGCAACAAGAACATGAAAACTGTGACAAAATAATATCTATAACTATTTCTAAATCAATAATTACCCATAACAAACTATTTATATCAATGTAATTATCCATAACAAACTATAACAAAGTAATTATCCATAACAAACTATAACAAGCTCATCTTGTCTGTAACAATACTGTAATTTTTAACAAACTTATATCTATAAACAAACTACTTTTAACAAACTAGTTATCTATTACTAACTATTTATAGCCGACTAATAAAATAACAAACTGTACAAAGTAACCATGACAAACTTGTGAGCCATGACAGCCACCACAGCTTCACTTCAGGAAATTACCCCAAAAATAGTGATTGCAACATGAAGAACATGAAACCTGCATTGTAACCGGACGTGGTGTCGTTGATGATGACACAACTGCTGCTGGCGATTGAAGTTTTTAGTAGTTTTTCTAAATTGATGACATCATCTACAACAACACAACAAACTCAGAACCTTCTACCTTGAAAAACACAGGAAGAGAGGTCCAGCTTTTGATTTTACTGAGGAGTGGAGTCACCCTCTTCTTCCCCCCTTCCTCTTCCTTCCTTCCACGCCACACCACACCACACCACACCTCCCCTCTGCTCCTGCAGGAATGTCTCCCTGCAGACAGACTCAGTCTCTGAATACCAATCAGATCTGGATTCAGTTCAGCTTCTCCCGTTTCAGCTCTCGCTCTCCTCCTGTCTGCTTCAATGTCTCTCTCTCCCCCTCTCTCTCTCTCACCGTGCTTGTGTGTGTGTGTGTGTGTGGGCGTGTGTGTGAGTGTGTGTGTGTGTGCGGGTGTAGGCGTAGTCTGAATCAGCTGACCTGTGTGTGTTTCTTCACTACTCTTGTGTAAGTGACATTTACTTCATAACATTTGTAGTAATTGCACACACACTCGCACCCGCGCGCGCACACACACACACACACACACACACACACACACACACACACACACACACACACACACAGAGTTAATAGTATTACTTTTCCTTCTGCTAAATCTCCGGGCAGACCTGCACCTTGTTACATAAAGTGACGGCAATTTCACATCTCACATCTGAAGAAACTGTGAGGTAACATAACCTGCAACACATTTCTGCAGCACTTTAACTGAACTATACAGAGATGAAATAAATTATAAAAACATACATTTTGACCAAATATCTTGATTTCAAAATTGCGACAATATTGTAGGAATGACTAATGGTACCTTGACAAAATATTAACACAATGGGAATTCTGATGACTAATCATTAGTCTTGTGAATAAGTAAGTGCAAGTTTTGGATTAAGAGCAGCGGACTTTGAGACAATCACTGCCCACAGCATCTTTTCACCATCCAACCTGACCAGCCAGACTGCCGCCCGTCTAACGCTGCTCCTGGCTAATGTGCGGTTGCAGTAAAATGAAATGGATGAAAATGGCACTCGGGCTGGCCAAGCAACGGGAAATCCAACACTGTTCTACCCACATCTTTACAGAGACCCGTCTCCACCACAACATCCTGGATCTAGCTGTTGCACTTGACGGACGGACCGTGATCAGCGCTGAGAGAGTGCAGGACTACAGCAGGACGCGGAGAGATGGACTCTGTGGTTACGCCATTGGTGCGAAATGCTCAGATGCAGTCAAAGTGGATGGATAGTGTTTGTCATGATTACAATGAAGTTACAATGAAGTTAGAAACAGTTACAACATCGAAAGACGAGATTAATCAGACAAAAGTAACGTACAAGCTGAAGTGTGGCAAAGGTTGTGAGATTGTGAGACAATGAGTTTGCCAAAAAAAGAGGAACAACAGATCGTGCTACCGGAAGCGGTAAACAAAATCTCCCTCTTAAGCAAGAGATGGCCAGCTGAGAGAGTCCTAAAAAAATGCAGCAACAGAGGAGACGATCTTCTTCCTCCGCTCTCCTACCTTGGATTAACCGACAAGCCGGAGTATGTGAGCAGCCTGTCATCGCATCGGGTCGTGAATTCCCTCAAGGAGTTGGACTTTTCAGCAGGAAGGGAAAGGCTTACCGGAAGGCTTGACCCCCTCAATCTCTACTACATCTAAGTATTTTGACCAGCCTCAGCTCTTTTAGATGAATCTTTATTATATACTGAATTGTTATCTTTATCAACAAGTATTCTTGATAATGATTGAAAGTAATTGAGATAAGTCTGAGCTGTATGCGTTGCCCTTGCTAAAACTTTGTCATAAACCTTCAACTATAGATAAGCAGAAGTTCAGGACACTGATTTTATGTCTCTTTGATGGAAGTAAAAAGTAGATAATAAATGTGCAAAATATCTTAAAAAGGTTCTTAAAGGTTACTCTAGCCTAACAAATTGAAATAGTCACTGAGGGTTTTACCAAAGGCCCCTAAAATCCAACCTAGCACCCTAGCAGATCATTTAGAGGAGAGCTGTCGTTAACGGGCGTGGCTGGTGGCCATATCTGACTCAGGGGCTATTCGGGTCAGGTGCCAAGCCAGCGGAAGCAGGGCAGACGTTCGGTAGCGAGTCTCCTCGCTGCCAGCTTAAGCAGTCCCTATTTCAATCCCATTTTAAAGTAACACCTTGTAGGTTTAGGGACCTAAGCCTTTATAACGGAGAGCTGGTCCAGTACCTCCTGGACAGGGGTATACTAGGGATCTAACAGTAGTCTCATTTTACCATTGAATGAACACATTTAGTTCTTTAAATTAGTCATATTTTAAACTCTGCACGAAAAAATACCACACAACTCTCCATTGATTATATTGAAATAACACGAACACTTTAATCTGTGGTCGTTATCATGAGGCTCATCACTGATTCTCTTCTTGATTAGTCAGAGGCCAAAGACAATAAATTGTACAATCACAGTGTCACAAATGTCTATCTGACAAGTATCACTATGCGTTGCGGCTCCTTCAGTAACATTCATTTATGTCTGAATATAGACAGACAAAAAGACTTGTAACAAAAGACTAAATTGTTCTGTATTTCCTGAAAAAGGCTAAATACCACTGTAACCACTCATAGAATAACTGCAATTACTACCATACTTCTACAACCACAGTCACTGTGATTTTGGACGAGTCAGGACAGATACAGATTAACAGATCAACGCACTTGCACATATTTGTTCACATTGTTTGTGTCCTGGACAGGAAAGGGCACGACTTTCATGAGAAAGGCTGGGGAAAGTTCCTGACAGGAAGTTAAGCCCCTGGATTGGCATCTGTATTAGCATGTTAGCACAGAGCATGACTTTGTAGTGCCGCGTTTACTGTGCAAACTTGTCCTGGTACAAAGGACTTTAGCACAGAAGCGGATCAGAACAAAGTGATCAGCTTTCCACACAGAAAAAAAAACAGGGATAAATGGATCAATACGTCCGTTAAAAAAATGAGTTTTGGAAAGAAGTCCATAACTATAAAATTCATGAACTCGAGAGGTGAAGTGTGATGAGTCATTTGAGTGGTGGTGCATCGGTCATGTTCATTTCAGAAAACAACAACATTGCTGTCTTCCTCAAACTGATTAAGTGAAGACGTTTTGTCATTTATAGAGAAGTGCCTTTTATGTTAATGTTCCCTGCAGCTTTAGTTGATAAGCCCCTGAATGTTTTTGCTTTTTATCAGTCGAATCACTGCAGTTTTGTTAGTCATTGCTGTGTCAGTGCACACAGAGCGGTGTTGTAAACGTTTCTTTTAGCCGTCCTGCAATTGCTAGAAATTTCTTCATGGCTGACATATTATGACTTTTGGTCTTTGGTCTGTTCTGGACTTATCTGTTTGAATGAATGAATAAATGTTTGCGAGGTGTACTAAGGAAAAACAACCTTACGACTTATAACAGGAACACTGTTATAAGTCATTTAGCGTCATTACATGATCCAGGAGACTCCTCTGTTTCTACACTGTATTAAAAGAGATCTCTGAGTAGGACAGAGTCAAGAGGACAGTGGAGGGTTAATGGCTATCAGCTGAGTCACAGTGTTTGTATGTTATTTTAGGTTTTTTTTGGGGGAGGTTGGGGGGGGTGTTAAAGGTCACATGGTTTCCTTTGCAGAGAACACCATGTGACAGCACTCCTTCCTGTCTTTCTCCCTGCAACCTCTGACCCCTGCGTTGACACCAGAATGGAAACCAGCTGCTCTGCTGATGGAGCACAGAGACGAGCTGGAAAATAACGACACCACAGAAGAAGAACGGTGTCAGTTCGTCGACTGTCCGTTCTGTTTACACAGATTGACCGTCCACAGAGAAGAGGGGAGGACTATGTTTTACTGTCTGTTTAACCAGTGTTTCCCACACATACGCTTTACCCGGGAATCCCTCCTGGTTGCATGTACGTTGCGAAACAGCTCCGCTATGGTTTTGCTCTGTGCTCCATCGTCCGTCAAACCCCAACCGGCTGTGTTTTGAGCACTGCCGGACAACCCATAGACTAGAGTGAAAGCTATCAGCTCCGTAGCCGTAGCGGATCGGAGATGGACTGAACACGGATCTGGTGGATTTTGGGGTTAAGTATACGTATACTAACAGCCGCAAAAGTACATGTGGTGACCCATTTAAGCATTTTATGGGATTTTTTTCCTGTCCACGAGAAAGTTGCGATCTGCGATCAAAAGTTAGAAATTTCAGTATTGTGTCAAAACTGGTCTGTGCTGGTGGCTGCAGGTTGGTTGGACGTGTGTCAATGGGAACAGGATGCGGCGCGGGAGTCATTCATCCGGGATTGGGACGGGACAGGAGTTTGTTTGTGGAAAGGAACAGGTGTGAAAATTTACTCCTTTATCATCCTCTTATCATTACTTACAACACAGTTATTAAACAGGTGTAAAACAGAAGATGTGGCTCTCCACCCATTTACTGTCACCGCAACCCGGATAAGTCTTTACCTGCAGCAGGTGTACAGTAAGACAACCGCAATGTCTATGAACTTCATATTACAACCGCTGTTTCGCACACATATGGTTTATTTGGGCACGCCGCCAAAGTACAGAATATTAACAGCTGCCCAAGTACATTTGGTGGCTCATTTTAGCATTTTATAAGCTACTTTAATTTTTTTCCGCCTCCCGTCTACCGCCGATCACAAAAGATCCGCAGACAGTAGAAAGACGCTCTCTGGTATTACATCCCTCCCGTAAACACACCGATTATGATGTGACCTCCTCTATTTAATGTAGGCCGACTTATACTGTTTGGACAAACTTGCAGGTGTTATGATCTTGTTTTTGATCAGCTACATAATGAACAAGCTTCCTGTTTTGTTTGCGGTTTTGTGACACATATCTGTCTCTGAGATTTCTGTCTCTACCAAAATACAACAGATGAGTTATTGTTCACTGTTTAGTTTAGTTTTGTTTATGCTGACTCGTCCAATTCTACCATTTTTACACCAAAGCTAGCTCATATTTGTGGGTATTTAATCACTGGTAAACGCTAAAAATAGGCAACTGACCACTTTCCCATTAACAGTAGACAAGTGTGCCTTTATGCTTTTTTCCGGTGTCACATCTGGTGTCTCAAATGTGCCTAATTTAACGTAGTCACAGCTTTTGCACAAATGCTTTTGTTTTGACAACTTTGGCTTTTTTTGTTCAATGAAAAATTACTTTTATATTACTAAAAATAAAGAACTGAAATGAGTATTGTTTTAGTATTAATACCAAAATGCAGGTATTGTATCAAAACTAATAATTAGAAATTTTTTTACTGAGCGTATTCAGACAGAACATATTCTCACATTAACACTATAATCTAAATCTAAAGTGTTTAAAGTGATTGTACTGGAAAAGTCCACACTGACTCAGCAATGAAGGACATACTTACAGAAAGGTTTCCCAGTCATCACGAGACAGACTGTCACACAGACTTTAAATAAAAAACAACTCAAAAACATAAACTTATACACAAACAAGCCGCTTGAATTTTACATTCTTCCAAACTACATCTGTTGTTATAATGACTTCATGAGTAAATGTCATGCAATCCTGAGACAGCCTCGATCCCAGAGAAGTTGGGACGCTGTGTGAAATAGAAATGCAATCATTTGCAAACGAACTGTGTTTACCAAAAACAACTGTACGAGCTGACATAACCATAAATTTCACAGCCAGGTGAACCTCGCCCCATCCTCGCTTGTGATCGACTGAACCTTTTCATACCATATCATGATACTATCATCAGATACGGCCTGGAATGATTCAAACAGGTGGGTTTTCTTTAGTATTTCACAACTTTCCCAGTCTTTAGTTGTTCCTGTCCCAACTGGTTTGAAAAATGTTGCTGGCATTAAATTCATATAATCATAATTCATATAATTAAAGAAAAGAATGAAGTGGATGAGGTAAACCTTTAAATACTTTTGTCTTTGTACTGTTTTCAGTTGAGTATGTCTCAAAAAGGGTTAGCCAATTATCACATTTTTTAAAATTTGTTCTACACAGCGTCCCAACTGTTTTGGGAGTGGGGTTGTAAATACAGGCCCTGATGCTGACACGTATAAAGCAGAGTGTGAAACATGTGAAAGAGATTTGACAAAGGAGCCACACACAAACTCAAACTTAACTGTTCAAAAAAAAAAGGGAATTACTAACCCAAGAGGGCTGTTACACAACCCAGTGTTGACAGACACAAATTGAAATATCAAGTTAGAGCTTGTTTTAAGGAAGTGTTGAAATTAAACAACACAAACACAGAAGATGGAGGGGAAAAAAACAACGCTATATCAATGAAAGTACAAATCAGAATTGTGACAAGTTGAGTCACTTGCAGCCTATTTACACCTGGTTTTAAAAAGCGATCTATATCCCAGCAAGTTAATGCAATGTGTAAATGCATCGTGATCGGATCTGGCTGACCATATCTGGAGGTAGTCTGGCTGTGTTCGTAGATAAGTCTTTTATTTTCTGTGAAGCCAAAGTGCAATTCATGAAAGCAGTGACTCAAGTCGACCACATCTCTGATACCTTTCTGTTTCTCCTTTCTCTACCAGCGACGTTATCTGCTTTCTTCCTCAGCAGTACGTTTTACGTAGTCACCCACAAACACACCTCCCGTTATAAATAATGTAGCCAATCAAAACCAACGCGTATCAAATGACAGCACACCAACCAGATGCAAGTTTGTACAAAACAACGGCATAAGTAGGCCGACGTCACCTGACTATACCTAACCGGCCCGGCCCCTACTTTATCGAATATGTATCGAGTTTTTAAAATCCCGGTATAAAATCCCGATTCAGCTTTTCACTCAAATCGTTGGGCCTGTGTTGTTGTTTGTGGTGGAGAGGCACTCAGGACATTATAGTGTTTTGGGTTTTTTTTGTATTCAATTAATGACTGTTTTATCCCTATATTTTATTAATAATAATGATTGATTTATGTTTTGATCAAGATAGCGCTTTCTCAGTTCCTAAGTTCCCGTTTTTTACCACTTACTCTGTGTATGTGTGTGTGTTTGATTGAGTGCAGCACTTTGTGTTACTTTGCTGTATGAAAAGTGCCAACAAATAAAGTTTGACTGATTGACTTATTTATAAATATCCATCACAGTCACGTGATGCATAGTTAAATTGACTCCCTTCCGGTACGAATCCCACAGGAATCCAAGGAGACCCGCAGGATTCTCAAAAAAATGTCAGCCTCTAGAAAAAAATCATTTTCTAACCACTTCATCCAATAAACATGCTCAACAGATCGTAAAGAAGCTGCTGTATGCTGAAGATTACACTGTACTTAATTAGGATGTCCAAAAACCATTACAGATTTATGTTGCTATCAGCTGATCCAAAAATTGGTAATGGCAGCTGTAATTTTATGTCATTATACAACAATATTTCCTCACACAGTAAATTTTCTTTGAGCTTCTTGATAAATTGTTTGTGGATAAAATAAGTAGACAGGATTGTTAATGTTTAGCACTTCATCACAGTTGGACTGTCACTTTTTCAAAAGTTGGAGCGAATTTGAAATAACACGAGTTAATTTAAACCATCATGACCTATCGTGAAAATACATTGTGGTTGTGGTCATTTTAGATATGATACTGCCTCCTTCTACTCAGTCAGTTTGAGATAGAGGCAGGGACCGACCTCCAGTTCAGGAAATGTGTTTTTTTTTATCCTTGTTAACAGAACTGCAGGGGAAATGATAGGAGCAGCAGAGAAAGAGGGAAGCGGGACTACACTGAGTGTAAAAACACTGACCTCACTCGACCCAGAACACCATATTTATTGTAGAACTGACACAATTTGACAATCAGTGGATTAGATGACAACAGAAAATGACTTTGATAATTGATTAATGGTTAGCCAAATATTTACAGGTTCCAGCTACCCACGTGTTTTAGATTGTCTGCCATTTTCTGTGTTGGTCGAATGAAACAACTCCTTGAATATGTTGAAAATGGCCATTTTTCATATTTTTTTTACATTTTCTACAACGTATAAAGCAAATGAATAATAGGTCAATTGGGAAAAAAAAAAATCAACAGTCATACAGTCATAATTTCTTGTGCGTCCACTGGCTTAATCTAGTCTTTTCCATTCATTCACGATGCCTCAGGTGCCTCGTTTAGTCACAAGCTAATGTTACTGAATGCAGTTTTGTTTCCAGGCCAGGGTTTGAAACAGCTTTTTCAAATGTAAGATTTAAGCACTTTTCAAGCATTTTAGTTACAAGGTACCACAACAACACATCCAAATTGTTACTAGTAGTGCATTTGCAAAAAATAAAATGTACATATTATTTAATAAAATATACAGGACGACGGGATTGTTTTGATTCAAATATTAAAAATGTTTTGGTTATCATGTCTAAATTATGTCGAAAATTTTCATTCATTTCATTTTTCAAGGACTATAAATATTAATTTAAGCATATTCCAAACCTCTAAAAAAATAACAGTTAAATTGAGTAATTTTCACAAACTTTGTACTCGGTCGGCTGCGTTAAGGAGAATTTTTGCTTTGAACAAATGAACGTTTTATTCACTACATCACATTCATGTAAACATGTAGAACAAGACTAATGTTAGCAGGTCTGTGAAGCTAAGTCACAGTGATGCTTTGAGCTAAATGCTAACATTCTGGTGTTTAGCAGGTATGAGGTTTCCCATGCTCACTGCGTTAGCATTCAAACATTTGCTAATTAGCACTAAAGCAACAGCTGAGGCTGATGGGAATGTCATTAGCTTTTGCAGGTTCCCGGACACATATCCAAGTCTTGGTTTCCATGACAACAGCAGAAACAGGACATCATTATTTCCTTTAAGTGCCACTGACCAGAGACAGGATGGAAAAAATGTGGAGCTGAAGCTCCGAAAAAAGGTTTTAAAAGAGACCAGAGGAAAAAGTTAAACAGACACACACACACACACACACACACACACACACACACACACACACACACACACACACACACACACACACACACACACAGAGTTTGAATGGTGACCTCAGCAACAGCTCAGAAAGAATAACAGTGGTCAGAAACACACTGGACTTCCTGTTACAGTGCTGACTCACAGACAGTCAGACACTTAAACTCTGTAACGTAGTATTATATTTTTGTCTCCACATCATAATTGTCCTCGAGGTCCGGCTGTCTGCTGTGTAAAGATGACACTTATTTCCTGTCCGTCTGTCCTGGAAGAGGGATTTTTTTGTTTCCATGGATCACTTTAAGGATAAAAGGTGTCACACACTAGACCGGCTGTAGAGATCTCTGAGGAATTAAACTGCTTGAGACAGACAGTCAGTCAGGTCTGTAACAATCTGCTTCTGGTTCAGATTTAGAAGCGGGCCTCTATAATTACATCTGTCCAAATGCAGAGACGGAGGATTGACTCACAGACCACACAACCTGTCCCTCTATCTGTTATTATGCTGTGTGTTTCAGATGTCACATCAAACATGGTTTTAAACACCAACACACAGACAGAAGCGATGTATAAAACATGGCAGACCCTGAGCACAAGATAAAACATCTAGACTCCTCCCTGAGTACCAAACATACACTTAACATTTCTACATAAAATTGCTGCTTTCCTCAATGTATAACAGTCTTAGGGCTGGGCGATATGACCTTAAAACAATATTTTTAGGTCATATCATGAAACACAATATACTGTATACCACGATATTTTGAATTCCTCTCAAAAGCACTTCATTAATTAATGCTGGGGCGGGGCGACAAACGCATCACAAAATATTGGCCAAAAATTTCACATATCAGTAATGTGGATATAATGTGGGTAAAAAATACAATGCAGACTTTAAAACCAGGAAAAGACAACACTTATGCCGTATCATGATATAACGATTTCCAGTATCTAAAACGTTGAGGTCAAATTTATATTGTCCCACATAGTTTATTACTTCACTATTTAAATATTATAGGATTACAGTAGAAACCACTGGCTTACCAAGTTATACTGTAATACTGTGGGAGTACTAGAATTCAGCAAAGAGCAACTGACAAACTGAATATATCACAGAAAAACTGTGGATATTATAATGAAGTTAACCTACAATCAGATAACTACAGACTACCAACTAACTATGGCAAATTATAGGAACACTGCAAGAGATAATAATACAGTAAAGTACCATAAAGTCCAAATAGAGAACGACAGACGTACTATTATAGACATACTGTAAGTATTTATTTTGTAAAGTGTAGGAGATTAAATTACAGTAAATTATAATAAAATCAACACAACAGAAACCTGTAGGCGATGCTGCATAAAGAAGAAAAAGCTACAATAAAATAGCCACAGGCTCAGCAAATATATAAACGCAACAATTTTGTTTAAATAAAAAGATCAGAGACTTTTTCTGTGCACACAAAAGTCTTATTTCTCTCACATTTTGAGCAGAAATTCGTTAAAATCTACATCAGTCAGCACTTCTGCCTTGGCCAAGATAATCCCTCCACCTGACAGGTGTGGCATATCAGGATCGCAATAAAAGGGGCATCTGAACTGTACACTTTAATCTCGAATTATACGACAGTACAGCGACATAAAAACAGAGCAGACACTTCATGGGAATATAGTGTGAGTACAAGGTGTGGTTCTACTTTACACAGTAAAGATGTAGCAGATGGCTGCAGGAGATTAAAGTAAATTAAATTAGATTTGTTTAATAATAGGAATATGATCGACACAGCTAACCGAGCATCTAATTTAAGGTGTTCGAGGAGAATAAAACAAAGTGAATACAGCAGACAGACTCAAGGATAGAATCGAGAATCATTATAAACATACTGTAACAACATAACATACTATACTCTGTCTCTGCTGTTTGTGGTTGTGCTGCTGCAATTATCTTCTGAGGATCAGTCAAGTTTTATTGCGCCCTTCCTCATCGAGGGATAACGAGAAGTACAGTCTTTTGACAGTCTGCAATAAAAAATCAATACAACAAACAGCAAGTATAACAAGAAAGTGTAGGTGTGATAATAAAGAAGATAACTACAGGCTTCTGCAGATGAATTTTGCGGAGATTTTATGAGAGATAATAATACAGCAGAACAGAGGGGGCGAAAGTACACAAATTCAGATAATTGTGTCAAAAAGACTGTTGCGTAAACGTCTTTACTCGTGTAAAAGTAAGAAAGTAAAGGCCCTGAATGTGTATAAAAGTAAAAAGTATCCCTCTGAAGGTTATTTCTACCGGCCTACGTCATTTTAATATATTTCGAAGACTACTAACGTTAAAGGTAGTATCGGTAGGATTTGTCCGAGCGGTACAAAGATCACCACATTCCCAGGTCGTCAAATAGCAACATGTTAGGTTGGTAAAGTGTACCGAGCAGCAACACACTGAGAAAGTAAGAAAATCCAGGCAGAGGGCTGCAGGGTCTCTGCAGATACGAGACACTAACACGCCTTTTCCCCCGACAATCAAGTCCCCCTCTCCGTCTGTTTCCATCTCTTAACGTCTGCCGAGCCTGATATGCACCGGTAGGTTGAAATGAGTTTTGTTACGTTGTGAAGGCGGCGTGCAGTGACACAAAATAAAATCATTGAAACTAAAGTAAAGAGCCTGTTTTAAAAATGTGCGGAGAAGAAAGTACAGATATTTGTGTTCAAATGTAGGGAGGAAAAATAAAAAAATGTGAGTTAATAAATACTCAAGTAAAGTATAGATATCTGAAAATCAACTTAAGGACAGTGAGAAAATGTAGAAATTAGATACTAAAGTGAAGAACATTAAGGAATTTTATAATATATATATTATTTTATTCTGTTCACACTCTTAAATTCTTGTATATATTTTCTTTTATATACTCTTTTATTATATGTTTGCATTTGTGTTTTCTATCGATCCATCCACCTAAAGTAGATACATTTCTAATTTAATTTTCTAATTAGAATTACATTTTCATGTTAAAATTCAAAATCCGTCTTTCTAATCTAATATTATTTACAGTTAAGTTAAAAACAAAACAAACTGTGAATCATACAACCCATGTGTACTTTATGTGGCTCTATACAAACACTGTCAGAATATTTTACACAATATTACAGTAAAATATACTGAAGTAAATATTGTAGTACTACAAGACACTACTAAAACATGTCAACTACTCCATATACATAGTTTTTAAATATTAAGAATACTGTGAAATGAACTTAATATTACAAGAGTGAGGTTAAAATAGCGGAAGTTATAACGGTACTATAGGAGATGTGATCTGAGGTGACTGTAGGAGACGCTATAATGAAGTTAGCCCACAATAACAAAACTACAGGTTGCTTTTATAACTTTTTAAATGTTGTGATATTATCAAGAGTTCGTGGGTGGAAGGAGTCAGACAGTTCAGACCAGACGTGACATACTAAAGGAGGACAGTGCGGTGGTCGTGGAGGGGTCTGACTTCTGCAACACTGTGGAGGAAAACATGAGCTAACAGATGAGCTGTAAAAACACGAGTATCACAGCGCTGTCACAGAGAAAGTAAGAGGCAGAAAAAGTCTGAAGACAGTTTGTACCCCTTCGGCACCCCCACCTCCACCTCCACCCTGCCTCTCTTGCTTCTTATCGTCCACACACTCCTCACACATCCACACGACAGCAGCCCGAGAGAACGACCCCCGGCTGCTTAAATCGCCAGAAAACTACATGAAGTTTGGTGTGTGTGTGGGGAGAGGAGGGGGGGAAACTTTCCGAAGTTTTCAGTCGGGAGTTTCTAACCCATGCTGCCGCTCAACACACACACACACAAACAAGAGGTGTACCCGGGTCCAGACACACACACACACTCACACGGTACCCGGCGAACAACCGGCTAAATGACACAAATCTCAGTTGAGAGCAAAGTGAGGAGGACTCACATGAAGCGGCGGCGGCGGCGGCCGGATGGGTTTTCTTCTTCTCTTCTTCTCTTTGTGAAGCAGCGGAGCTCAGGGCATGATGATGCAGCGGCGAGAGGCCACGCCCACCAGGGGAGGGGGGGGGCGGGGAGGGGAAGAGCGGGAGGGAGGGTGGAGGGAGGAGGAAGGAAGAGCGGGGTTTCTTTCGTTTGCGGCTTTTTTTGGGTGTGTTTGTGTGTGTTTGTGTGTGTTTGTGTTACATCTCTCGAAAGACAAAAAAACTGTCAGGATGTCAAAACCTTTTTTGTCAATCAGCTGCAAAAAAAAAAATCTGGATCTCATCAGAAAATATATAAAAACAACACAGTTTCATCACCACCTCATGATAAATGACACATTTATCATTCATATATCATATCATATTATTATGCATATCATTATTATTATTATTATTATTTATTTATTGATTATTATTTTATTTTTATTCCGAATATGCAAATAGTACAAGGCTTCCTGACTGCTACTAAGCAAATTTTTTGCACAACGTAGTACAGAAATGAAAATTTGAGGAAGCAAAAATAATAATAGAGCACAGAAAAAACAAATAAATGACATATTCGAAAAGGAGTGAGAAAAAGCATAGCTTGTTAGCTCTCACCCCTTTGTCTAGATAAAAATTATATATATATATAATTATATATTAATATATATACATATATATACACACGCATACACCCATACACTTACATATACACATACACATATATACACATATACACAATATCATTGTTATTGTCCTGTGTGTGGTGTTGAACATGACATCAAATACAATGCCAGTCAGAGTGTCTTCAACTTGTCTGTTAATAATCTTGACAATAAGCTTTGAATATCTTGGAGATTTTGATCAGTGCACAAGCAAACATGCCTTCACACAAGTTTAGTGTGTGTGCACAGATGGAGTGAAGATGTGTCTGTTCAGAGCATACTGTACACCGCCGTACACTGCACACTTGTGGTCACACCACAGAAAAGTATGTCTTCCGGCAGCCTGTAATGATGCCGTGATAATATTACTAAGAGGCCTAGATGGGAAAGTGCAAGTGAAATGTTTGTTGCTGCAAGCTGTTTTAAGAAATCACATGTATATATTTATCACCTTAATGTGTCTGAAAATGAAATGCCCCTGGTTTAGCAGTTGTGGAGACTCTGGTACAGCTGTCTCTTTGTGAGACACTGATGCATATTATTTTGTATATTATGACCTTTTATTGTGAGTCTGTAAGTAATTTATTTAATGGTCTTCTGCAGTGAAGTTTTGCATTTGGAATATGAAACATTTGAATTTATTGGTTGATTTTTTTTAAAGGTGCTTTTCTGTTTCAATTTAATTTATTGTCCACGCTCACCTCTTGAAGTAGCTCGTTGTTGCTAACAAACAGTAGCCTGCTGAAGTGAGAGAGCCGAAGCTTCTGATAATGTCTAAAAGTCGAAAAAATTGCAGTTTTTCCTAATTAAAGTAAAATATCATGTAGTTTTGTGGTAAACCGCTCAGTGAACTACATCGCTCGCTCAACACACGTCACCAACACCGACATGGCCAACTGATTAAGAGATAAGGGACTCTCTTAGCCCTAGCCTAGCTATCTAGCTAATTAAGCTATTGCTAGCTCCATTCAATAATGATATGAAAATGCTATCTTGCTGAATTATAATGTTTCCGGCTGACTTTAAAAAAAAAAAAATGAACTGAATTATACATACATGTTTTGCCAGAAGCTAAAGCTACATTACATCTCAATGATGTAGCATGAAATCATAACTTCAAATGAGATCAGCTTGGAGACACACAGGAAGTGAGACGGGCTCGTTTGCTTGTCTCCACCAGTATTCACACAGGAAATGACAACAAACTACTTGTGTTGTTTTGTTTCTGTGCTGCAGTGCATTCTGGGATGGACTCTGGACATAGAGGACATCTCAGAGCTGATCTGATGATGTGATCGGTGGATTCAGTCTAAATGAATTAACATGACAGTAACAGAGGAGATAACAGACAGAGAGACACAAGAACAAGCTGAACTTTCCATAATTACATTATTCCTGTATATACACTCAAACAAACCATTAGAGACACTTTTACATTACAGAGTAATCTGATCTATGTGAAACGCAGTATAGGCCTAAATATATCCAGTATGTATCAGTCCAGCTTTAAAGTGCAGATCCTGAACGCAACACCTGCAACCTCTCATTTCAAAATTGTACACAGTCCCACAGACATCAGCAGATATAAAAAAAAACATAATAATAAAACAAAAACAAAACAATATACATAAACAAGGCTCTACCACGACTTTAAACCACATCAGCTACATCACTGTTCTGGACCAAACTAACTGAATAACTAAATAAATTGTATAAACAAATAAAATGACGTTAACGGTACAGAGGAGTGTGTGAAAACCTATAAATCACAGAAGTTAAAGAAAATAAATACACAGAATAGAACTAAAGTAGTAAATAGTTGTAAGAGATGACAATAAAAACAGTTGAACAAAGGAACAACTACATTTGAGGTAAACAAGTAATGTCCTGAAGTCATTAAAGCAACATTATGTAGAAACTGACATTATGTACGAGTGTAACACCACTGTCAGACGAAATGTAGGCGCTAACTAACTACAAACAAAACTCATTACGTCATATCTATGTGAGGTGTGAACTTGAAGTAAACATGTATGTGACGCTGTGATCCTCTCACTGAAGTGACATAATGTTGCTTTGAAAGAATGAACAGATCTGAGAGACGTGGATTAATTATTCCAGTCTGACGGTGGATTACATCTAAATGTCATCTAAAAAAAAAAGAGGGTTATTTCCACCGAGGGTTTTCACATCACTCTGCTGTAAATTGCATATTGGTCCTGGTGGAGCATCATGCTGCTGTTGAACGGGCCTGAATGTGACTCCCTTTAATATCAGGTCTCTTTTTTCTAAACGTATTTATCCACGTTGAGTTTGCTTTCTGCAGGACTGCGACTGATAACAGCACATTTTGGTGCCTCTTCAAAAACACAATAATGTGTTTCAACCTGGATTTCTGGATGTGGTGCGTTTGTGTGTTTTCACGTTATAATGACCTGCAGGACGGGCTGAAGAGAATGTTGCACTTATGTTGACAACAATCGTACTCTTTTCTATTTTTAATGAAAAAAATACTTATACATCCTCTTCTGGTCATGTACTACTTCCTCTTTCACTGCCAGCTGACATGTAGAGTTTCCTCTTCGAGTCTCCAGCATGTCGATGATGTGCACTTTCTGACAAAGTTCACATCAGGATGAACTCTCTGTCTTATCTTTGTGTCACTCACAAACTTATCTCATGTTACAACTTGTTATCCCTCTACTTGTTATCTTCTGTTGTTTGCATGTGGTCCTGGATACAAAAGTCTTTATTGAACACCAGATGGAACGTTGGAGTGCAGCAGCAATAACCTCAGTCTGTGTGTTTGTGCGGCCATATATTCAAAGTACACGGGCTGTAAAATACACTGCATGTTTCATAAACGTTTTTCATTCATATGCGAAACAAATGTCACATACAGTATATTTACCTTACTGCATTTATCTATATTGGTAAATAATAATAGTACTAATAATAATCACAACAACAACCAAACAGTTGAAATAGATAAAACCACATCACTACACGACTCTTCTCGTTTATCTTTCAATTTAATTTAATTCTCCAGCTTCCTGGTTGCAGCCTTTGTCATACACCAGCCAGTGCACATGATGGCAATCAGCCCAGGTAATGCGAACTGCATTAAACTGCATAAACTCTAAGTACTTGCAAGATAATGTTAACGAAGTTAGCTCACATATAGAGAAATGAAGGAGATAAAAATAGCAAAGAGCGAGTGAAAGAGTAAGCAATATATCGAGTAAAGAGAAAAAAATAAGTTATTTTTTTACCATCAGAATGACGGTTAAATAAAAAAATGCTTTATTTCATTCAACACTCCCTTTAATAATTTAACTAAAAATGTTATTTATGTTTTTACTCCACGGTTTCGGGCTCCACACTGTGAATGTTTCACGTGCGGTTGTGAACAGATGTGACAGATGTGACAGCAGCAGGTGAGTCTCAGAGTTTATTATCAGTTTTAACAGTAACATATGATCAATAATCTAGTGTAACAACAGAGTATGACTGAGTACTGAGAGAGCAATAACATCACCAGGTCCATCAGGTTAGTAGCAGACACATTTGTTAGTAAGAATATTGTTTGATGCATTTACATTGCAGATAAAGGTGCATTCCCCTCATGAAGTTTGATCACATTTCAGATTGAGACGGCAAAGTCACATTATGTTCAGTCTGTTCAAGAGCGTATTAACAGTCGACTGCTGAAAAGTGTTACACTGAAAATAGAAAACCAAAACTTGAATTGAATATTGAACCCCTGAAGATAAACAATAAGCAACAAGGATATTATAAAATGCAGAATAAACTGATATATCTATGTAGTTAAAAACATACTGTACGTACTGCGTTTACACATGAACATAAAACCTGTAAACCTGTAAAGTGGTTTCCTGTTTGTCACAAACTGGTTGTATTTAAGGCAGAAGGCAGCACAATCTGTTAAACACCTGAGTCAAACACAGAGCGCCCTCTACAGGAGCTCTGCTGTACTGCAGGAGGGCGGTTTAAAGGGACGGGTTGTATATTTTTGTCCTGACGTGAACTCTCATTGAGCTCAAACTGGAGACAAACAGAAGAAACGACTCTTCCAAAGTTTTTTTTTTCATCCCACAAAGTTCTGAAGCAACAGACACACACATATTTAACAGCCTGCTTGGTTTCTGGTTTTTCTGTGGTGCTGCTGTTTCAGACCTTTCTGTGAGCCCGGTCCTGTTCAGTCTTGTCTGGACTCTCAAGCGCACACATGATCGATGCAGCCAACTGAATTTGAAAAACATCAGAGAAATAAGAAAATCACTCGACCTCAGCAGGTCTCTTCATAACAGTGACTTGGACCAGATTAATAATCAACTTCTTAAATTATTCTTGAAAAAAAAAAAATGTTTAGGCATCAAAGACCTTTTAAAGATTTTTGTTGAGGCTTAAAAGTTTTAAAAATGATTTTGGCTCATCGACAAATAAAATCTTTCACAGATTTTGTGACCAACATTCTCGAGACCAGAACAGCCGTTCATCCATCCTTCCTTCCTTCCTTCTACCCAGAATGCCTTACAGACTATTAACTGCCACAGTGAAACACAGAGAGGCTTTAATAACATCCATTAAAGTCTGTAGGACAGGAAATGGGAAACACTTAGAGTTTAGCTAATATTGACAATAACGTGTATTATAATGTAGTGTGATATCATTTCTTTGTAAAAAAAAAACAAAAACAGAGGTATATGAAGCATTCAGGAACAGTATTTCAACACTTTGGTGAGGAGGCTTGTTTGTCGTCATGGTACAGCTATATGTGACAAACATCAGGCGGATTATATAACCCTGCTCGTTTTGAACAGAAAACACGTACAGATATGTTTCTACACTGAATATATATATATATAAGGCTGTTGTGGTTATAGTTTCATTCTGCCTGTCCTGTAAGATTATACTGAACTGTAAAACAACAAGACTACAGGCCCGAGTCACACTAGAATTAAAAAGAGTAAGATTTTGTGAATAAATCTATTAAATTTAATGAAATTACTGCGATCGGTGGATTCAGTCAGCGGTGAATTAAATGTTTTTCATGTCTAATTCAACCTTTGACATTAGCCTACTGACCTCTGATGGAACGGAGAGCTGTACGGTTCTATAAAGGGCTATCTGACAATTATTTTCACAATTAATTGATTAATTGTCTCGTCTGTAAAGTGTTAAAAAATCTTATCTTAGTGGCGTCTACAAAATGCTTTCATCTGAGAGGCTGGAACCTGCAAATGTTTGATATTTTTGCTTGAAAAATGTCTGAAACGATGAATCGATTATCAAAATGGTTGCAGATTAATTTTCTTTCAAATCGTTGCAGCTGTAGTTAAAAATGGAGAAAGCCATTGTAGCGAATATGCTAATACGCTTCAAGAATAAACTATGCAAATACTGCTTTGTTAGCGACAGAGCTAACTAGCTTGCTAACTGACGGTTAGCTGACAGATAGCTAATTGACGGCTAACAAGCTTCAGTTGCTCTTTATGGAATGAAATGATGTACGATCCTGAGAACAAAATGTCGGCGGGGAAAAACAGTCAAGAACAGAGAAAAATGGCTTCTAGACCCAGATATTTAGTGAAGCATGAATTTAATTTTGAAGCTTCTGGTGTGACCGGGCCTATAGTTTAAAATTAATGCCTTTTTTCTTTCTTTTTAGCCTTCGTCTGTTTGTGGTTGAACCTCTTATATTAGCATTTTAAACACTGACGTGGTTTCTACCTTCAATATTCGGCTAAACCGCACAGAAGAACAGAACACAGGTAGGAACCAGGTGACAGGTCTCATCTGATTACACACATAAAATATTATCCAGCATATATCATATATTAACCTCGAATAAAAACCTTGTTTCTTTCTTTTTGATTTCTCTCTCATTAGTTAGATATTTTTTTCTCTATCTTCCACAGAATTCATGACAAGTTACAGCTGAAGCTGAGGTCAGATACCAGGAGGACACGCTCCTGGTTGTTCCTGAAACAGCAACATTTTGGATTTTGGATGTTTCCATGCAATATTAAGGATACCAAATGGCACATACTGGCACTGGATTTCAGTAAAAATGTAAGAGACAAATATCTTTGGTAAGTGGTCATGGCATCAGAGACGTGATGGCCGGAAGAGGTGTCCACGCTGAGACAATAATGGACTCTGAGGACGGAGACAGCAGGTCGGTTTAACCTTACAGTAGTTTTTCCTGTATATAAAAGGATAAAGTCTAAATTTGGACATCAAAAAGTCAGTTGTTGATGTCAAAGATTATAATCAAGATATAATTTAATTCTTGATATGACGGATAAATTCAATCAACGAGACTCCAGTTAAAGTCAATTATTTTCTCTAATTAGGAAACTGGTGGAGCATCACAGTGTCCTGACAGGATGTTAGTCTGAACTGAGGAGACAGTTCTGTAAACATAAACAAAGAAAGAAAAAAAAACAATACAGTCCCTCCAGGATCGTTAAGTTATGTTAATTAATCATTTGTGAAAACTGAACTAATCTGATTATTATTTCTGAAGTCTGATTGGCTACAAAACATCTTCTCATTGGAGCATTTTTGTGGAAAAGTGATTGAGTGATTGTGAGTGTGTGTGTGTCTACAGGATGACACAGCAGCAGGTCGCAGGGTAATCGTCGGCGCTGACTTGGTTCTCGTTGCCGAAGACGTAGTAGACGTGAGAGTCGCCCTTCCACTTGTAGTTCACCTTAGTGATGGGGATCAACTCGACTTTCTGCCTCTGAGAGGAAGAGATATGGTGATGTTAAAGGAATGTTTTCTACATTTTGTGAAAAACACAATGTCACAATGTCCAAAGTTCACCAGCGCCTGTAAAGCTCAGCCTCAACTGACATTTCAACCACTTAAAGTGCAACTGTCTCGAAGATGTGACCTGAATGTCCAACATGTCAACATTTATCTCTTATTCTTAAATGTCTGTATTTACAGAAAGCACTCCTCCTGAATGCATTACATATTTTTATGACCAATATCTTATCTTCGCTGTCCTTGACCTACCTGCTGCAGGATCCTGGAGTTCTGGGCGTACTTGCTTTGGTGCTCCCTGACCAGGCGCTCAGAGGCCTGAGAGATGGCCGGGTTTGGGAACCCGATTAGCGGGTAGAGCTGAGAGGAGACAGAAGGAAAGACTAAAACACAATACTGACAATGTATTTGACTATAACTACTGTCAGGGTTAGGATAAGCTTCAAGGAAATGAATGTAAGTGTATTTAATGCGTACCAGGTACTGGCTGTTCTTGAACAGCTCCTTCCCGCTGACTGAGCTGAGATCACCGAGCTTCAGACCAGAGTTCTGCTCCACCACGTCGTCCTCCACATTGTTAGTCCTAAACACACAGATGTAAACAAATATGAGCATGTTTATACACACACACACACACACACACACACACACACACACACATATAGACACACAGACTAAACATACACACACAGAAAAATATGTATGTATTTTTATCAATTTAAATTCACATCATGCAGGTTTATCTTTTTGCCACCAGAGGGCACCAAAGCGTCACCAATCACTGACCACTAAATCCACTGGATCTACACACTCACTGTGTGGAGAAGCTCAACATGATTCAATGATCCATCAAATTAGTTTGATGTCATAAGTTTTGGTTTCTAGAAACATTTCAATCAGTTTAAGAACACTCTCAAGGTCCATCTTCAAAGACCACTGGGACATCTGCAAGAGACCTTCTCAGGGAACACACCTCAAAGGTTCCAGGAACATTTCTAAGAGCCACCAGAACATCTTCAAGGACCTCTGACATCCCCAATGACTTCACAGGGCCACCCTTGGGGACATATGGACGTGCCTTAAGGACCACTAATAATCTGCCAAGACCATTGAAACATCTCCCAGGACTCAGGGAACCTCGTTAAAGACCACTGGGACCTCCTCAATAACCTTCTCACGGGACTGGGAACTTCCTTAAGGGCTCCCAGAACCACTGGAATATCATTTACTCAGGGAACCTCCTAGGACCTCAGGAACACACCTAGATACACCCCCAAAAGGTTTCAAGTGCCCTTTAAAATCTTATCAAGAACATCTCTGAGGACCTCTGGAACCACCAATGACCCCTAGTAGCTCTTTATGGCTCGATATGAACTTCTTGAAGAACCACTCTAACACCTTCAAGGTCTCAGTGAATCCCCTGAAGAACATCTGTAAACCCTCAAAGAGCCCTGGAAACTTTTCAGTGCCCTCAAAAACTTCCTCAGTGACCTTTTGAACCAAAGCACTGACTCCTTGGAAGTCATTCAGAGACCCAGTGGAACATCATCAAGGACCAACATCAACCCCTTGAATCTCTTTGAGACCCCATAGATCTACCTTTAGAACATCTAAAATCTCTTCAAGGACCACTGCCATGTTTCCAAGGTCTCAGGCAATCTTCTCAATGACCTCCAGACACTCAAGCTCTCTAAAAACTTACCATCTGAATCTTCCCTATCCTTCAAGGAAGCCATAGAACATTATCAAGGATTGTTGAAACCACTAAAAACCACAAATTGATCTCTTACAGGCTCCACAGAACCTCTTCAAGGACCGCTGAAATTACTTCCAGGAGTCCAGGAACCTTTTCAAGGACCGGGAACAGTTCTAGTATTGGTACTCACCACTCCACTTTGAGATTGATGTAGGTCAGCAGTTGTTTTTTTCCTTCACAGGTTTCACACTCCTTCGATCCATGAGCATTACAGGCTGTACACCTACACACACAAACAGTCAGAACACACACACACACACACACACACACACACACACACACACACACACACACACACACACACACACACACACACACAGTTAGACATGTGACACTTGCCTCACATTCTTCAAAATCTACATAACGTTGGCTTGGTTTTCTCTTTTATTGTGAAAAACCTGAATAGTTTGACCCATTCAGGCTTCCAAAATCTCTTGAAATAAGAAGAATCTGAAAAGAAGACGTCACTCGAGGACGTTGGACAAGTCAAAAAGGTTGTGAGTCGCTGCCCCCGCCCCCCTTCAGGACCTGTCTCTGCCTTTAGCATCACAGCGATTGCAGCGCTCATCGTTGTTGGTCCCGGAGCCGTGACACACCCAGCAGTCTTTCTACAAAGACACACACACACACCCCACATATTTCACTTTGTATCGTCAAACTTGTACTTTCTTAGATGCAGTTGCTGTGTTATGTAAACCACAATTATTATGTAGTTTATTATTACTGATTGATTAATCTCACCTCATATCCACTTCCATGGCATGTCTCACACTGCATCGTCCCTGTGGCGTGGCAGGTGTGGCACTCCTACACACACACACACACAGACACACACACACACAGTTAACACAGAGTTAAAAATAACTTTACTGTCTGTTGGAGCTACACTGACACACTGAAGGTGTCAGAATGCCGCACTTCAGAATCCTGGTTTCTGATTGGCTGACAGCCGTCTGTTAAATAGTTGAGGTCGACAGTTTGACTTCTGCTCGAAATCGGACCTCGAGGCAAATTTAACTGCAGGGAACCATGACAACAGGACTGACGCTACATATCATATGCTAGCAGCTAACTCACTCAGGACCCCGACGACTTCTACACAATCCTCTACCCTCAAAAACCCCAGTCACCTCCTCAAGGACTGCATGGAAGCTCTCCATGGAGTCCTAGAAACACCTCAAAGGAAACTGGTACCCTCGAGATGATCTTCCAGCACCTCTGAAACCATCTCAAGGACCTCTTAAATAGCACTTCAACTTCCCACAGGACTTAAGGAACTTCTTCAAGGACCCTTGAAACCTGTTTAAGAACCTCTGGTAGATCTATAAGGCCTTGGCGAACCAAACATGAACATGGACCCTTATAACATATTTCATGACCCCAGGAATAATTTAAAAGACCCTTGTAACATCTTCAAGAATGTCTGAAACAATTTCCTGGACTCCTGGAACAACCTCAAGGATATCTAGAACACCACTGAGAACTTCTGGAACCTCTTCTATCATACTTCAAACCCTCTCAAGGACCACTGGAAAGCGAACGTCTTAAAGGAAATCTGGAACCTCTTTGATGACCTCTAAATGCACCAATGGTCCCTGGGAAACTTCTTTCTTCTCAAGGAACATTGTAACATCTTTCAGAGTCCATTGAACATTTTCAAGGAGTCACGCAACTTCCTTGAGGATCTGTTGAAGTTCTTTACGACCCCATTGAATCAAATCAAGGAAAAGTACATCTCTTTCAAGACCTCAGGGACCCCTAAAAGATCTCCAAGAAGGTCTGGTATGGCTAAAAGATTGCTTTAAGGACCTATGGAACCTCTTCAAGCACCATTTTAACATTCTTAATGACTCCTTGAAAACCTCAAATACCCCCAAGGACTTCTTCAAGGACTTCTAGAACAACTTCAAGGACTTCTAAAACATCTTTGAGAACTTCTGAGGCCCCTCAAGGACCAATGAGAGCTCTTCAAATATCAGTGGACTCTCCTCAAGGACTCTCTGAACCTGAAACAGGACACATTGAATGTCCTCAAGGACCAGTGAGACCTCTTCAAAAGCCTGTAAAACCTCCTCAGTGAACCCTTGGGCCTTCCCAAGGATTACCAGAACATCCTCAGTGGCGTCTGGAACTTTCTCAAGGACCTTTCCAACTTCTTCAGGGACTCCGAGAATATTCAGGCTCTAAACTAAAGACTACAGAGAATCCTGCTCTCTGATTGGCTCTTAAACCGAGCATGGTTCAGATCAACTGTTTGACCAATGATCTACAAAGCACGTAACCATAGCAACAAGGCGTTGTTTGACAGGCAGACCTTGATGGAGGAGGTGTAGGGCACGCGGATCTCCTCCGTGTGACTGGTGAAGAGGCTGGGAGGCGTGGCCGGGATCTCCCAGGGACGGGGGGCGGTCTGGGTGTAGAAGTCAGGCGGCTCACCTGTCAGGAACACGAGAGAGAAACGTGACATCACCTGTCAGTCAAACACCTGTCAAAATTCACCTGAAGCCTGCTGCCACGGTGGCTCTGAGCCTCCGGGTTCATAACAGAAAACCTGCATCACAAACTGGCGGTGTGACATTTGAAAAGACACGGCTGAACAACCAGAGAGGGCCTGATGGAATACACTATCCAACTGCATTATGGGAAACGTAGGAACTAGTGTTTTTGGAGTTTGGTCAGTCTAAAAGTCAGGATATTTTGGACTCTGCTCTGTAGATTTTGATCATTTTTTACTTCTAATTTGACTCTCACAAGTCCAGCTGGAGTAGGATGGTTTATCGTGACTAAGAATTGTTTCCATTGTTGGTGTGTTCAAGAACAACCGGTGATTGTTTAACAGACTGTCTCCCTTCAGGGCTTTACTATATATTGTATGTTTAACCCTCCTGAGTAAAACACTTGAAGTTATCCAGATGAATCAGTAATCCTTCTGTGACAACATGTTTCTGCTCTTGAATCTCTTGTACGTCTGTCTCCATCAGAACCCATTTTAGACCAACACAGTATATTTTGTCTGCTCTTCACTCCTTCAGACGGCTGGTAAGAGGTTCAGACTTGGTTTTTTGGGTTAAAGACCTCATGAAACAGGCAGTTTAACATCCTGAAAAACAGTGCTGACCTCGTGTTGTACCAGTGTGTGTAACCAAAGCTCCAACCCGTAAAGTCAACACACTGCCTGCTCTATTACATAAAAAAATCAGCCTTCCTTTCTCTCCATAACTGATACAACCCATTTGTTTACATGAATTAAATAACATCAAGGAAGCAATGATAGCAAAGACTTAGTGGTGGCTCAGAATTAGGTTCGGATATGTCTGTGTTTGTGTACCTTCGTGAGGTTTGTGGGCCCACTCGGTTGACCTGGACTCAGTGAACGTCTCCAGACGGTACTACAGAACAAAACAAAAATAAAACACACTTCAACAACAGGCACTACGAGTGCAGTGTAGTGAAAATAACAATATTATATTAAGAAAATAACAATAGAACCAGAAACTAGTAATAATTACAGCAATTAAACAAAACTGAAGAATTTAATTCCCACTGAAGGAAGAACGTTTATAAATCGGACTCATTAGTAGAAAGATGCTCCAAACAGTCATTATTCAATACAAATGCCTTGATTCTGATCGAACACTTCGCTGATCAATATGACTGATAGTCGAGGTAAATAAATGAACATAATTCAAACTCATAGTTCAGAACAAGTTGTACGTTTGAACACAATAAAAGTCGAGCTGCACTGGGAGATGTGTTAGCATGCATCAAGCTAACAGAGAGTGCTGTTTTTAGATGAGAACAGGATTTTTGAGGATTTTTGAGGATTATTTCTGCGTAAACAAACGTTTTGTTTATGCAGAATGTAAACGAGCACGTCAGAGCCTGGATGATCATCTACTCACCCAGATGTTTATTCATAACAAAAACAACCGACGTCAGTTTGACCTCGGAGACTTTCAGTCTAACACAGATTTCCACACTGTTGATTCAGTGTGACTCACACTTCCAGAAAATATCATTATCGCAACAAAAATCTGTGTAGCAATCGTAGAAAACAATGCTGCCTAAGAATCATGTTTTTAAGTTTCCTTCAGTATCAGACTGATCCAGTGGTAGTTGTCTGTACACATTAATGAGGACACGGCAAACTACAACTGCTGATCAACCTATTTACTAACTGACTCCAAAGGGAAAGCATTATGAGGAATGTAGATCCAGAAGAATAATGAGGTGGGGACGGGGTGGGCGTTGGTTTATAAACACTTGCTCGACACACACAGATGGATGGATTAAAATAAAAACATCTCTTTTCCAACAGTGATCTGTTTCAGGCGTCAAGAAGCTTCAGTTCGAGACATTTCGAGCATTCTGGTTCGTTCACATGACGGTAACGTGAGAGTCATCAGAGTCACATAATCAAAGTGTTTATAAACTGGTGCTGTGAGGTGATATCCTGCTGTCAGACTCTGATCTTCTTCTAACTGTCAGATCTGTGGGTCATCACGAGGCTGACGCTCACGCCACATGCCCCCTGGTATGTCCATATGATCTGTGCCTGTGTAAGTGATCTGGATCAGGACAAACTTTATTTAAGCCGGTGTAAATGCAGCCTTGAATTCAGAATGTAATCAGATCCTGCAGGCCACATTGTAATCATGGTTCTCATGGTGATCAGATTAGTCCTGTTTACAGTTTGTCTTAAACAAAGAATAACAAAGCAATGAGACACTCGCAGCTCTGTGGGGTTATACTTAAACACAGCGGGTCCTTTTTTTAAAGCTAACACCAGCATGCTAACACGCTCGCAATGCGCCATGTTTAGCAGTATGGTGTTTATAGTCACCATCTTAAGACAAGAGGAGAATAAGGGGAATGCCATTTGTTTTGACGATATTTAGGGTGAAGAGAAAGTTTTAGACAAATTGAAATCGATGATTGATGATGACGCAAGATGAAGAGTTAAGGGATCAACAAAGCTATTTCGAAATGTCATAGTAATCCATCAAATAGTCGAATAAGTGGTAGACCAACTGACAAAGACACGCTGTTTGTCCGTGGAGCAGGGAAGAGACGGGCTGTTAATACGAAACTAAAACTTGCTACAGAAATCAGCAGATTAATGAAAAAGTTGAGGAACTGATGGCAGAACAAAAGGCGAGAGAGAAGCTGGCTTTAATTTAGGAATTGGTGAACAGCTGTGTACCATTCGGGTTTGTGGGTACTCATGTTTAGAAGTGGTTTTTAGAGAGTAACTTAACCAGGAGTAAATCCTCTGTGATGTCGACCCCATTGGTTTGTGGACTACCGTTTTGAAGCCTCAAGTTTGGCATTATGGCCGCCACCGTCCTTCGGGGGGGGGGAGATCCTGGCTGGATCTGACTGAGATCTTGAGGACATGCTGTGGTAGCGACTTGTCAATCACAAGGTAGCCACATCCTAAAATAAACACTGCTTTATCATGTAGTTTACACCCAACCCAGGATCACACTAAATCATGTAGGGAGAAAAATTTACTCGACGCAGCCGGTCGTCTACGCGAATCTGTCATCAAGTTGCCAAATTACAAACATGCTCGGGTACATTTTCCAAATAAAAGGCACCAAAAGTACTTGGTTAGGTTTTGGAGAAGATGATGTTTCCCTTAAAATAACTATTTCTTCAAGACAATCACTAATGGCTGTTTGCCTCACACAGGACTCAAACCAAAGATGCTACATTAAACGTGAAGCGGGATCTAATTAATCTCTATGAAGGTTGCTCAGTGGCGTTTTAAAGCCAAAAAAGCTCAACTTCCAGGCTATAAAATGACTCAGATCTTCCGTGATGTGGATCCCATAGAGACTTCCCCCGACCGAGCTGGCTTACTTCCGGTTTAGTGCCCATTAACAATTTTTATTGGACTGAATGACTTCAGTTATGAAAGTGAAATGATTCATTTCCCGGCGGCTGTGATGCTCAAAGACGAAGATGAAGGTGTAATTACACAGTTTGGCCACTATGAACACTGTCTTCAAAGCATGGCGCTCTTTCTGGCGGCTTGACTCGAACCCTGTTGGTTGTTCCAGTTATTAAAACCCACGAGACTGGGCTAAACTTGTGATTGTGACCATAAACTCATTAGGAAACTGTTTACTGAAGTCATAAATAAAGTGAGAAGTAGGGTCATTTTCTCATAAGCTTACATACAATTGGACTTTTTTGAAACCAGCGTCACTTTTGCCTCGGCTTCACTTTTAGGACCCTGAAGCTCGGTCCAGTCAATAAACTTTACAATCTCAATATATTGGAACCAATCAGCGATCTGTATCATATCAACCATATAAAACACATCTTTAATTAACAAACATGGCAGAAACAGCAGTTCTTCACAGCATGATAAGGAGTGTGAACATCAGCTCACCCTGTAGGTGTTGAATGGCTCCATGCTGGTGATGACTCCATCGTCGGCAGGACCCGAACTGTAGCAGCAATTAGAGTTCACAAAGCTCTTGAACGCCTCACGAGCCACATCCTCCGACAGAGACGGGATGCTACAAAACACACAAAAGAATCACATCATGAGTACGACCAGAATATTCCCTGAACGCGGCCTTCATGTCATCTAGAAGCGCAACACGATCACAGTGGTGGTGTCCGGTCTCACCTCCAGTCTTCAGGTGTAGGCCCAGGCTGGGGCGGGGCTACAGGCTCCACAGGCATGGGAGGAGGCAGGTAACCTCCTGCAGCAACGACAATGAACTTTAAGCAGTTTCTTCAACATGAATACTATGTGAAAGTTGTGTGTTGGACTCCTCTTACCTCCTCCGGCCATGGTGCCTTCATAGCCGGGCACGTTGCCAAACATGTTGGCTGCAGGGGCGGCGAGAGGGGGATATATAGCTGGAATAAACAACAACAGGACGCAGTTCATAGATCAGAAAAGCTTTTGTTTTAATACTTCAGAGTTTAATTTAAAGCTGAAGAAGAACATCAACCTTATTTTCTACTTTTATCTATTGTGCAGGACATTTAAATGAGCTGTAAACATTTCTTTGTTTTCTTGCCAAGAGTAAGATGAGAAAATTGATACCACGTTCATATCTGTAGGTAAATAAGAGGCTGGATCCAGGAGCTTGTGAGCTTAGCTTAGCACAAAGACTGGAAACAGCTAGCCTGGTTAGAGAGGGAGAGGAGGAGATGAGACAGGAAGGGAAAGCAGAAAATGGTGGTGATCGGGAGAAAGATGTCCGAAAGGAAACTAGGAGCTAGAGAAGGAGAGGGCGAGGTACAGAGAGAATAGAGATGTTAGGAAAGGAAAGGAGGAGGTAGAGAAGGAACGGAGAGACTAGGAAAGAAAATAATGAGTAGAAAAGGGGAGGAGGAGATAGGAAATGAATGAAGGCGGTGGAGTAGGGGACGAGGAGGTGGGTGTAGAGGAGGAAGTACAGTAGGAAGCAAAGGACAGGAAGAGGTATAGTGTGAGAACAGCAAGGGAAGGGCAGGAAAGGAAAAGAGGAGGTCTAGAGGAGGTAGGAGAGGAAAAGAAAATGAAAGGAGGAGGTAGGAAAAAGGAAAAAGAGGAGGTGGAGAAAGAAGGGAGGCGGCAGGGAATAGGAGATCAGATAGATAGATGGATAGATAAAAGACATTGTTGCACCAGAAGTGATGCAACAGGTCATTCACGCGGTTTGTGACTGCAGTCAGGCATTTCCTTCAGTTGAAGGTGCGCCTGAGTGAAATCAAGGAGCACTCCCTTGAAGTTCACATCTCTGCTTGATTTCTTGCCACAAAAGACCCAAACCTGCTACAATATCATGACTTTTTATATACACTGGTCGAAATGAGGTAGGGATGTTGGGATATGGGTGCTTATATGCGTGTAAACAAGGATACACAATACAGGTCAAATTAAATATGTTGCACGTCACAGAATAAACCTGTGTATGTATAGTTTCTATGTAACACGCAGCCTGATTTCCATACATAAATACACATATTTGAATGGGCTGCTTTTCTTTTACATCTTCCGGCTCTGTGTATCTGCCTGAAGGAAAGAGTCCAGAAGGTAAATATGAGGAAGGGTGAAGGATGTGTGACGGGTCCTCCAGGATGTTGTGTGACTGTCTGTCAACAGCGCTCATAGAAAGTGTGAAGTCTTTCAACTCTGTAACTTTCAGAGCAGTTTTCACTGAGCTGTCAATCCTCCACTGGACTGTGAAGGCACCATGAAGCCGGAACATACTCTGATATTCATTTGCAGTAAAAACGTAACTTTGTGTCAAGATTTCAAACAACCAGTGATGAAATAAAGTACAATTTACTCAAGTATTGTTCTGAAGCACAATTCTGAGGTACTTTACTTGAGTATTTCCTTATACTTCCTCATTTATTTGATACATTTAGTTACTAGTTACTTTGCAGATTCACATTATTGTAGTGCTTATAGGCTGTTAATTGTGACGTGTTCCTGATCATATATATATATTTTATGTAGTTTTTCAATGAACGTGAACATTAACACAAATGAACAAGTACGGAAAAATGTTTAGAAAATAAAACACTGACAAAAAGCCACTATAGGGATCAAACCTGGAAACTAAAGAAATGTCGAAATAAATAAATAAATAAATAAACACCTATATAATAATTTACAGAAACTGAAATATTCAAAGTATCAAAGAGAGGAAAACATCCAAAAGGAAAATACAGTTGCACATTTTTAAATAAATAGTTTATTTTGCTGGCAATCTAACAGAAAAATCACTGTGGAGCTCAGACCTGATCAATCTGGTGCCATCATTTGGACTCTGATCAATTCAACAGCTCTATTGACTCTCACTGTTTGGATCTCTTGATCATATTAAAGGTCTTCAGTCAGTTTTAAAGCTGCCTCAGCTCTGATATGCTTTTATTTCTGAAGAAATAAACTCACTCCAGATCAGGTCTAAACACAACCGGCTGCACTAAGACCGGATTTAAAAGCACCCTGAGAGACTAAATCCGGATTTAACCCGTGCAGAAGCAGTGTGAACCCTCTCTGTATCGTCATTAATTGTCTGCAGGATGGGTTTGTCTGCAGCCGTGTCACTCAGCGCCCTGCAGCAGCTGCTGGCTGGTGTCGTGGTCAGTTTGGTGACCCGCGTCATGTTGTGTCCTGTCGTGTGTTTGAGCTCCTACCTGCGCTGTTCATCCTGCTGCTGATCGATCTGCTCCCGGGATAATGAATGTTCACAGGCGCTCCGTTAATATTGGCTCTGTCACACCGCCGCTACACGCTGCTGCAGAGACCACACAGCGACATTAACACGCGACTTCCGGTCTCAACTTCAAAATAAAGGGTCGAGCTGACAAGCGACCTTTCAACATTTCTCTCTCTCTATAATACTAATATTTAATCACCTGAAGGGAAGATTTAACTCCAAAAGTTGTCCGATATATGTGGTGAAATACATACAGATACAGATAATAAATAGGCCTCCAAAACCGTACAGTTAAATTAAATAGTACAAAGTACAAATTAAGGGGCCACACATTAATGACGGTGAAGAGTATCAGCTACATAATTCAAGATTATAAGCAATAAAAAAACTGTACAGAAAGGTGCATCAGTGTCACCACCTCAATATGCCTTAGTCTTTATTTGTACTCCAAATAACTATATACTAATATCTAGATTTATTGTCTTGGTTACACAGTTCACATATACAAAAGTCACCAGATGATTTTGGTATTAAAATGATTGAAAATAATGATACAATTGTATAATAATGGTTATCCTTTTTTGGATCTTTGTCAGGTAAAAATGCTGTTTGAATATATCGGATCCATATTTATTAATTATATTTCTTACATGAAGAATAATACAATACAGTAAGTGTTTACTCTACATTATGTTTCAGTTTTACTTCTCCAAGGGAAAATATTTGTGCGCCCCTGATCTAATGAGTCAACTGTACTGTGGGCTTTTATTTTGAAGGGTTACCTCCGGTGTCACGGTCATTTGGTCTCGGGTATCTTGACTCCTCTGCTGCAGGAATGCGGACCACGCCCCATCTGGAATAGATTACAGTGTTGAGTAGATTATATGGGGAAAAGTACCCAGACAGGAGGCGGGCAGCAAGACATGAACACCTACACACTGAACATTAGAGGATTTACTGAAGAAATTACTCAGAAATGAGCTCCTCAGTTGTGTCCTCATGTGGGATCAATTGTTGTGAAATGTCATACAGTTCCTTTGAGCTGATGGCAGCTGATACAGTTCCTTGGAGCTGATGATGTATGTCTGACATGTTGAGGCAGTTTGTGACTCTTGAAAGTAAATATTTCTCAGGTCAACAGGAAGCAGCAGCTGCTCTGACAGGCCTGGCAGCTGATGTCATTTCATGTCAGCTCCCTCCTCCTTTTCCAGAGGGCAGCTATGGTGGAGGTCCCACAGCTCATCAGGTTGTTCACACGGGATCGGCTGTAAAACGTCAGGTCGAGGGTCTGCAGGGTGGATCAAACAGCAGAGAGGAGCAGGGCATCACTTTTCACTGATTCATGTTCAGATGTATTAACCTATTAAGCAGAAAAAAGCAGCGGGCTCCCGTCAATCCCCCGTTTCTCCTGCTTTCTATTCCATATTTGCTTTATGAGAGCTTTATCAACAGAATAATAGAGTCCTTCTGCCCTAGAAATATGTGTGCCTGCAGCCCTACTAAAGGTCATGTAGGCGTCCTGTTTGTACAAAGGGATTCAGGGAGCGTGTTTGGCAGCCGGGTGCAGTGGCAGACATGTTGTGTCAGGTCTGTGGGTGATTTTCTCTAACAAGGCGCCCACCTCCCTGAGGGAAGGACTCTCCACACATCCCACACAAGACCCAAACCACAGACGGTACAAGCCCCAAACTAAATGTTCATCAGGAAGCTGTCTTTAATCTGTCTGACTCCTGTGGCACAGCACTGTACAACACTGTGTGGACTTACAGAGGAGGAAAGTGACAAAACGTATTTACTCAAGGACTGTCCATTGATTTTATATTAAAGTATGTTTGCAGGTCTACTCCTGCACATGTGAAAAAAGTAGTATGAAGCTTTTTGTTGCTACAAGAGAAGCTGCGTGCGCTCAAATACACCGCCTCCAGCGATGTCACTCAGCGACTGAAGCTTGATTTTTTCTTCTTGGTGCATGACCTACACTGTAGCCTGACGTGCACCGCAATGACTGTGATTGGTCCACCCGGCTTCTCAGGTGCTTCACTGCGGTGGTAATATCGGGGATTGTGACCTGTAGTTTCCCAAGTAAACACACCGCCCTGTTCGGCTGTTGCGGTCCCTCCTGACCGGCTGGCGGCTGCTCATCTTCTTGGGTTATACTTCTCCAGAGCTGCATTTCGCTGCCGGAGTGTCTCTTGGCAAGAGAGAGCGGACAGGCTGGATATCCAGAGTGCGGGCTGCCCCTCCACATCAGCCTGGAGGCAAATGCCTGTTGTGTCTCAACTCAACATAAAGACAGATTACTTCAGGTTACAAACATCCTCGTAGATGCAGGCCTTGAGAGAGACAAACTCCTGCACTCCTAAAGTTCACAGAGTGTTGGAGGGGAGTCAGAGAGGGATTCACACGGCATGCTTCAAAGCCTGGTTGTAATGTCAGGCATGTTATGTCAGGTCTGCAGGTGAGGTTTTACAGCAGGTCCATGAAGGCACCACTTCCTCAGGCAAGATCTACTTTTTTTAAGGGTATTTTCACAATGTTTTGCATTCACACGGCTAAATATCTTATTAACAGTTCACCTCTTTTAACCTTAACTTTATGTTTTATAGGTCAATAGAGTTATAAGTTTAGGATGCAATCATCTGCATTTAACTTTACTTTTAACTTATTAAAAAATACAAGTTTCAGACAGTACAACCAAGACAGGTATCAACATAAAAATATGTTATTATATTGAATAACACTTTCATTAAATCACAGAGGCAAGCGAGTAATTCAAAGTGCCTAAAAACTAAAGATAAATTAATCATAATCACAATAAGGAGCATGTGAATAAAACATCTCATTCGCCTGTTTAAATTATGTTGTCATGAAAAAACAGCTACACCATGTAAAATTTAAAAGTTGACTTTACTTTAAAAAAGTCAGGAAACTTCAGAGTGACCAAGTAAAGCTGATAATTACATTTAAGTTGCGCAAGCTAAACAGTTAATTATTAGTTTACTTCACTTTCAGTGTCAACAATCACACCACTGTACACTGTAGAACATTATATTAACAGATTTTTCCAGCATGCATTGTTAAAGAATAGTTTAAACTTAAGACTGCTTTTATTTATATTTTAAGAATACACACACGTAATGGAAACTTGCAGTGTGTCGTCTATTATTTAGTTTTCCCGTTTGTAATGCAAATAAAACCCATTACGCTATTGTATTGTTTATTTCATTGCTATTTAGATTTCTGAAATATTTTCTTAGGTTTTTTGTCAGAGTTAAATACAATTTACAGTATTATTTTTTACAATATCAGGTGTAATATTTTTGATATCTTGGCAATATTAATAAAGTCTCATCTCATCTCATCTCATCTCGTCTTGTCATGTTAACAGACATCATCCAGCCAGCAGGGGGAGCCACAGTCTCACACACTCAAACACACAGCTGGCAGCGACTTCAGTTTACATTCCTGTAGTTCCTGGCAGTGTGTGTGTGTTTGTGTGTGTGTGTGTGTGTGTGTGTGTGTGTGTGTGTGTGTGTGTGTGTGTGTGTGTGTGTGTGTGTGTGTGTGTGCATTAAGAGGCAGAGTTACAGTAAGGAGGTTTTTACACTGAACCAGAGACAGACAGAGAGGAAACTGTGCAGTTTAAATAAACACAGGGGGGTGTTTGATTCTCTGTGTCCTCTGCTCTGGCTCTGTAAATCAAACGCACCTCAAAGGGGCCTGAAATGTTTGAAATGTCCTTAAGAATAATGTTCAGGTTAGTGAACGCGTGTTCAGACACAGATACTCTACAGACTTTCTCTCACCGAGTCTGAAGCCTTCAGGTTTCTCTGCAGCTCGGTCATTAGACGTGTGCAGTGATTTCTGATGTAACTGTGAGGAGGAGAGAGTTTTTACAGAAGTCAGTTCATGTTTTTTTATGTTTTGTTGGGAAAACTTAACTTGTAATATCTTTACCTGAGCTGAAACTCCTGTGAGCCTTGAGTCCTCCATGAGTTAAGACTTGTGTTAATCTTGAAGGTCGGTTCTGCACCTGTATTTCAGTCCGGACCACCAATCCACTCACCTGGGCAGGAAAAGTAGGCCTAGATGTTTGTACGAAGGTGACAGAATAAAAAGATTGACAATGTCTGCACAGGGAGGAGGTCGAGGTTAATGGATTGGTTGGCTACAGTACTGTCACTCAGGCGGAGGAGGTCCGTGTCCCTTGTAAATCCAAAGTCTACGCTGACTTATTTGAATTATAATGTAATTCAAATAATATCACACATATAATATCAATAATATCTATTATTATAATATATTATATATATAATATCACATAATATCACACATATACATAAAAGCTACTACAAGGAAATTTAATTTTTTGTAGATTCTGGTGGCCCCTTTAGACAAAAAAAGATGATAATGTCAAAACAAAATCACCTTTGTTTTAGTGCCGTACCACCACACAGATAACACACAAGACGTTGGTAATCCTCGCCAACGTCAACGTCTTTCCGACGTAACTCCTGCTGACCTCTGCAGCACGTATGTGTACTCAGGCTGTGAGACTCCTCAGTTCACCCTCAGCACTCTGCCATAAGAAATTAATTTAATTTTATGACTTAGCCAACCTGGATAAGTCAGAATCCTAGGTAATAAGAATAACTAAATTGAAACCGTTTCACAGCCAGTTAAAAGTTCCTTGTAGTAGATTTATCTTACGTCACGTATCATTATCTTCTCCTAAACCTAATCAGGAAGTTTTTAACCAAACTGTGACTGTCAGCTGACGTCTTTCCACAGAACGAGAACCTGTTTTTCACACCTAACGGAGGCAAATCATGATACTGACATCATGACCTAACAGGTAAGCCATTGATTGCATAATTTTGGCCTCTGCCCTACGTCATCAGCTCATTGCGGACAGGGTGTCACAAAAAGCTAACCAAACTAGTGAAACCAGATACAAAGAAAAATTGTTTATCTTGTTTTAAATGAGCTGAATCAACTTAATTAATGTTCATATTTTCATTTATCTCTACCAGTGAGGTTTGCAGCCAGTTTGACGCTTGGACAGCTTTGAACAGACACTCAAACACAAATAGCACTCTCCATATCAGCAGAGCTGCGGGGAGTGAAGTCGATTTCTTTATCTGCCCATGTCCATGCTAAGTCCCTGTTAGCCTCGAGCTAATGACCCACATTTGCCTCTAAATGGCTGATTTTTCAAAAAAAATCTGCCCAACAGGCAAATGCTGGTGCTTCATCTTCACTGCTGGACATTAAACAAAACAAGAAGAGCAAGAAGCAGCTCCAGCAATGTGAATGGTTATTGCAAAAGTTGGTGTCATCAGCCTTTATCTAATCTTCTCAACTTTTGACACTTCAGAGGAAACAATGAGAGGAATTTTCTGATGTTTCTATTTCTAACAGATTCAGGAGGGAGCTGAACTCACAGCTTTGAGCCTCTGGTCCTCCTCCGCTGAGAGGATGTTTACACATCACTCTGTGTGTGTGTGTGTGTGTGTGTGTGTGTGTGTGTGTGTGTGTCCGTGTGTGTGTGTGTCTGTGTGTCTGTGTGTGTGTGTCATCCGGGTTGAGCAGAGTCATGCATTTTTTCCATTACCCTCATCAAATCGATGTTAAACACTCCTCCTCCTCCATCTACTGTCCCTTTGCAACCACAGTGTGTGCATGTGTGTGTGTGTCTGTGTGTGTGTGTGTCACCAAAATGGCCGATCAATAAGCAGATAGGATATTTGATCAGTAAAAACTGGGACAACCAGTCTGTCAGATGTGGTTTCCAGATAAACGCCTGCAGATTGTTGTTATTTCACAGCAGCTCGGCTTCATTTCTGTTCGCTTTTCTAAAAATAAAGCTTCGATGACTTTGGGGATCTCCTGACTTTTCCTCCTGCGCCACAAACAGGTTCACAGTTGTGGCTTTGAGTGAAAACAAAATAGTGGATGGATTGCCATGAAATTAGATACGGACATGTCCCGCTCGCACACAACGACAATGTCAAATCCAGAGTCACCAGAATCATCCATGCTGCTGGAGCAGTATGAAGGACAACACAGAGAAGTCACGCTGAAGTAAATCCTCTGATCTGAGACTTAGAAGTGTGATTGTTTGGAGGGTGAGATGATGGAGCTCCATTTCTCATGCTGCCATGTTGAAAAACTGTTTCACCAGCGTACATAGAGAGATCCAATTCATTGAGATATGTTGATGATGTCTGGACACAAAAATCTAATCACTTGCAAATATCAGTGTGGACAAAATGGCCCATTTGGAGACTCTGCCTGAGTACTCTGCACTAAAACCTCTCTAATTTTGCTCTGATTCACTTTATTAGCATAATAGTCAGCAGAGGAAATGTTCAGATGTTTTGCTAGTGTACTAGAGATTTGGAGCTGCAGCTGCATCATTCCTCAGAACAGAAATACAATCTTACATTTATACTGTGTGCCAACGTCATTTACTCAGACCCAGTGACGTATATACTTACACTTACACATCTGAACACATGTTTCAAGTGTTCCCTTTATTATGAAACCTTGATTATTCACCTTGTAGTTGCAGAGATACGCTCTGTTAATTATTGGCATGTCATTTTCGAGCAGAGACCCAGAATAGAGGCTAGTTCTTAACAGGTTAAAGATCCAATTTGAGAAATGAATCTGATTTTCCTTCAGTCTGAAAGTCGCCCTTGTGTTGACTCTTAATTGGCCAACATCAGCACGCGAACACACTGAACTAAGATGGCGAACACGGTAAACGTTACTTGTTTGCCGTCAGCATGCTAGCATTATCGTTGTGAACCTGCTGGTATGCTAATGTTAGTATTTAGCTCGTGGTCTCTCAGGGCTGTTATCATGGATGGATTGTCTCATCTGAGGGTAACAATAATAACACAGCTAACCGGGCCGTGTATGGTTCCCAACAGGGTTTGTACTCAGCCTGAGAGGCTAAACTCAGGGCAGAACAGTCCCAGTAAAAGACACTGTCCCATCCATCAGCCCAACACTCGGCCTGTTTTTTGTCAACCCCACAGAGGTGTCAGCATGCAACCCTGTCGTCATGACGACTGGTCAGTAAACTGCTTCATCTTCCACTGTTTTTAACGGACCACAGGTCACCATGGCAGCAATAAACAGCTAGGAGGCCCGGGGGTCTATGTGGCGACCTGCGAGTGTGTTTATGTGAAGAGGAACACAGAGGCTTGATCCCTGCAGCTCCTGAAGAAAAGAGATTACAACTTTGACTTGTTATTGATTACAACAAAAACATGGGCGTTATAGGTCCAAATTTGTAAGAAAGTTGATTTTGAGTCAAATACCGATGCTTTGGAGGTGGTAGGTTGGCTTGGCCACCATCCCAAAGCATATTCGATGAGTTGATGCGTCAAAAATCAACTTTTTTACAAACTTAACTTTAAACTTTCATTTAAACAGAATTGACTAAATAATCTAAATCTAATTTAAAAAATGACGATTAAAACACAGGGAAACGTGCGATAAGATGAAGGAAATACTTACTCCTTACTCCCGCCGCTCACAGTGTTGCTACATATGTCAGGCTTTACATTGTCGCACTGTAGTGCAGTTTACATTGTTCACAAAGTTTATACTGAGAAAGCACAAAGCTCCTTTTGTCTGGTTAAACTCAGCATCAGCAGCCCGAACTCTGATATATTATCACCCAGGACTGACTAACGATATGTCGTCTTTTTGGAAGTTACCCTGGATTCCTCCTTCATGAGGTCAGCTAGTTACCAGGACATATTAATGTTAGGAGCTTACGTTAGAGCAGATAAGTGCATGTTTGATCTATTCCCTTGGAACCGGCTAAAAAAATGACACAAGCCTCCAAACTTAAGAGGAGCTGCTGCGCCTGGTTATGATCCCTTCAATGTGTTCGGACAATCACTGTTTGGGGAAAACTTTACTGACCAGTAAAGGATAATAAAAGTACGTATATATTTATATCATGTAGGTAGTCAGCTGTTTTTGACTTCTGTAACACATGATTTTGAGAGGACTGTTCCTTTAAGACTTTTATTTTTGCACAGTGTTGAACTGAAAACAGTAGAAACCTCAGGAGAACAGAGGACACAGCGGAAACTACAGGACATCCTGAACAGACATCTGGTCACACACACCCACACACACACAGACACACACACTGACAAACACTCATCCAACCTTTAACCCTACAGTGACCGTCCTTTTACAGTCAGTCTGTTTTTAATATTTAGTTCATCTGGAGGAAAAAGTCACAAAAAATTATGAGACCAAATGTTCAAACAGGGAAATGAGTTTGTCACAGTGATCGCAGCGACGTACGTACAGCACATTATCTGTCCGCTGTTGGCTGCTGATCATTGTTCTTGTCGGCTCGTAGACGTCATCGTCCACGACATCGCAACCAGAGAAAACTTCAACAAGTCAAAAGAAAGTCCAACCTCCTGTTGGACGAGTGTCTTCAGAGGACGGCCAGGTCGTGGCAGCTCTTAGACCGAGCTTTGACCGCCATGCGCTGGTTGTTGCGTGCTACTAGTCGGTCCAGGAAGCGCCGAGCCTTCTGGGTAAGACTCTCTTTGCGTTTGTAGATGGAGCGTCGGCGTTCGACGGCCTCGCTGCCGTCCCGACGGAGGCGGATCTGTCGGACCACGCCCTCGAAAAGCTCGGCCACATTGTGCTGCAGAGACGCCGAGGTCTCAATGAACTTACAGTCGAACACCACTGCACACGCTCGGCCCTCTGGGAAAAAAAGACAAACAGAAAGAGTATAAGTTCCTCTGATAGTATCAGTCAGTCGTTAGCCATCATCAGATATCTGACCCTCACCTTCCACAGCGACTTCTCTGGACCGGACCAGGTCGCTCTTGTTGCCCACGAGGATGATGGGAAGGTTTTCGGCCTGGCGGGCGCGTCGCAGCGTGATGCGGAGCTCAGAGGCAGACTCAAAGCTGGAGCGGTCCGTGACGGAGTAAACGATGACGTAAGCACTCCCGACCTTCAGACAGTCGTCCTGGGAGAAGTTGTCCTCCCCCTCCTGACAGGGAGAGACACATGGACACAGACGAGGAGAGAAAGACTTAACTTTTGTTTGAATCCAGATTAAGAGCCAATCTGGAAATACAGATTTTTATGCTGTTTCACAATAAAAGGGTATCTGTAGTGAACCAGTAGAAGGCATTTATTGTGAAGGGCGAACAGGAAGTTTGCTTTAATAAGAGGGAATTCATGAATAGTAATCTGCATCGATAGTCTTTCAATCAATAATCAATACGCTTACCCACGTACCCACCCTCAGCGCCAAAACTTACATCTGATGCTCCACAACTTTACTTTAACACACACACACACACACACACACACACACTGTACCAGTCTGTCGTTCTCCCAGGTGTCCATGACGATGAGTGTGGTTTCCTCTCCATCTACTGTCAGTGTGCGCTCGTACGTGTCCTCTGCAACAAACAATAAACACAAACAATAAACGACACGACTAAGAAACCTGCAGTCCTGCTAGCAGCAGTACTTTGAGCTAAATGCTAATGTAGCATTAAGGATAAACAAAACATAATATCACAATCTATTCATTGGCAATCACAATCCATGATCCATATCGCAATCTTTTTTCTCAAGTTTTGAAATAGCCAACGAATTTCTCAGTTTGTACTATTTAAATATAATATTGAATTTAAGTGAGTTCTTTTGGGCATCCACCATTTTACAAGCTAAAACTTACAGTACATTGTTGTGTGAAGTAATTCATCCATTTAGCATCTAGCTGGTTACATAACTGTATTTGTTCGTTCACGTAGCGCGGATCCACTCGTCAATGAGAGACACCTTCAAGATCGATCACAATCTAAAATTATCAGATCGCCCAGCCCTGATCAGTATGCCAACATACTGATGTCTAGCAGGTATAATGTTTACAATGTGCCTCATCCAGCTCTAAACACAAAGTGAGGGTGACTGCAATGTCAATAGTTTTGCAGGTATTGTGTCATAAACCTGATGATGGCGCTACATGAGAAGTCAGGTTTAAACCAGATTTATCAGATTCATGAATTTCACAGTATTTCATGGCAATCTATCGAATAATTGTTGACATATTTCAGTCTGGAGTTGTGGACAGATTGACCAACCACGACTCAAGCAAGGCTGAAAGAAACAATCCAACAACAACAACAACAACAACAACAACAACAACATTTATCACTGATCATAAAGAGACAACACAGTTAATAACTTTAACAAACAACTACATCAGGACTCTGAGCGTACGATACAATAATAACGTGTAAAACTAAAGCAGAGAGTGTAACCAGACACGAAGCTCAGTCAGCTGGAAACCAAGAGCAGACAGCCTCTGCCCCCTCACATCATGTCAGACTGTCATGGATCAATACAGGCTGTCAATCATGGCCTGAGGCCAATCGTCACGTGACAGAGGAGCTGATCAATGATGGTGGGTCAGTCAAGGTTGTGATTTCAGAACAAAGTCAGGGACAGAAACTGAGCACTGATCTGCAGAGGACCGAGCTGGAGTATGAAACTACAACACAGTAAAACATGGTAGAAAACATTAAAGGGGAACTCTTTCCATAAAGTTGTCAGGCTTGTATGAGAGGAAACAGTCTGAGTAGCACTAACTATGACCAATAAACTCATCTTAATGTGGACAGTCAGTGGAGGGTTCATTTATGTAACAATTTTAGTTGAAAACATTAAAAAATTAACTAAAATCATCAACAGAATGTGAAGAGTTTAACATTATGTCGACGACGTCTTTGTGTTGCAGAGAAATCTACTGAAGTTAGCATGCTAACCAGCTAGCCCCTAGCCAGTTTCTACCTCAAGAGGTAATATAGCCTGACGATGGTAAATAACACCAACGCTACCTGCAGAGTCAGCTACTGTAACACGACCGCTAGCTGCACAGTTAACTTAGCTTACTAGCTAATAGCAGCTACAGTTAGCGATAACTCTGCTGCCTCCTAGTTGTTTGGAGTATGAATTCCACATGTGTCCAATTCTTACATATTGCACCTTTAATAAAGTCGTGATTAAGCACCACTCTCATGTCCGCAGCTAAATGAATCCACCTAACAGCATCTCTAAAGCTCGCTGATCAACACGTGTCTTGTTTTTTTAATCCGTACAAAAACCAACAAATCACTACAAGGCCAGATATTTGTTCATGAATGTGCTTTAGAGGTGCTGGTAGGCGGATTTTGTTACCTTTGGACAGAGCCGGGCTAGCTGTTTCCCTGTTCCCACTCTTTATGTCAAGCTCAGGCAGTCGGCTGCCTGCGGTAGCTGCATATTTACTGTGAAGAAAGCGAATTCCTGGCAAGAAAGCAAATAAACATAGTTCCTGACTAAAAACATCCCCAGAAGCCCAGAAAGCGTTCTTCCCATAGACCAGCGTTATAAAAAAGACATCTGTAAAGCTGTTGACCGCAAACTAACAACTGCAAACAAGATCCGTTGTTAAGGGGCCGTCCACATCAAGACCGATCACTATAACAATAATAAAGATAACAATGTGAGCAACCAAAGTTCTGTAAACACCGGTACCAAGCAAGCACTTCGCGCTCCAGTTGTGTCGGCAGCTTAAGAAAATGAATATTAAAAACCTGTTACTGTTGTGTGCTGTGCAGAGAAACACAAAAAGAAAACTTTGGTTTTACAAAATTCTCTAAAGATGAGGAGTGAGGAGAATCCAGCACTCTGTCTCGAGAGTTGTCATCTTTGAAGACAGATTTTGTTCATACATCAGTCAACATCGCTTTAAAGGACATCGCATCCAAATCAGCACCAAAGTTTGTTTTGCAATCGTTTGGTAAAATGACGTCTGTCGTTACTCTTTGCATTAGTCGATAAACTGACTAACTCCTTTCAGCTATGTGTTATTATGGATACCGCTGCTCTCCTTGCTAAGACCCGCCCTACTCTGCCTCTGTTTGGTTGCCTTCATTGGCAGGGCGGGATCCATAATGTTGCATCAGCTATACAGCAGAATCCGTCTAAAGTTAGCTGACGTTAGCTACCATGAGCTATGGCGCCAAGAAAAGCTGCCAGTCCCTGAGGTGTTGAGCTTACGAAACAGAAGGATTAACAGTCAGACTAGATAAACCAGTCAGAAAACCAAACGTAACTTCCCACCTCCTGGTTGTTCGTCTTTCTCTGTGATTCCAGCAAAGATTCCAGCGAGGCTGGTCTTTCCGACGCCATGGTCGCCAAGCAACACCACTCTGTAAACACACTCCGAGTCGCTCTGCGAGTCGTCCTCCGAGTCTGAGCTCCACTGGGCGCGGTAGTGGAGCGACTTGTCTCCGGGGTGGTACGACGCCGACTGTCCCAGAGGAGGGTGGCTGCGCTGGGCGCGGGGCTGCTCGGGGTCGGGCAGGGTGCTGCGGGAGAGCCGGGTGTCTCGGGGCCAGGACGGGTGATGGCAGAAGTGGCCGGGAGGAATCGGCGTACTGGCTCGCCGCCGCAGGGGCTCCTTCTCTCTCTGGGTGTTGAGGGTCATGTTGCTATGGTAATGGCATCAGGATGGATGGGCCTGAGGGACACGCAAGGAGGATTCAGGTTCGAGAATAAAGTCTGGTTCACTGCGGTCTTTCAGATTTTTGGAAAGGTCTGACATTTTAAAACGACCAATCACAGAGCGTTACTTTTAGCTGTAACATGATCCTGTTTTTTGCGTCGTCCATATTTTAAGAGAACGGTCAGCAACCGTTTACAAAGATCAAATCACTGTGGTCGACCCCCTTTAATTTAACTTGTGACCGTGCTGCAGTGATGTAGAAGTGTACTCCAGGGTGTGTCGGCACACTCTGACATCACTGCTGGTTGCAGGTACAACAGACTGGAAACTTCCCACCAGAGATGGCGGTATCACATTCGGTATTGCCATCCGTCCTGAGTGATCCAATCACAAGTGGACAGCTTTGAGCTCACCTGGCATTAAATGCATCTCCACATGTGTCTCGAGTGACCCAAATATACACCTACATCTGGATACATAGCTCTTACACAAAGAAAGAAATATCATCATGTATAATGTTTGCCGAATTAACAAGTAGGCCCAAATATTTAAGAACCTGTCTTCAACAGCGTTTCACAACGTTTATAAAGTTTCTCCTCCTGCAACAAGTCTCAAAATTGAGCGTTTTTTAAAGGGAGTCTGGGGCCTTTCTCCACGGATCACAAATAAGTATCTTTTATTAGTTACTGTTTACCATGAATATGTTTTATTCTTAAATATATTTGGTGTAAATGGAGAAATTAGTCAAAACTTACTAACTAACTAACTAACTAACTAACTAACTCACACCATGGTAGAAGGTGTGTATGATAGATGTTTAAGATTTTGTGTTGCTCTTGCACAAGCTCTGCTCCCTTGTGATTTTGTTTTAGTGAAACGCATTCTTCTCTAAAGAGCAACCTAAGATCTCATGTCACTTGATTTCTGTTTTTATCTCTCAGTGGGAGTGTTTAACCTGGAGCAGAGTGAGCAGAGTGAAGTTTACTTTGTCTTCGTCTACAAGCTATCTGATGATGTACTAAATGATGAGGAAGCTTTGATTGAGTTAAAATATAGTTTGAGCAGAGTCTGGGTGTTACTTTATATCTCAGTAAAAGATAGTTGCAACGTAGAGTTAATATAGAACTTAAAATTTAAACCTTTCTGAGCCAATGATGGTCACTCCTTATTATGATTTGTCTGGAAACAGAGAGATATGAGGGACTGACGATAAAAGAGCCAGAGGAATTTATTTCCAGTATTTAGGGAGTACATTTCCTGTGAGCGACTACACCCCTTTACATGTATGATAACACTTTGATTGAATATTATTTAGCAGCCACCCAACTCAGGTCCCAGGTCTAATCCTAAACTAACCCACGAAGACCTTGAGCATGCATAAGAGAGCACAGACACACAAACAAACCTCCTCCCATAAATAATTCAAGTATTTAAAGGTGCCAAGTGCGACAGTCAGTGATAGTGAGGTTGAGTCCGACCAGGACAGAGCTCCTGCCTCTGGAGGGTTAGTTAGTGACCAACTTACTCTAACTTATTTTACAGCTTAAATCCTGCAAAAACCTCCAAAACTACTTTTCATTAACAGAAATTATTTTAGATTTCTGTTAATTCATCCACCACAGAACGACAAACATCAGGAGGTTAAATGTTGCAGGTCTCATATGTAAAATATCACAAGTTAAATAAGTTAATGACTGCTGATTACATTGTTGAAAAAAAGTTAATAAACTACGTCAGGAAATTTAAGTAAAGTGATATCAACCAGAAACTCCCATTAAAGAAAGCACAAGAAATGTATGTTTTCACATTTTACACATAAAATGTCTGAAAGCCCCAAATTCCTGTATCTTCCATGTGAATATTATCACATGTAATATGTCAAAAGACACGTCGACATGTAAACTTAACAGTGAAATATTTTCACATGTGCTATTAAATGTAAAATGTATGTTTTTGTGTGTAAAATATCTTAAAATAACGTGCTGATATAATTGTTTTTGGGACATTTCACAAGTGAGAGATCATAATTAATGTGTGAAAGTTTATTATTTGTAAGTGACGACTGAAAAACTCAAAGAAATAATAAAAAAAAAAAAAACATCAGCAGCAAATAACATGCAGAAGACAGGCAGCCTTACCGTACACCCCATGAACAGTCTCGTGTCCGTCCAGCCTCAGTAAACAACAGAACTGAACTGAACCCGGGCTCTGTGTCTCGGTGTAACAGTACCCCGGTGCCACAGTAACCCGCCTGGAAAAAAAAAAGTTCCACAACAGCGTTAAAAATTCAGCAGTGCAATCACAGAGTTATCTACCTCCCTCTGTGTGTGTGTGTGTGTGTGTGTGTGTGTCAGAGTGACAGCAGAGGAGAAACAGATAACTGAGGAGGGACTGTGTGTGTGTGTGTGTGTGTGTGTGTGTGTGTGTGTGTGTGTGTGTGTGTGTGTTGTTGTATCAGTGTGGAGGTTGAGTTGGTTTAGGAAACATCTTGGTCACTTCCTGTTCGTCCCATAAGACAACATGGTTTTGCTCCATGAAACTTTTCAGTCAGGATCTAGTTCACATGATAAAATGTTTGTTTGTTTTTTTTTTGTCCGACAGATTTTAAATATTGAGTAATTTTACTAACCTGAGAGCTGAATGACGAAAGATGTTTCTCCTCTGTGGGACTTGTTAAGACGGATCATCAGAGAAAAAGTCAAATAACTACCTGATGAATGAAGGACGAGCTGATACAGTACAATAACTCAGATTATCAGTTTACTATCAGAGAAAGCAAAAGACGAACTGGCTAACCAGCCGCTAATTAGCTTTCTAGTTAAAGAGCAGTTTACGAACTAGCTCGCTAACAAAGTCCTGGTTTACTTTTACTAACTGACCTACAGCTGATGAGTCACTGACTGACAGAAATATACAGTAAGTTTATCTTTTAAAGGACTAAGTAACAAAAACACCAGTTTACTGACTAGCTAGCTGATGATAACCAATAAAGATCGAGCTAAGTGATGAAGGACTAGTTTACTGAATCACTGGTTAACTGTACGAGGAGTATACAACTATTAGGCAGAACTAGCTGACTGATAAAGTTACCAGTTTACTAACTAGCCAGCTAATTAAAATATGAGTTTATCTGATGAAGGACTAACTAACTAACAATCCGCGTTACCGACCGAAGTGAAGCGTTTTTTGTTGTTTTTTTAAGAACCCAACACACATGACTATATTAATATAGGCTCTGTGTGCTTATTTAAAAAGATCTCGGCTATTTAATTGTTTTATTTAGGTTATTTGGGCATTTTGTCGAAAGCGCTGATGAGTGAAAACTGCAGGTTACCAGTTAACCAGTAGTCTGTGGCCAGTGTAGGGTGTTTGGAGTTTGACCCAGACAGTCTTGAAGTCAGAATATGTTGGATGCTGCTGATTTTTGACCTTTATATATTTTTTTGTGAATTCTCAAACTTGGTAGTGACATTTTTATTTGCTCACTTACTCCTGAACCTGTTTACTAAAGAAGCCCTGGCACACACGGCATCTCAAATTTCCAAGATGTCAAGTCACAATTGTGAGTCAGTGAAAATCTTCATACATACAATCATACAATTTAGATGAATCATTGTAGTTTAGAATATATATTTTTTAAATTAATCTAAATTTGTCTTACTTTTCACGTGGAAAATTAGAAACACACATCGTTTCCTCTTTGACCCTCTGAGTGCTCTTACTGAAGCTCAACACATCACAGATGTTTAGATTTTATCCTCCCCCTCAGTTGAAAAGTTTAAAATTTAAGAGGAGTTTCCTCCCACATCATCATCATCATCACCATCATCATCATCATCAGCTCGTCCAATCCAGTGAGCAGTTCAGTTGTTACATGTCTGAATGATCGGACACAATAATAAACTCTCTGTCAGTGTCTCCTCAGAGAAATCTGTTGACACCACAACAACAACAAAAACAATGACACAAGTTCAACATTTTCTCCACTGAAGTGTGTATTTAGATGACTGTGTTGTGTCATTCCTGTATTGGGTGTTGAGCTGACAGTAGTAGATGTATTATGTGGAGTATTGACCTCTGCTGCCCCCACATGGTCACTGGAGGAACTGTAACACTGCACTGCTGCAGTTCAGTTTAAATAAAAGTGGCTTCATCCTGACAGGAATCACAGTTGATTTCTTTATTTCATTTCTAAAGTTGCGATCTTTAATATTACTCCTCCCCACTGTAGAAACTGCAGGACGAATCCTGAGTCGACAGAGAGGCTCTGGCTGACTGCTGAGGGTCGACGTCCTCGGTTTGATCCGGATTGGCATGAGGAGGAGGAGGAGTAGGAGAAGGAGAAGGAGAAGGAGGAGGAGAAGGAGGAGGAGTGGCTGGAGTGGAGAACATAAATATAAAATGAAATATACCAAATAAATTAAACATTAATGACAATTATATTAATAAAAATGAACATCCTGTTGAGTGATTGCAGTGGTAAATACGTCACCTGATATAATAGACTTCTGTTTATTTCTGTTTGCACTTAGTTTTTGGATTAATGTCAGTGTGAATGTGAGTTTAATACATATAAACTTCTGAAGGTCCATTGTTTCTCACCTGAGGGAGGACTTCTGATAGTGATCCAGTTCCACAGTCTGTCAGGAAAAGTATTCACGGCTGCAGGAGGGAAATAAATCTACATCAAGCTTCGTAAAGTTACTTAAAACATGAATACTTGAGACTTGTCGTGTTTGCACTTAAGATGATGCTTCAATCACAATGAGCACTCTCATTTTTAACAAATCACGTTGTTTTAAGTCCTCAGCATTATTCAGTGACATCTACCTATGCTGGGAAGTGAAGCTGCAGTTGAAACCTCTGGCTCTGATCCGGAAAGAGATCCACGTCGTCCTCCTACTTCCCTTTCAGGCTCAGCTCCAAGTTCGTTCCCAGATTCAGTTTCCACCTGAACAAAGACTCGGTCCAGAAGGCGTTCAAGCAGCTGGTCGGCATGGTCTGGCTCAGTTCTGATGGTCAGGGTGCGAGTGGGTTGTCCTGCTGAGATCTTCAGCTCTGTGAGGTTTCTGAGGAATCGGACGCAGCAGGCATCACAACACACATTTAGACCTGCAGAGCTGAAAAAAACGCCCTGATGACGTTGATATTTCTGTATGAGGCAGCTGTGGGTTCTTACCTGCTGCGTCTGAGGATCCACCAGAGAACCAGTACAACCAGCAGAACCAGCAGCAGAACCAGCAGGCACACAGCCAAGAGTTCAGAGGTCAAGTCGTGCGTCATCGTCACGCTGACACCTGAACAGCAGGGGGCAGTGACGGGCTTACGAACTACTTAAAGTGCTCAGCAAAAACCAGAAATGTCCCTGCTGGTGTCCTGCAGTCTGAAGGAAATCAGGCTGTTGTTCAGAAATGTTCAGAAAAGATAAACATTCTGAAAAAGTTAAAAGAAAACGTCCTGTTTGAATTTCCTAAACCAATCAGAGCTGCCAAAAGCCTGAAGGTGTTGATTAATGTCGCTGTGGAGACCATTTATTCCTGAGTATGGACGCCTCAAAGGGCATCATTTTGCTTTCACCATGGTCACGTGCAAAAGAAAAAAAAAACATTAAGACCGTTAACGTATATTTTAACGTGTTTAAGTATAAAGTTTTTCACGAGGTTGTTATGTGATGGAAATGTTGACAGTCCTTAGATACGACTTAGCAACCGGAACAACAACAATGCAAACATCCTGGCTCAGCCGTTAGCCACACAGCTAACGTTTTGCTATCAAGATTCATAAATCAATAACATTGCGTGTGGTCGACAAACAGTAAATACAATTTCCCAGCATGTCACAGCAAGACTAGCTAGCTAACAGCCATGAACGAAATTTGTCCAAAACTAACCCTAACCCATGCAAAGCTAATGACATTCCCATCACCCTGAGCTGTACTTTAAGTGCTTATAAACATATGTAAGCATGCATCCATGCTAAGCTAAGATGGTTAGCATGATAAACATTATATCGGTTAGTTAGCATTATCATTGTGAGCATGTTAGGATGCTAATGTTTGCATTTAGCTTAAAGCGCCGTCGTCCCTAAGCAGGCCTGAAACCTCACAGATCCATTAGTATGGCTGTTTGAATATGGAAGTGTTTGCTAGTTGTGGTTTTCCAATGTTTTTGTTTTGTTTACTGTCATTTCCCTCTTTTTAAAAAAGGAGTAAAAGGAGTGTTCTTTCAGTTTGGCAACAGAGGATGGACTGAGGATGTTGTTCACTGTACAGATTGTAAAGCCCATCGAGGCAATGTGATTGTGATTTTGGGCTACACAAATAAAATGTATTTAATTTGACTTACTGTTCTTAGAAGAGCAAAACTGTAATGACTTTGTATCTGATGAAAAAGTTTGGGGTTTTCCTGTTCACTTCAATACAGCCAGAGTTTTACCACAGCAGCATCTAGTGGAGATTAGAGGAACTACAGCTGAACACACTTCAGCTCTGATTGCAACACTCAGCTGTAGATTGGTTGGAAACAGGAAGCAGGAAGGTTTGTCAGCATGTTTTTAATCAGATTAATACAGAACAGGAAGCCAGTGAATATTTTTCTTTACAAAATAAAATCCCATAATTCAATAGGAACAATGTACAACAGAAGAATATATAGAAAAAAATCTGTGTGTCATATCTTAAAGTCTCATATGTCTCAATATATTAAAGCACCATCAAGCACAGTGTTCATCTTTATATTAATCTGTAGGATTAACATAAAATATCATAAATGAAAACTTACATTCAACTTTACCCTGATAGAGTTTATTAGGCACCATGTTGATATAAATACAGCTTCATTACAGAAAAAGTAAAAAATACTGAAGGATGATAACAGAAAATCAAAGGGGGGGTCTAAAAATATTGTAAATATAACAATCAGTATTTACACAGTGTGTGTGTGTGCGTGCGTGTGTGTGTTCAGACAGCATTATTGGTATTGTTGTTATTGATCTCCATCCTGCTGACCAGTTCAGTCACCAGCTGCTGCACAGTGTGAGAACGAAGCCGGCCGATCTCCAGCACGCCCTCATGGTTCACACTGTCTGAGTCCTCGTAACTCTTCACCACCTGTCACAGATCGATCAGTCAGTCAATCAATCAATCAATCAATCAATCAATCAATCAATCAATCAATCAATCAATCAATCAGTCAGCTCCCAACTTGACACCAGGAGGTTCATTTTATCAATCATCAGCTGATCAGTTATAGTCGCATAAATGTTGATGTATTGATCGGTGTGTTTACCTTGTTGGTGATCAGAGAGAGGCCAAACACTCTCAGACCGCAGTGAGTCGCCACAACGACCTCAGGAGCCGTACTCATACCTGTAAACACACAGTATCAACAAAATGTAAATAAATAGCAGCTTTGACGTGACATCTGTGTGTTGTGTTGCAAAAATATCTACGGAAGTTAGCATGCTAACCAGTTAGCCCTGACCCCGCCCAGTCCAAAGCTCCTGTGCTAGCAGTGTGAACACCAACGCTCCCCTGGTCCCCGAGCTTCCAGTCCAAACTGCTAGCTGCACGGCTAACTGAGCTAACTGGCCGACAGCAGCTACAGTTAGCAGCAGTTAGCGGTTATTCTGGTGATATGTTTATATTGACAGTTTGGTTGCTGTGCGTGTGTTTTTTTGTGTCTTACCGACGGCGTCCACCCCGAGTCGATGCAGCAGTCTGGCCTCAGCGATGCTTTCGAAGTTAGGCCCACCCACCATGGCGTACACGCCCTCCTGTATCAGGCTGGTCACGCCCAGCTGCTTGGCGATCTCCGTCGCTACGCAACGCAGGCCTTTGTCATAGCAACCTGACATGGCTGGGAAACGAGGCCCGAACCTGTAAACAACAAATAGTAAACAACAATAAAACAACATGATAATCAACTGTAACAAAACTGTAAACAATGTTCAATACTTTGTGACTAAGACAGCTGAGTTAACACAAGAAATAAACAACAAACAAACAAATAAAGAAGACAACGAAGCTTTGAAAACATGAAATGACAACAACAGAAACAACACATAACCAAATGTATGTCTGAGTTACTTGTCGTCGTTGGGTCCGCACAGCGGGTTCAGACCGACCAGTCCGGGGAAGTTGACGTGGTCTTTGATGATCATGATGTCACCAGGCTGGAGGCCGTCAGCCAATGAACCTGCAGCGTTCGTCACGATCAGAGTCTCCACCCCCAACAGCTTGAAGACTCGGACTGGAAACGTGGTCTGACGAACAGGCAGACAGACAGACAGACAGACAGACAGGTTGGTAACCATCCTCCTCTCAGATATAAGAAGCTTCCTGTTAAAGCTGGTTGTCATGGTGACCGTGGTCCCAGGATGTCTGCTGACTGTTACATAATCAACCAATCACAGGTTCTGGTGTATTTTAGCCCTGAGTGCAGCCTTTCAGGTACAACTTCCTCTAGGTCTGTGTAAAAATTCTCAGCGTGTGTGTGTGCGCGTGTGTGTGTGTGTGTGCATGTGTGTGTGTGTGTGTGATATGGGGGGAAACAATAGCAGCATTCAACTGTCTGCTAAAAGGCTGCATGTGACTGAACTCATGCATGACCTGAGCCCGGTTCACCAATGCACGCACGCACACACACACACACACACGCACACACACACACACACACACAGAGTTCATGTTACAAGTTCAGTCTCACGCTGCCGATTACACTCATACTTGTATTATGTAAAGGTTGCGTGACTGAGGTGCTGTAATCAGCTCACAAAGTGTGTGTGTGTGTGTGTGTGTGTGTAGTGTTTCCAGTATGCAGAATGTATTTGTGTTTATTGTTTACTGTTTTGTGTGCAGTTATTGTCTGTAAACACAACAATGTAAAACTGGGTTGAAACACTGAATTCCTGTGAATTCTGGAAAAATGTGATCTGTTTCCTGAAGCCAGCGCTCGTGCTTTTGTCTCGTGGCCTTTTAGGTTTGAGATACAAAAATGTGTGTGTGTGTGTGTGTGTGTGTGTGTGTGTGTGTACCTTGCAGAGTGAGTGTCCTTCATACATGTGGAAGCGACCCTGCATGCACACGCACGTCTTCCCCTTAAGCTCCCCGAAAACCAGCCGACCAGCATGACCCTGCACTGAAACACACACACAGACAAACATTAACAGTGAACAACAACCAACAGCTGTTGGTGGAGCGATGCTAGCAGTTTCCCCCTGTTTCCAGTCTTTGTGCTAAGCTAGGCTGAGCATGTCCTGACAGTTACTGCTCATACATGTTGTAATCAGACAGACAGGCTTGTTATTTTTCTTTCTTTTCTTCACCAGCTGGTGTTGAAGCTAACTTTGCTCCACATACAATCATTTCATAATCAGGAGTTATGATATATTTCTGTTTGAGGGGTTAATGAATAAAAGCCTGATTGATCAATAATCTGCTGGAGTACCTGTGCTCTGTGGGAAGCCCGGTATGTCAGAATAAGCGAAGGAGTCTTGACACTTCAGGGTGTCGGCGAGCATGCCCAGTCCAGACCCGCAGATGATCGCCACCTGGGGGCGGTGCTTCGTCTGAGACATCAACCAATCGGCTGTCTTCTGGTATTCGTCATGACTGCAGACAGGAAGAAGAGAAGACAAGGGGATTATTTATTTTTTGGTATTTATTTTTAGGAGGAATTTATTCATTTAACGGTGAACTGAGACAGATCTGATCAAGTGATGCATCATCATCATCATCATCATCATGACCGGAGAAAAATGTCTTTTTTTGCGGGCAGAGCGTGTGAACTGTGACGTTGAGTAAGAATGATCAGGTCTAAGTTGAATCAGGAGGTAGAGCTCTGCAGTATGTAATTGACCTTAAAATTCAGTTTGGTTTAGATAATGTGGTTAAACTGTGGGTATTCTGACCACCTGACAGCTCGTGCTGTCGTCCAGCTGGACTTCATGATGCTGCCAGGTTCACATTTCAGTGTGGAGACGAAAACCGACGAATGATTGTCAAAAAGTATTGTTGTTTACCTTTCTTAAGTATCTCGGTGAAATGTGAATGGAAGAGTTTGACATTTTGGGGTTCTGATGAGAAGATACCACTCTCATATCTGCCTTTTAAATATGCAGCTTCAGGCAGCAGCTGGGTTAGCTTAGCATTAGCCTTGAGACACCTGGCTAACAAAATCCCATTACCAGCACCTCTAAAGCTCACTCATTTATATCTCATTAATCAGTAATCATGTGCCAGACCGTTTCTTTGCAGGAACCAGTAACTTCCTGGAGTCTCTTTGAAATTATTTCTTATCGTAAACAGCGATACATGACTCACTTCTACGTTTTGTATCATCATGAAACTCCCCAAACATCAGACCAAACGAGTAACAGCTGCATTAAAAGAAATATCTGGGTGTTTGATTTAGTCAGAAAGTTAACTACAACTCCCAAGGTGCATTTTGGCAAGAATCGTCCAATCATCGAGCTTGAAACTCTTCCACATGAGCTGCTAATGTTGGTTGGAAGCTAAAGATGAGGATAAGTATAAAATGTACATATATTTACATGTACATACTGTATGATGAGGGTAGACTGATCATTTTATTCTGCATTCTTCTGATTATTGAATCAGTGCTTTTGTAATCCAGTTGTTAATAAAATACAGTACATTAATCTACAAATGAGCCACTTTGGCTCAGATGCAGAAGGCAATCTGCAAAGTTACCAGCGAGTAAAGTCATCAAATAAATGCAGCAATTAAAAAAGTACAATATTTGCCTCCGAAATGTAGTTGAAGTATAAAGTAGAAGAAAATGGAAATACTCGACAGTACTTGGGTGAATGTACTTAGTTACATTCCATCACTGAGTATTTAGAGCCTTCTGCTGTGCCAAAGTATCAAAACATGTTTTAATAAATGTGTCATAAAAGAAACCTATGAGGTCGTTACATCGACAGATAGAGACCGGTGGGACTTAATCATGAGTCCCTCGTTATTACAAGATTTGAAGGCTGCCTACTCAAACTACATTTTGGTACCTCAGCAGGTGAGTACCTCTCGTATTACTTTGATTATCCAGAGATTTTCCTGTTCGTTTCCTTACTGTACGCCTCAAAACATAACTGTGACATATGTTAGACCAAAACGACTTAATAGGTTCTGCAGAATATCAGTGTTGTCACATCATTTTCTCCAGTACTGTACCCTGTGGTAGCTCCTCTAAAATACCCAGGTTTTACTCCTCTGTTCTCCACAGTCTTGTACCATTTGGCACCGGCAAGTGTTTTATTTTCACCTGATTCACAGAGCGAAATTACACTGTAAAAGTTAAAAATCTGTTTTATAAAGTGAAGAAAAAAACATTGTTTTTCTAAATTTTCCTCTAATCTGATTTCTAAAATGGATCTTTTCAGGCTTCGGAAAATGATTGAAAACAAACAAAACAAAACAGAAAAAAGCAACTTGTTGGTTGAAGTGCTCACAGTGGAAATATGCAGTGACGAGCTGACACAAGCCAAAACATTCAGTCAGCACCGGTCCAGTATGTTGAGTTAATAAAACATACAGCTGCTTTAGAAGAGACACAACACAGATGTAATAAAGCTGTTTTCTTACCTGATCTGTTCTTTGCTGTGCATGATGGACGGATGACAGACGACTGACGATGATGGTGAATATACAGCAGACAGATGTGTGTGTGTGTGTGTGCAAGTGTGTGTGTGTACAAGTGTGTGTTGATGGAGGGACAGTCAGAGTGTGGCCAGCTGATGCCGACCGGCCTACATATTTACTGGTCACATGCTCCTGATTGGTCGACAACTCGTCCATTCATCCGCTGCAGCCAATGGGACTACAGTGTTGTAGGAATGTATGTGTGTGTGTGTGTGTGTGTGTGTGTGTGTTTTGGGTTGTGTAAGTGGCATCTACTTTTGCGTCACACCCCCGCTGACAGTAATGTGATTTTACTTCAATGTTAACTCACTCTAACTATGATCCTGATGCTGAAACACACACACACACACACACACACACACACACACACACACACACACACACACACACACACAGACACAGTCAGTCAGCTGTGACTGTATCGTGACCTTAAAGTAAACACATAAAATGAAACAGCCAGCAGTCCCTCAGATATCATGGTGTACAAAGGTGGATTTCTGGAAGACATGTATTTAAGTCATCACATTAGTGTTGTAGTACTCGAGACCGGTCTCAAGACCATTTTTTGAGGTTCTCGGTCTTGTCTTGGAATTGAGGGCATTTTTACTCGGTCTTGTCTGGCTTTCTGTCCATGCCTTACTGATAAGAGTGAAAAAGGACCCTCTCAAAAACAGCTAATAACTTCAAATCATTGGTACTGTAAAGACTTCCCCAGCTAAAAAAAAGAAAACTCACATTTTGATGTTTTGTTATGATTTTCCTTTGATATATATGGTCTTGGCCTTGTCTCGGTCTCGGTACTCTCTGGTCTCGGTAATGTCTTGGTCTCGGTTGGTGCGGTCTTGACTACAACACTACATCACATTTAATTCATGACGTCTAATGTTTTCTTATACAATTTGTATATATATTTTGTCTTCTTTGTATTTTTAAAAAATGTTTTTCTATATTTTCTGGATCATGGTCGCGTCTGTTTAAATAAATGCGATCAGCCACTATCGATGATGTACGAGGGTCTTGTCACATTTCATGGGGGGGATTTAACTTTGGTCTGAGGGTCAAGGAGGCGCTCGAGAACGAGGGGTAGGGGTGAGTCTGCACCATTTGAAGGAATTTTCTATAAATTGAACTTCTTGACTGTGGTTGTGGTCTTTTATACAGCTCGAGAAAATCTTATTTATGAATATTTACGATTAAATTAAATAATGATCATTCCAAACACAGCTGATGCAATTTCAGCTGAAAGCCTCTGGTAGCAATGAGGAACTGCAACCCTCACAGTCCTTTCTGAGTATGCATGTTGCATATTATCACTATTATAGTAGCTTGAATTTCAGGAATTTGCTATTTTTTGTTTCAACTTTTTTATTTGTCACAAGTAATTTACTGCGAATGCAAACATATAATAAAGACAGGATATTGAAGCTGCGTTTCTAATTCTTCCTTGTTACGTATACTATAGCTCATCATTTATATAATGCTCCCTGTTGTGAGTGTTTTTAGGTCAGTGTGTTACGAGTGACAATGTTCGCCTTGTGGGTGAGAGCTGTTGTCTGTCTTATTTTGAGACATATGACGCGTTCTGGTGGTTTGAGTGAGTTTTGGAGGTGGGATGGCTGAGATGCAGGAGATATAACATTTTATAACTTCATTCAATGATTTGGGTGAAAGTAGATCACGTTAAGACGAGAAAATATTGTCATGTTTTCCCTCTGATGTCTTTCCGCTGCTCTGCCTCAACTCTGGACCCTAAGTGCTAACTACTGCTAACCAGCCAAACGATAGAGGCCAGCTACAGAACTGAGGTGATTTATGGACAGATACCGGTAGCTTTGTTGCTAAAGTAACCACTAACTAACCGCTGCTAAATGAACTGCACTTAAGTAGTTAGTTCAGTCAGCCGTGCAACTAGTTTCGTCCCTATTTGCTGACCAAACCCTGCGGGGAAACCATCTCGGTACTTTATTCCCCGTCTTCAAACTGGCCTCCGTCTTTCTCGGACACTGTGTTATTCCCCTCCAGTCCGGCCATGTTCACTGAGAATGCCAGTACATGGAGAGTTAACGATAAATAATAAATATCAATAAATAAATATATGCAATAGCTGCCTGTTCTTCCAAGTAATACGTAAATATGCCAAAAAGCAGCACTCCACTGTACGCTAGCCACCATCTAATGTCAGTAAAAACCTGCACAGCACACGCTCACCAGCAATATTCTGCCAGAATAAAACATTATACAGACACGGGCCTTTAATCAGAGTTATATTTGACTACCTGAACCTTGTTAACCCTGTTAGGTTCAGGCGTAGACTCAATTTATGCATTTAGCCAGTCAGAGACGAGATGTGACGGCCTAACGAGCAGCAGCTCGTCGGTCACTTCTGTTTCAATTGAAACTACACATCGAGTCTTATGACCATTTACACACTTCACATGTTCCTCTGCTGCAGCTCTGATCAGCTGCTGCTAATGAAGCTCATGTGGGTCTGATGGAGAACAGCCAGAGTCGGACTGGACCCAGAGCTGAACTTCGACTGGAGGGACCTCGTCAACCAAACTGAAAACCACAAACATCAAAAACTGAGCTTCAGCACACGTCCACCTGCAGAGAGCTGATCATAACGTTGTCTCATAACTCTGATGTCCTCCTGGCTGAAAATACAACAGATAAAACTGTCCGTCTCTGAACTTTAGTGAGTCTCGTCTCGTGCCACTGTGTGTTTGTGTGCGTGTGTGCGTGCATGAGTGTGTGTGTGTGTGTTAACAGAGGCCGCGTGGAAGCTGGTTAGCAGGTTAATGAGCAGAGCACAGCTGGCGGTTAGAGACACACCGGCAGAAAGACAGACTGATAGCTGGGATGTTATATAAAAAATACTGATACAGATGTTCACGGCAGCCACAGGAGATATTGATCCATTCACCATCCATCGGGCACCGTCATCAGGGCAAAATTTCAATTTCAAAATTTGACTCATGATTTACCCAAATACCTGCCAAATTAATGACTTTTCCGTCCAACGCAATCATCAGAGAGGAAGTGTTGGCAACACACATCTCAGGAAACCAGAGAGATGTTTGAAAACACATTTTCTTTTTCTTTTGTCGGGACGATGCTCTGCTGTCGGTCTGGTCAGGATTAGGCACAAGAAAAGATCATGTTTTGGTTTACTGTGGTTGCAGTTCGGTCGCTACAAACCGGCTGAAACATGTCCCGACGTCACGTTAAAGCAACAAAATGAATCTTTCTCTAAAATAATAGTTGATCGTTGAGTGTCTTTGGATTGGTGATGGACCAGAGCCAGAGCCACCATCCCCTCCACCTAAAAATGCTGGTATGATGTGCATGATGCGTACAAATCTGAACGTATCTGTGGTTTGCAGAAACTTTTGCACGCTGGGCTGTCCCATCATACCCAACCCTACCTCTTGTACATTGCAAATTAGTAAATGATAGCGTGCTGACACACTGAACTAATTTTTTTAAGTATGTGTTTACTTTCAGGTGACAAAAGCCTCTAGTGGCCACAGTAATGATGACGGGCGCAAAGGAGGAAGTCAGGCAATGTTACTTTTGAATAATAAACTCTGCATTGGGAGGAGATTGGGGAGGAGTGATAGGTCAACAAAACACAGAGGAGTGCTGTTCATTTTGTGAAGTGCGAGTCATTAGGGACAAATTTTAACTACATTTTGAAAATCCACAACAGTTGTGTGCAGAAGGTGGCGCTAATTCTCCAGTCAGGTAATATTAGCATCGTGGAAACATAACTTTTTAAATCATTAAGACGGCTTAATACACAGAGCGCCCAAAGATTTAATGCATCTGAAGTCATTTCCTGCAAAATTCTGATGAATCTTCTGCTGAAGATTTTGACCAATAGATTTTACTTTAAGTTGTATGTCACAGGTTGATTTACTGATATGTTCAATGTTTCTCAGCTGCTCTCTGTTCTGGATGCTGCGTCTGTGTGTGTTTAATGCTCAGCTGAACGCTGGACATTACTGCGTTCCTTCACCTCAGTCAAAATGTGAAAAATGTGACTGCGTCCATTAAAATGTCATTCAGATGTTTGGCATTCTTGGACGTATGTGATGTACAAGCAGTCTGACGCGTCTCAGGATTTATGTTCCTGCTGCCTCAGCTTGATGAGGCCAGAAAGGTACTTCACACAACACAAACTATCAGTGTGTGAGTCCGTGTCTCGGCCTCTTAACTGTCACCAATGAATTCTAGTTTCAAACTAACACAGTTTGATGTTGAGATGAGGCGCGAACCCAACCAGAAAATTACCCGTCGGACATGCAGCCTCAGGAACTGCGGTTTCCCTGTTGAGCTGCCCGACATCCTCCTGCCTGACATTAACAGATGCTTTCCTGATGTGCTAACAGTGTAACACAAACTCGACACTAGCGATTTTTAGCTGCTGACTGTTTTCGTCAGTGTGCACTCCCGTGAACGATGACTCTTGGATTTTATTAGTTTTTTCTATCAGGTGAGGATTTCCTTTAAACGTGGGCTCATATTTACAGGCAACTTATATTTAACCCTTCAAATGTTTTATTATGCAACAATCAAAACATAACTTCACTAAACTTTTAAGCTGCAGTTCAGTCTGTGCTGAGCTGTTACTATTATGTTATTATAGTTATTATTAAGTGGCAGCTTTGTTTTCTCTTGACGGCCACATTGTTTTCTGTCTCTGTGTAAGTGGGACAAACTCTGCAGCGGCTGACGTGTGTCAATAAAAACAACGTGAGTGTGTAAAACTCTCCTGAACACGTCAGAGGATTCTTCAGATTCTCCGTGAGGCGACTCAGACCGTCTGCTGGATGTTTTCAGGCCGATGAAGGAAAGTTTTATTTTGCGTCTGACTCTGAGGGAAACTTTGTGATAAAAACAGTTTGCGTGTGTTTCTTTTCTGTCAGTGTGACGTCTGAATGACACAGCAGGAACCACAGAGAGAGAGACAGAAGATGAGGTTAATAATAATAACACTAACGTAAAATAAATCTAATAAAATAATATCCTACAATAACTTATTTTTCTGGTTCAATCGTGCTTAAAAAGTGCTTTTTGTGCCCTAAATTTACCCGCCGTGAGAAAACTCCAGGCTCTCTGTGTGTTGTGTAACTAAATATTCACATGTCCTCACGTGTGGCTTCATTCCTCTCTTGACTTTTGCTAATGTGAAGCAGGATATCACTGATTTGACTTGAATAGTCCCACAATTAAATGGGGTCAAAGGTCAACATTTAGCCTATTAAGTTTCCCATTCCGTCTTAAATTGGGCCGCTGGTGATCAGGATCTGTGTGTTCGTCATGTGAGCAGCAAACTCTAATCAGAGGGACACTGCTGCGGACCATGTGGTCACTGAGCCGGGGCGGACACGGGAAGTCCAGACAGCATCCCGGAGATTAAGACCAGATTGAAGAAATGTGCCGCTCATGATTTTTGTCCTTTGAGTCAGGACGTCGTGTGAGCTTCATATGTAGAGAGGTGGAGGTGTGGAGGTCGGAGTTTTGGGTTGAGTATTTAGATCCGTTAATTAAATAAAAGTACTCGAGCTTCCCGCAGTAAAACAGAAATATTCAAGTAAATGAATTGATGAATACTATTACACATGATGAAGGTTATTGGCTACAGATACATGTTTTGTGGTACAAAGAGGAAGCCCTGCAGGACTGTGAGGCTCTGCACGCCCCTCAGCCTTCCCGAAGAACAAAATAATAGTCACAGAGACGCCTGCAGCTTCACAACCCAAATTATTCGTGCGGATGACTTGTGACGATCAGCTCACGGTCACAAGTTTGGAAACCAGCTAGTTTCTGACCGCCTACAGTGAACCAGCTTCAACAATTCACACATTGTCTGGTTACCTTCACTACATTTAATCCTACAATGAATCTGTAATCTGTGTATCTGTCAGGAGACGTTAGAGCCCGGTTCGGTTGGATGATAATATCGGCCGATATCTTTTTCTTGGGGGAGATTATAAAGCAGAAAAAGATGATTTGGGGTAATTTGCAATTGTCAACTACTATTTCCGCAAACTGACGTCATTTGAGACAATAACATTTACTGTTAAACTGTAAAATATCCTTCAAACGTCACGTATCTTTGTCACAAGCTTTTGATATCCACATTTTAGGGATTACATTTTTGATTTTTCACTCCAGCATATCTGTACCGACATCAGCCCCAAACATCAAGTATCAACCAGGCTCTACATGTAATAATAACATCTAGTGTGTAATTATAGTATTTTAAGAAAAGCGCACATAATTTCTGAAAACTTGGAAACTTTGGGGAAAAAAACAATCACAGGCAATGAGCGACAAAATGAAGACATTTTGATAAAGAGAGGTTTTTTTTTTTTTTTGAAACGCAGACATTATGGTGTAGTGAGGACATTTTGTTGAAGTGAAGACATTTGGAGAGTTTTGTTAAGTGAAAAAATCTTTCAAAATTTAAAGTAAATGATTTTTTATTAGCTAAAGACATTTTTCATAAAGTCAGAACATTTCTGTAAGGACATTTCAGTAAAGTAAGGACATATTTCTTAAATAAAGACGTTTTTTTAAAGTGAAGACATCGTTTTGTAAAGTGAGGACATTTTATATAATAGTATTGTATAACATGTAAAGTAAAGATACTTTGACAGCATTCGAACAACATTTAAACACATTCAACTGCTTGTTCACATTTCTTAAACAGGAGCAAATTGGTGTGTGTGTGAGTGTGTGTGAGTGTGTGTGTGAGTGTGTGTGCGTGTGTGTGTGTGTGAGAGAGAGAGAGAGAGAGAGAGAGAGAGAGGGCTGACCTGGTGAGCTGGTGGACTTTGTCTCCCTCTGGTGGCTGTAAGTGTCTCTTCTTCACATCTCATTGAATCATCCTGGTGTCAGAAACAAACAGTGAACATTAATCACTCAGCTGCAGCTCAGAGTTCCTGTTGTTCATGTTGTTCATGTTGTTCACGTTGTTCATGTTACGCTGGTTTCATTGAGTCACCTGAGCCGTGACTTCAGAGTTTAAAGCAGAGCTTGTGAGTCTGTTAACAGCGTGTGATCTGACTGAAGTCCTTCACATCTGGAGCGTCTCACTGTCATTCATCAACAAAGAGAGTGTGTGTGTGTGTGTGTGTGCTGGGTTATTGGCGATTGTGTGTGTGTTGCATCATGCTGACATTCTGCGCAGCTCTCTCTTTCACACACACACACGCAGATGTGAGATAATTGGACTGGTAGAAAAACACTGTAAGAAAAAGTCAATTAGTTTTTCATCAATAATTCAGAGACAAACATCCTCTGACGATGAACCTTCAACAAACCTCGCTGAAACTTTTTCATGCTGCTGAAACTCTTCAGTGTGTGTGTGTGTGTGTGTGTGTGTGTGTTAATAATCAGCTCCTTCATTTAAAATGGCTCATATATTGACTGCAGTTTGATTCATGCAACAGTGAAACAAAATGCTGCCGTCTGTTCTCTTCTCTGCTTGTTTTGTTGTGTGGAGAAACGTCAGAATAAGAAGGGCGTACAGTCTTTATTATAACCTGCCACTGTGCTGTTTATGATAACACAAGAAGCTACTGACGTGTACTACAACCAGCTGACAGCAACAACACATTGTACAGATGTTTGTGAAATATAACCAGGAAACAGAAATAAGAGGATTTTCTCTATTTCTGGTTAATTAGACATCAACCAGCTGTGTTCCAGCTGTTCCAGTGTGAAGGTAACCAGCCTCTGTATGTCAGCTGAAAATCATGTTTCCTGTTTGTGTTTCCATCAGGTCTATAAAATGACATCAACCATCATCTGCCTGCTGTGTGTGGTTTCAAGCTGTGAGGAGCAGCAATCCATGCTTGATAACAAATATTCAGGCCACAAAAATAAAGTACGTAAGATATTTTAATTATTAGTTATTATACTGTCTCTTTCCTCAAAGGTTTATTTCAAGGTTCAGCTTTGTTGTCATTAAACAATACAGGTTTGCAGGATGAACTGCAGCCATGCTACACACAGAAAATATAAAAACACATATCTAATATTTACAAATGACAACAAATTATATAAAAGTGGCAGCAAAGAAAGAAATGAAAAACGCAAACTAAATTATATTTAGGAAGACGATATGAAGTTGGGTTTATATTACACACAAAATATATGTACAGTAAGTGCAATATCAGTGTAATATGTAAAAAAAAAAAGGCTTTTGGTGGCCTAAAGGCAGTGCAAATGTAAATATGTTTAGTCTAAAGAAAACTGGAATTGGGCTATTATACAAGGTAGTTATTTGTAATTTCTTAAACAGTGCTTAAAAAAATTAAATGAAGGATTTAATATCCAACACAAATATCCAGAGGACATGACCTCAGGCGGTAACTGCGGAGCTGAATTTATAGATTTGAGTGTTTTCTGAGAAACTGAATTAAATAAAATAACATTATGGCAAATGAGAGTCATGAAAATTAAATGATAAAACAAAAATGTCTTTGATTTCCTTCGAGTTTTAGTTTTTGAAGACGGCTGTCGTGTGGAACAGTAAGTACAAGTTCAAACTTTGTGGAAAGAAATGTGATGCAACTGAACAAACAGGCAATTATTCAAATTCATGTTATTCTCATCTTCTGGATCTGCGTTCACCCTTAACTAGTTTCTCCTCCTTTGGCAGAAACGACTTCATGTAAATGTTTCCTCTAATTGCCTCTGACAGCGACTGGGAGAGACATTTTGCAGCTCGTCCACGCAGAACCTTTTTAACTGAGCCCTGTTTGAGGAGTTTCGTGCGTGTAGCTTCACAACTCCTCGCAGCATTTCAATAGGATTCAGATCTGGGCTTTGACTGAACATTTCTTCTCTTCCAGACATTGTTTGGTGGATAATTATCCTGTTGCCAAGTTCCCTTCTTCAGTTCTGACTTCTGAACAGATGGCCTCGTGTTCTCCACAAGCACTTTCTTGTATCACAGAGAATTCATTGTTAATTTGATGATCATAAGTTGACCAGGAGGCAGCGAGGCAGCCCCATCATGCTGCACAGTGAGTGTGAGGATCTTCTGTGACTCAAGTTTTAGTCTTGCCTTGATGTTTTTTGCAGACAGCAGAGCTTTTCTCCTGCCTCACCTGTCAAACAGGTCAAATGTGTGCATTATCTTCCAAATAGTAGACTCCTGCATCCCACCATGACACTCTGGGGTTCGTAGAGACGTCCTCTAGCGTCTTACGGTCGGCTCCAGGACCGGACAAGTTGGCAATAGATTTAAATCTTCTCCATTGTTTTACGCTCTCCCGGAAAGTGGAAATATTTAGTTCCAAGTTTAGTTTTAATCGTTATTTTTCACAGTAAAACTTTTGCACATCTGTGGATGGACAGGTGCGTAGGACAGGACCAAAGGAAGGGCAATAACTCCTGCACACTGTTCACCTCTCCTGCAATCAAGAATTTATTTTGACAACATCATCACAATACGTGTGAGTGATGTCTGCAGGGGCTCAGTCTGCAGGTCCAGAGGGTGGATGTTTGGACTCAGCTGTAGTTTGATGAGTCGTTAATTAGCGTGGGATCTTGGGATTTGTTGTCTTCATTGTCAAACAATCACCAGTGCTGTTGAAAATCTATTTGATGCAAATATTCCCAGATGAGGTGTTTTTACAGTGATTTTTATTCCCGTTACCTTGAGTAAAATATGGATTTTTCAAGGTTTGGCCAGTGTTGGAAAGAGGTGGGCTAATGAACAAGTTAACAAAGATGTTGTCATTTTTTAGATGTTTTAATGTGACACGTAACATCTTTAAAGCGTTTGTCAGACTTATACACATCTATATTTATCTTCATGGACTGCACCTACTTTTTCACATGACTGTGTGACATCATGGCAGTATGAGGTCAACACACACACACACACACACACACACACACAGAGAGAGAGAGAGAGAGAGAGAGAGAGAGAGAGAGAGGAACAAGTCAACACTCTGTAACTCTTCTGCAATCAGAGGCTGACTTCATCCTTCAACCAGCCTCTGTGTGTGTGTGTGTGTGTGTGTGTGTGTGTGTGTGTGTGTGTGTGTGTGAGTGTGCGTGTGTGTGCGTGTGTGTGTGTTGGTCAGCATTGCGTGTTGATTGCACCTCGTTACGGCAGAAAGCAGCCGGATGGTGTTGGAGGGAGTGTGTGTGTTTGTTTGTTTTGTTTGTTTCAGTCAGAGATGGGCGAGTGTGTGTGTGTGTGTGTGTGTGTCTGTGTGTGTGTGTGTGTGTGTGTGTGTGTGTGTGTACGTGTGTGTAGGGTATTGCCTCAAGTTGCATTTGATGGTTGCACAGGAGAGCGATGAAACCACGGCCACACGTACACACACACACACACACACCGACACACTGGCGAGCTAATATTTTTATGAATATTTGATGTTCCTTCTATATTTACATTGTTCAGGTTTTTAGAAACTAAGTTTTAGTTTTTTTTAATTTCTCATCTTGATGCTGAAAACTTCTCAACCGATCCAACAGTTCAAACATTTTATTAATCATTTATTTTATGTAATAATTGAACTTTTATCAGGCGCCCTCCTGTGAATCATTTATGTTACAACAAATGATCCACATCCTGCTGAGACGTTGATCATTTAAACCATGTTTCAGTTTTTCTTCTCTAATGTGGAAGCTTTCTCAAAAAACATCCATCCACTATGTACATCATCTCATCCGGTCCGACCCCACAGAGAAAACACAGGGACTCCACATCAGTCCGTCAGAACTGAAGAAGCCTTTGGGGTGAGATGTGAAACGTCAAGAAACTCAAGAAAGTCCATTTTCCTCCGTTAAGCACTTAAATATCCAGTTCAGAGTTGCAGAGGTCTGCAGCTGGACAACCACTCTTTGTGTGACCTTTGGACAACTCCAGCCTTGTTTGTGGAGTTTGATGTTTTTCTAACCCTAACCAGAACGTTTCAGAAACGTATAATACCAATTTATTCTGGTTATTTGTTTGGTTTGGTTCACAGGTAACTCGCTGCAGCACTGAGAGACGACACAGGAGAAAAGTTTGGAGTGAGATTTCCTGCCTCAGTGATTATAGGACAAGTCGTGAGTCATTTGCAGCCACATAAACCTGTAAAGAGGGGTTAATGTGAGCTCTGTTGTAGCTGATGTGCTGCCACATTCTGGACAATTTGCCGGGGTTTTAATGTTCGTGTTGGCAGCCCCGCTAGTAGGGTGAGAAATGACAGGTTGATGAAAAAGGATGCTGTAAGGATGATGTTATTTAAAGGCTTTTCACACTGCATATGCTCAGCCCAGGGCAATCCTGAGAATTGCCCCTGGGATAACTTACTTTCAGGGGATAACCCCCCAAACCAGGGGCTAACTCTGCTCCAAAGCCGGGCCAGTAAGCCCGAGGCTAAAGTCTGGGTTAGCACACTTTGAAATGTGGCAGTGTGAACACTTCCTTAGCCTGGGGTTAAGTGCAGTGTGGCAAGCACTAAAGAGACAAGCAAAAGTGAAAGTCACCTGGAAAGCGTGACGTCACAGGACCCACACAGCCAAGTCACCAGAGGAAAATGTTGGCACTGTACATTTCTGCAAGTGTACATTTATACGTTACATTCTGCACATATCATATCAACATTTCTACAATAATGCTGTTTTTCCATCAGCTGTCGGGCTGGCTCTACTCGTTAGACTCGGCCCAACAGGGATTTGCATTTCCACCACAACTGGGTCACCTGCCTGAAGGAGTATCGATTTGAGGGGGAGACGGGTCGTGTTGCAGGATGCTTGCAGGGTATGCTACTCCGCTACCACAGCGTTCCCTCTGGTTCTCCGTCAGATCCAATCAGGTCATCCTCCCCAGCTCCACCATGTCGTCCAAATATGGTAATCTTCGTGCAAAATCTGTCAAAGCAGACTCTCTTGAAGTTGGAAACTTGTAGATTTCCTGTAAACTTGACTTAAGTTTGCAGATGCACACAAGTCTGGACATTTGGATTCAGGCTATTGCTGCGTTCATGTCTTCTGGACTTGTAAACAGCGCTCAACATCCGAATCATAATTACCTCTGGGAAACTGAAAGCTCTGATTTATTCAACTCTGAGCTTCATCGTCTAGAAAAACAGATGTCTCACATCAGCCAAAGACCGTCCTTCAGTGTGATTAAAAGTTAATGGACGTAGTATTTTATTGTAAATGCACAAAACCAACTCTGTACTCTTACTTAATGACGTACTAATGACGTGAAGCGGTCGACACGGGAATCTTTCCCATCCATCCCATGTGATGTGAACGCTGAGCTGCAGCAGATCCATCCGATTACATAAATCCTCAGCAGAGGTTTAATAAACGAGGCTGATGGAGATGAAAACACTGAGTGATCTGAATATTAATCAGAGCGATGAGAACAAACGTCGAGTCTCGCTCTCCACTGTTGTGATGAGGGTTTCCTTTTGGTAAATAAGGGAGAGATTAGAGGGTCACATGGGGGGAAGAGTCTGGTGCCTAATTAGCTGCTGATGCAACTCACCTGAGAGACGCCGCCGAGACGATCCTGAGAGGGTCGTCTGTTTGATTCTTTGTTTGATTCATGAATCAAGTATGTTGAGAAAACAGCAACTACAAGGAGGCCGACAAGAAGGAAATCTAACTGGCCTTGAGTCACAGATCACAGGAAGAAGACGTCCTCAGCTTCACCTGCAGCAGGCGGAGCTGTCAGGTGTAGTAGCAGTAGTCTTGTTTCAGACACAGAACCAGTTTGCTGTTTGACTCTGAGACTTCTTCTTTCTTTGGCTGCTCGTGTTCAGCAGCGTCGAGGAGAGTCACACGGTTGAAACGTGGAGAGGAAAGTGGGATCAAATCCCAGAAATATCAAGAGGCCAGAAGCAGAAAACTGCACAAAGATGAAGAGTCACAACTAAAACTTTCTGTACGCACAAAGACAGAAACATGCATAAATAATACATTACTTTATTCCGACTGAAGCCTGCCTGTCACTCCCACAGTCAGCTGTCAATGGACGATTGCAGGATCAATGCTTGTGCTCGCTCCACACTGACACTTGAACATTAAAAAAGAAACAGCAAAGAGGAAGATGTGAAGTTTTACAGTTTGTGTCACATCAATGATTTTGCTTATAGGGATTATATCAAACCAAAGAGCTCCACAATCCAGGATAGCGTGAAAACATCATTAACAAGAATATAAAATGACACCTGTGATGTCAAATTAATTGCAAATGAGAATAGAGACCATCTTGTGAAGGGATCACAGCAGCCAGAATGCTGACTTTCTGACCCATGACTACTCAGTGGTCATTACTCCGTTATTACATCAGAACTCGGGTCGGACCACACCTTTCTTCAAACTAGGTCTTCACTTTGAGCTCAACAGCTGGCAAATTCTCAAAATCTCAAACGACTGTCAGGCTGCACAGAATGGGACCCAAATGCAACACACGCAACAAAAAGCGAGCTTCAATAATAAAAATACAAAATACAAAGGCGGACCACAAAAGCTAAACAAAGTTTAAACCACGAAAAGCAAAGTATCAAATCAAAAGGCAAGGGTACAAAGCAGGAAGGGCACGGGGAACAAACGCCAGAAAAGGGAGATGAAACCGGGAGAGACGGGAACAGAACCGAACAGAACAGAATCGAACACAACAGAACAGACGACCTGACAAAGAGAGCAGGGAGCGCACAGACTTTATACACAAGGGCTGATTAACTAGTAGGACACAGGTGAACGCAGAAGAAGGGCAGGAAACGGAGAGGAAATGGAAAGTAAAACAGGACACATGAGGGCAGAACTTGAAATAACTAAACCACAAACTCAAGCTGTGACAACGACCAGATAATGATTGATCAGAAGAAAAACAAGAGCCAAACAAAAAATACAACTGACAGGAAGTCCAACTCACAAAATGTTTCATATTTCTGGAACCACTAAAGATTTTGCTTTTTTTTTAAATAACTTTATTTGAGATTTACTTCTTAAATACTGTAAGCTGCTTTATAACACGTATAACTTAAGACAACTTTAAAAAGGTTTGATACCGTTCAACAGATTTAAAAACATCTGATGAAAGAGAAAACTACTGAACCAACACTGGAAGGTTAAACTCCTCAACAGCTGCTGTTAAAAACACTTTGTTTTATTATTGGTTTAATAATGTACATGTTTTCTTCACCCTCCGACAAACTCCAGGTCTTTCTTTAACAGACACACTAAGGAGGTCAAAGGTTAGACCCTGAAAATACACATACGCAAACACACAACACACACACACAAAGGGGGGGGAAGAGAGAGATTCATGTCACAGTGGATGGAGTCGTCATGCCAACAGCAGACATTACTGCTGGTTTCATCACAGAGACAATCCCAGGCTGGCCTCACTGTATATGTGTGTGTGTGTGTGTGTGTGTGTTTATAGAGATCACACACACACACGAACACACACACATACAGTATTTAAGTGTCTTCTTATCTCAGTTTTACATCATCCCTAGTGACCTCTGTGTGTGTGTTTGTGCGTGTGTGTGTATGTGTGTGCGTGTGTATGTGTGTGTGTGTGTGTGTGTGTGTGTGTGTGTGTGTGCGTGTGTGGTGGGGGATTACAGAGGAGACAGAAATGAAGAGGCTGAGACAAGATCAGGTTTCACAGGATGAGAGCGCCACAAAAAAACACAATGAAATCATACTTAAAGAAACCGATAACTGCGACTCAAAGCTGCGTCACCTTCAGTGACTTCACAGCACTTTGTTTACGATCCTCCAGTTATTTGATTCATTTCATTTAAATCTAAATCAAACGACTCTCGATGTCTACAGTCATGCCAGAGGCTCTATGAGGCTATACTTAGACGGAGCGATGCTGTGAGCTAAATGCTAATAACAATGCAAACATGCCAACACGTAACGTTTACCATTCTCACCATCTGGTTTAGCACGGTAGCATTTGACAATTAGCGTCGAAAACATAAAATGAATCTTCTCTTTCTAAATCTTACTCACGTTTCAAAAACATGGTTTGGATCAGGGTCAGGAAAACTCGTGAAAAAGTTTAGTCTTTAAGTCCATGAAGTTTTGAAGTCTACAAAACATTTCTGGAGCTTCACAGTAAAACAGCGTTACAGTATTCCCCGAAACAACTGAAGTAGATTAACTTAAAAACAACCAAAATAAACATGAAATGGCTCCATACAGCTCCTCCAGCATAATTCAGGTCTCTGGAAGCCCCAAGATCACAAATTGATTTGAAAATATGTTATTTGCACCCTTTACGTGCGGTCAAGCTCGTGCATCCACTACGGACAGTGTGTGCTAACCCATCTAGCTTAGCAGCTACAGCTTTTCAAATCAATTTGAGGATCTCGGGGCTTCTGGAGACTTGGACTGCTGTATGGAGCCATTTTATGTTTCTTTTTCATTGTTTTTTTACGTTTTAAAACAAGTCCCCATCTCCTGTTTTTCTGTGAAGCTCCTGAAATGTTTCGTGGACTACGAAACTTCACCTGCATGAGGGTGAGTAGATAATGATTGAGTGATACATATTTTGCATATTATGCCGAGGCAAACAAGTCGTTTTTTATCAACTCCCTTTACTGAGGAAATTGCTCCTTTTCCTGCTATGAGATGTCCTGATCTGTCAGGAGATGCATGAGATGGTGTTCAGGCAGTCGGAGATGAGAATGAGGTCACAAGATTGTCTCCCTTCCTGTGACTGCGACCTTCTTGCAGGTCACTGACAGATCATCCAAGATTGAAATGAGACTCTCAGTGTTGTCTCACCCAGTTAAGTTTGTGGTTTTATTTTTATATTTCTTTGAGGTGCAGTTTCAGCAAAATATAGCAAATTCCAATGTAAAAGTAAATAGATTTTAAAACAGTATAAAAAACCACGTGCAGTGTTGAAAGATGTGATCTCTGAATGCATTTGGGACGTCTGATAAAGTGAACTCAGTATTGAAAAATGTTTATTTTGATTCGTAACATTTATTATGGGAGATTTTAGGGTTATAATTCAATTTAAATCCACTGAGTTATAAATAACCTGATTAAAAAAAAGAGAGATGCTGTTGTGTGAAACGTAAATAAGACCAGAATGAAGTCATTTGCTAATCCTCCTCAACCTTTATTCAATTAAACACAACACAAAGACAAGGATCTGACAACGTGATAAACTTTATGGTGTTTTGTAAATACACTCTGAGTCTGATGCCTGCTTCGTGTTGCAGATACGTTGGGACAGGGGCATGTTTACCACCGAGTTACATCACCTTTTCTTTTAACAACACTCAGTAAGCGTTTGGGAACTGAGGACACTAATTGTTGAAGTTTTGAAAGTGAAATTCTTTCCCACTCTTGCTTGATGTACGACTTCAGTTGCTCAACAGTCTGGGGTCTCCGTTTGTTGTACTCTGCGCTTCATAACGCGCCCGCACTCTTTTACTGTGAAGCCACGCTGTTGTAACACGTGCACAATGAGGTCTCGCGTCGTCGTGCTGGAGTAAGTCGAGACGTCCCTGAGAAGGATGTCGGCTGGATGGCAGCAGATGTTGCTCCGGAGCCCGTTTGTGCCTCCACAGGTGTGCGCATGACCCAAGTAATGAGCACAAAACACACTGCAAATCATTTGTAAATTGTGTTTCGCTAAAATGGTTTTCCGAAGTGTTCCTGAGCCCATGTAGCGACATCCTTTAGACAATCATGTGTCCCATCATCGCCTCTGAACGAGCCCCTTTCATACTCAGTCATGATCACCTGTTGCTATTAACCAAACAGGTGTTTTAAGTTATTTCCCGTTTTATTTTGTAGAGTACATCCTCATATGTCTTGTTTTAATGCTCACCTGTGTCCCATCAGCCTCTGTGTATCCGAGTCTCTGTTTTTCCTTCATTCCTGTTTTGTTGCCAGATTTTGTGGACGTCATCTTTATTTTATTAAAGCTTGCCTCTTGTTTTTCCACCTGCCTGCCCCTGTGTCTCGCGTTTGGGTCCCTTTTTTGCCAAACCTTAACATCCACAACTCTCCCAGTCTTTTGTTGCCCCTGTCCCGACTTGTTTGAAACGTGTTGCTGGCATCAATTTCAAAATATGCAAATATTAGGAAGAATCAGTCTGAACAACTTTTCATGTAAACATACATCTAGGTCAAAAAGCTTATGCAAATGACTGCATTCTGTTTTATTTATGCTTTACACAGCGTTCCAACTTTTCTTGGAATCAGGGTTGTGCTTCGAGATAAATTACAGGTATCCATATTGTCTTTATTTATCCGTAGCTACTGTATTTAAGAAACTTCCCTTCCTCCACTGCTACACTAGAAAAAAAGACGTTATTATTTGAAGATGGAAAGACAATGGCTTTCAAGTGTTAAAAGCTCTGCAGTCATTATGTATTGTATTATTTTCACAACTCCTCAATTTAAATTGGTACTCATGCCATACAGCGTTTGAAAGCTTAGATTCTCATGTTTCTATTCATTTCAACCATTTCTAGATGAAACCACATCAGCAAGGTACAACAAACAAACAAACAAACAAGTTAACAAACAAGCATGTGCACCCATGAACTCACCCCTGAAGTTTCTGGTGCATCAACCTCTCATGTCTGCTGGATCCATTTCAGTAAAATGGTTTTAGTTTAGTCCAGTAACCTGCAGGCCTGTGGCGGTGCTGGCAGTAAAATGCTCACAAACCAGCCCCAACCCACATGAAAAATGTAGACAAAAAATATATTTACAGGGAATGCCAAATACTTTGATAATAATCAAAAAATGCCTCATTCCCCGCCTCTCTTAAGCCTTCACAAATAGGGCATCGTCACACCCCGATTGTCTGGGAGGGAAATGCCCAAAGCTGCTTTCACTCATCAACTAGGAACCAGTCTCCATCCCTGAGCACAGCTGATCTGAATCCACTGCAATCAAATTCAGCCAAAATAAAAAAGATGGCACGTGCCACACAACAGGACTGCTACAGGATTATTCGATGCATAAATGGTGACAAAATCTGTCCAAAAACTCCTCATTTCACATTAAAACCTCTACACCTGGGATCCTGAGATGGCAGCTGTTTGATTGATGGCTCATTTGAGCAGTTAGGAGCTTCTACGCCCGACCTAGAGCCTACAACAGCCAACGAGTGACCGTGTAGACAAGTTACCCAGTCTCTCTTCTTTCTCCTCTCTCTTCAGCCACTTACACACCAGCCTCCGGATGATTAACAACTGATACATAGTTTATATCAGTTTTTTAAGGCTTGAACATGGAAATAATGCAAGTTTATGTAGATTTATGCATTTTGCTCTTTGTGTCTAATGAGGAGTTTGATTGTGTATATTGCAAAATATGAATAAAATCTTATTTTAAAGAAAAGGAAAAAAAAACTGCTCTTAGAAGTGACTTTAGGGATAAACAGGTGAGTATAGCTCAGCTACATGACAGTACAGTAATTGGTTTACAAGCAGTCTAACAGACATAAAACCAACAGAAACTTTTTCCTGCAGTCATCTGATTTAATCTGCACTCGGACCACCGGGTGCAGCGGATCGCTCTGTGTCGTCCAGCTTTAACCTCTCTGAACGCTCCCACTGTGAGCCTCATATTAAACTCAGCAGGAGCTCCCCGAGGCTCGTTAGATCAGGATGCCCTGAAGCACAAAGAGACCACCAGAACTAAGAGACCAGACTGCACACACACACACACACACACACACACACACTGCAGCCTGAGCCCAGCTGGAGATCAAAACTTGTCACAGCAGTGCAGGCAGGTGTCGCACAGGTGATCATCCTGAGAACCAGGCCAGTGTGGAAGACAACAAGTGTGTGTGTTGTGTGTGTGTGTGTGTGTGTGTGTTGTTGTCAGTATATGTGTGTGTTCTCGTGGCAGGCCGTAGTTGAGTCAGACACTTGGCCTCTGATTTCATCACGTCGGTTATGAAAGAGACAGTAAAGTTTAACGCGCGCACACACACACACGCACACACACACACAAACAGAGTACACACACAGTGTTCCTCCTCTGTTTCTTCAATATTTCATCATGTGGCGTAAAAACACACTAACCATGTGGAGATAACCTGCTGTGTGTGTGTGTGTGTGCGTGTGTGTGTAACCAGGTCAGTCAGGCTCTTTACCTACCGCTTTAAATCTGCCCAATCAGAGTAGAGCACACACACACACACACACACACACACTGGTCACAGGTCACGTTACACACATAACGAAGCCGTGACCTCATTTCCTGTCAGCAGCAGCTGTTTGTCTCAGCTTCCTGCAGGATTAACCGACAGGTTGACACACGTGTCCTTGTGTACATGTGTGGAGGTAATTCATCTCTTCCTCCTGTTCACACCGGCTCTGAGGGGATCCCTCACTAACGGCCTCAACGTGAACGATATACCTCCATGTGTACGTTTACAACAACTTGAGCCACATCAACTACAGTTAATAAACAGCAAGGAGATGAAGAGGGAGAGAAATTCCCCAGACTCCCTTATAAAATCGCTCAGTTTCGTGAGTTGTCGAGCTAGGAGAAACTTTATAAACTTTGTGAAGCGCTGTTTCTGATACATTTTTAATTATTTGGGCCTTCTGGTGAATTCGGCTTATGTTATAGCCTCGTCTCAGGGGGTGTTGCAGCCCCCTCTGCACCCCTAGTTCAATTTCAGGGCTTTAGAAGCGTTAGCTAGGTTAGCCAAGTGATAATAATAGTGTTAGCAGTGTTCACTTGATAAAGTCGCTGACCTAGATCTTCATAGATGATTGATACACTGCACCAATTGCTTTAAGAAAGAGGGTTAGCGTCCTGTGCTGTTACCATAAAACACTCGCAGTACGTCAAACATCAGCTGGATTGGTCTGGTGCGACGCAATGCATTCTGGTTGTTGTAGGTCTTTCTACCGCAAAAGAGGGGATACCACAGCCTTTTTCTCTCTTTGCTCTGGTCAGGTGGCACCAAATTCAAAAATATTTGTGTTCTTCCACCACTGGAGATTTGTTATCGTTACAAAAACACCGACAACAATCCTAAATGTGACGATCAGGATGAAGATCCACATTTCAATATGAAGTGAAGTAAATCTGAGACATTTTTCTCCATTAAACTGAAATTAAAAGACATTTTTAAGGATGTGTTTCTGTTTATGGACAAGAATAATACGTCAAACTACAGATTCTGCACAGACGCCGTTTCCATAAATAGAACAAACAAAAAAAATCCAATGATCACTTTGACCGGGGAGCGTCCGCTCTCAGTGAGTGTTATTATGACTGAGTCAGACTTTGTTGATTCATTATGACTCATTATATCAACATGCTGATGTTTAACAGGTACGATGTTTGCTCCACTTTAATTATCTTAGTTTAGTGTGAGCATGAACTGGGGCATGAACTGTTAATAATCTGTACAGAATCATGATCGCTCTCATTAATGTTGTACAGCTGTTAGTAACTCAGTTTAGCTTGTTAGCAGCATGCTAATATTTCCTAACCAGCACTCAAGACAAAGTAGAGCTGAGGTGATGGGACTTTAAATAGTTTTTCAGGTTTTGGGACATAAAACAGGTTGATTATGTCACTTCCTGTCCGTCCTGAGGGGGATATGCACCAGTCACCAGAGGAAAAGTCAGAGGATCACCAAGGTAAAAGGACTGATTCTCCTCGGGTCACCTGTTGGATGTCTCTCCTCAGTCACAGACACAAACTTACATGTGCTTCACCTACAACTACTCTGTGCTGATTAACCAGTCAGATGGATTTAGTTCACAAACATCAGAAATGTGTCACACGTGTCTGAATGTGGGTTAAACTTAGACGACCAGATGACATGTGCAGCAGGTGAACGACTGCTGAGCCTCTGACCACAGACTGAACACAGATTAAGGTCAAAGGTCAGCAGGTGGCTGCTGCTCTGCAGGTCGGTCGTCCATACGAACGAGTTCACAAACAACAAAGTCTGTGATTGGTCCCCGGCTGTCAGAGGAAATCCTCCCATCGACCGTGTTATTATGTTGGATGCTGGATTATAATATATCTAATAGGTTCTTCCTCGGGTTGCACGTGAGGATTATTTTTAGATTTGATTAATCTGCAGTTTATCGTTGATGTAAAACACAGAAAAGAAGCAAATCCTCACATTTGAGAGGCATCAACATGTGTTTTACAGAGTTTCTTGCCTTAAATTGTGAAATAAACCAGTAATAGAGCATCAAAATAGCTGAAAATTCAACACAGACTCACTTGTTTCTGGTGAAAATTAATTGATTTCCGTCTGAAATTGAGTGTTTGTAGCCAGGACGATTGATTTGATGATCAGGATGACGGCTGATCATGGCTTTCATGAAGAAATAATCAAACTGCAGTCACATCGCGTCACCGTAAAACTTAAAGACAGACGTTTATTAAAAGAAAACGAGCTGGCAGTTCTGCAACTATAAAAACAAAACAGAAGGTATTAATGAAATACCCATTAGTTATGTTAGTGTTGTCTGGGAAAAGGCTGGTCATGATGTAAAGTTACCAGTAGATTTATATTTCCCTCCTCCGTGTTTAAAACAGCTTTATCTGGCATCACATTTCAAACACAGGGACGACTAACAGGTGCAAAGTGAATGTAACAAATAACTCATTTTGTAGTCTGTCATTTTGGGTTTTTGTGTGTCAGTGTTTACTATAATGATGATGCGTATATAAAGCAGGCAGCTGAAGTGTAAAATTAAAAGCGTGACTGCTGCAGCTGCTGACATCATCACGTCTCTGTCTCCGATCAGACTATTAACAGAAAGACACAAACACTTTGTAATAGACTGGAACACAATGTGCTGGTGAAACGTTACATCTCCAAATACTTTCTGAGAAAATACAAAACTGGGGAACTTTCTGTTAAACATTTATATTATTGGCCTTTTTTCCAGTTTCTGCCACGTTATACCTCCAATCTACCACATGTTGTGAGCAAATATTGTACTTTTTACTCCACTTCATTTATGTGATAACTGAAAAATAATGATTTAAAATACGTTTGAATGTGGAAGACAAAAATATCTGAAGCATAAAAGGGAGTTTCAGCGCTGCGACCGTCAATTAGTCAGTCGACGAAGTGATTCCAGCTTCTAACACGTGAACATTTGCTGGTTTTTCTTTGTTTTATATGATTTTAAACTGAATATCTTCAGGCTTTGGACTGTTGGTCTGACAAATCATGATGTTTGAGGACATTTTTCAATGTTTTCTAACATCGTACGGGAAAAGAAGATTACCCTTCTACCTTTACCTTTTTAAGTTTTAAGACGAGTTTGTATGGTCTTGAAATGGGTATTTTTGCACCATGAGTACTTTTACTTTAGGTTCTTTAAGTAGCCTGTACTCTTATCTTCATACTTCATGCAGTATTTGTACTCTGTGGTGTGGGTAGTTTCACTTTTGGTTTAGTAGCCTGTACTCTTATCTTCATACTTTATACAGTATTTGAACACTGGTGTGGGTAGTTTCACTTTTGGTATTTTAAGTAGTCTATACTCTTATCTTCATACTTTATACAGTATTTGTACACTGTTGTGCTGGTACTTTTACTTCAGTGCATGCTCTCAGTACTTCATTCATTCATTTGTACTCTGTGGTGCTGGTACTTTTACTTTTGGTACTTTAAGTAGTCTATACTCTTATCTTAACACTTTATGCAGTATTTGTACACTGTGGTGCTGGTACTTTTACTTTTGGTACTTTAAGTAGCCTGTACTCTTATCCTCATACTTTATGCAGTATTTGTACACTGTGGTGCTGGTACTTTTACTTTTGGTACTTTAAGTAGCCTGTACTCTTATCTTCATACTTTATACAGTATTTGTACTCTGTTGTGCTGGTACTTTTACTTTTGGTACTTTAAGTAGCCTGTACTCTTATCCTCATACTTTATACAGTATTTGTACTCTGTTGTGCTGGTACTTTTACTTTTGGTACTTTAAGTAGCCTGTACTCTTATCTTCATACTTTATGCAGTATTTGTACTCTGTGGTGCGGGTACTTTTACTTCAGTACATGCTCTCAGTACTTCATGCAGCTCAGTATTTACAGTAACACATACTGAAACTGTCTCGTGTGTTTTCTGACGAATGATCGCTCAGGATTGCAACATCGTGGCTCCGCCCCCCGCTGGATGACGACACCGCGGGAGGAAACAACGTAACCGAACAGAGCCGGAGTCAGTCCGAGTCCTCCACAGTCCTCCACGGTCCTCCTGAGTCCTCTTCAGTCCGGGTCAAAGTTGTGGAGACGAGCAGGGTCAGAGCGAACCAGGTCCGGAGGGTCACACTTGGATCTACAACCAGCACCGACACGCGGACATCAGCTCGCTTTCAACCCGGGACAGGAAGGCAGCAGGACTCGGTCCGGCTCGGCTTTGTTCGCTTCAGCTCCGGAAACATAACGAGAAAAAAAAACCCCACCAAGTTTCACGATGATTCTTTAATTTGTAGCTCCGGTTTGTTTCGGGTCCGGTCGGAACCGACAGCTGAGTTTGATTTAAAGTGAAGAAGAAGCTCGACAGCAGCTGAGTGACGACACGTTGCGCAACCGGCACAATAATAAGGACACAAAGACGTCATCCCGCTCCAGTTGTCCCAGTACAGCAGACCCGCTGCTCCCAGTCCGACTCCACACTGCTGCAGGAAACACTTCAGGTTTCACACCTCCAGTAACTTCTGCTGCACAGACAGACAGACAGACAGCACCAGCCCACTCTGACTCTACTGGATCTACTGGTTTCCTGTTGACCTGCAGTCAGAACCAGTCTGCTTCAAACACAAGGTAAGAAACTGACCTGACAGCAGATATTCAGCTACAAGTGAAGTTAATTCATTCAGAAATTCACTGCAGTAACAAAAAAATACACAAGTATTTCAACTAAAGTGTACTTATTATTCAGAATATCTTCTTTCAGAGTCAAAGTATTTGTATCAGATTACTTCTACTGGTGCAGTAACGTGGACACAGCGTCCTTGTTGTCATTCAGCTACTAAACTCAGTCACAAATGTGTTAAAAGTGCAAAGTAACAGTGATAAAGTGCAGTAAAAGGTCCAACACGTACCTCTGACATGTATAAAGTAGCAGGGAATTGAAAATACTCAGGTAAAGTACAAGTACCTCAGAGTAACTGCAGTTAAGTACATGTACTCACACAAGTACATGTCAGTTCAGTGAAGTGTCTCTGCATCAAAGTTCACTCTTGAGCTCTTAATAAAAGTAGTTTGAGGCACGATCCCTCATCTGAAGGTGCACGTATGAGCTTTTTCTGGGGCTTTCAGTCGTTTCCCATGGTCTTCATCAGCAGAGGGAGTTTGCCCGGTTGTCATGGAGACCTCAGGAGCTTTAACAGAGACTCACACACATGTTACGAAGAGTCAGCTCACGCTGGTCCGATCAGTAATCCATCGGTGTTTACAAGATACTATGAAACTATGAAATACAATGATTTAAAATAAGTTTTGAGTGCGAAAGGAAAAAATATCTGAAGTATAAAAGTGAGTTTCAGTGCTGAGAGGTCGATTAGTCAGTCAGTTAATAATTTATCAGGAGCAATTTTGCGCAGCAGTGCTGAAAACAGAGCGATTCCAGCTTCTTACGTGTGAATGTTTGCTGGTTTTCTTTGTTTTCTATGATTTTAAACTGAATTTCTTCACATTTGGACTGTTTTTCTGACAGAACATGATGTTTTAAGACACCACCATGGACATTTTCCAGTGTTTTCGAATACTGTACGGATCAAAAGATTTAAAAACAATTTAATAAGTAACAATTTAAATAGTCGGAGCCCTTTTTAAGTTTTAAGTTGAGTTTGTGAAGGTGTCGGAGAGCCGATTTACGATGAAGGCAAAAGTGAAACTTTCCAGCCAGGTCAGAGTCCAGTGGGATTGAGTAGAGTCTAATTTTGTGATCATGTCGTTTATGAATCTGATCTCTGATTATGAAACTGCAGATGATCGTACAGCGGTGGAGAAATCTTCCACAGAGAGCAGAAGAGATGAGACATCAAACAGCACAGATTCACTGGGCGTGTGTGTGTGTGTGTGTCAGGGGATGACGCGGTGACGCTGTGACTCAGGTTGTTTCACCAGAGTGAAAGCAGCGTTGGCCAACAGCAGGTTTCCACACAGTGTCACCACGCAGACCGCAGGCTCAGAAAAACTTTGTAGACAATCACGCACACACTTTCACAATGTGTGTGCGTGGTAGGTGTTGACTGTATTTAAAGGCCGTTTAAACTATAAACTGTTGTGCTCTGATGCAACGATCTGAAAGCTCGAGCGTCTGTCAGCTTACAGGAAGTTGCATCATGAAGCCTATAGACACGTTAACAGTGTAACATGTGAGCAGCAGAGACACAGAACACAGCGAGATGTGATACTAATATAACTCTCCTGACTGTATGTGGAAATATTACTGAAGAGGGCTCAGTGGAGGAGGGAGGGCTCGGCTGCGGTGTCACCAGCAGAGGGCGCTGCAGTGCAGGAACGAAACAGCGAGGAGCTAAAATTTATACAGTTCGTCTCGGACACAGCTGAGGTTACATTCACAACTTCTCGGTTAAAGTTCTCACATGTGACTGACACGTGTGTCATCATTTTCAGCTTCACTGCTCTGGTATCAAAGTGTCGCAGGCAGCTGTTTCAAAAGACACATGTGACTCATGTCTGCGTGAAGTTGTTGTGTTAACATCTTGTGGGACTGTGCTGACTGTCATGTTTCTACATTCCCTACATGGTCTGGCTCCGCTTTACATTTCCTAACGCTTAACCCAACAGTGTTAGAGCCAAAACCTTTGTTTTTTTTTGTTGTGTGACGATATAAATGTAATTTATGAGCGCCCAGTTAATACAGAGAGCAAACTGTGCCATGGGTGCAGTGAAGATGTAGTTTTTAAAAGGCTAAACATCAACAAATACGGACTGAAGCAGAATATTCTGTGAGATATCAAACGTGCATTTTAAAAAATGATTACACCTGTCTTTGTTTTAATACACTTTGACTTTTGAACTTTACAACATCCTGGAGTTAATAGAAAAGTTTGAATCACATGAGTGGGAAACAATCAATCGTATTATTATTATCGGTCCACAGCTGTATTTATTAACCTGATGATGTCACTTGTCTCCTCCAATCACAGATGAACAAAGGTGTGGCTACAGCCAGGTCTCAGGTGTGTCTGAAGAGACTGTTGGACAAGCCCCAGGAAAATTTACCCAAATGTAAAGTAGCCCGTCTGTCTCCGCACCCTCCTGCCACCGGCCTATCACCCTGCCTCGAGCCCGGAAGCCCCGCCCCCAACACCAATCAGAGCCAATCCCCATCCAGAGTTGGACAGTATTTCCTGTTTGAACGCTACGAGGGGGAGGAGACTTATAGGGCGGAGCACGCACAAACAAAACAGCAATACACCTGCCAGGTAAAGCAACTGATACTGCTGATACTACAAAAATACTGCTAATACTTACACATGCTGAAAATACCTCAAATACTGCAAAAAGTACTGCTAAAAATGATTTACCCAAACCGTCCCTCCTTGCTATGGTTACAGGTGATTCCTCTGCGTGGTTACCAGGACCGGTTGGCCGCCTACATCCGCATCGGTAACCATGACAACATCTGCGGCCTGCAGGACGTGGTGATTGGCCAGGACAGTGTGTACGTCTTCCTGCCCGGTCACCACGGCGACATGCACGCATACGTGAGAAGCAGGAAGCGTCTCGGCGAGGAGGAGGCGCAGCTTCTGTTCGCTCAGGTGCTGAACGCCGTGACGCACTGTCACGAGCACGGCGTCGTCCTGAGAGACCTGAAGCTCCGCAGGTTCGTCTTCACCGACGAGCACAGGTGAGACTGAGTACTATTACTGCAGTACTGCAACACTACACTTATACACACAGTTGAGACTGACAGGTTCTCTGATAATACTACAAATACTGCAATACTACACTTATACTGCTGATACTTCTAATACTAATGCTGATAAAAATAATACAATGGATACTACTGACCCTGCTAATAAAACAGCTTACATCAGAATTATCAGCAGTATAATTAGTAGTATTGTAACACTAGTATTACTACATACTTATACTACTTCTATCATCAGCACTACAGATGCAGTAAGTAGACCGTGTGTGTGTTTTCCTGCAGGACACGTCTCGCTCTGCTCGGCCTCAACGACTGCATCCTCCTGCACGGTAACCATGGTGACGACTCTCTGACAGACAGACACGGCTGCCCCGCCTACGTCAGCCCCGAGCTGTTGACCAACGGGAGAGGCTCTTACTCGGGCCGCGCCGCAGACATCTGGAGCCTGGGCGTGTCTCTGTACACCATGCTGATTGGACGATACCCATTTCAGGACACGCAGCCCGCCGCGCTGTTTGCCAAGATCCGCCGCGGGGCCTTCAGCCTGCCTGATTGGCTGTCCCCTCAAGCCAAGTGTCTGATTGGCTGCATGCTGAGGAAGTCGCCCGCAGAGAGGCTGGAGGCTTCGGAGCTGCTGATGCACCCGTGGCTGACCAATCCCAGCGCACCACATCAGAACACGCACAAGACTCATAACAGCTCACCAAAAACATTACAGAGTAAAGAAGAGGACGACGACCAGGTGGTGCCGACGTGGACAGAAAAACACTAACACACACACACGTTTGGACTTCTATACTTGTAAGGACCTGCAGTGATAAAATGCCTCCTGTAAACTCAACCATCACAACTAGTTAACTCCAACTCTTACACTAAACTGAACCTAAACCGTACACGAGCACACACGCACTACAAAGACTGATCCTGGATTACTTGACCCCGACCCTCAGGTGCCTTCCTCCTGCTGTAGCTGTGACTCGATGCAAGCTCTGCCATCTTAGAAAGGGGCGTGGTCTGTGACGACGACCTCACCTGAAGGACCGAACCTGCTCCTCGTCTTCCACAAAATCTTAACTGAGCTCCACCAGCGTCTGACACAAACCAGAACAAGTGGTGTGTTCAAGTGCTTTTCGGCTACTCGTTAAGTGGAGAAAGAACGGTTACACCCTAGTGTTCGACTTTTATTGATCTGCTTCAACGCCTGGTTACACGATCATGTCAGATTTCAGAAATTGATGAAGGGTGTCTGAACACACCACTGGATGCTGCTTCTTTCTTTCATGTTTACACTTTCTAGTTGCTCCCAAGAATGATAAGAGAAGGATCGGTGAGTGTAAGAACATCACCAGCGACAGAGGTCGTTCTGGAAAACAGAAATAATCTGAGAAAATATACAAACTGTTTCGCTTCACTGTGACTTTCAAATGTCAGAGTGTCTCATCCTTTTCTGATGATCCCGGCTCGATGGAAAGGGACAGCTGCAACAGCTTAAAATGTTTCAGGCCGGTTATCTCAGGATCACGACTTCATTTACTAATTTCCTCATATTTTGTTTTTGTGGTTCTCATAAAAAGTTTTCCTCAAGTAACAATTTACTCAGCCAAGGACGCCTCTGGATCATCATCCCAAAATATCAGCGCAGTAAATTTGTGATCTTGAGAACACTATTTCTGATTCGTCACATAACAATGTCGTTAAGTCTCTGAAGGACCCAGGATAAGCATCGCGCGGTGAATCATATTAAGAAAATAATGAGGTTGTAATCTTGAGATAGCCGGACTGAAATTATTCCTACGACTCACGGACCTGCAGCCAGCCAATAGGATGCCTTCTTCTGTACGTGTCGTTCAGTTACAGCTGGAGAATAAATAAAGTGGTTTCACAAACTCTTCTGGTCCTGAACTGGTTTTTGTTTGGTTTCAATGAATGTTTTATAATTTGTGTTCTGAACCTCCATTACCAACAGATAAAACCTCAGTATTTTTGTTCTTGTGATTAAAATGTTTCAGATTTGAGAGAGCTCAGAATTCTTGCCAATTCTCCCAATTTTCCCAGGAGACTCCCGTTTCTTGTTTCCTTCTCCTAGTTTTTATCCATCACAGCCTGTTTCTGGCACTGTACAGCGTGTCTACAGTCAGTCTACTGTGCTGTTGCACCTCGTCCTCCTCAGTGAGTGAGATTAATTGAGAAATTTTGAATTACAAAAAAAAGGATGAAACTTTTTTTTTTTTATTACATTACAAAACGTTATTTAGTGCACAAATGTGTCTTCATCATATTTCATTCTACAATTCAGTTTTAACGACTTACAACATGATCACTTTAATCTCAAGACATTAAAATGTATTACAGAAGCAGCACAGAGTAAAATCATGGACACACAACGCAGCCATGTCACCTCCGAGCTGAGGTCACAGCACAGAGAATGAAATGGTCTGAAGCGACAATGACGACAACACTTGTTGTAAGAACAACACAACCTTCCAGTGAGGAGACGCTGCAATAAGACACATGTAGAACAAGCAGAAGTCAAACTGCTTAAGTGCCGAAGAATGAAAATGACTATTTGGGAACGAGGTGGAACGTGTAACATGTACTCAGGCTTCGTCCTTACTGCAACAGCTCAAGTTCAACCCCAGAAGCCTCTGCTCAGATCCAGGCTAACGGTTTCCTCTTGTTCACAGTCTTTAAGATAAGCTAACCGGCTGCTCGCTTCATATTCAATAGGACAGGTGAAAGAGTGGTATTGATCTTTTTGTCGACACTCTCACCAAAAAGAGATTAATGCTGAACAATTTATGATTAGACAAATGCCTCCAGACTGTAAGACCACTTGCACAGTAATCAATGAAGAAGGAAATAAACATAAAAGAAGATGAACTCTGACAGCAGCAGTTTTTCTCACCTTCATGTTTTATTATTAAATCCCATCAGACAGCAGAATTAATCCTGTGACTGTCCGTCACGTCAGTCAGACTCTAATCTTCATTTCTCTCCAACATCCACTTCATCGCAGACGAGAGTCTCAGTTCTGTCCTTGTCTCAGTCTGAAATATCCAATCATCAGTCAGTTAACTGTCCCTTCATGTCTGCTCATTAGTCACTGGTGGAATCAGTGGCAGCAGCCAATCAGGAGCCAGTATCAGTGTCCATGTCGTCAGTGTCGTCGCCCTCCGAGCGGCAGATCTCCTCCAACGCAAGCTCTGACGGACAGGAAACAGGAAGCCAAAAACTTGAGTCCGAATATACAGTACATACACTTCTTTCTAGAAACTATATTTGAAAAAGTTGGGACTGTATTTTATTTTAAGACTAGACTAAACATACGTAGCCTTCATACTGATAGGCTAGCAAGTTCCTTCAAGTGTGAGTTGTGTAAAGTATTTGGAGGAAACTAATCTAAAATGAGTCACAAGAGTTTCCCAACGTCTTTACCACAGAAACGCACTAACAGTTTAACAATGCCACAGATGCTAACTGCTCGTGATCATTATCTGACTACTTCAAGAGAGACGTGACCGAGTTGATAGAAGAAGTTCATGTTTCAATTTTGTAAAAAGAAAAGGCTTTCAAGTCGAGTTTGGCTGAAATGAAAACCAGATAGTTGGTCTCCTCTGATCTGAAAAGTAATTTTCCAACTGCCTGGGCAGAGCTGCAGTTACAAGTTTTAATTTTTCAAGCATTTAACTTCACAAAACAGTGTGTGTGTGTCTGTGTGTGTTTGTACCTTCGCTCTCGCTCAGCTCGGGGATCTTCCTCAGCGTGTCTCGGACAGCAGGGATCACCTGGTCGTACATGTGCAGCAGCGGCCTGCAGCTCTCTGAGAAGCTGCCGTGATGCAGCAGCAGCCAGTGCAGCAGCAGCAGACACTCTCTGAGTAGAGACGCCGCCGCGCCGCGCCACCATGGCAACGAGGGGGCGTGGCTAGGCTGCAAGGGCGAGGCCAGGCCTGAAGGAAAAACCCAAAAACCCCTGAGTGGTAGTTGATGATTTCAGAGACAGATTATTGTCATAAAAAGTTTATGGGACTGAGCGGTGACTATTTCCAGCCTTGTGTTTTAAATCTGACCTGTTGAGTCTGTAAGCTCCTGAGAACCACGAAGATCCAACCACTGACGATGGAAAACAATCACCACTGTCTGAACCAGCTGAGAGAGAGAGAGAGAGAGGTTTGTGTAGGAAAATGCAACACAAAGTCTGGGGTGAGAAAGGAGAAAGAGATTTACCTCAGTGTAACATTGGCAGGTGCTGTGCTGGTTGGTGGTCCAGCTCTCTGCTCTCTGAGTCATCAGTCTGCGCAGCAAACAAACCACCTGAGACACAAAGACAACAACAGCCGAAATCATTTCTCAAATAAAAGCTGTACTCAAACATCAGCAGCTGCCAACACAAACAAATCAAGACAGAGTCTTCATGACAACATGTAAACATGGAGGAAGTTTTCAGTTTTTAGCAGATTAGAACAGAAACACATCAGGAAACAGAGGCTTCTTACTACCTCAGTGTCCAAGCAAGAGATACATTCAAACCAATTTAAATTATGAAACTATTTAGAATCTGCAACATCAGCCATTGAAGCGATGCATGTAAGCGTGCATGCATGCTGTGGGTGGATGCCAGCTAAAGGAAGAGACAGCAGCACATGGGCCAGCTGTTACAGCCTGGAGCACAAGTGAACTGGATGAACTTATGACCCTCTACTGTCAAGTCCATTTTCTGTTGAGCTTGTCCAGCACAGCCCACCACACACACACACACACAGAGAGAGGGACATCACAGAGCTTTAACAGAAGTGATACCTGCAAGTCCAGCTGAATCCAGTCTGTGTGTGTTGCCTGGTTGTCTGTTCTGGTTCTGATGAACTGGAACAACTTGAGGAAAACACACGGATCTAAAGAGAACAAGCACAAAATCAAGCACCGCTCACGTTCAGCTGCAGTGACATTTTTCTGTTTATTCAAACTCAAAGCTCAACTCAAACAATAAAGTTAATATCTGAAGAAAAATAATGATTAAAAAAACATTACAACAAATAAATGACATGAAATCACAGAGGAGTTAAAGTCGATGTAGTAACAGAGCTGTCACAGAGGACGGAGCCTCACCATGCTGAGAGCAGAGCTGCTGAGCCAGTGTCTGGTGGTCGGACATGGACGTGAGGACGGTCACACACTCTGAAACTGTCTGCAACCTGCTGTCGGCTGACAAACACACACACACCACCTGCAACACACACTGCAACCTGAGAGAGAGACAGAGAGAGAGACAGATATATTACAAGACGACACTGAAAGGATCAGTCAATCACTTCTGCAGTAAAAACTAAAAAGTATCCTGAAGAAGCACAGTTTTTCCTCTGAATTTCTTTGTTTCACAGCTAGCTGCTAGGCTAATTAATGCAATGTAAAATGCCATAGACTTAAGCTAATAAAGGTGAATAGCAAAAAACAATTATTTTGTCTCCTTGAGAGTTCATATTGATCCGTATTTTATACGTTTGTTAAAACTCTTATTGTTACGACATGTTTTTATGTTTGTTAGTGGAGTCAGTTTTAAAGTAAACCTCACGGCACTTCACATGTTCTTATCTGCTTTATGGCCAAAAGCAGAAAAGAAAGTGGTGACGGCTTCTTCTGCAACCGATTGTGTATCGTCTCATATCGATTGCAGAGTTGAATCAAATCGAACTCTTATCACGGCAGACTTTTTAATATCAGCAAATATTGTATTGATGTCCAAAGGATCAACAGAATATCTCATCGTGATGAAACTGGTGATTTATACGTCACCACATGAAGTAAAGAGAGAAACTTGTAATCAGTTTGGACCATAAATTCTGAGGATGATATACAAAGAAAACTGTAATACTGACTCATTGACTGAATTCATGTTGCTAAATCTGCACCATGAAAGTCATCCTGCATTAACTGGTAGCAGTTAGTCTTAGAAAACAATCACTTCATAATTTAAAGTGAAGAGTCAGACGTCTACACAGTTTTGACTCTCGGTAGAAGAGGAGAGATTTCTGACACACTTTGCTGATCTGGTTCAACGGGTCATTTATAGAAACTTCTTCAAGGGAACTTCACAAAGTTCAGCTGCGGTTCATATTTCATCAGTTATTTCTCCGTTACATCATCACACTGACTGTAAATCACCAAAGGTAGTTTACAGTCAGATATTACATAACATCTGACAGTCAGTGAAGACTTACACACACGCACACACACTCCCTGTTCAGCCACTCCCCTTCCTCCAGAATTCCTTCCAGGTGAGTGTTTCATCATACGAGTGTGTGTGTGTGTGTGTGTCTTTGCAAAGTAATTGGAAAAATAATGTGTGTAGTGAATGTTTGCCAAAGGGTGGCTGGAGAACACTTTCCTTGCAGCCATCTTAAATCAAAGAAACAAACAAACATTCATTTTCTTTTTATCAGTATGAAACTGAGCAAACTTGTGAATTTATTATCATCGAGTCTGTCAGTTTATCTTCGGCTGATCTGTATAGTTTGTATTTATGTCCTGACTTTAGGTCATGGAGGAAAAAACAATTATAGAAAGACACTATAAGACTGTCTGTGGCCTTTGACCTCCTGACTGCTGCTTGTTGGTGCTGAAAAGTTAAATTATCTCAGTTTGTAGTCACATCTTTAAATGTGTGTGTTTACCTGTCAGTGTGTGTGTCTGGAGTCCTCTCAATAAGGACACACACGGTCTTCAGTGCATTAAGGACGAGCTCCTCCCTCTGCGAGCCCCCGTTGCCTTGGCCCGCTTCACAGAGCTGCAACACTGACTGCAGCAAGGCATTCTGGGAGCACAGATCAAGCCCTGCAGCAGAGCGGTCAGCCTACGAGCAGAGGGAGGAAGGGAGGAGGATTTAAAAGGAAATGTTTTTCTTTAAGGGGAAATTTCACAAAAACATCTCAGTCCAAGATCAGGAAATGACGAATCAACTTAAAATCCAGATAAAAGTGGAATAGAGTGTGTGTGTGTGTGTGTGTGTGTGTGTGTTTCTTTACCTTGATGTCTGTGACTCTGCTCTGACTCTCCTTTGACAACACAGCCTCCACCACCTGGGAGCATTAAAAAGGTCAAAGGTCAGAAAATACACAACCAGCACACGATCTTTCTTAGAGGATAAGTTCACCCAAAAGTTAAAATGAAGTCTTTATCTGCTCACCCACAAGCTGATGGACAGTGAGGTGAAGTTCTGTAGTCCACAAAAGTGGTGCTGAAGCATCCTTTTTTATAAAATTTTAGAAAAATAAGTAAGTAAAATGGCTCCATGCCCAATCCAAGAACTGATGTTTGAAGACCTTTTTTTACACCCTGTCTGAAGAGGGTGCAGAGGCTTGACCACGCATCCGAGGTGTGAATAATGTCTTTTCAAATCGGTTTGGGGATCTCGGGGCTTCTGGAGACTCAGATTACATCAGATGAGCTGTGCTCGTAGATGGATTTTTTTCAGTTGTTTTTTTAACTTCACCAGACTCTCAATCATCATGTGGGTGACATGTCACGTTCACTTGCGTAAGGGGGAAAGTCAGTTTAACACGTGTATGTATGAACAGGATTTTGACACATCACATTTTAATGTTTAATTAATGATTAATTAATCTTAAAAGGAGAAAACATGAAGACCAGCTGTGTTCACATAATAAGAGCACACAAAACAGACAAAAACAAAACACGTCAGCTCCGAGTGTGAGCTCTACCTTCTACACTCACAACTGCTCAACGCTTGCTTATCTAGACAGCTTTCCTACAGAGACTCATAAATCACCTCGTCGCTGTGGGCCAGCAGCAGGTAGAGGAGCCTCAGAGCAGCCAAACCAGTGTCCTTCACACTGTAACCAGTCAAACCAGCCTCCTCCAGTCTCCCTAGTCCAGCAGTGGGAGCAGCATGGCCTGCTGGGAGCGAGCTGCCAGCAGGAGAGTTTGAACCACCAGCAGAGGTGGAGCGGAGCGAGTCGAGGGCCTGACAGAGCCGAGACAGGTGAAGGTCCAACAGAGGGAGGAGGAGGACAGCACCGGGACACGACCTATACACACAACAGGATGGAGATGTTTTAAAATGTTGTGCATAGATGAATGTCTGTATCAGTGGCACTTTATCTAAATGTAGCACAAAGTTTACAGGAATTAAATGTAATCTTAAGTGATTTTCTCTTTGTGGTTATTTCAGTGCTGCCGTTACATTATTTGACCACATGAGGGCGCTGTTGTCCACAGAACGGTTCAGCTCTAACTGTGTTCAGTTGTTCTGGATTCTTCAGCGAGCAGCACATATCAAAGTTAGTGCAGGTTCAGCAGAGAAGCTGTATTACGTCAGTCTGCCAGTCTACCTTTTGTTTCTGCTGCTGGTTGCAGTGTCTGGTCGGCTCTGACTCAGCATGTTGAGTCCAGTTACAGCCAGACTCTGGACCGGACTCAGAGCAGCTCTGGGAGCTCCACCTTCACCACCACCGACTGCAGCATCCCGGTGGTGCAGAAAACCTGCTGACAGCCTGCTGAGATCATAACAGCACAAATGACACCACAAGTTAGTTTTATATAGCAGTTAAGCTACTTTGTGGTTGAGCTGCAATTGCTGCTCCTAGCTGCGCTACAACAGTGACTGTAGAAACTACTATCATTAGTACCACTCAGTTCAATTTTGTCTTACAAAAGGTTTAAAATTAAATTACAGATTATATTACATTAAAAGTTTGGAGTTTTTCTAAAAATGTGTGTTTTTGGTAGACTTGGCGACACCATGTGGTCACTGAGGTGGCTGCATTAAGTGACTCCAGCACAACACTTAGAATACAGGCGATGCAAAAGTGATCATAGCACCATAACATTTGGTTAAAACTCTTGTACTGTCCTATATGTACAGTATGTGTTGGCTTCAATGCAAGAATTTCAAAAGGAAGTCGTCTGCTGTGTCAGATTTAGAAACAAACTCAAGGATTCTGCCTCTTTAAGCACAGACAGTCCTCAACTTTACTAACCAGGTTGACTTTTAATGCGCACAAATCCTCTTTTGTTTGATCTGTTTGCCAATGTGCCTCCTCACTGAAGTAGCTGGGGGTTAATTGCCTAACTTAAGGGCACTTCAGTTATGGTAATGAGGAGGAGTAAGTGATGCTTTTTCACTCCGTGACCCAGATGTTTTCTGCCACACTACACTATGAACTAATATCTGTTTATGTCTAAAGTTACTTGTGCAAACACCATCCCTCTGACTATACTCCATTATATTTTGCTGCATCCATGCAGGTCTGCAGGGTGTTTACCTGGATGTCAGGTGGATGTCAGTCAGACTCATTGACAGCAGGTGAGAGAGGCCGAGGCTGCTGGGAGACAAAGGCTGCTGCAGCAACAACCCAAGCAGAACGCCACCTGGAGGACGACACACGCACAATTTACGTGAAGCCGTTAAAGCTTGTGAGAGACAAAAGGAAAAAAAAGATGACGAAGATGAAGAAGAAGATAATGTCTTATATTTTGGTTGATTTGTTTGCACTTGATTCATCACTGCAGACTGACAGACAGACTGACCTCGGTGCTGCAGGTGTGCAGGTCTGACGGACAGGAAGGGGTCTGGGCGAGACACTTCCTGTCTGTCACCAGATCTGCCGCTGGACGACCCTCTGTCCCCTCCATCTCTCCTCGTCTTCACCGGCGTCGTTCTGGACGGGATGCTGGCTCCGAACGTCTCCTTTGTGATGAAACCATTTGCTGTTGGGGAGGAGGAGCTGCTGCCGCTCCCATGATGCAACTGGGCGAGACTGCTCAGCACTTTAGGACTGAGAGAAGAGAGAGAACGTGCTCATTCTGAAGTCATGGCTTCAATTTCTCCCTTTAACCCCCTGACAAATACCAGACTTCCTTTAGGTTTTGTTTAACTTTTTTAACCCCACAACCAAAGATATTCATATGATATATAAAAAAAAATCATTTAATTGATTATCAAGTCTGTTAGCAATATTGATGATGACTGACCTGTTTCTAGGCAGTGGAGAGGCCGTCTTGTTTTTTTCCGAACTGTGCAGTTTGGTCTTAATCTCATTGATCTCTGCTTCTTTAAACTGCAGCTCTGACTGCAAAGACTGAACCTGAACACAGACAACATGACGACATTATCATGTTATTCTGATGATCATATGTACTGTATATTTGTGTGTGTGTGTGTTTCAGCTCTTCACCTTCCTGTTGAGCTCCTTCTCCCTCTCGCTCTGCTCTTTCTGTCTCTGAGTCTCCTGCAGGACATGGTTCTGCCTCTGGGCCTCCTTCTCCTGCTGAGCTCCTTTCAGAGAGTCCCTCAGGACCCGGATCTCCCCGCTCTTCAACACAATCTCCTCCTCCACCTCCTTCAGCTAAAAACATACACATTTGCCAAGACATATTGATCCAGAGTCTGTTCTTAGTTGGTAGACTGAAAAGTCAAACACTGTCAGGTACATGTTTTCATAACAATATGCTAAAAAGAGACCTTTATCAATCATAAAGACTTGTTCTGAACCTGCTCTGCTGATCTTGTGTCTGTTGGATGTTTTTACGTCTTATACAAGTCAAAAACCACCGAGTCTCACCTTCCTCTTTAGCTCTGCATGCTGAGCCTCCAGCACACCGTAGGAGTCTTCTCTGTCCGACCCAAACTGCTGCTGCCTGTTACCTGATCACACAAAACAACAGAAACAACACACATTAAAACATTAACTATATTCACTGTTTTGCCTTTTTAACATCTGTTTAATCAGGTTTTAATACAGTAAAGGAGTAGAGGTGTATGTAGAGTTCCCCTCCTCCACTATGTGCGTTTACTGTGACAACACGCAGCGAATGCTTCAAAAAACTGATTTACAAATTCACCGGATATTCGCTCAGTTTTTCTTATTTCTCTACAAACTCTGCTTTTACATCCTGTCTGTATTTTCTCTTCACTTAAAGTTCATATAAAGTATTTATTTTCATTGAAGGTGAAACATGTTCGACTTCTTCATCTGTTTGCATCAACGTGAAGCCGAGTCACTTAATGACACATTGATACATCCGAGTTTGTCACCAACTAAGGTGTCTGAAGAAAGTTATTCCACCCAAGTTCAGTTTCTCGCAGTAACCCCTCTTCCCAAATAAAATCAGTAAAGGATCTCTGGCAATGTTATCAGTTCTGTTCAGTTCAGTTCGTCCCACACGAGTGAACCCTCTTCCCAAACAATAAAAAGGAACAAAAAAAAAATAAACCCAACATCTATCGCTGTCAGAGTTACCTCCAGTACTAGTCAGCTGATCATCTTCTGCACACAGGTTTAGTGTCTGGAAGAGCAGCCGCACATTACTGGCAAACTAACTATGTTGTGTTGGAAGTGTTTATTTTTCTCTCTCTCCGCGCAATCATGCGTGGGTGGAGAGAGAAAAAAAATACTGGGCGAACTGCCGATCCTGGTTTTGATTTTGTCAATTAAAATAGAAAAAGCCCATTTTGATCGATATATCATTTTCATTCTGCTTTTTAAATTTTACACAAAATTGGAAGACTCTGTGTTTGTTATCTCTGAAAGGACACAGACACGGTTGTTTGTCTGCACCAAACCCAAATTGGCTCGTGGTCACATACAGACGAACAGACTCTCTGTACCAGACGATGAGCCAAAACGTTGTACTTAATTAATGTGATAAAGAGGAAATTTAACAGGATCGGATGAGATGGAATTCACAGTTACAATATCTTGGACTGACCCCCTGGAGATAAATCTGCATGTGTTTTCACACATTGTTTAAATGACTCTCTGGGCACATGGAAGACATTTCAGGAGTAATTAAGTAATATTCTATTCTCTCGATTTATTTTCATTGCTGCTGTAGTAAACAACAGTAAAAAAGAAAAAGAAAAGATGGAGCTTCCTAAATATTGAGCGTGATGGATTAACTGCTCTGAACTCACCGAGAGGCTCTCTGCTGAGCAATCCAGCGTTCCCTCTGTTGTTGCTGCTGCTGCTGAAGAAGCCAAACGTATTCTCTCTGCTCTGATTGCTTGCGGCTCTGCTCAAAGATTTGCTCTGCCCTGTGGAAGGCGGCCTGGCAGACCCGCGGGCCAGCTCTGCAGGTTTAGTTCCTGGTTTCGACCCAAGCCCAGGTGCAGTGGCAGAGGTGATGGCCTGCGAGGAGATGTCGTCAATCTCATCCAAGTCATCCTGGGTGAAGTCTTCGTCATCTCCAAATGGGTCATCAAAGGCCATCGCTGTCGCTATACCCTGGTTCAGGCCTCGGAGGCGCTTGGTTGGGGGGCAGTTCATCCTGCGGGGGAAGAAGAGGAAAGAGAAAGGCAGGTTAGCGAGCTAGAATAAACTGTGCGTACAATGTTTGGGTTTGGCATCGGGGTACCTATTTATCAACAGTTTCACAGTATGGTGTCAGTTCTAGCTGTCCAAAAATTAAACTCTGTGATGCAATTGTGGTTGTACAACCAATTTTGCATCACTATTTCCGGTCAGTAAGACAGATTTTCTACTCGGAGATGCTTGATGAATATACGCATCAGGTCAGTCTCTATAAAGCCACTCATGGGTACATTTTTTGTCTTAATTGTGTCAAAATGATAAAACCTGATAAGACCTGCCCTCCCACAGTATTTCAGAGAGGTGCAGAGGTCTCATACGTTAGTTAGGAATAGCGAACAGGTGGCAGTGATACGGCACAGAGGCAAAGGAAACACTTTCTCCATATTTTGGAGAGGTATGACAAGATGATGAAAAAGATACAAAGTCTGTCACTACACCTGCCCAACACAAATACAGCCAGTTCATGACATGATGGATTCAGCATGAATACAATCAAATGGGATGCTCTTGTTCACACTGACCGTATCTATATACTTTTATAAAAATGTCAGTGAATATTTTATCTGCATGGATACAATTAACCAACATTAAATTTAAAACCACAGCAATGATACATTAAGCATATTATATTGCCAGCACTGTGATAATCCTTAAAGAAATGATTCACAGGTTGACAGTTAAACATACACACGTTTAATGATATCTCCACAGGCTGATATCACTTTTTATGATCATTTTTTGCTATACAACTAATTTAAGTGAGCCACATTAAGATGAGCTCCTCTTTCCTGCTTTCTGCTTGTACAAGTTTGACTCAAACATCACATTTTAGCACCACAATGTTGACACTGATGACGACTTCACTAAATGCTCATGAATATGAATGAAAACATAATGTTATTCGTGTGGTTATAAGAGGTACAGCTGCTCTGTTTAGGCCGAGCTGACTGGTGGCTTAAACTTATTAGTGAGGGTGTCCACTGCTAGCTTGTCTAGTTATCCTACATTAACTCACCTTGTGTCCCAGTGGGGCTCCTGTTAGCTGTTAGCTACCAAGATAACGTGTGTAAGTTAGCTTGCGAGGCTAACACAGCTCACTGCGTCACAACAGCATTTTAATGTGAGTCAATACAAAATAAAAACGACGTTAAAAGGTGTCTGATAATGACGGAGCTGCAGACCGCGCTTCAGTATCAAATGTTTCTTCTTCTTCTTCTTCTGTTGCTGTTTCTTCTTCTTCTTCTTCGCGTTCTATGGCGGACATTTTGGCGCATTACCGCCACCAGCTGGTGAGGAGTGTGCTTCTTCTTCTTCTTCTTCTTTCTTCTTCTCTCCAGATGAAATGTACATTATTAACTTAATTATTATTTTAGCAAAATATTACATTCACAAAATGAAATGGCTTGAAATATTGCCCTCCTGTCACGCTTTTAACTCTACAGATTTAAAATCATATTTGATTCCATTGAAAATTGAAATAAAAAACAAAACAAAACAGAAATTGGCAAAAACAATTAGACTATTTAGATATTTAAATTTTTACTCCTTTTAATTAGCAGACCTCTGAACTGTGTTTTGTTGTTTGTTCATCTGGTGCGCTGTTCGGGTCTTATAGAGCAAGAGTTGTGCACTTTTTCACTTCAAGGAATTAATGGTTTAGCCTTATTTCAAGGTCAGGATGTGGGAGAAAGCAAAATAAGTCTAATAATAATAATAATAATAATAATAAGTGATTGCTGCTGTTTATAGCATTTTATCACAAAAACATCAAATGTCATGATGCTGATGATTTATTATTGATATTATTGTGATGATTTTTCTATTTTTTTAACATTATTATTATTATTATTCAGTTATGTTCTGCTTGGTGAAGCGGGCTACAGCCTAAAGCACAGTCATTCAAGCCAGAGCACGAGTCTGTCTGTTTTATGTGCACACATACAAACACACTGGAGGCAGTGAGGAAAGGCCTTTAGATTTACACTTGTTAGACTTTGGTGCCCCCTGGTGGCAGCATCAAGGAGACACTGTAGATGCTCTGATTGTACTAGATTGCAAAAAAAATGCATATCAATGAATTAATGAATGAATCAATGAATCAGATTTCAAATAAAATACAAAACAAACAAAAACTTGTCTCTTTTCATTAAATAGCGTGAATATCGTACAGTCAATGTATGTATGACTGTAGTCATTTTGTGTACTGTAGTCATTTTTTTAAGTTAACTGAGCATTATATCAACGTTTTAGACTTCCTCTAGGACTGACAACGTGTCCTACATTGTTCCACAGACACGTACTATTTGTCCCACATTTGGTTTGTGGGGATCTGGTCAACCTTACTGAGCTTGGTACAAAAAATAGAAACAAGGGGGAACTAGGTCGAGTCACTTTTATTTATATTGCCCAAAATCCCAATCACATTGCCTCAGCGGGCTTTACAATCTGTACAGTGAATGACATCCTCTGTCCTTAGACCTTCGATTTGAGTAAAGAAAAACTTCCTATTATAAAAAAAAACCTTTCAATAATAAAGGCATCGCTCTCCCTGGATGGACAGACATGAAATAGAAGAAAACAGACCAACAAAATCAAAGAGTATACAGATTACAATGACAAAATGAAGAGTGTGGATCCAGGAGGACAAATGAGGAGGCCGAGCCAAGTGGTGCCCCAAGCCACACAACCTCCACCCCAGCATGGTGACCTGGAAGAGGACAGGCAACAAGATAATTATCAAGAAAATATCAGAATGTATTCGGATTTTTATGTAAAAAAGAAAAAAAAGACAGAAAACGTGCAAAAATAAAGCTGATCAGTGAACACATTATATATCATTTGGTTGATATAAGGATTTGTTTGTTTTTTTACTGTCACAGTCTACATAGCCACAGGTTTATACCTCATGCAATCATTTTGCCCCACCCACCTCCAGAGCCTCTGATTTCCCCCTAGGACAGAGGGTCCTAAAGGAATGTGAAGGTGTACTTACTCTTTAATTGCTCTGAGCTCATGGTAATAACATCAGATGAGTCAGAAGAGTGTATTAACATTTTATCGCCCCCTCTTTTCCCTCATCTGGATTTTAGCAGCTGGACAGTCACACGACTCATTTTAGAGAGATTTTAGCGAGGAAGTCAAATGGAAATTTTTTATTTTGAAGTGTGCCTCTGTGAGATCACCACGCATGTATTCAAGAGAAAGAAATGTAATTAAGTGCACCTTTACGACACACGACATGTCGGTAATATATTTTCAAGGCTGGTGGATGTTTATATTAATCCCTGTATGTACCGTCTTCTTCATATAGAAGCTTCTTGTGGCTTCTCAGCAACAGCAAGTGTGCTTTCCATTTTTAGATACAGACAGGTCTGTGTGTCGCAGCTGAGGCTCTACAGTGTATGTGCGTGTATGTAACTCTGACACATGCTCCCTCTTTCTCTCTCCGCCTACATACTTCAGTACAGAAATGGCAGAGCTCAGCGACAGGCATCCAGATGCACCCATCATCAGCATCAAGACACACACACACACACACACACACACACACACACACACCACCATCACTTACATCTGCAGCACCACACTTTCACCGGTATCACCAGTAATCTGCATCGTAGCAGGACTCCTCTGCACAGATTCTGCTCTTCATGTCCTTAAAAGATAATTCAGTGAATGGGTAAAGCAACACACACACACACACACACACACACACACACACACACACACACATATTTGGCAGGCAAGTGGGTTACCATAACAACCAAACAGTCAAAGCAGGGTCACTGAGTGAATCAGATGAAATGAGGCCTATATACAGTACATGTGTATGTGTGCGTTAATGCAGAGGAGCGGCCGTAACTCTTACGAGAAGGTTTTCTGATTGTCCATTATGGATCTGAGACATCCCTGACTGTCCTCTCAGGACTGATTGGACAGCGGTCTGTAGTGGGAGCCATTCTGCCGTCCAATCAGAGTGAGAGAGCTGTGTTCACATTAAGGTGAGAAGGATGTCCCGTGTGGAGTGCTTTTCATGGACAGACAGGGCTGTAGCCAGGATTTTAGACACACTGAGGTCCTGCCCCATAAACCCCATCCATCCATCGAGAAAGTTTGGCTATCATATATCAGACAGATCCTTTGTGTGCCTGCTCATCCCTGTGTCCAAGGCCATGCATTTATTCAAATAGATCTCAGCTTTTTAATTGTTCTTTATAGGTTATTTGGGCATTTTGTTGAAAGTAACTAAAAAGTAGCGTAATAAGTAATATATTACTCTATGCAGACAATAAAATTGTAACGTAATATATGACTTTAAAATGAATGATACGAGTTGTCATTTTGCTGAGCAGACATTTATGATACAGTTATATGTAAATAAAATTAATCTGACTTGACTTTGTTAAGCTTTGTTCTTGTTCTGCTGTCAAATTTCTAGTATGTGTTCACATGTTTGGCCAATAAAGCTGATTCTGATAGAAAACAAAGTTGGAGTCATGACGGTCGATGCTGCTTTGAATATGAATGTTGCTGCAAACAAGCTACAAATACCAAAACAACGATGCTTCACACACATCTGCAACCACACGATTCCTACAATTACAGAAATTGTAATTTGTAGTTTCATTGACTTCTTATGTCTGTGTAGAGCACCTAGTGTAGGCTACATCAACTCAGGTGCAGTTTCTTGTGGCATACCTGGGGATGAAAGCAGTGGATCTGAACTAAACTGTCAGTGTGAAAGCACCCTTTAATTGGATCAGGTGTCCTCGGGTCTAATCAAGGTCTATCTGTCCTCGGGGCCCTGCTAGATTGGGTTTCTCTTTTTTTTTTGATCAATTTGTGCAAACTAAGTTAGAATATATTCCCCAAAAGTCTGGACCCAATCTGGAACAGAAGTCCTCTAGAAGAAGCACTGGAGGGACTTCAACTCCCAGAATGCCTTGGGCAGCATCTACTGGAGATTCCTGGACTAACAGCGAGAAGATGGATGGTTGGATGGTGTGTTTCCTCTGTTACTGTGTGTATCACTGCAGTACAGGCTTCCTCCTGCACATGACGATGCTTCATGAGGGGTTTCAGTTAGAGAGGAAGCCATCCAGAGGGAGCCCGCTGCGTCTGATTGGCTGATGACTGTTAAAAGGCCACCAATCAGACACCATACTCGCTGTGTGACTGCGTGTGTTTCCCTCTCCGTCTCTGGACGCTCTGTGTCAGCCTGCGCATATTTTTATGTTTGCAGCGCTGCATGCATGAGTGTGTGTGTAAGTGTGTGCAGGATGCTACAATCTGGAGCTGTGAAGGAGGGGGAGGGGCGAGGATAGAGACGCTGAAGAAACTGATGAGAAAATAATAAAAGAGGGATATAAAGAAGAGAAGAAGAGGGGAGGAGGACAGCGAGGAGGGGACAGATGCTGAGGAGAGAGTGATAGTGAAAGGCACAGTGAGGAGAGAGAGACGGAGAGAGCGAGGAGGAGGAGGAGGAGGAAGAGACGATCTGCTGGAGGAAGCAGCAGCATCATTGATTTTCATAGGAACCAAGGCAGCTGTCCACTGTTGCCGTGACGATGGGCTGCTGGCTCTCTGGACCTTGGATGGGGGACCAAATGGTGAGCGTCCAAAAGACGTGCCTCAGTGTTTTAATGATGCTATGTGGGTTTTGTGTCATCTCAATTGAAGACGATAGAACTGAGCTCGGAGGTGTGTGTGTGTGTGTGTGTGTGTGTGTGTGTACAGATGCAGATGCAAAATGGCATCATTTCATGATTTCTGCAGGGTTCTGCATGTGTGTGTGTGTGTGTGTGTGTTTAATAAACCTAATTTATATTTGTTTAAATCTCCAACAGTTTATCTCTAATTTTTTTAAATATGTAGAAAATTTAATGTGTCGTGCAAGAATGGGATATTCATCATCTCCATCTGCTGAGGGCTCACAGACGTTCTGCTGCCGTCCTCTGTTTCCACACACAGGTGCCATTTTGTGCTTTTCAGCTCCTGCTGTGTATGTGTGTGTGAGTGTGTGTACAAGTGTGTGTGTTTCTGGTTGAATGTAGCGGAGGGTGACTCATGGTTGTGATGTGCTGGAGTTAACAATACTCATGCGTCTCACTTCACTTCATGCGTCTAATTCGATGGGTGCTGAGCTGCATGTGCGTATGCGTGTGTGTGTGTGTGTGTGTGTGTGTGTGTGAAGCAGGATGAGGTTTATGTTGGCTCGTAGGTGTTAACCCTTTACTGAAAACATGGACATGATGTCCCAATTCGTCATATCTGATTTAAAATCGACTGTTTGTTTGTCATTCTGGAATAAATCCACCATCTGTCTGCAGGCAGAGTTGTGCTTTGTCACCCAGTTGTACAATGTTGATTAATTGAGAGTTTTCAGTCTGTAGTGTGTTCACACTGTAAAAAAAAAAGATGTGATGAAGAGCAATTAAAATGGCAGCATGCAGACTAAAATGTGATTATAGTATCACTGACGCTGTTTTCTCACAATGCACAACTGGAATGAAGAATTCCTCTCGTGATTCAGTCTTTCACTTTGGACGAATGAGAGAATAGTGCAGCAGAGGCTGACATATGTTGACTTTTAGACCCTAGTATGTGTCAAACTCCCGCAACACTGGATCCTACATTTCCCATAATGCAGTTGGACAGCATTTTGCCATTAGATCCTCCCTGTCTGGTAAACAACCACTTCTTTAATACTTCACACCTTCAGTCTGTATCACAGGCTTTCTGTTATATATCTGTACTCTTCAAGCTCAGCTGACATCAATATGACATCATCAGGGTTATTTTTTTAGTCAAAGCGCCTGCAGAGCCACAGAAGACATTTTACCGGCTGAGGAAGACGAGTCATTCTGCTTACAGAGACCAGAAAACTGATCCACATGTGTAAAAAAGGTGGAGTGCAGGTATATAAGACACCATCTCTTGAGGTCATGAAACGCTATTCTCAGGGGACTAGAATTACCAGAGGGCCTCATGTCATACATAAATTACCTCCCACATCTGTATTTCATGCAGTGTGTATGCAACTAAGATTTACTGACATTATCCCTGGACACAACCTCAAGGCCCATAATAACTGTTTGAGCCTGTTGAAAGAAAAGAGTTTCTGATAAATTTGAGCTGGCTCTTTCTGCCAGTTGGTCTTCATGTTGTGAAGTGAGATGATCCGGCTGAATTTGCACTCAAAATGCTGTCAAAGCTTTACCTATAATTGCCAAAGCAGCAGGGAAACAAAAACCTTGTTTGGTAGGTAATACGCAGTGGAATCACAGAAGTCCTCTACAATTATTACAAATTACTAGAGGTCCGCAGGTAAAAGTATTCCTGTGCAAAAAGGGCTTAAGATTCAGTGAATTAATAATTGATGCAAAAATCATATAAAAATTCCAATATTACCATAAACCAGTCCTGCTCGTCGTTTAATAGCGTTGCTAATGATGGACTCTACATATCTTATATTGACCAAATCTAGCTAGCACTAAAGCCAGTGCTGCCGAATGCTGCAAGATGCACATTCGTCAAACAGAATTTTTCTGTGTTTGAGATTGAGACACATGTTTTCTCATCCTTTGACATGATCAGAAGACACAGTGAAGTCTCTCTGTTGTGAATCCACAGAAATCTTAACAACTCTGTAGCTCCGAGGAGCTTTTCAAGTTTTGGTTCTACAACATATTAACTGTTTTGTTCAGTCCCGACCTTTTTTCGACAGCCAATTTTGGCAGTATTATAAAATTCCAGCCATATAGAGCAACTCCTGCACCGATACACTACGTAGCCATAGTCTACATTTAAAAAACCACGATGATCACGCCAGGTGCGCTGTACCACAGAAAAACATTGGTTTTGCTGGGCAACATGTGTCTAGCGAGGTGTCTCGGTGTGATCGGCTTTCCAGTTGAATTTCTCCTGCCGCATCTTTTTTTAATTTATTTTTTTATTTAACCGGTCCAGGAATGTCTGCTTCGCCTTGTTGTAGTATGCAGCTTTTAAATGAGTGCCGTGAAATCTTCTCAGGCAAAAATTGCTGCACAATATCCAGCATATGCCGGCTAACATAAACCCTGCACGGCAGACGAAGTTAGTGTTTATCTGGTGAAGACGGTGGAATACCTATCATCCGAAGAGCCAGATATTTTCCTAAGGAGTTGGTGGAAACTAAACCTGATCTAAAACGAAAGTGAAGACATGACTCCCATGGGATCATCATCTGCTTCGGCTGGATGTGGGATTAGGCACATGTTTGCTTACATCACATCTCTTCTCTACCTCTGTCTGCTTCCTCAGGTGAATGGGCGGAGTCTAGCACACCTGAGTCAACGTGATGCTCTGCGGATCCTGGCGGCCAGTCAGCGTCCAATCACCATGCAGATAAAGGGTCAGAGGGGGTGTGGCAATGAGGTAGACAGGGCATCCTGGGAGCCCCTCCCCCTCAACCTGCAGCACCTCAACCTGCCCCTCCCAATGATGGGGGCGGGGCGTAACGCATCCAGCCCCTCCTACCAGGACAGGTACACAAACATAGAAAGACAATATGATGTTTTGTACAATCTAGCTATCATATATTTAAAGAGTTAACCCAACAGCTAATATCATCAACATACTGTAGTTCTAGCACACCATGAAGTTTTAATGACAGGCGCACAAACTGTAAACTCAGAAGGAACCAGAACCAGAACATAAATGTCAATGTCTGTTTTGGAGTATATTAGTATGAGGGTCGTTAGTTGTGCTTTGTGACATAATTTTTAAAAATGATCTCAATTTTATGTTCTTGTCTTCTGTCTCAGACATTATTACAGCCATCTGCCTGTGCCACAAGATCACTGTGAAGGAGGACGGTACAGCTACCTGTCAAGCTCCCCACGGGACACTGTGGACATTGGCCACCAGGTGACACTAAGACAGACAGACAGACAGACAGACAGACAGACAGACAGACAGACACACACACACACACGCTCAGTAGTTCTGTCATGTGGTTTGTTGGTTTGTTCTGGGAACCAACAAACTAATATTATATAAACATACAGAAGCTTTGTGTTGTCTCATTCTCTTTGTTTCACATAATGAATCTCGCAGGATCCAGAACTGACTGGCCGTGGACCAAAGGGACAGAACTGCCTGATGGGATGTTGTAATTCAAACCTAGAAGAACCTAATGGCTGCCACAGTCAGGTAACCAAACTGTGCAATCTATCGAATAGCTAGGGCTGCATATGGTAACTGTCCTAACAAGAAACCTGAGTTTCAGTACTGATGCAAAAATAATACTTTTTAAAAATAGCTTTGAGCAGAGCAACTTTGTCATACGGATTGGTCCTTCATTACCGTTAACACATACACTCATACAATTCTGCTGCTGGAAATACTAGAGCACCAAATGTGGATAGTCCCCAACAAATACACTATTTCCTCCTTCATTATTTACCTACAGTGGTTGAGTTTTCTCACTGCTACAGACATGTTTAGTCACGACTCAGAAGGCACTGAGGTCCAACACACAGACAAAACATAAAATGTGCAGTTATTTATAGCGTTATGATGTGCGTATTTCTGTAAGTGACCTTGGGACTAAGGATGCATCTTGTTGCAGACGGATGACGAGGACTTCATGCTGGAGAAGCCGCTGGGCTTCCTGCCCCTTCACCATGAACTGGACAGCGGTCTGGGCTGGACTGATGGCTCCCTCCACCAGGGGGATCTTTCAGGACTGGAGACCGAGGAGGGAGGCCTGGAGGAGTGTCATTCACATGGGGCCCTCGCCCCGGGAGGTTGTGGGGGCTTTGGGGGTGGCTCTCCTTCCTCTGAGTCCTTTATCTCCTCAGAGCTCAGTGACTCCGGCTTCTACAGCGTGAGCACCGGGGAGTTCAGGCACTTCCAGAGGCTGTTAGAGAAACGAATGCGGCTGTACAATGCCAGGCTGCAACATCAGGCCGAATCATGCGAGCGGCGGGAGCGGCGTGACAGCTGCCCCAAGAGCCACCGTGAGCTGCTGGAGGCCATCCCTGAGGCCCTGACCATGCAGCCTCAGTGTCAGCGCCTGCAGCTCACAGTGGAGGAGGACGGTGGGCCTGTCATGGACCCCCCACCCCGTGGACTTTTCAGGTAACAGCTGGTAGAATAATTGCCTCCTGCCAGACTGGTGAAAAGACACAATTTTGCTAGTAGGCTCATCTAATACAAGTTTGTTTTGACTAATTCACTGCCTAAAAAGTTAGCCACCAACACCATATGTCTTGTAAGTCTTCCAGAATGCATTATTGACAGTACTGAGCACAGTTTAGTCCCTGGTTTAATCCAGTTTATACCCTTTATAAACCAGTTTAGACTAGTTGAACAGTGTGTCACTAGTTTAAACCATTTTAAAATGATTTTACTTCAATATGTCCGAGATTTACGCCAGCCTAAACCAGTTGAGGCCAGTTTAAACCACATGGCTTAAAACCGGCTAAACCGGTTTTAAACCTGCCTTAAAACCAATTGAAACCAGTTTGAACAGTTTTAACAGTTTAGACCAGTTGCTGTCCAATTTATCCCCTAGTTTGAATCAGTTTTCAAACCACTCTTTCAAATACCAGTTGAATACCAGTTTGATTAAACCAGTTTATCTCTGCTGTAGCTCATCTGTGATTTAAAGCCATTTTGAATCAGTTGATAAATTGTTCAAAGCTGTCAAGCTTATCCCTATCTCATTAAGCTATTTATAACCAAATGTTACGGTTTGTTTGTTGACTTCACTGTTTGTATTTCCAGGGTTTCATCGGTCCAGTTCCATAAAGCTGATCGGCCCTGCCTGAACCGTCACAGCTCCAGCAGTGGAGCCCTCTTCAATCCCTCCCATGCCCATGCTGTCTCACGAATGCCTGCCCCGGTCCTCTCCACCTGCAGCACCCCCTCCAGCCACCGGAGACCACTAGTACCCATGCAGCAGCACCACCATGGCTCAAGTTCAGTGGGAATGCTGAGGAGAAGCCGAACATTGCACCATCGCCCTCCTCAGCAGGAGTATCGTCGCCGGGCCAGCCACCCAGCTTCCCCCTCCTACTGTGCAGCAACCCTGCACCACTATGGTGGAGTAGCCCCATGTAACGTCCTGCCGCCGGGCCTGCCAGAGGAAGGTGAGCTAGTGGCAGGTGTGATGGCTTCCCACCCAGCAGGCCTAGCCCTCTCACCCCAACAGCACCCTGCCGCTTTGGGACATATCAGGGGGGCCAACACCCATGAAAGATGCTACGACAACAACCCCAACAGCCAGATCGCTCACCACGAATGGTGGCACTCACAGGAAAGACACTTGATGCCTGACCCCATGGTGACAGAAATGGACAGAGAGATGGAGAGGGAACTGGAACAAAAAAGGCAAATGCAAAAGGAGAAAGAGTTGGAGAGGGAGAGGGAGGCACAGATTCAGGAGGAGATGGAAAGAGAGAGGCAGCAGGAGCTGAGCAGGAGCAGAGCCAGAGAGCAGCAGCACCTCCAGAGTTTGGTCCACCCTCCTCAGGCTGGAGACGTCAATGACACCTGGCCGAAACCGGCCAGCCGTCAGTCCCAGGTTGGCATGGGAGGCAGAGGTCCCTACAGTACCCTGGAGGGCCACACAGGGGCTTGCTCTGCTGTATGGGATGCAAAGAAAGGACAGATGAATGCAGGTTCAAGCCCTAATCCCAGTTCTGGTTTTCAGCCAAAACTTGATATGAGCTGCAAACCCAACACAACCTCACGCATCTCCAGGAATCAGCTCCTGAGAGACCGGGCTTCTCAACTGGCAGATGAACGCAGTGGGATGAGCACAGATGAGGAGACCAATACGGACATGCTGTTGGGTCGTTACTGGAGTCGAACCGAAAGGAGGGAACACTTCCTGTTGGCCCGTGAGCAGAGGCAGCAGCAGCTGCAGGCCAGAGGAATACCTATACGAGAGGCCATAAGCAGGGGAGGGGCCATCGCGGGAGTGGGAGGAGCCTATGTTGGAGACGGAGGTATGCTGGAAAGCAGAGGACGCGGAGCTTTTGCAGATGGGCGGGGCAACACGGTCCTTGAGCTGAGTCAGAGAAAGCTGAGTCGTTTAAGGAATAGGAAGCTGCTGGATGACTGGATAACAGTAGAGGAGCTGCTGACTCATGGGACCAGGCTGGACAACCACGACGACATGCTGTGTCCCAGCTCCCTGCTGACAGTCACCACGGTCTAACTGCATGGACACCACGTCTAACTGTAACTCTGTGCGCCTGTGAGTGTGTGTGACGTCAAGCTAACAATACAACATTTGAGTAAATCCTCTTCTGCCTTTTCCAGAGTCAGATGTGAAGATGAATATCAGCTTCATCTCTGTTAGTCCAGTACAGAGACAGGTCCAGGATGTATTTAGCCTAGCTCAGCACAAAGACTGGAATAGGGGTACACTGCTAGCCTAACTTAATCTAAAGAAAAAATCCACCTTCAAACAATCAAATAACTGTCTGATTTATGCAAAACTTGATTTGTAAATCCCTGATTTATTTGTTTTCAGGGAATCAAATCCCCCAAAAATCCAATTCCAAATTGAAAAAATCAATGAAAGGGTGAAGACGGCAGGATTTTTGGGGGGGGTCACACCTCAAAATGTTTGACTGTAGACAGTATGCACCTACAGCACAGTGTGCTCTGTTTGTTGCTGTCTGTGTCCTCTTCGGAGTATTTTAGAGACTTTTAGAGATTGTCCATGTCTGAAGAACAGGGCCCCCTTCATCTCTGTACTTGAAGCACAAAGACAAAACTGGTACCGACCATCTCATATGACTCTGGGCAAGACGGAGAAATCGTGAATTTACAGAAATGTCGGACTGTTCCTTTAATGAATGTGCGCGAGAAAGGGAACCTCACTGTTATTGCTGTACATCACCTCAACTGATAGCTTTATGTGTGGGTGTGTCACCACTGTACAGCACTCCGGACAAAATGTGTGTGTCAGTGCATGATGCTTGTAATGACAACTGAACAAAGTCAGATGAGCGTGTATGTTTGCATCATGTGTTTCATGCTACATCTTATGCTTCACTTATTCACAGAATCTTTGACAAAATTACAAAAATTGGGGTTTGGACTCAAACCCTCAAACAGACCATGAGATTTCGGGGAGCAATACTGTTCTGCGTGATATACCTGGCTGTGCACGATAGATCACATACAACTACTTTTACATCAGGGCCACAGAACACATCAACTGTAGCAATGAAGACAATGAAAACTGAGATTTGATACCAAATCCTGAGTGGTTTTTATAGAAACTCTGTTTACAGCTAAAATATACATCGGTGGGAGCTTTTGTAACTAAAAATTATTAAAAACACGGCCTGATTTACTTGCTTGTGCAAAACTAGTCAAACTGTGTTAATCAAGGATGGGGAGCAATGTGCCATGAGGTTTGCAGAGGATTTCGACCACAGCTTTAATCTGTATAATCAGCTGCTGCTGTGTTTGGGGTGGAGTTTATGCCGCATTCATGCCATGTCATTCAGACCGTACTTATGTGGTCCAACTCTAAGTTGTAAGTGACTTTGCAGCCATTTTGACCCTTTTAACACTGATACAATTGATGCAGATGAATATAAAAGGAACGATACACTCCAAACAATGTATCCTATCAGCTAAAATTTGGTCATGAGGCTGATTTAGACTTAATGTCCATTTATCTGGTGTGGGCCATCAACAGACTTGATTCAAACAGCACAGTACTGCCAATGTATGCAGCAGCAGACCTATGTTCTTGTGAATGCACTTTTATTTGTGATGATGACTGGACTTTTTTAACGTGCTTCATTGCTCGCTGTATGGCAACAGCTGCCACAGAAACCTCACCAATTAAAACAATACATCTAACTTTAATCCACAGCTTATTTTATGGGCACCAGTACAATGAATTAGACACCTCTTTGCCACCAATAATATCAATGTAGAGTCATAACATGTTTATGACACTAGTGAGTGAAACGCCCTCTTATGCAAACACATTAAATTAGATGGATAGCAGCAACTTGATTGGAGGGAGCAAGCCGACAGTGCCCTGCTGCTGCCCAATCAAAATGCAGAACACCAACACTGCATGGTGGCAGTAGCAGCTGTAACAGCTCGCTGTCTGAAACCTTCATAATGTCTGAATATTACAAAGTCAGAATAAAAGGAGTTTTTCCCCATTCTTACTGTTGCTGACATGGTGTGAATGCAGTATAAAAGCTTTAGCCCTTCATGGCTCATGGCTCCCTGTACTTAGTGCTGTCTTTACTGTTGGCAGGATGTTTACAGACCTACCTACCCAGGTAACAGCTTATGCATGTTTACTGAAATCTACAGTGATGCGTTAACTGTGTTTTAAAGAAAAGAAGATGCACCTCAAGTAAACATTACGTTGGTTTGTCCGAGACTGCTGCAGCGTCTTTTCAGTCAGGACAGACAGAGCTTAAGTCGGCATCGTTGACATTCCACAACAGCGTGAGTAAATCTGAAATCTACTGATTCCAGGTCTGCAGATCGGGAAAATGTGCAATAATACCTCAAGCTAGTTTTAATACGATGATGACAGTGTTGTGTGCGCTACCTGTCAGGTTTCCATCTAATGCAGTAACTCGTTTTAAATCAAACAGATGCACAAAAGTGACGAGTCACCACAAGTGCACAGTAATCCCAAATCTAAAATGGCAAGAGCAAAGGTTATTGTAGATATTTACATTACTTCTTACATTGTTTTCCATGAGAGGGACCTAAGAAAACAACTTTTTGCACATCATTTTTTATACGAAGAAGTTTTCCCTACCTTTCTGTACCAGGGACCGAGGCCAGTGGAACGACTGTAGATAGAACGACAGTGTGTGTTGATGTTTTCTTTATAGACTATCATAGTGATTTATGGAGGAAAAAAAAACAGTTTATTGTCATTGTGTTGGACATATTTCAATATTTTTCTTGTGATGGTTACAAAACCAATGTGAACAGTTTTTATGATCTTTAAAATCAACTTAATTTACTTAAAAGCTGGTGAAACTTTTATTTACCATTTTCAAAGAGTGAACACAAAATGTGAATATTATTGTCTCTTTAAATGGCGAAATTGAATTTTACTGTTGTTTTTTGGTCATTATGACATGTACATATTGATTTTGTCAGAATGGTGCAGATGAGGTTGGAGTAAGTAAGAGGACATGCCGATGTCATCAGACGCCTCCAATGGTTTATCATGTGATTCTGTAGGTTTATAGCTGTGTTTTGGAGGCTGTATATACAGCACAGAGATTAACATTGTAGTATTAGTACGTTTAACACTCACAATATTGTTAAAATTCATGGGAAGGGGTTCAGTTTGTTCTGAATGTTTAATGTGGCATCCATGAATTATGAGTAAGATTCACTGTCACTATAAATCTTAAAGGAACACATTTTAGATAAATCCTCTTGTTGTCTGTGTTCTGCAGAGTCAGACGTTTAGGATGGATATCAGTTTTATCTCTGTGTGTTCACTAGGACGTGTTTAGCCGGGCGTAGCACAAAAAAAGGGTGCAAAAATACAAAACCTTACAACAACTCCAAAGCTGTCAGATTTAAATCTTTCATCTTTCTAATTGACTAATCGTTGATACGTTGTGGTTTATAGGATGTGTTTCGCTTAGTTGACACAAGGAGTGGAAGCGGGGGGAAATTGCTCGGCTATTTCTTTCCAAAACTAAACAAATGCTAGCTGTACATTGAGCCAAATGCTAACATCAGTATGCTAACATGCTCACAAAAACAACATCACACCACCATCTTGGTTTATTGCATTAGCAATAGTATATATATATATATATAATAGTTGCAACTGTAACTGTATTGTCCACTGGCCAAATGGTTAGTGAATGTTCAAATTTTACAAGCCACTCAATCATTAACCATTGTTCATCATTTACCAGCCACTTGCGTATTTGCATCGGCTTTTGGCAAATGACTCGTGCTAATTTTAAAAAGATTTATTGGTGGCAAGTGTGGCTAAAAAAACCCCAAAGCTTGTTATAAATCAAACAATTTGATGCCTCCAAAAAGTCCAAAATGAAGGAATAATTAACACTCTTAAAAACTGGCAAAACAAAAGGTCTTTTTCACAGTAGAGTTTTTTTCAAACATGTCACAATAGTGGGGCAAAGGTGTAAATTATGAAATTAAAAGTAGCCAAACTCCTTTTGGCTGCTTTGGTTTCAGGGACCAAGCATACTGGCTAACTTTCATACTGTCGTGGCTTACTGGGACACATGATTGTTAGATGTCAGCAACATCTATGCTTTTCCTATAATGACAAGTCAAAATGTCTGCTGTGAAAAAGGCCTTTAGAAAGCCAAAGTGAAACTGAAACAAATAACACAACAGAATAAAATCCATCCTTGGAGCATAGTCGTACTACAGCCCTGTGTACAGCTCTTCAACATATGGAGAAACACCAGCTGAGTGTGGTGGCAGTTGCTCAGCTATAAATTGGCAGTCAATGTTTGGTGAACTGGTTGTGCAGCTGCAAATATCTCATTCTTGCCTGGCAACATTTCCGTGTACATTTTTCTTGCCATCTCCCCTACAAGACTCTGATTGGCTTGGTTGTTTTCCCAACCAGGGACAACACAACAGCACAACACCACACATATCTGAATCACTGAACAAAATTAATGTGAGCAGTGATGCAAAAACGTAAAAGGTCTTTCCTCATAGTCCGGTTGACAAGCCTAAGCAACCTTTTTTTGTTTAAATCAGAAAGCTTTGGACTTGCTGCAAGGTGTTTTTTTCCCTCTCTTTTGATTGAGCTATGCTAGGAGTTTCCCCCTGCTTTTAGTCTTTGTGCTAAGCTAAGCACACCCTGGGCCTATCTCTGTAGTGGAGACACACAGATGAAACTGATACCCACCTTTTCATCTGAATCAAGAGAAGACAGAAAAAAAAGGATTTATTTTGTTTGTTTAAAACACTTGGAATCAGATTTAGAAGACGTGGAATCAAACCTCCACCCTGTTTGTTTCCACGTTTTCCCTCCCTCTCGGCTGTGACTCAAACAGTCTGAATAATGGATGACGAAGAAAGAATTTTTCTTTCCCACCCACCCCCCCCTTTCACTCTCTTTGCTTACGTTACACAAGGACAGAGAGCTGAAAATAGCGCTGCTGTCCTCATGTGATGTGAAATTAAAAGCACACTGGAGCGGAGACACTTGCTGCTGGGGAACTCGATGCTTGTTTTACTTCATCTGACAATCCCTCCATCCAGCCTGCAACACCACCTCCATCTGTCTGTGCAAGGGTACTTTTCACTACAGCAAGCTTTTTGGAATATGATGATGTACATGTGATTGTAATAAAGAGATTTTAATTAGCTATGACATGGTGGTTTAGTGTTTTCATTGATGTAACACATTTCTGATGTTTAGGACGTCTTTATGATCAGATATGGGCAGTAAACTATGGGCTGTTTTAGCCATTCATAACTGAATTTATGTGTTACTGTAACAAATTATTAATTTAGGCAATTTTTTAATTGCACAATACATGAAGTCAACAAATGACTTTGCAGTCCCGTCTTCTGTTATTGGTCTGGGCCCACATACATACAGTATCCCCATGCATCATACACACACATTAATTCATGTTGGGTCAATCATTTATTATCCATTAAATGAATAAGTTATGGAGCCTTTTCATCAAGTGCTGCCAAGGTAAGTAAATGGAAAAATCCACTGCACAGGAGCACAGAAATTTTAATCAGAAGAGAAAGATCTTCATTGATCTTCACTCTCTTTGTTTTCATGACTGAATAAACAAACTGACCTTAAAGGACAACACAATTTCATATTGTTTTACTTATATGTGGCGGACCCTGCCACCTTTCTAGCTTCAAACAGTGTACTGGGGACCTTATTTTCCTCTGAGATCAGCTTGTTTATTCAGTTATGGAAAAGATAAATATTTCTGAGTTTGTATGTATTGTAAATGTTGAAAATCTGAATTTGGATTTCTTTCTACAAAATAAGAACTATATGAGCAGATACATGCAGCTTCACTGAAGAGGAAAAGAAGGAACAGAGGTTACTTATAATCAAGGATTTTTATAATGAACTATGTCACATGATAATAACAGAGCCATCTCTATGACATGAGTAAACTTCCTCAGCAGATAAAGATCACAGACCACACATTCAGGTAGTGCAAGATGTGACTCATAAAGAGATCATATTAACAGGGAAGAGACAGATTATGAGAAACCAGAGAAAAATCACCCACAGAGCCCCAATCGGACAATAGATCATGACATCTGTCCTAAAAGAAGAAACGTTATTTTATCACAGACAATCATACAATGTACAACGTGGTGAAACTGGTTCTCTGCATTTAACCCATCCTGGAGGACACGTGGCAGCTAATGAACGGCGCCCGAGGGCCAACTGGAGATCTGATCCAGTGCCTTGGTCAAGGGCACTGACCGGAGAATTAACGCATTATACATGTTTTGATGAACTCGGAGGAAACACACGCAAGCATGGGGAGAACGTGCAAACTCCCAGCAGTGTATTGTTTAACAAAACAAGTCAGCGCCAGCAGTTCTAAAAACATTACAGGTTAATGAAGCTGAACAGAACTTAAGATAACAAATCACAAAATGTTGGTTGATTACTGAACAAGTTAGATGAACTCAACATTCACAAAAAGAGAGTTTTTTTTAGCACATATTGATTCTTATGAAGCAAATTAATCACAGTTGAAGCTTGTTTAGTTTAAATTTCAGAGGCAGAACCATGTGGTGATTCTGGATAATCTCAGTGTATGTTTTCTGTTATTGTTTTATCGTTATTTTTACACTTCTGGCCAGCAAAATTATGTAAGAATAATTGTAAGATTTTAGTACATTTCTATTTAAAATCTTGAGCTCCAGACTAAAAAATATTATAAAATTATTTTAAAAATAATTGCCTCTTCTTGTGCCAGAGACAACCCTATTTTTACATATAGGAAGAGTGTGGGAAAACTCTAGAGACTGAGTCACAGGTCAGTGGGGTTACAAGCCTTGACCCCACCAGTCGGGACTATTGTGCATAGGAATTTGGCACACTTCAGGAAACATCTGTCTCAACCTCCCACACTGACTGAACTGAAAATTTGATCCAGTATATAGCAAAAAGGCTCTATTTTTAGTGGATTTAAAATTTTCTATGTGTACATGTTTAAAAATGTTATCATTTTACATGATTGCTGACACTTAATGTATTTTTCTCTTTATTGTATTTTTGTAACTTTTATCAAACCATGGAGGTTTGGAGTTTCCCTCCAGATGGTTGGTGACGTCAGACTTTGACCACGTTCCATCACAAAAGTTCCTTTCAAAGCTCTTTTGTTGTGCACTGACCACATCATGCAGGCTAACTGTGGGAAACTCAGAGCAACTTTTGATTCACACCAACGACCAGCCACAGGACAGAGGACGCACCTGTTACGTCAGCAAACCAGAGTGACTGTGTCTCCGTTTAAACATAAATATATAATACCATGAACATCTGATGTTATCTGCAAGCACCATTTTTATTGTGATATAACATTAAAATAGTTGGGAAATACAAACAGAGCAACGTTGTAAACAGCTGACTGATTAGTTTACAAAGGATGTGAATAGGGGTGAAAATCATGGGCGTGTGCTCAGTCAAAGTCATTGATCCCAGCATCAGGCAGCAGATCTGCTCTCTCTACAGGGTCACCACTTTCCCAGATTCACACAGAGCTCTGTGAGTCTCTCTCCATCACCCCCCCAGTCCTCCACCTGTTCCCCTGAGATCTGACCATTGTCCCCATCTAATATGACCACTGAGCATATGGCAGCTGAGCACATGAATTTGTCTTGTTGGACTCTCTGATTGGCTACAAACTGTGAGAAACTTTACTCAGACCAAGACCCACACATTCATATGGAGATGTGGGACTATAAATAGGAGGGATGAAGCCAGTAGAGATCAGATTCTCTCTACAGAGACCTCTACAGCACAGAGATCCAGCCATGGCACCTACAATCACTGCAGCAATGACCAATTCTCAGGAGCATCTCACTCTGACCCACAAGGTAAATTCAAGATTCAACAACATTTAAATATTGTAAATGACAGCTTGTCTTTGTTCATGCTCACACTTGACTCCAGAATAAGTTGATTAACGATTTTCTTCTTCTTTCTGCAGCTCAGAAAGCCTCTGGTGGAGAAGTTACGCAGAGAGCGAATCAACAGCAGCATTGAGCAGCTCAAGTCTCTCCTGGGTCCAGACTTCCTCAAACAGCAGCCAGACTCCAAGCTGGAGAAAGCAGACATCCTGGAGATGACAGTTTGTGTCCTGAGACGACTGCAGCAGCAGCATCAACAGCAGAGAAGACTGCTGAACCACTTCAACAAGCTGCAGTCTTCCTCTGATAACAACCTGACAGAGGCTGACTTCTCTCCTCTGAGCTCCACAGTCCAGACCAGCATCACCAAAGACAAGAGTCCAGTCAACAGTGCCCTCTGGAGGCCGTGGTAGACACCTACACACTGGAGTTACTACCACACAAACTCACATGACCACATTGGTCAAAGATTACTGGACTCAATTCTTTGAAATTTGATGGACTTGTTCTTCTGTATGTACAGAAGGCTGTATTTTGTGTGTTTGTGTTTGTGCAAGATGACATTTCCTGAGGAAATGACAGCAACAATATCTTTCACGTTAAGAAGGAGAACATCTTGTCATGCATGTTGCATGAACAGCATCTGATTGCATCAGCAATTATTATTATACCTGCCTGTACTTCATGTGTTGGTAGTATATGCTATGATAACATTTGTTATCTTTTGATTGTTATTGATCATTTTGATCAGAAACTTTAACTGTCCTATTTATGGACATATTGTCATAATGAACTTTAATCTCTCTGATTAATCAAAACTGATCTGTTGTAAGATCCAAATGTTTATACTTTTTTATAAAAGTTTTGCTTAATGTCACAATTTTCCTGTGACACTTTTATGATTCACTTCACGACATGTATTGTTAAAATATAATACAATGGTGATATCTTTAACCTCTTGATTAGTAATGATCATTTTGATCCAAATTCTTAATTTGTCCTTTTTATGGACATTTTGTCATATTGGATTTATATCACTTTATGTGATTATTGAAAAATGATCTGTTTTAAGATCAATATGTTTATCTTTTTACCGTAAAAGGTTTGTTTAATGTCACACTGTCACAGTTTTCAAGTGACAAAGTTTTACATTTTGAGAGTCAACTTAATTTAGTGTTCATTCAGAACAATATGATCTGTTGTAAGGTCAGTTTTTACTATTTTATGTTTTGTTTACAAAATACAAATGTTTTGATCCATTTGAGATAAACTCTTTAAGGACAGTGAGGACTGTGTCCTCAAATATTGTAAATCGTTTGTCTTTTATAAAGACAACTGTTCCTTTACTCTCTCTGAGTACAGTGTGTCTTGTAGAAATCTACAAGTTGTTGTTGTGATGTATCATCACCTCTAGTTGGAGCTTTCTCACTTCATGTTGATGAATAAACAAACACTGCAAGCTGAAAACTGTGTGTCATTGAAATTTTTCTTTATAAGTGTCCTCATTATGATGAAAAATAGACTTTAACACATTTCTTCTGTTGACTTTTCCTCTTTTAACTGGTAGATTTCTCTACAGTCAATAAACCTTTGAAGGACGATTAAATTAAGCCCATTTAGTATTTGCCTATCTTAAGATACCAGTTTACTGTAAATCTAAGTACAATGACACTTCATTTGATGTCATTAATATGTCACTATCCATAACATGCATAAGACTAAGCATACAATTTGGTTCAATTAAGATATTTGACGAATAGGGATTATAAATGTCAAGTCATTCTGTTGGTATTTAGAAAGTGAAGTTATCAAAACAAGTGAGAAAAAGTACATTTCAAAGAGATTTTACGGCATCATTATGTTGAAGTAATTGTCAGTTTCCGTGTTTTAATGTAAAACATTTGAAGATAAGAATTTTTGTCTTCAAAGAGGTCAGACATTGTATCTAATGAGATGCATAATACGACACACTTCTATTGTTCCTCCAGTGAAAGCAGTGAAAAGACAAAGTGTGGGAAACCAGAGGAAACTCACTCACAGAGCCCTGTGGGACAATAGATCCAGACCTTTGCCCTGAAGAGACAGATTAAAAGAGGAGTGTGGCTCCAAAACTGAATCTTCAGAAACTATTTCCAATCATAAAAAACAATTTAACTTTTATCTCATGTTAAAATTCCCTTCACCAATTTGACATATATTGCCATTTCCTCAAATTAGGGCTGAACAAAGTCAAATGACTATTTGTCAATACAATGAATTAGGGAGATGGATGGTTATTTGTAATTGCTAATCAATGATATTTGTTGTGTTTGACTTCCATTTCAAGCAGTCTGACATTTTACTTTTGAAAACAAAACACAGGGAAAGTGAAACAAATTTCATTGTTGACACAACAGAGATCAGTGTTTTGTTAAAGAAATATGACTTAAACCAAGTGTCACATGTAGACCTCAGTGTATACAGTTTATTTTTACAAAAGCATTTAAATGTAATGGGTGATTTCTCTGCTGCTTTTCATTGATCCGAATTTTGACTTTTATCACTCTGAAAATAAATATTGATGAGCTGCAAATTGAAAAAAAAGAAAAAAGACAAAAATAATGACCTCGGGGAACAAGAAAGAATCCACATGAGTTATATTTGGACACGTGCCCGACTTTCTTTTAATGGGCAGAGTGTGGGAAAACTGTGGAGAACGGAGTTTAGCGTGATTAGCATCCTCAACCTCACCAGCACCAGCAGCAGCAGCAGACTATTCTCTAAAGGGATTTGGCACACTTCAGGAAACAGCTGCTCCAACCTCCCACCCTCATCTACAGAGCTGAAATATTATCCAGTTACTGATACAAAGGAACAACTATGATTGAATCATCTTAATGTTTGACAAGGATTGGATACTGGTCTGCTAAATCACTTGGGCTGATTCTTAATGTAAAATGTTCTAAATAATTTCAAACTTTATAAACTTTCAGAACCAGCCAATGGTGTTCTTTCCCTCCAGATGGTTGCTGACGTCAGGCCCTGTTTCTACTACAACACACGCCCGGTATCAGTCACAAAAGCTCCATTCAAAGTCCTTTTGTTGTTCATTGACCACAGCATTCAGGGAGTCAGTGTGGGAAACTGAGACCAACTTTCTACCCACACTGACTACAAGGCACAAGTCAGGAGAAAAGACAGTGATACATCTGGACAGCACAATGATTCTTGTTCTCAGGGTTTTTAAAATAACTTCAGCACATCATGAGGATCGCACTATTTTTAATAACCGAGAGACATGATTTTATAAAATACAGGATTTAATTAGAAAAACTAAATTTGTGTTTAACAAATAATGTGACTTTAAATTAAAGACAAAGTAAACAATAATATGGCACCTGCTATGTTTTCAGTCATGGCACAGATAAATCAGTTTGTTTTGTCCAAACAACAGTTCAAACTTCAAAAATGATTAAAAATACATTTTATTGAATTTTCGATCAATCGTCTGTTTCCGAAACTGATTGTTTCGAGCTGAACTTGTATAAACTCTGGGATGGATTAGTTTGCAACAAAACATCATATTTTATTCACTCTTCATATGTGTTTATGCAAAAATCTTAGTCTGGAAAGTAACTTGTAACTAAAGCTGTCAGTTATATAGTTATAGGAAAGTAAAACATATAATACTTTTCTCTGAGATGTAGTGAAGTAGAAGTAACAGTTGCTTGGAAAGAAGATACTCATGTACAGTACAAGCACTGTAAATTTGTACTTAAGGATAGGACCTGAGTCAGTGTACTTAATTTCATCCCACTGGTGGTAATATTTAAGTTATAATAAACTTTTGAGCCAAGATGCACTTAACTTTGTGTCTCCCACGTGTGCGATGGGATGATGAGCGTGTGCTCATTCAAAGTCATTGATCTCAGCATCAGGCATCAGATCTGCTCTCTCTACAGGGTCACCACTTTCCCAGATTCACACAGAGCTCTGTGAGTCTCTCTCCATCAACCCCCCCAGTCTTCCACCTGTTCCCCTGAGATATAACTATTGTCCTCACATCAATAAAACCATTTGGCGTGTGTAACCCTTTATTGTCTCACCAAGCTCTCTGATTGGCTAAGACTGTGAGAAACTTCAACCAGACCAAGACCCACACATTCATATGGAGATGTGGGACTATAAATAGGAGGGATGAAGCCAGCAGAGATCAGATTCTCTCTACAGAGACCTCTACAGCACAGAGATCCAGCCATGGCACCTACAATCACTGCAGCAATGACCAATTCTCAGGAGCATCTCACTCTGACCCACAAGGTAAATTCAAGATTCAACAACATTTAAATATTGTTAATGACAGGTTGTCTTTGTTCATGCTCACACTTGACTCCAGAATAAGTTGATTAATGATTTTCTTCTTCTTTCTGCAGCTCAGAAAGCCTCTGGTGGAGAAGTTACGCAGAGAGCGAATCAACAGCAGCATTGAGCAGCTCAAGTCTCTCCTGGGTCCAGACTTCCTCAAACAGCAGCCAGACTCCAAGCTGGAGAAAGCAGACATCCTGGAGATGACAGTTTGTGTCCTGAGACGACTGCAGCAGCAGCATCAACAGCAGAGAAGACTGCTGAACCACTTCAACAAGCTGCAGTCTTCCTCTGATAACAACCTGACAGAGGCTGACTTCTCTCCTCTGAGCTCCACAGTCCAGACCAGCATCACCAAAGACAAGAGTCCAGTCAACAGCGCCCTCTGGAGGCCGTGGTAGACACCTACACACTGGAGTTACTACCACACAAACTCACATGACCACATTGGTCAAAGATTACTGGACTCAATTCTTTGAAATTTGATGGACTTGTTCTTCTGTATGTACAGAAGGCTGTATTTTGTGTGTTTGTGTTTGTGCAAGATGACATTTCCTGAGGAAATGACAGCAACAATATCTTTCAAGTTAAGAAGGAGAACATCTTGTCATGCATGTTGCATGAACAACATCTGATTGCATCAGCAATTATTATTATACCTGCCTGTACTTCATGTGTTGGTAGTATATGCTATGATAACATTTGTTATCTCTTGATTGTTATTGATCATTTTGATCAGAAACTTTAACTGTCCTTTTTATGGACATATTGTCATAATGAACTTTAATCTCTCTGATTAATCAAAACTGATCTGTTGTAAGATCCAAATGTTTATACTTTTTTATAAAAGTTTATTTTACTGTCACAATTTTCCTGTGACACTTTTATGATTCACTTCACGACATATATTGTTAAAATATAATATGGTGATATCTGTAACCTCTTGATTAGTAATGATCATTTTGATCCAAATTCTTAATTTGTCCATTTTATGGACATTTTGTCATATTGGACTTATATCACTTTATGTGATTATTGAAAAATGATCTGTTTTAAGATCAATATGTTTATCTTTTTACTGTAAAAGGTTTGTTTAATGTCACACTGTCACAGTTTTCAAGTGACAAAGTTTTACATTTTGAGTCAACTTAATTTAGTGTTCATTCAGAACGATGTGATCTGTTTCAAGGTCAGTTTTTACTATTTTATGTTTTGTTTACAAAATACAAATGTTTTGATCCATTTGAGATAAACTCTTTAAGGACAGTGAGGACTGTGTCCTCAAATATTGTAAATCATTTGTCTTTTATAAAGACAGCTGTTCCTTTACTCTCTCTGAGTACAGTGTGTCTTGTAGAAATCTACAAGTTGTTGTTGTGATGTATCATCACCTCTAGTTGGAGCTTTCTCACTTCATGTTGATGAATAAACAAACACTGCAAGCTGAAAACTGTGTGCCATTGAAATTTTTCTTTATAAGTGTCCTCATTATGATGAAAAATAGACTTTAACACATTTCTTCTGTTGACTTTTCCTCTTTTAACTGGTAGATTTCTCTACAGTCAATAAACCTTTGAAGGACGATTAAATTAAGCCCATTTAGTATTTGCCTATCTTAAGATACCAGTTTACTGTAAATCTAAGTACAATGACACTTCATTTGATGTCATTAATATGTCACTATCCATAACATGCATAAGACTAAGCATACAATTTGGTTCAATTAAGATATTTGACGAATAGGGATTATAAATGTCAAGTCATTCTGTTGGTATTTAGAAAGTGAAGTTATCAAAACAAGTGAGAAAAAGTACATTTCAAAGAGATTTTACGGCATCATTATGTTGAAGTAATTGTCAGTTTCCGTGTTTTAATGTAAAACATTTGAAGATAAGAATTTTTGTCTTCAAAGAGGTCAGACATTGTATCTAATGAGATGCATAATACGACACACTTCTATTGTTCCTCTAGTGAAAGCAGTGAAAAGACAAAGTGTGGGAAACCAGAGGAAACTCACTCACAGAGCCCTGTGGGACAATAGGTCCAGACCTTTGCCCTGAAGGGACAGATTAAAAGAGGAGTGTGGCTCCAAAACTGAATCTTCAGAAACTATTTCCAATCATAAAAAACAATTTAACTTTTATCTCATGTTAAAATTCCCTCCACCAATTTGACATATATTGCCATTTCCTCAAATTAGGGTTGAACAAAGTCAAATGACTATTTGTCAATACAATGAATTAGGGAGATGGATGGTTATTTGTAATTGCTAATCAATGATATTTGTTGTGTTTGACTTCCATTTCAAGCCGTCTGACATTTTACTTTTGAAAACAAAACACAGGGAAAGTGAAACAAATTTCATCAATGACACAACAGAGATCAGTGTTTTGTTAAAGAAATATGACTAAAACCAAGTGTCACATGTAGACCTCAGTGTATACAGTTTTTTTTTTACAAAAGCATTTAAATGTAATGGGTGATTTCTCTGCTGCTTTTCATTGATCCGACTTTTGACTTTTATCACTGAAAATAAATATTGGTGAGCTGCAAATTGAAAAAAAGAAAAAAGACAAAAATAATGACCTCGGGGAACAAGAAAGAATCCACATGAGTTATATTTGGACACGTGCCCGACTTTCTTTAAATGGGCAGAGTGTGGGAAAACTGTGGAGAACGGAGTTTAGCATGATTAGCATCCTCAACCCCACCAGCACCAGCAGCAGCAGCAGCAGCAGACTATTCTCTAAAGGGATTTGGCACACTTCAGGAAACAGCTGCTCCAACCTCCCACCCTCATCTACAGAGCTGAAATATTATCCAGTTACTGATACAAAGGAACAACTATGATTGAATCATCTTAATGTTTGACAAGGATTGGATACTGGTCTGCTAAATCACTTGGGCTGATTCTTAATGTAAAATTTTCTAAATAATTTCAAACTTTACAAACTTTCAGAACCAGCCAATGGTGTTCTTTCCCTCCAGATGGTTGCTGACGTCAGGCCCTGTTTCTACTACAACACACACCCGGTATCAGTCACAAAAGCTCCATTCAAAGTCCTTTTGTTGTTCATTGACCACAGCATTCAGGGAGTCAGTGTGGGAAACTGAGACCAACTTTCTACCCACACTGACTACAAGGCACAAGTCAGGAGAAAAGACAGTGATACATCTGGACAGCACAATGATTCTTGTTCTCAGGGTTTTTAAAATAACTCTTCAGCACATCATGAGGATCGCACTATTTTTAATAACCAAGGGACATGATTTTATAAAAAACAGGATTTAATTCGAAAAACTAAATTTGTGTTTAACAAATAATGTGTTCAAACTTATAAAAATGAGTAAAAATAAATTAAATTAAAAATAAATTTCATTTCATTTTCAATTAATCAACTGTTTCCGAAACTGATTGTTTCGGGCTGAACTTGTATAAACTCTGGGGTGGTTTAATTTACAACAACACATCATATTTTATTCACTCTTCATATGTGATTATGCAAAAATCTTAATCTGGAAAGTAACTTGTAACTAAAGCTGTCAGTTATATAGTTATAGGAAAGTAAAACGTACCATACTTCTCTCTGAGATGTAGTGAAGTAGAAGTAACAGTTGCTTGGAAAGGAGATACTCAAGTACAGTACAAGCACTGTAAATTTGTACTTAAGGATAGGACCTGAGTAAATGTACTTAATTACATCCCACTGCTGGTAATATTTAAGTTATAATAAACTTTTGAGCCAAGACACACTTAACTTTGTGTCTCCCACGTGTGTGATGTGATGATGAGCGTGTGCTCATTCAAAGTCATTGATCCCAGCATCAGGCAGCAGATCTGCTCTCTCTACAGGGTCACCACTTTCCCAGATTCACACAGAGCTCTGTGAGTTTCTCTCCATCACCCCCCCAGTCCTCCACCTGTTCCCCTGAGATTTAACTATTGTCCTCACATTAATAAAACCATTTGGCGTGTGTAACCCTTTATTGTCTCACCAAGCTCTCTGATTGGCTGAGACTGTGAGAAACTTCAACCAGACCAAGACCCACACATTCATATGGAGATGTGGGACTATAAATAGGAGGGATGAAGCCAGCAGAGATCAGATTCTCTCTACAGAGAGCTCTACAGCACAGAGATCCAGCCATGGCACCTACAATCACTGCAGCAATGACCAATTCTCAGGAGCATCTCATTCTGACCCACAAGGTAAATTCAAGATTCAACAACATTTAAATATTGTTAATGACAGGTTGTCTTTGTTCATGCTCACACTTGACTCCAGAATAAGTTGATTAATGATTTTCTTCTTCTTTCTGCAGCTCAGAAAGCCTCTGGTGGAGAAGTTACGTAGAGAGCGAATCAACAGCAGCATTGAGCAGCTCAAGTCTCTCCTGGGTCCAGACTTCCTCAAACAGCAGCCAGACTCCAAGCTGGAGAAAGCAGACATCCTGGAGATGACAGTTTGTGTCCTGAGACGACTGCAGCAGCAGCATCAACAGAGAAGACTGCTGAACCACTTCAACAAACTGCAGTCTTCCTCTGATAACAACCTGACAGAGGCTGACTTCTCTCCTCTGAGCTCCACAGTCCAGACCAGCATCACCAAAGACAAGAGTCCAGTCAACAGCGCCCTCTGGAGGCCCTGGTAGACACCTACACACTGGAGTTACTACCACACAAACTCACATGACCACATTGGTCAAAGATTACTGGACTCAATTCTTTGAAATTTGATGGACTTGTTCTTCTGTATGTACAGAAGGCTGTATTTTGTGTGTTTGTGTTTGTGCAAGATGACATTTCCTGAGGAAATGACAGCAACAATATCTTTCAAGTTAAGAAAGAGAACATCTTGTCATGCATGTTGCATGAACAACATCTGATTGCATCAGCAATTATTATTATACCTGCCTGTACTTCATGTGTTGGTAGTATATGCTATGATAACATTTGTTATCTTTTGATTGTTATTGATCATTTTGATCAGAAGCCTTAACTGTCCTTTTTATGGACATATTGTCATAATGAACTTCAATCTCTCTGATTAATCAAAACTGATCTGTTGTAAGATCCAAATGTTTATACTTTTTTATAAAAGGTTATTTTACTGTCACAATTTTCCTGTGACACTTTTATGATTCACTTCACAACATGTATTGTTAAAATATAATACAATTGTGATATCTTTAACCTCTTGATTAGTGATGATCATTTTGATGCAAATTCTAAATTTGTCCTTTTTATGGACATTTTGTCATATTGGACTTACATCACTTTATGTGATTATTGAAAAATGATCTGTTTTAAGATCAATATGTTTATCTTTTTACTGTAAAAGGTTTGTTTGATGTCACACTGTCACAGTTTTTAGTGACAATGTAATTTTTACATTTTGAGAATCATTTACTTCAATGGTTATTAAGAACAATGTGATCTGTTTTAAGGTCAGTTTTTATTATCTTTTGTTTTGTTCACAAACTACAAATGTTTTGATCCATATGAGAAGAAAAAAACTATCTAAGGACAGTGAGGACTGTGTCCTCAAATATTGTAATATTGGACTTTTCCTCACTTTATGTGATTGTTGATAAATGATCTGTTTTAAGATCAATGTGTTTATCTTTTAACAGTAAAAGGTTTGTTTACTGTCACACTGTCACAGTTTTCAGTGACAATTTAAGAAAACACTTAATTTAGTGTTCGTTCAGAATGATGTGATCTGTTGTAAGGTCAGTTTTTACTATTTTATGTTTTGTTTCCAAACTACAAATGTTTTGATCCATTTGGGAAAATCTCTCAAAGGACAGTGAGGACTGTGTCCTCAAATATTGTAAATCGTTTGTCTTTTATAAAGACAGCTGTTCCTTTACTCTCTCTGAGTACAGTGTGTCTTGTAGAAATCTACAAGTTGTTGTTGTGATGCATCATCACCTCTAGATGGAGCTTTCTCACTTTATGTGGCTCATTGTGCCTTGTTGAATAAACAAACACTGCAAGCTGAAAATGTTGTCTCCTCATGTCATTGTGTGTCATGGTAACAATCTTTATGATGATGAAAGACAGACTTTATATAGTTATTTTGTCAACTTCACTCAGCTGATAGATGTCTACATCACTGTTCCTACATCTTACTGAAAACTCAAGATACATTTAAGCACCTAAATTAATTATTTCTCCATAACATACCTGTTTAAAGGAAATATGAACATAATAATGTGGTTCAATTACAATTTCTGATGAAAAGGGGTTAAAATGAACTCAAAGAAAACTAAAACCTTTCCAATACTGAGACAATTCAGCTGCAGCATCCTTTAGTGTCATTGTAAGTTTCTATTTTAAAGTTTAAAGTTAAGAATTTATCTCTTTAAAGACTTCAGACATTGTATCTAATGAGATGCATAATACGACACACTTCTATTGTTCCTCCAGTGAAAGCAGTGAAAGGACAAAGTGTGGGAAACCAGAGGAAACTCACTCACAGAGCCCTGTGGGACAATAGGTCCAGACCTTTGCCCTGAAGAGACAGATTAAAAGAGGAGTGTGGCTCCAAAACTGAATCTTCAGAATATGTTTCACATCACATGCAACATTTGAACTATTTTTCATGATGATAAAATCTCCTTTACCAATTTTACATGTATTGCCATTCACTAAAGTTTAGGTTAACACACTCACCAAAAGTGTTTCTGTCAGTTGAGTGAATTATGAAAATGGATTATTATGTAGAATCTAAAATTTAAGTTATTTGGATTGTTTATTTTCACTTATATTTGAGGCCTTATTACATTTTGCTTTTGACACTGGAAAAGAGAAAAATGTCTGGTGTAATATTGGGCTGACAGAGGTCGGTGTTATGTCGAAATATATGACAAAAACCAAGTAACACATGTTGTACTGAGTTAATGAAGTTTACTTTTACAAAATACATTTTCCAAGTATTAAAATGAAAGAGGTGATTTCTCTGCGTATGTGATTTTATATATATTTAAAATTTAATCTTGATAAGCTGTAAACTTCAAAAAGAAAAAGAAATAACACAATGCCCTCCAAGAGAGAGAAAATCCTCTCTCAAAAGTCATATCTAGACTTGGACACGTGCCCGACTTGCTTTTAATGGGCAGAGTGTGGGAAAACTGTGGAGAACCAAGTTTAGCGTGATTAGCATCCTCAACCCCACCACCAGCACCACCAGCAGCAGCAGACTATTCTCTAAAGGGATTTGGCACACTTCAGGAAACAGCTGCTCCAACCTCCCACTTTCATCTACAGAGCTGAAATATTATCCAGTTACTGATACAAAGGAACAACTATGATTGGATCATCAAACTGCATGACAAGCACTGGAAACTGACAAATTAATTTTCAAAATCAATTAAACTGGTTCTAATGTGATAAATATAATCAAAATTTCAAACTTTACAAACTTTCAGAACCAGCCAATGGTGTTCTTTCCCTCCAGATGGTTGCTGACGTCAGGCCCTGTTTCTACTACAACACACGCCCGGTATCAGTCACAAAAGCTCCATTCAAAGTCCTTTTGTTGTTCATTGACCACAGCATTCAGGGAGGGTGTGGGAAACTGAGACCAACTTTCTACCCACACTGACTACAAGGCACAAGTCAGGAGACAAGACAGTGATACATCTGGACAGCACAATGATTCTTGTTCTCAGGGTTTGGTTGTTTTTTCAAATGACTTCAGAATATATCTTGAGGATCACATACATTTAAATACCTGATAGAACTGACATTATAAAAATACATTAATTTTTTTGTTTTTAAATTCAAGAAAAAAAACAACGCATTTACTAAACGAACATTGAAATTGAATTATCAAGACCAAATAGATGATAATTGGCATGAATGGCACTTGCTATGTTTTAGGTTAGGACATAATAAAATCATTTATATGAAAAAAATCTATTTCCACTGATTATTTAATTCAAAAAATGATTTCATGTAAAAAAGAAATCTGAAAATTAATGAGTGACCAAAGCTGTCAATTATAGAAGAAAAAATACAAAATATTGCAGGTACTTATAATTTTAGAAAAGGACTGAAGGGAAAGGAATGTAATTACATCCCACTACTGGTAATATTTAAGTTAAAATAAACCCTTTAGCCGAAATGCAACTAACTGTCTATCTCCCACGTGTGTGATGGGATGATGAGCGTGTGCTCATTCAAAGTCATTGATCCCAGCATCAGGCAGCAGATCTGCTCTCTACAGGGTCACCACTTTCCCAGATTCATACAGAGCTCTGTGAGTCTCTCTCCATCACCCCCACAGTCCTCCACCTGTTCCCCTGAGATATAACTATTGTCCTCACATTACTATAACCATTCGGCGTGTGTAACTCTTTATTGTCTCACCAAGCTCTCTGATTGGCTGAGACTGTGAGAAACTTCAACCAGACCAAGACCCACACATTCATATGGAGATGTAGGACTATAAATAGGAGGGATGAAGCCAGCAGAGATCAGATTCTCTCTACAGAGACCTCTACAGCACAGAGATCCAGCCATGGCACCTACAATCACTGCAGCAATGACCACTTCTCAGGAGCATCTCACTCTGACCCACAAGGTAAATTCAAGATTCAACAACATTTAAATATTGTTAATGACAGGTTGTCTTTGTTCGTGCTCACACTTGACTCCAGAATAAGTTGATTAACGATTTTCTTCTTCTTTCTGCAGCTCAGAAAGCCTCTGGTGGAGAAGTTACGCAGAGAGCGAATCAACAGCAGCATTGAGCAGCTCAAGTCTCTCCTGGGTCCAGACTTCCTCAAACAGCAGCCAGACTCCAAGCTGGAGAAAGCAGACATCCTGGAGATGACAGTTTGTGTCCTGAGACAACTGCAGCAGCAGCATCAACAGCAGAGAAGACTGCTGAACCACTTCAACAAGCTGCAGTCTTCCTCTGATAACAACCTGACAGAGGCTGACTTCTCTCCTCTGAGCTCCACAGTCCAGACCAGCATCACCAAAGACAAGAGTCCAGTCAACAGCGCCCTCTGGAGGCCGTGGTAGACACCTACACACTGGAGTTACTACCACACAAACTCACATGACCACATTGGTCAAAGATTACTGGACTCAATTCTTTGAAATTTGATGGACTTGTTCTTCTGTATGTACAGAAGGCTGTATTTTGTGTGTTTGTGTTTGTGCAAGATGACATTTCCTGAGGAAATGGCAGCAACAATATCTTTCAAGTTAAGAAAGAGAACATCTTGTCATGCATGTTGCATGAACAACATCTGATTGCATCAGCAATCATTATTATACCTGCCTGTACTTCATGTGTTGGTAGTATATGCTATGATAACATGTGTTATCTTTTGATTGTTATTGATCATTTTGATCAGAAACTTTAACTGTCCTTTTTATGGACATATTGTCATAATGAACTTTAATCTCTCTGATTAATCAAAACTGATCTGTTGTAAGATCCAAATGTTTATACTTTTTTATAAAAGTTTTGCTCAATGTCACAATTTTCCTGTGACACTTTTATGAGTCACTTCACAACATGTATTAGTAAAACATAATACAGTAGTGATATCTTTAACCTCTTGATTAGTAATGATCATTTTGATCCAAACTCTTAATTTGTCGTTTTTATGGACATTTTTTCATATTGGACTTACTTATTGAAAAATGATCTGTTTTAAGATCAGTATGTTTATCTTTTTACTGTAAAAGGTTTGGTTGATGTCACACTGTCACAGTTTTCAGTGACAATGTAATTTTCACATTTGGGGATAAATTCACTTCAATGATTATTAAGAACAATGTGATCTGTTGTAAGGTCAGTTTTTATGTTTTGTTTCCAAACTACAAATGTTTTCATCCATTTGGGAAAACTCTCAAAGGACAGTGAGGACTGTGTCCTCAAATATTGTAAATCGTTTGTCTTTTATAAAGACAGCTGTTCCTTTACTCTCTCTGAGTACAGTGTGTCTTGTAGAAATCTACAAGTTGTTGTTGTGATGTATCATCACCTCTAGATGGAGCTTTCTCACTTCATGTGGCTCATTGTGCCTTGTTGAATAAACAAACACTGCAAGCTGAACTTCTTTTGTTCTCATTGTCATTGTGTATGTTATGATTATCCTCTTTATGATGATGAAAGAGACTTTATACATTGTCTTCACTGACAGAGGCCTCCATCATTATTCCTACATTTGATTGACAAAATCAAGATAATCTATCATATATAGTACTTATTTATCCATAACAAATATATGTTTACATGTAAACTCAGAATCATATTTTTTTTAATGATTTTCAATTAAGGTGTTTGAAGAGTGATTATTAATGTTTTGTCCCTCTGTTCTCATGGAGTAAGTTAAGTCATCAAACTAAACAAGAAAATAATCTGAATTCAAAGACACTTTTGCTGAAACATCCTTTTGGTATCAACAAAAATGTTGAGGTGTTTTAATGTAAACGTTTGAAGTTAACCATTGCCCTCTTAAAAGAGGTCAGACATTGGATCTAATGAGATGCATAATACGACACACTTCTATTGTTCCTCCAGTGAAAGGACAGAGTGTGGGAAACCAGAGGAAACTCACTCACAGAGTCCTGTGGGACAATAGATCCAGACCTTTGCCCTGAAGGGACAGATTAAAAGAGGAGTGAGGCTCTTAAAGATGGAATTTGTTTTCAGTCAGGACGTTTGTGTCACTGTTCCTCTAATATGAATCAGCAGTTACATTTTTCAGAAGACTGTTTTTGCATCTAGTAGCAACAAACATTTTTAACGTTTGGTGTTTGAAGAAGTTTCTTCCAGTTACATTATTTCAGTTCACCTTTTAAAACATATCTAAACACGACTATGTGGTAAATGTCACTTATAACTTATAATTTGTCTTAAATCCAGTTCCATTATAGCAGGTAAAGCACATCCTGACAGCTTGGAGTATTGCTGTCAGATACTGTTCCCCCTCTGTTCCATAGGAAAGGAGGCTCACACATCTTTCAAATTCATACTGCTGTATTCTTTCCCCACAACAGATAAGTCCTGTGATTTTCAGGCTGATATAATTAAATTTGACCATTTACAACAGGGGGAACGCATCCTGACAGCTTGGAGTATTACTGTCAGATACTGTTCCCCCTCTGTTCAATATGAAAGGACGCTCACACATCTTTCAAATTCATACTGCTGACTTCTTTCCCCGCAACAGATAAGTCCTGTGATTTTCAGGCTGATATAATTAAATTTGACCATTTACAACAGGGGGAACGCATCCTGACAGCTTGGAGTATTACTGTCAGATACTGTTCCCCCTCTGTTAGGAAAGGAGGCTCACACATCTTTCAAATTCATACTCCTGACTTCTTTCCAGTCATTTTGGACGGGGGCGGGACTAGGGGAAACAAATCTTGATGAGGAAACAGAGCTCGATACAACACCGGCACGGGGTAGGCGTAAACATGTGAAGTCTTGTGAAGCACAAAGTTGGGCTGTGTCTTCTCCCGGGCAAAAGCCACGTCAGCTAAGCTCCTCGGCGACCTTTTCGTAGAAAATACCATCTTTCACAGTCCCCGTGATCTGGTTGTTAATGATTCTCTCGGCTGTGATGGTTAGCATCTCCCGGATCTCAGCGGCTTTCCAGTTGCTCATCTTGACGTCCGCGGATGAAGTGATGAACTGACTGCTGTGATCAGCTGTTTCCTGCTTTTAAAACTCCCGGCTGTGGCTCGCACAACAGTGCAAGTCTTCGACACCTCCGCCCATGTCACGCAATTGCCAGCACATTGACGCCTTGGATTTACATAGAAATGGAGGCGGCAAAACGTGTACCCTCCGAGGCGTCATATTGGCGGACCAAAACAGACCCCCAATATATTTTACCAAAATTTTTACCAAACATGGATCTGCTTCCTGTCACATTAACTATCAACTAAGTGGATAAAGTTGCACATTCAGACGATCTGCTCAGAAATTCATAGCACAGCCAAATGCACCAATCTCAGATTTACTTTTCTGTTTTTTTAATATATATATATATGACGTATCAATGTCTCTGAAATGTACAAAAAAAAAGGAAAGGAAAAAATAGTATTAATATAATATTTTAGTGCCCACTTTTTAACTTAAATCATTTGACATTGTGGGTTCTCACAATGTTTTTGTCTAACAGGTAGATCAAAAGTATGGCCATTAGTAGAAGGCATGTGCCAACATGCCTTTTTTCTGCTAGTGGACGGAGTGTGGGAAAGCTCTGGAGGGCAGCGTTCAGTGTGAATGACATTCATCCCACCAGCAACCCAGGAATTCTCCAAAGAGATTTGGCACACTTCAGGAAACAGCTGCCCCCCAGGAAACCTCCCACCCTCATGTGCAGAGCAGAAATTCTGATCCAGTTGATGGTCAGTAATGAGACATGGTCATGTCTGGAGGTTCAAAATGTGTCATGATGGTTGGAAACTGGAAATATGACATAATAAAACATTTTGGTGAAACTTCATGACTCATTTTTCATCAAAATTTCAAATTTTACAAACTGTCAGAGTCAGCCAATGGTGTGCTTTCCCTCCAGATGGCTGGTGATGTCAGCCTCTGTTTCTATAACAACACATAGCCAGCATCTGTCACTTAAGTCTCTTTGTGGTTCATTGACCATACAGGGAGTCAGTGTGGGAAACTGAGCTCTACTTGTTACTCACACCGACTACAAGGCACGTGTCTAAAGACTGCATCTGGACAGCTGCATGATTATTGTGTTGAGTTTAAGTGCTTGAACACTTCACAAACATTTAACAAACAGTATGCTAATATCTTTTAGAACTGCTCTAATAATCTTGTTATTTCATTTTTCACCAAACATTGATCAAGGTAAAAAAAAAAAAATTATCTTATGATATCAAATAAAAGTTCAGGGAGGTTCACATGTTGCATTTTAGGTTTTAGATCATTAAAAGCACCCCAAAAGAAAATAATACTTTTGATGTTCATGTTTTATCAGATTATGTAACTTTTACATTAATTTATTATTAAATGTTATCTTCTCACACATGTGATGTAATAATCAGCATGTGCTCAGTCAAAGTCATTGATCCCAGCATCAGGCAGCAGATCTGCTCTCTCTACAGGGTCACCACTTTCCCAGATTCACACAGAGCTCTGTGGGTCTCTCTCCATCACCCCCCCAGTCCTCCATCTGTTCCCCTGAGATTTAACCATTGTCCTCACATCAATAAAACCATTCGGCGTGTGTAACCCTTTATTGTCTCACCAAGCTCTCTGATTGGCTGAGACTGTGAGAAACTTCAACCAGACCAAGACCCACACATTCATATGGAGATGTGGGACTATAAATAGGAGGGATGAAGCCAGCAGAGATCAGATTCTCTCTACAGAGACCTCTACAGCACAGAGATCCAGCCATGGCACCTACAATCACTGCAGCAATGACCACTTCTCAGGAGCATCTCACTCTGACCCACAAGGTAAATTCAAGATTCAACAACATTTAAATATTGTTAATGACAGGTTGTCTTTGTTCATGCTCACGCTTGACTGCAGAATAAGTTGATTAACGATTTTCTTCTTCTTTCTGCAGCTCAGAAAGCCTCTGGTGGAGAAGTTACGCAGAGAGCGAATCAACAGCAGCATTGAGCAGCTCAAGTCTCTCCTGGGTCCAGACTTCCTCAAACAGCAGCCAGACTCCAAGCTGGAGAAAGCAGACATCCTGGAGATGACAGTTTGTGTCCTGAGACGACTGCAGCAGCAGCATCAACAGCAGAGAAGACTGCTGAACCACTTCAACAAGCTGCAGTCTTCCTCTGATAACAACCTGACAGAGGCTGACTTCTCTCCTCTGAGCTCCACAGTCCAGACCAGCATCACCAAAGACAAGAGTCCAGTCAACAGCGCCCTCTGGAGGCCGTGGTAGACACCTACACACTGGAGTTACTACCACACAAACTCACATGACCACATTGGTCAAAGATTACTGGACTCAATTCTTTGAAATTTGATGGACTTGTTCTTCTGTATGTACAGAAGGCTGTATTTTGTGTGTTTGTGTTTGTGCAAGATGACATTTCCTGAGGAAATGACAGCAACAATATCTTTCAAGTTAAGAAAGAGAACATCTTGTCATGCATGTTGCATGAACAACATCTGATTGCATCAGCAATCATTATTATGCCTTACTGTACTTCATGTGTTGGTAGTATATGCTATGATAACATTTGTTATCTTTTGATTGTTATTGATCATTTTGATCATAAAACTTTAACTGTCCTTTTTATGGACATATTGTCATAATGAACTTTAATCTCTCTGATTAATCAAAACTGATCTGTTGTAAGATCCAAATGTTTATACTTTTTTCTAAAAGGTTATTTTACTGTCACAATTTTCCTGTGACACTTTTATGATTCACTTCAAGGCTTGTATTGTTAAAATATAATACAATGGTGATATATGTAACCTCTTGATTAGTAATGATCATTTTGATCCAAATTCTTAATTTGTCCTTTTTATGGACATTTTTTTATATTGGACTTATATCACTTTATGTGATTATTGAAAAATGATCTGTTTTAAGATCAATATGTTTATCTTTTTACTGTAAAAGGTTTGTTTAATGTCACACTGTCACAGTTTTCAAGTGACAAAGTTTTACATTTTGAGAGTCAACTTAATTTAGTGTTCATTCAGAACAATGTGATCTGTTGTAAGGTCAGTTTTGACTATTTTATGTTTTGTTTACAAACTACAAATGTTTTGATCCATTTGAGAAAATCCCTCAAAGGACAGTGAGGACTGTGTCCTCAAATATTGTAAATCATTTGTCTTTTATAAAGACAGCTGTTCCTTTACTCTCTCTGAGTACAGTGTGTCTTGTAGAAATCTACAAGTTGTTGTTGTGATGTATCATCACCTCTAGATGGAGCTTTCTTATTTTATGAGGCTCATTGTGCCCAGTTGAATAAACAAACACTGCAAGCTGAATTTTTTTGTGTTCTCGTGTCATTGTGTGTCATGGTTACCCTCCTTATGATGATGAAAGAAGACTTTACGCATATATTTTCATTTTAACTTCATTGATGGAGGTCTCCATCATTGTTCGCATCTTTGTTTAACAAAATCAAGGTAAAATTTAGCATATACGGTAATTATTGATCCATAACTTTCAAGTATTTCAATTATCAATCATTTTGAATTAAGGTGTTTGAGGAAAATGGATTATCAATGTTATGTCACTGTTCTTATGGAGTAAGTACATTCATCAAACTAAATAAGAGAGAAAACAACAATTTAATGACAATTTCACTGAAACATTCTTTTAGTAACAACTGTGAGGTTCAGGTGTTTAAATGCAGAAAGTTGAAAGTTAACCATTTACCTCTTTAAAGATGTCAGACATTGTATCTAATGAGATGCATAATACGACACACTTCTATTGTTCCTCCAGTGAAAGCAGTGAAAGCACAGAGTGTGGGAAACCAGAGGAAACTCACTCACAGAGGCTTGTGGGACAATAGGTCCAGACCTTTGCCCTGAAGAGACAGATTAAAAGAGGAGTGAGGCTCTTAAAGATGGAATTTGTTTTCAGTCTGTCAAAGGACCTTTTTTCTCCAATATAAATCAGCAGTTACATTTTTCAGAACACTGTTTTTTGTTTTTAACGGAAACAAAAATGTTTAGCCTTTGATGTTTGAAAAAGTTTCTCCCAGTAATATAATTTCAATTAACCTTTTTAACATATATACCATGACAATGTGGTAAATGTCACTTAATGCAATGGTTATCAGAACTAAACCTTATGATATTCAGTTGTTGAACAGTAAACACCTGAAACAGAATCACTACCTCACATAGTTTGTATGCTAAGAGGATGTTTGATAAAGAGACATATCTTGACAACTAAGCTATAAGGAACATTTGGAGCAAGCCAGAACTGACATTGCAGGACAATTTAAGACCATTTTTAAGATTATCTTTCAGATTATTTTTCATATTAGCAAGTGAAGTCAATATTTGCACAACTGTGTATCCAACAGCCACTTCCTGTAATATTAAGGTTAACTATTACCTGAGTAGGAAAAAATTCATAATCAGATGATCTGACTGGATGTTCACGCCCTGACACATTGCACAAACATTAGATTTCACAATTTTACAATATAAATAAATGACATGTCTCTAAAATGTGGAAAGAGCAATATACATGTTTGAATAAAAGTAAAGTGCCCACTTTATAAGTGAAATGTTTTGCCTGAAATAGTTTTTCATAAGGGGGGACCCACAATTTCTGTGTCAACCAGAAGGATCCTCAAAATGTCCATTAGAAGAAGGCATGTACCAACATGCTTATTTTCTGCTAATGGACGGAGTGTTGGAAAGCTCTGGAGGGCAGCGTTCAGTGTGAATGACATTCATCCAACAGCAGCCCAGGAATTCTCCAAAGAGATTTGGCACACTTCAGGAAACAGCTGCCCCCCAGGAAACCTCCCACCCTCATGTGCAGAGCAGAAATTTTGATCCAGTTGATGGTCAGTAATGAGACATGGTCATGACTGGAAGTTCAAAATGTGTCACGATGGTTGGAAACTGGAAATATAGGAAAACAATCAGACACTAAAACACATTTCTTTCACTGAAATTTCAAATTTTACAAACTGTCAGAGTCAGCCAATGGTGTGCTTTCCCTCCAGATGATGTCAGCCTCTGTTTCTATAACAACACACAGCCAGCATCTGTCACTTAAGTCTCTTTGTGGTTCATTGACCATACAGGGAGTCAGTGTGGGAAACTGAGCTCTACTTGTTACTCACACCGACTAAAAGGCACGTGTCAAAAGACTCTACATCTGGACAGCTGCATGATTATTGTGTTGAGTTGATTATAACACTGGTCTCTAACAACTTATAGTACTGTTTTGAAAAGTTGTGTATTTGCGATCATGCATAACAGAAGACATATTGACCAGGTTAAATATAAAAATGACAATATATAGATATATAAATTATAAATTAAGATAGACAGATTTACCTGCTGCATGACAGGTTTTGACTCAAATAAGCCCTTGACAAAAAGAGAACACTTACTTTTTATATTTCCTTGATTATAAGATGACACCATGAATGTTATTCCACCACGTGTGTGATGGGATGAAGAGCGTGTGCTCAGTCAAAGTCATTGATCCCAGCATCAGGCAGCAGATCTGCTCTCTCTAGAGGGTCACCATTTTCCCAGATTCACACAGAGCTCTGTGAGTCTCTCTCTATCACCCCCCCAGTCCTCCACCTGTTCCCCTGAAATCTGACCATTGTCCCCCAGGCATTAACAGCATTCAGCGTGTGTAATCCTTTGTTGTCTCACCAAGCTCTCTGATTGGTTGAGACTGTGAGAAACTCCACTCAGACCAAGACCCACACATTCATATGGAGATGTAGGACTATATATAGGAGGGATGAAGCCAGCAGAGATCAGATTCTCTCTACAGAGACCTCTACAGCACAGAGATCCAGCCATGGCACCTACAATCACTGCAGCAATGACCAATTCTCAGGAGCATCTCACTCTGACCCACAAGGTAAATTCAAGATTCAACAACAATTAAATATTGTTAATGACAGGTTGTCTTTGTTCATGCTCACACTTGACTCCAGAATAAGTTGATTAACGATTTTCTTCTTCTTTCTGCAGCTCAGAAAGCCTCTGGTGGAGAAGTTACGCAGAGAGCGAATCAACAGCAGCATTGAGCAGCTCAAGTCTCTCCTGGGTCCAGACTTCCTCAAACAGCAGCCAGACTCCAAGCTGGAGAAAGCAGACATCCTGGAGATGACAGTTTGTGTCCTGAGACAACTGCAGCAGCAGCATCAACAGCAGAGAAGACTGCTGAACCACTTCAACAAGCTGCAGTCTTCCTCTGATAACAACCTGACAGAGGCTGACTTCTCTCCTCTGAGCTCCACAGTCCAGACCAGCATCACCAAAGACAAGAGTCCAGTCAACAGCGCCCTCTGGAGGCCGTGGTAGACACCTACACACTGGAGTTACTACCACACAAACTCACATGACCACATTGGTCAAAGATTACTGGACTCAATTCTTGAAATTTGATGGACTTGTTCTTCTGTATGTACAGAAGGCTGTATTTTGTGTGTTTGTGTTTGTGCAAGATGACATTTCCTGAGGAAATGACAGCAACAATATCTTTCAAGTTGAGAAGGAGAACATCTTGTCATGCATGTTGCATGAACAACATCTGATTGCATCAGCAATTATTATTATACCTCACTGTACTTCATGTGTTGGTAGTATATGCTATGATAACATTTGTTATCTTTTGATTGTTATTGATCATTTTGATCAGAAACCTTAACTGTCCTTTTTATGGACATATTGTCATAATGAACTTTAATCGCTCTGATTAATCAAAACTGATCTGTTGTAAGATCCAAATGTTTATACTTTTTTCTAGAAGTTTTGCTCAATGTCACAATTTTCCTGTGACACTTTTATGATTCACTTCACGACATGTATTAGTAAAACATAATACAGTAGTGATATCTTTAACCTCTTGATTAGTAATGATCATTTTGATCCAAATTCTAAATTTGTCCTTTTTATGGACATTTTCTCATTATAAACCTTCGCTTCACTCATTGTGATTATTGAAAAATGATCTGTTTTAAGATCAATATGTTTATCTTTTTACTGTAAAAGGTTTGTTTACTGTCACACTTTTCAGTGACAATTTAAATTTTAACAATTTGAGAAAAAAAACGTAATTATTGTTCATTTAGAATGATGTGATCTGTTGTTAGGTCAGTTTTGACTATTTTATGTTTTGTGTGCAAACTACAAATGTTTTGATCCATTTGAGAAAATTTCTCAAAGGACAGTGAGGACTGTGTCCTCAAATATTGTAAATCGTTCGTCTTTTATAAAGACAGCTGTTCCTTTACTCTCTCTGAGTACAGTGTGTCTTGTAGAAATCTACAAGTTGTTGTTGTGATGTATCATCACCTCTAGATGGAGCTTTCTCACTTCATGTGGCTCATTGTGCCTTGTTGAATAAACAAACACTGCAAGCTGAACTTCTTTTGTTTATGTCTCATTGTGTATGTTATGATTATCCTCTTTATGATGATGAAAGAGACTTTATACATTTTGTCTTCAATGACAGAGGCCTCCATCATTATTCCTACATTTGATTAACAAAATCAAGATAAAATTCAGCACATACAGAAATTATTGATCCATAACATAACTGTGTAGAATAACACTAAGAATCACAAATTTTGAGTAATTTCAATTTCATTAAAGTAACATAATGTAACTTTTTGGCTTTAAAATAACAGCTTCAGAATCATGTTGGTGGTACAGTGTCTTGTAATAGGATGAATGATGTCTCTGTCTCAGCCACTCCGCCCCCCTTTCACTTGTTTCTGCACTATGTCACTCCAGTGAGAGGGTAGGATCACATATTACAGACATGTTTACTTCAAGATACACATAACATTGTTATGACATAATGAGTTTTGTTTGTAGTTAGCTCCTACATTACATCTGACAAATTGTTACAGACCTGGGATTTGTATTAACGACAGTGGTGTTGCACTCAGAAACTGTCGGGGGCGCCAAATCACACTTAATGCCATTCTCTAAATGATGTTGCTTTGAGATATTTGATGAAGTGAGGTTATCAATGTAATTTCACTGAGGAAGTTAAGTCATCAGACTGAATGAGAAAAGTTATGTTGCAAAGAAAAACTTTTTTTGCAACATAACTTCGGTATAACTGTCAGTTTCAGTTGTATTAAGGTAAAAATTTAGAGCTCACAATTTTTCTCTTTAAAAAAGGTCAGACATTGGATCTAATGAGATGCATAATACGACACACTTCTATTGTTCCTCCAGTGAAAGCAGTGAAAGCCCAGAGTGTGGGAAACCAGAGGAAACTCACTCACAGAGCCCTGTGGGACAATAGATCCAGACCTTTGCCCTGAAGAGACAGATTAAAAGGGGAGTGAGGCTCTTAAAGATGGAATTTGTTTTAAATCAGGCCGTTTTTGTAACTGTTCCTCAATGACATGAATCAGCATTTCAGTTTCTTAGAATACTGTTATTGTATCTAGTGAGAATAAGAACGATTTAAACATTTGGTGATTGAAAAGGTTTCTGCCAGTTACATAATTTAAGTTCTCCTTTTGCAGCACTATCTGACCTCCCGACTACAGGGGTGAACTTTGAGTCATAAGACATTTAAAAAAACATTTGTTAATGTTAATTTTTTACCCTATGTATCCATCTTAATGTCGGCATGTGAGTTGTTATCCAGGATCTACTTCCTGTCACATTAATTGTGACCTAAGTGGACAAAATGTTAGAATGAGATATTCTGCCCTGATGTTCAGACTGAGACCCAGTACACAAACATGAGATTTTAGCATTTTACAATATCAATTAAATACGTATGTCTAAAATGTGAAGTCCAATAATAATGTCCAATGTTCAATTTAAGTACACATTTCTCACGTCAATGGGTAATTACTGTTTTATGGGGGCCCCACCTTCTACCCTTGGGGCTACACACTGCACGTGCTGTCAGGGACTCAAAAAGTCCATTTGTAGAGGGGCACATGCCTTTTTTCTGCTAATGGACGGAGTGTGGGAAAGCTCCGGAGGGCAGCGTTCAGTGTGAATGACATTCATCCCACCAACAGTGCAGGAATTCTCCAAAGAGATCTGGCACACTTCAGGAAACAGCTGCCCCCCAGGAAACCTCCAACCCTCATGTGTAGAGCAGAAATTCTGATCCAGCTGATGGTCAGTAATGAGACATGGTCATGTCTGGAGGTTCAAAATGTGTCATGATGCTTGAAAACTGGAAATATGACATGATAGAACATTTTGGTGAAACTTTATGACTAATTTTCCATTAAAATTTTTAATTTTACAAACTGTCAGAGTCAGCCAATGGTGTGCTTTCCCTCCAGATGGTTGGTGATGTCAGCCTCTGTTTCTATAACAACACACAGCCAGCATCTGTCACTTAGGTCTCTTTGTTTCATTGACCATACAGGGAGTCAGTGTGGGAAACTGAGCTCTACTTGTTACTCACACCGACTACAAGGCACGTGTCAAAAGACTCTGCATCTGGACAGCTGCATGATTATTGTGTTGAGTTGATTATAACACTGGTCTCTAACAGCTAATAGAACTATTTAGAAAAGTTGTGTATTTGTGATCATGCTTAACAGAAGACATATTGACCAGTTTAAAAATAGAATGACAATATCTTAATATATAAAATTAAAATAGACAGATTTACCTGCTGCATGACAGGTTTTGGCTCAAATAAGCCCTTGACCAAAAAAGAGCACTAACTTTTTATATTTCTTTGATTATAACATGACACCATGAATTTTATTCCACCACGTGTGTGATGGGATGATGAGCGTGTGCTCAGTTAAAGTCATTGATCCCAGCATCAGGCAGCAGATCTGCTCTCTCTACAGGGTCACCACTTTCCCAGATCCACACAGAGCTCTGTGAGTCTCTCTCCATCACCCCCACAGTCCTCCACCTGTTCCCCTGAAATCTGACCATTGTCCCCCAGGCATTAACAGCATTCAGCGTGTGTAATCCTTTGTTGTCTCACCAAGCTCTTTGATTGGCTGAGACTGTGAGAAACTCTACTCAGACCAAGACCCACACATTCATATGGAGATGTGGGACTATAAATAGGAGGGATGAAGCCAGCAGAGATCAGATTCTCTCTACAGAGACCTCTACAGCACAGAGATCCAGCCATGGCACCTACAATCACTGCAGCAATGACCAATTCTCAGGAGCATCTCACTCTGACCCACAAGGTAAATTCAAGATTCAACAACATTTAAATATTGTTAATGACAGGTTGTCTTTGTTCATGCTCACACTTAACTCCAGAATAAGTTGATTAACGATTTTCTTCTTCTTTCTGCAGCTCAGAAAGCCTCTGGTGGAGAAGTTACGCAGAGAGCGAATCAACAGCAGCATTGAGCAGCTCAAGTCTCTCCTGGGTCCAGACTTCCTCAAACAGCAGCCAGACTCCAAGCTGGAGAAAGCAGATATCCTGGAGATGACAGTTTGTGTCCTGAGACAACTGCAGCAGCAGCATCAACAGCAGAGAAGACTGCTGAACCACTTCAACAAGCTGCAGTCTTCCTCTGATAACAACCTGACAGAGGCTGACTTCTCTCCTCTGAGCTCCACAGTCCAGACCAGCATCACCAAAGACAAGAGTCCAGTCAACAGCGCCCTCTGGAGGCCGTGGTAGACACCTACACACTGGAGTTACTACCACACAAACTCACATGACCACATTGGTCAAAGATTACTGGACTCAATTCTTTGAAATTTGATGGACTTGTTCTTCTGTATGTACAGAAGGCTGTATTTTGTGTGTTTGTGTTTGTACAAGATGACATTTCCTGAGGAAATGGCAGCAACAATATCTTTCAAGTTAAGAAAGAGAACATCTTGTCATGCATGTTGCATGAACAACATCTGATTGCATCAGCAATTATTATTATACCTGCCTGTACTTCATGTGTTGGTAGTATATGCTATGATAACATTTGTTATCTTTTGATTGTTATTGATCATTTTGATCAGAAACTTTAACTGTCCTTTTTATGGACATATTGTCATAATGAACTTTAATCTCTCTGATTAATCAAAACTGATCTGTTGTAAGATCCAAATGTTTATACTTTTTTCTAAAAGGTTATTTTACTGTCACAATTTTCCTGTGACACTTTTATGATTCACTTCACAACATGTATTGTTAAAATATAATACAATGGTGATATCTTTAACCTCTTGATTAGTAATGATCATTTTGATCCAAATTCTAAATTTGTCCTTTTTATGGACATTTTCTCATTATAAACCTTCCCTCACTTATTGTGATTATTGAAAAATGATCTGTTTTAAGATCATTATGTTTATCTTTTTACTGTAAAAGGTTTGTTTACTGTCACAGTTTTCCAGTGACAATTTAAAGTTTAACAATTTATGAAAAAACATAATTTAGTGTTCATTCAGAACAATGTGATCTGTTGTAAGGTCACTTTTTGCTATTTTATGTTTTGTTTACAAAATACAAATGTTTTGATCCATTTGAGAAAATCTCTCAAAGGACAGTGAGGACTGTGTCCTCAAATATTGTAAATCGTTTGTCTTTTATAAAGACAGCTGTTCCTTTACTCTCTGAGTACAGTGTGTCTTGTAGAAATCTACAAGTTGTTGTTGTGCTGTATCATCACCTCTAGATGGAGCTTTCTCACTTATTGTGGCTCATTGTGCCTTGTTGAATAAACAAACACTTCAAGCTGAACTTCTTTTGCTATCTTGTGATTGTGTATGTTATGATTATCCTCGTTATGATGTTGAAAGAGACTTCATACATTTTGTCTTCAATGACAGAGGCCTCCATCATTATTCCTACATTTGATTGACAAAATCAAGTTAAATTTAGCACATACAGTAATTATTTTTCCATAACACAATTGTGTAGATTCAAACTAAGCATCACAAATTTTAAGAGATTTCAATTAAAGTTACATTATGTAACTTTTTGAGCTTAAAATAACAGCTTCAAAATCATGTTGATGGTACAGTGTCTTGTAATTGATTTCTCTGTCTCAGCCACTCCGCCCCCCTATCACTTGTTTCTGCACTATGTCACTCCAGTGAGAGGGTAGGATCACAGCATTTCGCACATGTTTACGTCAAGATACACACAACACAGTTATGACGTTATGAGTTTTGGTTGTAGTCAGCACCTACATTACATCTGACCAATTGTTACAGACCTAGGATTTGTATTAACGACAGTGGTGTTGCACTCAGAAACTGTCGGGGGCGCCATATCACACAAAATGCCACTCTAATTGATGTTGCTTTGAGATGTTTGATGAAGTGAGGTTATCAATGTAATTTCACTGAGGAAGTTAAGTCATCAGACTGAATGAGAAAAATTATGTTGCAAAGAAAAACTTTCTTTGCAACATAACTTCGGTGTAACTGTCAGTTTCAGTTGTATTAAGATAAAAATTTAGAGCTCACAATTTTTCTCTTTAAAAAGGTCAGACATTGGATCTAATGAGATGCATAATACGACACACTTCTATTGTTCCTCCAGTGAAAGCAGTGAAAGCCCAGAGTGTGGGAAACCAGAGGAAACTCACTCACAGAGCCCTGTGGGACAATAGGTCCAGACCTTTGCCCTGAAGAGACAGATTAAAAGAGGAGTGAGGCTCTTAAAGATGGAATTTGTATTAAATCAGGCCGTTTTTGTAACTGTTCCTCGATGACATGAATCAGCATTTCAGTTTCTTAGAATACTGTTATTGTATCTAGTGAGAATAAGAACGATTTAAACATTTGGTGATTGAAAAGGTTTCTGCCAGTTACATAATTTAAGTTCTCCTTTTTGGCATATTTAAACATGTGAATTTGACTAACGTCACTTAATGCCATACTTTTATCTCTGAGTAGTTTGATCCAGTGCGAGCCAATATTTTATCACAGTGATTGAAAAGTGTCTTTCAGTTACAGGAAGTAAGCTCGTCCCTTCTAGATATAACAGTTTGGTTTAATTTCACTTATTGTTTCTCAGAATTACAACCTCATGATACAAAATTGAGCTTCAAATCGACCTACTTCATGAAACAAGACACTCTTCATGGTCATTAACAACACATTAATGTCTTGTTAAGGTTTTTTTTTTAATTATTATTATTCCAAACCATGGCAGCCACATTTTGATATAAATCTAAGACAGTTGCATGCAGGAGCAAAAAACTAAAATGTTACATCATACCAGGAAAATAAGGCGTGTAGTGAAAAAAAGTCTGTTGTGCTGCACTATCTGACCTCCCAACTACAGGGGTGAACTTGAGTCATAAGACATTTAAAGGAACATTTGCTAATGTTAATTTTTGACCCTATTTATCCGTCTTAATGTCAGCATGTGAGTTGTTATCCAGGATCTACTTACTGTCACATTAATTATGACCTAAGGGACAAAATGATAGAAGGAGATATTCTGCCCTGATGTTCAGACTGAGACCCAGTACACAAACATGAGATTTTAGCATTTTACAATATCAATTAAATATTTATGTCTAAATTGTGAAGTAATAATTCGAAATGTCAAATATTCAATTCAAGTACACATTTCTCACGTCAGTGGGTAATTACTGTTTTAAGGGGGCCACACCTTCTACCCTTGGCGCCAAACACTGCATGTGCTTTCAAGTACTGAACAGTCCATTTGTAGAGGGGCACATGCCTTTGTTCTGCTAATGGACGGAGTGTGGGAAAGCTCCGGAGGGCAGCGTTCAGTGTGAATGACATTCATCCCACCAGCAACCCAGGAATTCTCCAAAGAGGTTTGGCACACTTCAGGAAACAGCTGCCCCCCAGGAAACCTCCCACCCTCATGTGTAGAGCAGAAATTCTGATCCAGTTGATGGTCAGTAATGAGACATGGTCATGTCTGGAGGTTCAAAATGTGTCATGATGGTTGGAAACTGGAAATATGACATAATAAAACATTTTGGTGAAACTTCATGACTCATTTTTCATCAAAATTTCAAATTTTACAATCTGTCAGATTCAGCCAATGGTGTGCTTTCCCTCCAGATGGTTGGTGATGTCAGCCTCTGTTTCTATAACAACACACAGCCAGCATCTGTCACTTAGGTCTCTTTGTGGTTCATTGACCATACAGGGAGTCAGTGTGGGAAACTGAGCTCTACTTGTTACTCACACCGACTACAAGGCACGTGTCTAAAGACTCTGCATCTGGACAGCTGCATGATTATTGTGTTGAGTTTAAGTGCTTGAACACTTCACAAACATTTAACAAACAGTATGCTAATATCTTTTAGAACTGCTCTAATAATCTTGTTATTTTATTTTTCACAAAACATTAATCAAGGTAAAAAAAAACATATATATATCTTATGATATCAAATAAAAGTTCAGGGAGGTTTTAGCTCAATAAAAGCACCAAAAAAAAATCCATACTTTTGATGTTCATGTTTTATCAGATTATGTAACTTTTACATTAACTTATTATTAAATGTTATCTTCTCACACATGTGATGTAATAATCAGCGTGTGCTCAGTCAAAGTCATTGATCCCAGCATCAGGCAGCAGATCTGCTCTCTCTACAGGGTCACCACTTTCCCAGATTCACACAGAGCTCTGTGGGTCTCTCTCCATCACCCCCCCAGTCCTCCACCTGTTCCCCTGAGATTCAACTATTGTCCTCACATCAATAAAACCATTCGGCGTGTGTAACCCTTTATTGTCTCACCGAGCTCTCTGATTGGCTGAGACTGTGAGAAACTTCAACCAGACCAAGACCCACACATTCATATGGAGATGTGGGACTATAAATAGGAGGGATGAAGCCAGCAGAGATCAGATTCTCTCTACAGAGACCTCTACAGCACAGAGATCCAGCCATGGCACCTTCAATCACTGCAGCAATGACCAATTCTCAGGAGCATCTCACTCTGACCCACAAGGTAAATTCAAGATTCAACAACATTTAAATATTGTTAATGACAGGTTGTCTTTGTTCATGCTCACACTTGACTCCAGAATAAGTTGATTAACGATTTTCTTCTTCTTTCTGCAGCTCAGAAAGCCTCTGGTGGAGAAGTTACGCAGAGAGCGAATCAACAGCAGCATTGAGCAGCTCAAGTCTCTCCTGGGTCCAGACTTCCTCAAACAGCAGCCAGACTCCAAGCTGGAGAAAGCAGACATCCTGGAGATGACAGTTTGTGTCCTGAGACGACTGCAGCAGCAGCATCAACAGCAGAGAAGACTGCTGAACCACTTCAACAAGCTGCAGTCTTCCTCTGATAACAACCTGACAGAGGCTGACTTCTCTCCTCTGAGCTCCACAGTCCAGACCAGCGTCACCAAAGACAAGAGTCCAGTCAACAGCGCCCTCTGGAGGCCGTGGTAGACACCTACACACTGGAGTTACTACCACACAAACTCACATGACCACATTGGTCAAAGATTACTGGACTCAATTCTTTGAAATTTGATGGACTTGTTCTTCTGTATGTACAGAAGGCTGTATTGTGTGTGTTTGTGTTTGTGCAAGATGACATTTCCTGAGGAAATGACAGCAACAATATCTTTCAAGTTGAGAAGGAGAACATCTTGTCATGCATGTTGCATGAACAACATCTGATTGCATCAGCAATCATTATTATACCTGCCTGCACTTCATGTGTTGGTAGTATATGCTATGATAACATTTGTTATCTTTTGATTGTTATTGATCATTTTGATCAGAAACTTTAACTGTCCTTTTTATGGACAGTTTGTCATAATGAACTTTAATCTCTCTGATTAATCAAATCTGATCTGTTGTAAGATCCAAATGTTTACTTTTTCCTAAAAGGTTATTTTACTGTCACAATTTTCCTGTGACATTTTTATGATTCACTGCACGTCATGTACTGTTAAAATATAATGCAGTAATGATATCTATTAACTCTTGAGTAGTAATGATCATTTTGAGTTTGATTTTGTCCTTTTTATGGACATTTTGTCATATTGGACTTTCCCTCACTTTATGTGATAATTGAAAAATGATCTGTTGTAAGATCAATATGTTTATCTTTTTACTGTAAAAGGTTTGGTTGATGTCACACTGTCACAGTTTTCCAGTGACAGTGTAATTTTACATTTTGAGAATCAATTCAATTGAATGGTTATTAAGAACAATATGATCTGTTGTAAGATCAGTTTTTACTATTTTGTTTTGTTTACAAACTACAAATGTTTTGATCCATTTGAGAAAAACTCTCAAAGGACAGTGAGGACTGTGTCCTCAAATATTGTAAATCGTTTGTCTTTTATAAAGACAGCTGTTCCTTTACTCTCTCTGAGTACAGTGTGTCTTGTAGAAATCTACAAGTTGTTGTTGTGATGAATCATCACCTCTAGTTGGAGCTTTCTCACTTCATGTGGCTCATCGTGCCTTGTTGAATAAACAAACACTGCAAGCTGAACTTCTTTTGTTGTTGAATAATTCTTTCTTCATAACTGCTCTCATTATGATGATGAAGAAGAGATTTTCCATGTTTGCTTTAAATCTGTTCTCTCTTTATAAATTTCTCTACAGTCAGTTGAACCCATGAATGACTGCTATCAAGATAAAAATGAAGCCCCCGCATTATTTGTGTATATTTAACATACGTTTTACTGTAAATCTAAGAACAGCAAAACTTCTTGGGATTTGATTAATATTTAGTTATCCATACCTTGTGTAAAACTAAGCATAGTGACCTATTTCAATTAAGAATAGGAATTATAAATGTTAAGTCACTCTGTTGATATGCAGTAAGTGAAGTCATTAAAACAAGTGAGAAAAAAATTACATTATCAAGAGATCTTTGCTGCATGGTATACTTGTCAATTTCTTGTGCTTTAATGTAAAACATTTGAAGATAAGAATTTGCCTCTTTAAAGATGTCAGACATTGTGTCTAATGAGATGCATAATAAGACACACTTCTATTGTTCCTCCAGTGAAAGCAGTGAAAGGACAGAGTGTGGGAAACCAGAGGAAACTCACTCACAGAGCCCTGTGGGACAATAGGTCCAGACCTTTGCCCTGAAGGGACAGAGATGAAAAAGGAGCCTGGCTCCCAAAATGAAAACCTCTCTACCTATTTCAAATCATGGATGCAATTTCAACATTTATTCTGATGATAAAAATTAACTTCATTAGCTTTATTTATATTTTGCCACTTTTTTTTTTTTTTTTTACAGATGGAGCTCAGCAAATCAGTAATTAATCCATCTCAGATACCTGAAATGTAAAAGCAGATTGGTATTTTTAATTGAAAATGTGAAATAACAGATCTGTTTTTTTCACAAACATTTCAGGATTACAGCAGAACGATATTCTGCAAATGAATAAAAGTCACTAGAAAAGAGCCGTTTGTTCAGTACACTACTCAAAATGAGTTAGGGATATTGGGACATGGGTGTATTTATGCCTGCGTATGGATATGCAATGAAAGTCAAATGAAATGTGTTGCATTATTTTTGGGGACCAAAAATATTCACCAAACACAAAATATGTCACAAAATAATCAGTCAAGTGAAACACTAAAATTTCTCAATATCCCTAACTCATTTTGAGTCGTGTATTTAAACCAGTCAGGTCAGTGTTCTGGTGACTGAGGATGAGCACAGCCAAATATCACAGGTTGACCTCACTGTATAATATATTGGTCATACAGCATTTACATAAAAGGGTTTTCCAATATTTAAATAGAAAATGTGATGTCTCCTTGGCTTTCAATTCTCACATTGTGGACTTCCTATTTCTAAATTGAATTTTGTTGAGCTGTAAACTGAAAATAAAAAGAAGAATGGAATAACCTCCAGGTGTTAAAATGACAGTTCTCAAAAGGTAGGTTTGGATTGAGACACATTCCTCGATATCTATCAGAGGACGGAGTGTGGGAACCCTCTGGAGAACAGAGTTTAGCATGATTAGCATCCTCAACCCCACCAGCAGCAGCAAACTATTCTCTAAAGGGATTTGACACACTTCAGGAAACAGCTGCTCCAACCTCCCACTTTCATCTACAGAGCTGAAATATTATCCAGTTACTGATACAAAGGAACAACTATGATAAGATGGTCAAAATGTACAACAGTGATCAAAAACTGACTTAATAATTTGCCAAATCAATTGAGGTGACTCTTATACTGAAATCTGCTTTCAAATTTCAAAAGTTACAAACTCTCAGAACCAGCCAATGGTGTTCTTTCCCTCCAGATGGTTGCTGACGTCAGGCCCTGTTTCTACTACAACACACGCCCGGTATCAGTCACAAAAGCTCCATTCAAAGTCCTTTTGTTGTTCATTGACCACAGCATTCAGGGAGTCAGTGTGGGAAACTGAGACCAACTTTCTACCCACACTGACTACAAGGCACAAGTCAGGAGACAAGACAGTGATACATCTGGACAGCACAATGATTCTTGTTCTCAGGGTTTTTAAAATAACTTAATTAAATCTTGAGCATCACACTCTTATAAATGCTTAAACAAATTAATATTAAAAAAGATATATCCTAAAAAGAAAAAAACTTAGGCAAAAGGACAAAATGCATTAATGAAAGATCTAACTGACTTCTTAAGATAAAATGGAGGATAAATGGCATCAAATACAATGGCTAGATTTTGGTTATGATACAGTAGTACCATTTAGACAAAATAAATCTATTTCCACTGATTCCTTTATTCGGTTACGCATCAGTGATATCGATTTTTTTCCATAGATGCAGTAAACTATTGGTCTCACACCCACGTGTGTGATGGGGTGATGAGCGTGTGCTCAGTCAAAGTCATTGATCCAAGCATCAGGCAGCAGATCTGCTCTCTCTACAGGGTCACCACTTTCCCAGATTCACACAGAGCTCTGTGAGTCTCTCTCCATCACCCCCCCAGTCCTCCACCTGTTCCCCTGAGATCTAACCATTGTCCCCCAGGCCATATAAGCATTTAACATGCTGCTGCTCCACATGCCTGATTGTCTCACCAAGCTCTCTGATTGGCTGAGACTGTGAGAAACTTCAACCAGACCAAGACCCACACATTCATATGGAGATGTGGGACTATAAATAGGAGGGATGAAGCCAGCAGAGATCAGATTCTCTCTACAGAGACCTCTACAGCACAGAGATCCAGCCATGGCACCTACAATCACTGCAGCAATGACCACTTCTCAGGAGCATCTCACTCTGACCCACAAGGTAAATTCAAGATTCAACAACATTTAAATATTGTTAATGACAGGTTGTCTTTGTTCATGCTCACACTTGACTCCAGAATAAGTTGATTAACGATTTTCTTCTTCTTTCTGCAGCTCAGAAAGCCTCTGGTGGAGAAGTTACGCAGAGAGCGAATCAACAGCAGCATTGAGCAGCTCAAGTCTCTCCTGGGTCCAGACTTCCTCAAACAGCAGCCAGACTCCAAGCTGGAGAAAGCAGACATCCTGGAGATGACAGTTTGTGTCCTGAGACGACTGCAGCAGCAGCAGCAGCAGCAGAGAAGACTGCTGAACCACTTCAACAAGCTGCAGTCTTCCTCTGATAACAACCTGACAGAGGCTGACTTCTCTCCTCTGAGCTCCACAGTCCAGACCAGCATCACCAAAGACAAGAGTCCAGTCAACAGCGCCCTCTGGAGGCCGTGGTAGACACCTACACACTGGAGTTACTACCACACAAACTCACATGACCACATTGGTCAAAGATTACTGGACTCAATTCTTTGAAATTTGATGGACTCGTTCTTCTGTATGTACAGAAGGCTGTATTTTGTGTGTTTGTGTTTGTGCAAGATGACATTTCCTGAGGAAATGACAGCAACAATATCTTTCAAGTTAAGAAAGAGAACATCTTGTCATGCATGTTGCATGAACAACATCTGATTGCATCAGCAATCATTATTATACCTCACTGCACTTCATGTGTTGGTAGTATATGCTATGATAACATTTGTTATCTTTTGATTGTTATTGATCATTTTGATCAGAAACCTTAACTGTCCTATTTATGGACATATTGTCATAATGAACTTTAATCTCTCTGATTAATCAAAACTGATCTGTTGTAAGATCCAAATGTTTATACTTTTTTCTAAAAGTTTTGCTCTATGTCACAATTTTCCTGTGACACTTTTATGATTCACTTCACGACATGTATTAGTAAAATATAATACAGTAGTGATATCTTTAACCTCTTGATTAGTAATGATCATTTTGATCAAAGTCAAACTACATGACTATTGAAAAATGATCTGTTTTAAGATCAATGTTTATCTTTTTACTGTAAAAGGTTTTTTAATGTCACACTTTCACAGTGACAATATTATCTTTACATTTTGAGAATGAACTGAATTTAATGTTTATTAACAATGATGTGATCTGTTGTAAGGTCAGTTTTTACTATTTTATGTTTTGTTTACAAACTACAAATGTTTTGATCCATTTGAGAAAATCTCTCAAAGGACAGTGAGGACTGTGTCCTCAAATATTGTAAATCATTTGTCTTTTATAAAGACAGCTGTTCCTTTGCTCTCTCTGAGTACAGTGTGTCTTGTAGAAATCTACAAGTTGTTGTTGTGATGTATCATCACCTCTAGTTGGAGCTTTCTTACTTCATATGGCTCATTGTGCCTTGTTGAATAAATAAACACTGGAAGCTGAACATTTATGTGAATTTGAGTAATTCTTTTCTGCCCTCATTATGATAATGAAAAGGAGATTTTCTTCTTAATTGATAGATCTGAATTACTACTATCAAGATAAAAAAAACTAAGCCAAAGCAGTCCACTGTAAATTAATGTGATTTGAATGATAAGTCATATCCATAACATGTATAAAACTAAGCATAGTAACATATTTCAATTAATAAATCTAAGGAATTAGGGATTATAAATATCAATTCATTCTGTAGATATGCAGAAAGTCGAGTCAACAAACCAACTAAAGAAAAGGTACATTTCAAAGAGATTTTTGCTGCATCATTATTTTGACGTTATTGTCGATTTCAGGTGTTTTAATGTTAAACATTTGAAGTTAACCATTATCCTCTTTAAAGAGGTCAGACATCTAATGAGATGCATAATACGACACACTTCTATTGTCCCCTCTGTGAAAGGACAGAGTGTGGGAAACCAGAGGAAACTCACTCACAGAGCCCTGTGGGACAATAGATCCAGACCTTTGCCCTGAAGGGACAGATTAAAAGGGAGCCTGGTCCCCCCGAAACTGGAACTTGGTTTAAACCATGCTTTTGGTTGTAACTGCTCCTCGATGACATAAATCATCAATCAGCATCGACACCTTTATCAATGTAATTGCATCTAGTTTTTGTTAGTTAACTTTATACTATGTAGTTTTAAAGTAATTAAACTGCTTTACATATTCAAACTTAAAAATCTGGTCAAATTTTTACTTCATGCTAACATTACAAACTCATAATTCACTGCTATGAGCTGAAATACAAAACTACTGAATAACTTAACTTTTTACAGAGTATACATACAGTACATGTAAATATATGTGTAATTTACTTTGACTTGTACTTCTGATACTTACGAACACTTAGTGCCAGAAAAATACTTTTGCTACTTAAGTACAATTAATATCAGATACTTTTAAGTGTTTTACTCAAGTACCATTCGCATTGGGTGCTTTTCACTTTTAACAAACTAATATTTAAACACGTAATCTTTACTTTTACTCACGTATGACTGTTGGGTACTTTAAAGCACACTGCTCAGTAGCTAAGCTGCGTCCATTATTCATCGCCATGGACAGCGACATTTTGACAGAGGTCATGTCACAAACAGTGGTAAAAATCAAAAATCAAAATAGCTTTAGCAAAGTTACTCATCACTTGATAAATGGATGAAGTCAGTGAATCTTCTCAGGGTAGAAAACTTTTCAGTCCACTTGGTTTGGTTTCTATCAGAGGCTATTTAGGTCAGTGTGTTAGGTTCTGTTTGGTTCGGAGAAAATCTTTGTTAAATCCATTAATGGTTGAAACAATCTCAGCTTATCGCCATTTGTATAAGAAAAACACAGGGTCAAGTTAAGTTAGACTCACCTATGTTTGTTGGTCCAAAAATCAGCTGCATGGTGATATCTGTGGAGTCCCAACAGCGAGCCAAAGGTCCAGTCTTTAGAGGACAGACGGCACCGGACCAACGTCAGCCGCTAGCTAATCAACGTTAGCCGCTAGCTAATCAACGTTAGCCGGCGATATGTTGGATCACCAACGCCGAAAATCTTAAATTATTACATTTGTCTGGTCACACAATATTTCCTCGGGTGTCGCACTATCTGACACTACTGCTAGTGTAAATTTCGAGTCACAAAAACTTGCAAATATCATCTTCAAATGCTGATTTCAGACCCGAGTTAGCCTAGCTGTTTTAATTTTCCCGCCTGAGGTGTCACATTAATTATGACCTGAGTGGATAAAATGGTCAAATTAAAAGTTCCGCCTTTATTTATTTATTTATTTTCAATTTATTTAGTATTTGCACAAGGTACAAACATGTAAACAGAAAGCCCACAAACACACAAAAAATAGAAAATATAAATTATTAAGTTAAACAAAGAGACTACATTTAATACAGTTATTTAAAGTTTTAACAGCCTTCTTATCAGTACAGTATTTAATAGATTGTAAGTACAGTTTCACCTTTTTTATGAATAATTGAGAATAAAGGGGTTTTTTGTTCGAAATGAAATTTAGCTAAAATTATATTAAGATCGATAATTTTCTTCATCTTTCTGTTGCCGTTTAAAAAACCAAACAGGACATGTTCATATATTAAAATAAAATCATTCATAAGTGTAACATATTAAACCTTGTTTCAGGATGAGCAGAACAAAATGAACAAGAAATATTTATTTTTTTTATTCTTAAACCTTTCAAGGATATGTTTTACAGTAGTATTTATGTAGACGCTTAAATGACACCTCCTGTAATTTATATATTTATGAGGCAAAGTTCCACCTTAATGTTCAGACTGAGAGCAAGTAAACAAACAGGAGATGTTAGCATTTTACAATATCCATAAATTATTTATCAAGTAATTTATTTTAATTTCCACATATCACTTCAGTATCATTTTTCACTCTTATGAGAACTAATTATTTCTAGGGGGCCCCACCCTCTTCCCTTGGCGGTGCTGCACACTGCATGTACACAGGATCCTCAAACAGTCCATTAGTAGAAGACGTGTGCCAACATGCTTATTTTCTGCTAATGGACGGAGTGTGGGAAAGCTCCGGAGGAGAGGGTTGCATCCATCCCACCAGCAGTCAGTTAATTCTCCAAAGGGATTTGGCACACTTCAGGAAACAGCTGCCCTCCAGGAAACCTCCCACCCTCAAGTGTAGGGCTGCAATTTCATCTAACTGATGATCAGTAATGAGGGAGATTATTATTTGAGGTTTAAAATGTATCAGGATGATTGGAACCTAAAAACATGAGATGATTTTGTTAAATCTTCATGACACATTTTTCACTGAAATTTCAAATTTTACAAACTGTCAGAGTCAGCCAATGGTGTGCTTTCCCTCCAGATGGCTGGTGATGTCAGCCTCTGTTTCTATAACAACACACAGCCAGCATCTGTCACTTAAGTCTCTTTGTGGTTCATTGACCATACAGGGAGTCAGTGTGGGAAACTGAGCTCTACTTGTTACTCACACCGACTACAAGGCACGTGTCTAAAGACTCTGCATCTGGACAGCTGCATGATTATTGTGTTGAGTTTAAGTGCTTGAATGGGCAACAAACTGTCCTCTAGTATCTTATAGTACTGTTTCCAAAAATCTTGTGCATTTGATCAAAAATCACAGAGAAAAAGTTAGTTATAAGTTGAAAAATAAAATTAGATTCCTAAATTAATTGTCAATTCGAGGCAGAATGACTTCACCTGCTATTTTAGGTTTTGGCTCAAAATAAATTTTTTTTAATCATACGTGTATTTCATACATTATATAAACGCATTAATGTTATACTCCCATGTGTGTGATGTGATTATCAGCGTGTGCTCAAAGTCATTGATCCCAGCATCAGGCAGCAGATCTGCTCTCTCTACAGGGTCACCACTTTCCCATATTCACACAGAGCTCTGTGAGTCTCTCTCCATCACCCCCCCAGTCCTCCACCTGTTCCCCTGAGATCTGACCATTGTCCCCCAGGCATTAACAGCATTTAACATGCTGCTGCTCCACATGCCTGATTGTCTCACCAAGCTCTCTGATTGGCTGTGACTGTGAGAAACTTCAACCAGACCAAGACCCACACATTCATATGGAGATGTGGGACTATAAATAGGAGGGATGAAGCCAGCAGAGATCAGATTCTCTCTACAGAGACCTCTACAGCACAGAGATCCAGCCATGGCACCTACAATCACTGCAGCAATGACCAATTCTCAGGAGCATCTCACTCTGACCCACAAGGTAAATTCAAGATTCAACAACATTGAAATATTGTTAATGACAGGTTGTCTTTGTTCATGCTCACACTTGACTCCAGAATAAGTTGATTAATGATTTTCTTCTTCTTTCTGCAGCTCAGAAAGCCTCTGGTGGAGAAGTTACGCAGAGAGCGAATCAACAGCAGCATTGAGCAGCTCAAGTCTCTCCTGGGTCCAGACTTCCTCAAACAGCAGCCAGACTCCAAGCTGGAGAAAGCAGACATCCTGGAGATGACAGTTTGTGTCCTGAGACGACTGCAGCAGCAGCATCAACAGCAGAGAAGACTGCTGAACCACTTCAACAAGCTGCAGTCTTCCTCTGATAACAACCTGACAGAGGCTGACTTCTCTCCTCTGAGCTCCACAGTCCAGACCAGCATCACCAAAGACAAGAGTCCAGTCAACAGCGCCCTCTGGAGGCCGTGGTAGACACCTACACACTGGAGTTACTACCACACAAACTCACATGACCACATTGGTCAAAGATTACTGGACTCAATTCTTTGAAATTTGATGGACTTGTTCTTCTGTATGTACAGAAGGCTGTATTTTGTGTGTTTGTGTTTGTGCAAGATGACATTTCCTGAGGAAATGACAGCAACAATATCTTTCAAGTTAAGAAAGAGAACATCTTGTCATGCATGTTGCATGAACAACATCTGATTGCATCAGCAATTATTATTATACCTGCCTGTACTTCATGTGTTGGTAGTATATGCTATGATAACATTTGTTATCTTTTGATTGTTATTGATCATTTTGATCAGAAACTTTAACTGTCCTTTTTATGGACATATTGTCATAATGAACTTTAATCTCTCTGATTAATCAAAACTGATCTGTTGTAAGATCCAAATGTTTATACTTTTTTCTAAAAGGTTATTTTACTGTCACAATTTTCCTGTGACATTTTTATGATTCACTTCAAGGCTTGTATTGTTAAAATATAATACAATGGTGATATCTTTAACCTCTTGATTAGTAATGATCATTTTGATCAAAACTCTTAATTCAGTGACTTATATCACTTTATGTGATTATTGAAAAATGATCTGTTTTAAGATCAATGTTTATCTTTTTACTGTAAAAGGTTTGTTTGATCAAAACTCAAAACTGATCTGTTGTAAGATCCAAATGTTTATACTTTTTTTCTAAAAGGTATCTTAATATCACTCTGTCACAATTTTCCAGTGACTGTCATGTCTTCTTTAATGAAATGTAATTAGCAGTTATTAACCTGCTGTCATCACTCTGTGATAATCACCTTCTGATCTGTTTTAAGGTCAGTTTTGCTTTTGTTCATGAAAAATGTTTTTTGTCTTTTATAAAGACAGCTGTTCCTGTGAGTACTCTGTGTACAGAGACATCTTAAAGCTGTGATGTGTGTTCATCTACAATCAGAGCTTTTTAAACCTGATGTGGCTCATTGTGCCTTATTGAATAAACAAACAATGACATTTCCAAATATGTTTTCTCATGTCACTTCTTCTTATAGACTTTTAATGCTGTATTTTCGCTCCCATTTGATACATTTCAATTAGTAGTTTCACTCTGAACCTCACTGTCTCTGCACTGACCCCATAACAATACAGACAGCCCTTATCATATAAGATCACCCACCCCCTCTTTCCACAACACCTTGTTCAGGATAAAATGATACAATGAGACAGGAAGGATGATTTTGACATAAACATAGTAGTAAACATTGTAAAATCAATCCAAAGTGTAGTTATTTATTAAATAAGATACAGGTGACTTGGCAAATATACAAACTACTACTTTTAATACCAGTCAACCATCTCAGTTCAATGATTATTAGCATTAACCAGTTAATTAGTGTGTTAACCGACTACCATCAACATGAAGCCCAAACCAGAGAGAGAGAGAGAGAGAGAGAGAGAGAGAGAGTAAAGGAGATCAGTGAAAGAGTCAAGGATTAAGAGAGTGTGAGAGCACTGACCGCCATTAACACACACACACACACACACACACACACACACACACACACAGGCATGTATCCTCATGTTTTATTCTAAATGCAAAAGGAAAGACTCCAAAGACTTATAATTATAACGTCATAATTACATGGTAATCAATCATACTGTAGCAGGAGCTCATTAACCATCTCTGTTCGCTCGGTTAGCTTTAAAGGGGTGGGGTGTTGTGGAGGGAGGGGTGGGGGGTGGGGGGGCTTTCGACTCATAAGTCTGTGTGCAGCTTCCAGGCCTCTAACTGAATACACATTCATCTATAATATATAATATAATATGATAAATATACGTGTGTTTTCTTTGACGTTAAGGGTTGATGGTGCATTTCGGGGTCAACTCAGAAAGTTATGAAGACCAGATCAGAAAAGTGCATTTGATTGGCTGACAGAACTGCAACCACAAGGGTGAATCTCAAATCAGGTCCATAAAATTGAAATCTGTGATTGATTGAATTGTGATAAATTTTGCCAAAGACGATGATGTCGTTGACACCTATGGAGGTCAGTTTATTAATTTTACAAGCTTTGCAAAGTTCTTGTAATGTGATCGCTGACAGACATGTTTTATCTCCCTTTCTGCCTTTTCTTAATCTTTTTGATGCACTCTTGAGAGAGGTTCCCTTTTTTGTAATAAAGAGTGTAACTAAGTATGTTTACTTAACTACTTTATGAATGTGAGGTACTTGACCTTACTTGAGTGTTTCCATTTATGCAACTTTTAATGCAGATCTCAGAGGCAAATAATGCACTTTTTTACTCTGCTGCATTTGAGATCTGACATCTTAAGATACAGCTTTCTTTCCACTGAAAACCATGTAACTCCAAATTTGGTGATTTTGATTTTTTTCTGGTACAATGAAGGATGAAGTGTTTCTTCAATAATGTGTTGAAAAAACTAGACTAAATAAAAATAAAAACCCTTTTGGATTATCTGGAAAACGCATCGTCACAAAGCTTAGAACTGGCTGTGTTTTCTGACACCATGAAGCTGACATTTTAGAGATATGTGGTTCTCACATGACAGCCACACTACAAACACATGATGCACTGCTATAAATCAAACTACACAGAAGTAGTTGTAGCAAAATGAGCTCAATCTTAAACAGCTGTAAAATGCTAAACACATTAATGCAGCAGTGATATTAATCCAAAAACATCAGATATAAAAATAAAACACTTTACCGCATCAGTATGACCTGTGATACTTTATTTCACTTTACTTAAGCAAGGTTTTTAATGCAGGACTATTACCTGTAGTGGATTATCTTGATAATTAAAAGTATCAAGTAAAGTATCTCAATACTTCTTCCACCACTTGTGATAAACATCTTGTTGTTTCTGTACATTATTCTCCAGGTGGGTTCACCTTCCTTCTTATCTCCCCTCCATCTGTCTGTCTGTGTATCTGCAGTCTGTCTGAGTGGTGGTCTCAGGTTTCCCAGCGTCCCTCCTCTGGGCTCCCACAGCTCCCTGCACAAGGCCGAACGTGCCCCGGTCACACGCCCTCCTCTCTCTCTGGAGCTTGGAGCCGCAGCGACACACGGCTTCCCACACTTCTGTATGCAGCCTGCTCAGCTGCACACACAATAGAAGTGTGTCTGCTCTCACAAAGCCTCAGGACGGTTCTCAGGCAGAGAGCCACTTCACAGACGAGCCATCTGGTTGGGGCTGTAACTCAGAAAATAAAACTTTAAAGCATTATTAGCGGCTTCTGGGACCTTTTTTGTTAAAGAATATCTTTAGTTTTATCAGGGTTAAAGGAAGGTTTTATGTGCAGAGGCTATTAAAAACAACAAAGAAGAGACTGCACTGCTCATTCATCTCATGAAAAGACTATAATACAGATACTTTTCAGTGCAATAAAAGGATATTTGTCCATGTTGTACCTCTGATTTTCATCACATGAGAGTATTTGCTGATGCCATTGAAACAATAATGTCTAACTTAACAGGAAAAGTGTAATATTTGGGGTTTTTGTTTCATTTCACATCTCTAGTCTTGTGTCTTTGCTACGCGTCACAGTCGACAGAAAATGTTCCCGTGTCCACCTCAGGAAAAACATTTTCCCACTGACCCCGCTGATCTATGACATACAGATAAAGCATCCCACCTGTTCTCTGTGACAGGCATTAAATTAAGCCCATTGTCCCGAGGTCTGAGCCTCCTGATTGGCTGAAAGGCAAAGAGAGCGCCGGATGAGGAGCATAAAAGCAGGGCAGAGATGCAGATGTCAACACAGAAGCCCTCTGAACCTTCACTGGCAGCACCAGAACCTCCCAGCACCAGAAGAAAACCTCAAAAAGAAATGTCTCTCTACGCAGACCTCGCTCTTCAGGACACCGTGAAGGAACAGCTCTTCAGGTAAGACAAAGCCACATTTCTTGTTCCTTATTCTTTGAGTCCTGTAAAAGTTTTTATTTCACTAAATCCCTGATGAGCATATTAATAACAGTCATGATTTTCTTTCTTTCTCTCAGGTGTAAACTCCACATGTTGGAGAGGAAATGCTGCACCGGAGTGGAGAAGCTGAAGGCTCTGATTGGAGAGCACCTGCAGAACGGGATCCCCGTCTCAGACCTCCTGGAGAAAACAAAGGCCTTCCTCACGCTGAGAAAAGCCCTGCTGTCACACAACGGCTACTCCAAATATTCAAGGGACATTTTACGCCTGTTTCCCGATGCAGAGGAAGACCTGGCTCCACTGTGCTGTTAATGAAGGACGAGCAGGAGAAATGGACTTTAAAGGAATCAATGAAACTGCCTTAAAACCAAATATTGCAGTTTATTGATTTGAGAGCTACAGATTTTAAGTGAAACCAGCTGCTTCTCTCTGTGATTTATTTTTGGCTTCAACAGAGGAAGAACATTTGTTCTTGAAGAGGTCGCTGACAGAGAAGAAGAGTCAGCGGCTAAGTTTTTAAAAAATGTAATGCTGCTACTTGTGGGATGTATATTTTATCTACAGGGTTGTAGACCACAGGAGATAAACCTGGTCTGTTAACTATGCAGGGAATAGTTGCTGACTTTAAATTATTTAGGAAATGTGTCAACATTTTTTTTAATTAACTGCAGTAAAATCTGCTTAAAGTTTAAAGCCAAACAGAGCACCTATTCTTCCTGTTAAATTCTGTATAGGATAATAATATTATGTGATTTAAGTTTGCATACAGTGTCTTACTGCCTTGTTTCAAGGTGTAATATTCTTAAACACCAACCTTTCTTCTGAAAAGGGATTTGTTATTGATTGATTGATTGTGTATGCCATGTATGCTTATTTTGTTTCATTCACCCTTTGTTATTTTTATTCATCCAAAGTGGATCGAGATTTGTTTTCATGTTTTTTTGAGTTGTCAAGAAAAAATAAATGCGAAAGAGATTTACAGTAAGAGTCTTTTCCATGTCATCTTATTTAAATCAACTGTGGGAGAATTACGTCATTAAAACTCTTCATGTTTCACTGAAAGTAAAGTAAAAGCCTATCGGCACCAGCTGCAGAGGTCGTACGTGCGAGCAGCTCAGTGCTCCCCAAGAGGTCAGATGTCGTGGCTTTTCATGGGAACGGTCGTCGATGTCGTGTCGGGAGTCAGCGGCACTTGACCTCTTCAGTCGTTTGGGTATGAGGGCGTGTTGAGAGTAAAGTAACGTAAAACATTCTGTACAGATCATTTAGATTTGGGGATTTAATAATTTTTCATCATAATTACTATACTTAATCATGACTGATTATTTGACCCTTAAGAAAATAATTGACCTTAAACGTTTTCTAAAATGTTTTCTAAAAATCTAATTATAATAATTCAGTTGAGTGAAATCATGGTGAGTCGGTGCTTATAATGAAATAACTAGATGTGTGATTTATTACAGGAGACAGAATAACCAATTTGAAATGCGTCACTTTTAAGCATAACACTTGACTATAAATACTTAATATATAACTAAATATACTTGATATATAATATATATAATGTATGTTATATTTAACTACTGACATCTGCATTAATTTAATCTGATCAAACTAAGTTATTTAATTTATTTACACTGACTCAACATGATAGAAAAACTATACAGTGAACTTATGTAATAAAATTAGTTTTAAGCTTTCCATGTTATTAAAAAACAATGAAGTTGAATTTCATCCAGTCTGAAGGAACAAACGTAAAGAAACATAATGAACCCAGGTGCTTGTACAAATGATAATGACGCTTCACTAAGTGGTGACTATGATCTTTGCATTCACCAGATCTCAGCACAGTTTAACAACTGTGTCAGAAAGCAAAACACAAGAGCTGTGTCCATTACACTAATATAGTTACAAAGACATTATTAGGCTGTTCTGCTGGTTCATGAAGGGCCAACGCTTTACTGAGACACATTATGTTGGTTTTTCTGTTACGTAACAATATTTTTTTGAATTGATAACAAAAATTGTAGATGTGATGTAAACACTAAGCTCAGAGCTGGAGGGCTGAAAAAGCAGCTGTTTCACTGTCGACCTTATCTGGTTTCTCATCCACCAGATGTTCATCATCAGTCCCTGACTAAGTGAGGATGTGACATGTTTTACACTGCATACATATTTCACTTTTTTGTCTGTTCTTAGTCGTTATTTTCAGTCATTGTTCCTAATTGTTGTTCTTAGTCACTGTTGATACAATCACTGTCTGTAGTAGCTGATTGTCTAAGTCTGTTGTATTGTTAGTTTTTATGTGTTGTACCAGGGACAAGGATTGCAAATAACCCACTACTAGAAGTATACATATTGCATTGGTTGCAATTTACTTAGATGTAACAATGCCTACGTGTGTTGTCCCTGCCAAATAAACTGATAAATAAATACTTAGTATTCTGCATCTGTTAGCTATCTATACATATTCATCGTGATATCACCTGTTTTAAAACACATTTTGAAACATGCAAGTTAGAATTTGTACTCAATGTTCAGTAATTTACAAAAAAAATGACACAAACACACTGTTTCCTGTTTTTGTGATTGTTTTAATGCGCATCACTTGGCTTGAAGAGATACATTCATTGTGACACATTTCCCTTCACTGAAGGAATGAGTGCTGTCACTCACAGAGTTATAAAGCAGCACGTTTTTTCATACACAAAATGAATCTGCTAAAAAATGCAGACAAATAAGAAATCTAAAGATAGATCAGAAAGAAGGAGCATGTGAATATCACATATAAATCTGAAACATGTTCAACATGATTAACTGCGTCCCCTAAATGGAGAAAAAGTACATACATCGACGTCAGAGTCACTGACAATATAAAGGTATTCCCATCGGGATTTATAATGTTTACTTCACAGAGTAAAATCTGAATCAGTGATGAGTACCTTTAAAATACAGAATAATGCCAAACTGTTGTCTGTAAATATCACAGAAACACAGAACCTCTACAGAAGGTAATACAAGTGAAAGGTTGCAGTAACATATGCAACTCTTCAAACATGACCTCAAGAAAGAGGATGAAGTTGAAATCCAAGAATAAAGGTACAATTGCTCATTTCACTCCTACACTTTTTGAGTCTTTGGGTGTCTACCACGGCCTCCAGACGGCGCTGTTGACTGGACTCTTGTCTTTGCTGGTCTGGACTGTGGAGCTCAGAGGAGAGAAGTCAGCCTCTCTCAGGTTGTTTTTAGAGGAGGGCTGCAGCTTGTTGAAGTGGTGCAGAAGACTTCTCTGGGACTGTGTCTTCACCGGCTCTCTGGACAGAAAGTGCGTCACCTCTTGGACACATCTGGAGTAGCCCTGATTGACCGCTGCTGAGTCCACAGCTCGATGCTGCTGCTGCTGCTGCTGCAGTCGTCTCAGGACACAAACTGTCATCTCCAGGATGTCTGCTTTCTCCAGCTTGGAGTCTGGCTGCTGTTTGAGGAAGTCTGGACCCAGGAGAGACTTGAGCTGCTCAATGCTGCTGTTGATTCGCTCTCTGCGTAACTTCTCCACCAGAGGCTTTCTGAGCTGCAGAAAGAAGAAGAAAATCATTAATCAACTTATTCTGGAGTCAAGTATGAGCATGAACAAAGACAACCTGTCATTAACAATATTTAAATGTTGTTGAGTCTTGAATTTACCTTGTGGGTCAGAGTGAGATGCTCCTGAGAATTGGTCATTGCTGCAGTGATTGTAGGTGCCATGGCTGGATCTCTGTGCTGTAGAGGTCTCTGTAGAGAGAATCTGATCTCTGCTGGCTTCATCCCTCCTATTTATAGTCCCACATCTCCATATGAATGTGTGGGTCTTGGTCTGAGTGGAGTTTCTCACAGTCTCAGCCAATCAGAGAGCTCGGTGAGACAAAAGGAGATACAGCACCGTGAATGCTGTTATTGCCCGGGGAGACAATGGTTAAATCTCAGGGGAACAGGTGGAGGACTGGGGGGGTGATGGAGAGAGACTCACAGAGCTCTGTGTGAATCTGGGAAAGTGGTGACCCTGTAGAGAGAGCAGATCTGCTGCCTGATGCTGGGATCAATGACTTTGACTGAGCACACGCTGATTATCACATCACACACGTGGGAAATTGATAATGAAAGCATCTTACATTTGAATTTCTCTCAGACTGAACATGCATATATGTGCGTATATTAATCAACCTTACTGTGTGTGTAAGCTTATCATATACATTAAAAGTATTCCTTTGGCTTGCCTGGTTAATTTTTTAACTAGGTGGTCTGGTAATGTTGCTGACTCTGCAGTTGTAGTAGAAAGTAATACCATCCTGGAAACAAAAACATTACAGAGGTCCTACCATTCAAGAATTTAGGACTATATAACCAAAACTGCTTCTGAAAAAGTCATGTACTGCACCTTTAAATAAAGTTTCATGCTGCAATGACATTTAAGTTTTAAAGGTGCAATATGTAGTTTTGGGGAAGACATTTTAATCAGAAGAGAAGGCTCTTTATTGACAAACTCTTTATTTTCATGACTGAATAAACAAAATAAACAAACTGACATTAAAGAACAACACAGTTTCATACTGTTTTTACTTCATTTATATGTGGCGGACCCTGCCACCTCTCTAGCTTCAAACAGTGTTCTGGGACCTTATTTTCCTCAGACAACAGCTTGTTTATTCAGTTATGGATAAGATAACTATTTCTGAGTTTGTATTATTACCTCATTAATATTGTGAATATTAAAATTCTGAGTTTGAATTTCTTCTCAAAACTACATAATGCCCCTTTAACTTCAAACTCATAGTCTCATTGCACCTGATCGATTCAAGAATAGCATCCCTTTCCCATCAAAATAACCAGCGTGGAATGCAGAGGAACAATCTGAATGTAAAGGAGGGAGATATATTAAAAAAAGAGCTTTTGAATGTTCATTAATCCTTGGCATGTCTGCATTCCTTATAGACAGTTTACAAAAGCCTGGTAATGACGAGCCTTGATGACAGGAATTTCCATTCAGGGGCAGTGAGACAAAACTCGTAAACTGACTCCATAATTAATGTGATGTGCAACCAGACACACTTCTTTTGTTCTTGAAGGCGGTGAATGGGCCGAGTGTGGGAAAGCAGGGAAAACTCACTCACAGAGCCCCAGAGGGACAATAGAGGCGGACGAGACAAAGACGTCTGAGGAGGGGGGGAGGAATTCTTTACTACTGAATTTTAAAGTGCATTTTTTACTCACTAAACATGACAGTTTGTATATTTAGAGCAGATATTTTTATCTCAATGTTTAAAGTTGGAGAATTGCCCTCAATGAAAATGTAAATTCAGAGCTGTCTTTTAAAAGAAAATTAAAATCATTAAATATCATTAAAATACAATTGTGCTGAATTATTAAATCTGACTCTTTTATTTAACTTATAGTTCTACAATGTCGATTTTTGTTGTGTTATAGTTATAGTAGCATTTTTTTACATTCGATTCGATGGTTTTAACTTTTTAACATTTTTTACGAACATGTTTTTATTCAGAGGGTTTTATTATTCACGTTATGTTTTGATTTATTCTATTCTCACCCTTATTTAATCTTATCTTTACTATTTTGTGTCTTATTTCGTTTCGGTTTGATGGTTTAAACTTTATTTTTATTCATTGGGTTTTTATATTCCATCTTATTTTCAGTTCATTTTCTACCCCTGTTCATTCATTTCATTTCTGCATGCAACACCTGTGTTGTGAAGCCCTCTGAGTTGCATTTGCAACAAATAAAGTGTATTTTTTTCTTTAAAAAAAGAAAATATGGTAAGACTCTACTTGTATTCCCCCTATTTAGCATTTTAAGAAATAAATAAACATTTAATAAATAGTGAATATGGCAGATATAAATGTTTCTTAATGTACTTGTCAACAACTATAACTCTTCCTGTGGGCATTCATAAGTAAAAGATGGTGTATAAACAGATAATATAGTAAAACATAGTTATAATAATATAGAATTGGTCTGCATAGGATCATTAGTATTGTTGCAAATACTGTACATTAATAAACAGGTAAGAAAACCATATAAATCTGCTTACAGCTACATTAAAGCAGCTTATATACAGCTTATAAACACTAAAAGTAAAGTGTCACCAAAAGTAAATAGTTCAAAACGCCATATAATTATGTAGTTCATTACATTTAGTTGACTGGTTGTTAGTTAGTCAAAATATTTTTGTTTATTTCTCCTGCTCTCGTCTCCTAATTGAGGAGAGTTTGTCTAAACAACAAACGTACCCTCAGGGGAGCGCCGGGAGCTGCTTGTGTGGGGATGAATTAGCATTTAACAAGGCACATGTCTATTGTTGAGTGGGAGCTCTGAGTGTGGGAAAGCCGTGAGAGGCAGAGTCACAGTTCAGTGCGATTAGCATCCTCAGCCCCACCAGCACCTGACTGCTCTCCGAGGGGAGTTGGCACACTTCACAGGGAAGATTTCTGTCTCTCTTTATTCTCGTCCTCTTTCTTCTGTCTGTCTGTGTCTGATCCAGACTCTCTAACTTCTGCCAACTTCATTTCCCCTCTCGTTTATCGGGTCATCATTTCAATCTGAGCCTTTTTATGTTTTTTCCATTGGTGGATGCCAAACTGTCACTGAAATGTCGACCTTACAACAAGAGTTACAAAGACTTTTGTTTTACTTCTTGTTTCTGTTTAAGAAACATCTAAATCAGCTGACTGACGTTAACTAACAGACAGTGGGGGGAATGTAACTAAATACATTTACTCAAGTACAGTAGTTAAGCACGTTTACCTCAGTAGTTCCATTTAATGCAACTTTATACTTCGACTCCTCAACATCTCAGAGGTCAATATTGTACTTTTTACTCCACTACATTTGTCTGACAGCTTTAGTTACTGTTTACTTTTCAGATTACAACGTGTCATACCCTTCCTGTCCAGTAAAAACCACGATGAAGTGTTTGATTATGGGTGGAGGAAATGCTCTCACTTCTTCAGTGTTGTAAAAAAAGTACCCAAAAGTCAAACTTAAGTAAAAGTAAAGATATTGTGTTAAAATATACTTCGGTAAAAGTACAACTCAGAGCAAATCCTACATATATTTATAATAATGTATATATTGTACACTATGGATTGACTGGTTATCAACCAGCTGATTATCTGAAACATTTTTAAAATCCAGTTGTTAAAAAAATGTAAAGAGCAGAAAATGGAAATATTCAAAAGTAAAGTACAAGTACATCAAAACTGTACTTAAACACAGTACTTGAATTATACATATAAACTTTGACTATAAATCCCTTGTACGAGTGAGACTTGGCCATGGACGTGTCAGGACAACAACCACAATAACAACAAAAACATCAAATCAAATCAAATCACAATAGTCGTAAGTATATTAATGCTTTAAATAAGAAAGTGCATAGACAAGGCAACAATGTGTATGCATTTGTGAAGTAACAGAAGGTGGCAGTGTCTTTTTTCCATTATTCTGCATTAAATGAATGTAAAGAAACGGGGGTTTGCATAGCTGTAGATTACACTACCCAACAGCATATAAAGTAAATAAACATGTTAAACATCTGCAGCAGTAAAATACGACATGAACATTAATGCAGCAGTATATTAATCCAAAAACATCAGATATAAAAGTAAAATACTTCCACTATCGATACTATTCAGACATTTTGCTGATTTACATACTTTAACTTAGGTAAGTTAAAGAACGCAGGACTTTTACTTGTAGTGAAGTATTTTCACAGTTGAGTATTAGTACTTTTACTTAAGTAGAGGATCTAAATACTTCTTTCACAGACAAAAGAGAGCACAGACATTTTTGTTGGACTTTTTTAGGAAACATAAAAAAAGGTCATTTGGTATTCCTTGAACAATTAATAAGTAACCCGTGCCAAACTTTCCCTCCTTTTCCCTCCAGATGGTTCGCGCCTTCAGGTTCTGCCCCTTTGCTCCGTGCACTCGCCAATAAAGCATTCAGACCTCTTTTGTGATCCACAGATCACAGCTCCAGGATTCAGTGTGGGAAACTCTGACTGACGCTTTACTCACTGGAGCAACTTGTCAAAAGACAGAAGGCACATCTGTCTCATCTGGAGGACTTTCAGCTGAATGGGTTTGACTTTACTGATTCAACTGGTGAAGTGGTGGAGGAACTATTCAGACTCTTTACTTAAGTAAAAGCACTACACTATGAAAATACTCTACTACAAATAAAAGTACTGCACTGAAAACCTTGAAATATTCAAGTATTATCAGAAAAGTGTACAAATATTAAATAAATATTACTGCTGTAGGTCTTTGAGGTTGAGCTCATTTTAACTATGACTGTATTTTTTGACACCGGTCAACTTCTCACAGACTGAAACTTTTAAATAAATGCATCACCACCTCTGAGGAATGCGGCGGTTTTGATGTTGAGGACAATCGCCCAGTCATTCTCCCACGTGTGTGATGTGATGATGGGCGTGTGCTCAGTCAAAGTCATTGATCCCAGCATCAGGCAGCAGATCTGCTCTCTCTACAGGGTCACCACTTTCCCAGATTCACACAGAGCTCTGTGAGTCTCTCTCCATCACCCCCCCAGTCCTCCACCTGTTCCCCTGAGACCTAACTATTGTCCCTGAAGCAATTCAGCGTGCTGCTGCTCCACATGCCTTTTTGTCTCACCGAGCTCTCTGATTGGCTGAGACTGTGAGAAACTCCAACCAGACCAAGACCCACACATTCATATGGAGATGTGGGACTATATATAGGAGGGATGAAGCCAGCAGAGATCAGATTCTCTCTACAGAGACCTCTACAGCACAGAGATCCAGCCATGGCACCTACAATCACTGCAGCAATGACCAATTCTCAGGAGCATCTCACTCTGACCCACAAGGTAAATTCAAGATTCAACAACATTTAAATATTGTTAATGACAGGTTGTCCTTGTTCATGCTCACACTTGACTCCAGAATAAGTTGATTAATGATTTTCTTCTTCTTTCTGCAGCTCAGAAAGCCTCTGGTGGAGAAGTTACGCAGAGAGCGAATCAACAGCAGCATTGAGCAGCTCAAGTCTCTCCTGGGTCCAGACTTCCTCAAACAGCAGCCAGACTCCAAGCTGGAGAAAGCAGATATCCTGGAGATGACAGTTTGTGTCCTGAGACGACTGCAGCAGCAGCATCAACAGCAGAGAAGACTGCTGAACCACTTCAACAAGCTGCAGTCTTCCTCTGATAACAACCTGACAGAGGCTGACTTCTCTCCTCTGAGCTCCACAGTCCAGACCAGCATCACCAAAGACAAGAGTCCAGTCAACAGCGCCCTCTGGAGGCCGTGGTAGACACCTACACACTGGAGTTACTACCACACAAACTCACATGACCACATTGGTCAAAGATTACTGGACTCAATTCTTTGAAATTTGATGGACTTGTTCTTCTGTATGTACAGAAGGCTGTATTTTGTGTGTTTGTGTTTGTGCAAGATGACATTTCCTGAGGAAATGACAGCAACAATATCTTTCAAGTTAAGAAAGAGAACATTTTGTCATGCATGTTGCATGAACAACATCTGATTGCATCAGCAATTATTATTATACCTGCCTGTACTTCATGTGTTGGTAGTAAATGCTATTGATTTATCAATAGAATGAGAAATTGGTCAATACTGGCCAGCTTTAAGTCCTGTTAGTTTTCTGTATCAAGTTTGATTCAGGAACATTTGCAAATCTTAGCTACTTTCTGGTAGCATCATTTCCTTTTTGTTGTACTTGATTAGCTTTTTACTTTGTAAAAGATTACTGACCCATGTTGGGTCTTGAAGTCTTCTGTTCTATCATCAACATGTTTTGTTGTGTCAACAGTACAAATTAATATTTGAACATTATTTTCTCTCAGTGTAAGAGAGTTGATTCACCTTGTTTAGGTTGTGCTAAACGATTCCCTGTCTTTTGTAAAGACACTGAAGTTGTTCACTTTACTCTACTTGAGTACACTGTCTTGGACTACAAGCATTCACTGTGATGGATCATCACCACTAGTGCCTCAATTTTGAGGCCAATTTACTCCCTTTTTGAATAAAAAACATTAACTGAACCTTGAGCTGAGTCGTTTCATTCTGAATGCAATCACATTTACATTATTTACAGGGTACTGTACTGGATTATATTAATTTGCATGGCTGCTATGCTTTATTGTCTCCATCTAGGTCTCCACAATATGGTTATAAAATCATATTGCGATTATTTTGACAGATATTTTGATTGCAAAATGATTCATTATTAGTGGGAATGGTCATTTTTGCATCACGATTTTCATTTTCAATGAAAAAGAATATATATCATGATGATGGGATGTTTCCTGGGGTCTGTACCAGGCAAATGTTTTCTTAACTCTGGAGAAACCTCAGTAAATCATCAATACATTTTACAATGTTACAGGTTCTACAATCTGGATATTGCACTTAGCCATATTACGAATTCAATTATATTTCAATTATGTTTGTACAACCATCTTCCAGCCCTTTGAAGTCTGTAGTCTTCTGTAGAAGCTTTCAATGAGAACAATTCATATTTCTGTTATGGCTGGACAGCACCATCTAGTGGTTAGTTTGTGTACATGACCTTTAACACAAAGAAATACAGTACATGGAAATGCATTATCTAATGGAGCTGTGAACACAATTGATGCCTTTAAAGACAGTTTTTCTCTTTTATCTTTTCAGTAGCTTCAGAACATCTTATTCCACACTGTGCCACAGTATCTCACATCTACATGAACTGTACCAGCTTGTTTCAACCCGTCAGTGATGCTTCAAGATGTCATCACCTGGTGAAATACCCAAACCCAAGACCTGCTGCACATTTTCATCATAAAATGGAAATATTCTTCATGTGTTGTGCATCAATTATTCAGACTGACACATTTAATATTTTTGGAAACTTTTTTTTTTTTTTAATCTCAACTAGCATTAAAAAAATTAAGCTATGTAGGTAGGTCTTTTTTATCTGGATTTTAGTACTTGTCATGTTTTTTTTTTTAAATTATTAATATCATTGTTGACAAAGAATCTTTATATTCCATGCCATGTGACCCACTGACTCAAAATCAATGCCAAAATGTATTCCTACACTAGTTAAATGACAGATACCTCTTATTTATTGGATTTTAATGGTTCTTCTATTTCTTTTGGAAGATAAAACGTTAAAAAAAAATATCACAAGCACTAAAATCCAGTAAAAAGAGGTTTCTCTCATTTTACTAGTGTAGGACGATAATGGGTCACATGACATGGAAGCTGATTTTTCATCAAAATATTGATATAAAATAGGACAAGGACTAAAATTCAATATAAAGAGGTGTGTCTCATTCAACAAGTGTAGGAAGACACTTCGGCATTGGTTTTTGAGTCAATGGCTCACATGACATGGAATCTATTGAAAAAAAAGCTGATTTTTCATTAAAATACTGATATAAATTAAAACGAGGACTAAAATTCAATATAAAGACGTGTGTCTCATTCAACCAGTGTAGGAAGACACTTCGGCATTGATTTTGAGTCAATGGGTCACATGACATGGAATCTATTGAAAAAAAGAGCTGATTTTTCATTAAAATACTGATATAAATTAAAACGAGGACTAAAATTCAATATAAAGACGTGTGTCTCATTCAACAAGTGTAGGAAGACACTTCGGCATTGGTTTTGAGTCAGTGGGTCACATGACATGGAATCTATTGAAAAAAAAAGCAGATTTTTCATTAAAATACTGATATAAATTAAAACGAGGACTAAAATTCAATATAAAGACGTGTGTCTCATTCAACCAGTGTAGGAAGACACTTCGGCATTGGTTTTGAGTCAGTGGGTCACATGACATGGAATCTATTGAAAAAAAAAGCAGATTTTTCATTAAAATACTGATATAAATTAAAACGAGGACTAAAATTCAATATAAAGACGTGTGTCTCATTCAACCAGTGTAGGAAGACACTTCGGCATTGGTTTTGAGTCAATGGGTCACATGACATGGAATCTATTGAAAAAAAAGCTGATTTTTCATTAAAATACTGATATAAATTAAAACGAGGACTAAAATTCAATATAAAGACGTGTGTCTCATTCAACCACTGTAGGAAGACACTTCGGCATTGATTTCGAGTCAATGGGTCACATGACATGGAAGCTATTGAAAAGTTTTGCTGTGCTCATGCTGTGACTGAAATATTTACAAAACTTACACCATGGGCAACATCCGCCCCCTCAGACTGTACGTGCATGCTGATTGGACGGCTGGGAGCAGGCACGTACGCTACGCACGCAGCGTCAAATCGTTGTCGACCATGGCGGAATTTGTTCGACTTGACAGCAGCACAAGTAGACATACCATGGACAAAAGCATCACTCTTCCTCCTGACGAAATATTCCGCAATTTGGAGAACGCAAAGCGGTTCGCGATAGACATAGGTACCTGTGAATGTGAAAGTTTTCCTCATTTCTTCGGCTACTTTTGCTCGAACGAAGCTAATCTTTGTGGAGCAGCTTTGCCGCAGCCTTACACTGTGACAACACATGACTTTTAGTGAAAGTAAACAAGACAAAGCTAACGTTAGCGGCTTAAATACGCGTTTAATTACGCGTCGTTTGACAGCAAGCGTGTTTTACCCGTGAACGTGGACGTCTGCGGAGATTTGAGGGTTATCTTTACCTGATAAAACCAAGGCGTGCCAAACAACCTGGCCAACTTTGACAAGTACAGCAGCGTTGACGTTAGCTGCTAGCTAAGTTAGCTAATGTTTAGGGTGTTTTTTGGTCGCTGTTTAGCTAACGATACAGTTTCACAGTCCACAGAGCGTTAGCTTTAAGTCTGGATCTTAATCTACCTTGTATATTTTGTTATCTGACGGGTTTCTCAACGTTGTTTTGCTTTAACAGGTGGGTCTCTCACAAAGCTTGCCTACTACTCGACTGTACAACATAAAGTGGCCAAAGTTCGGTCTTTCGACAAAGCTACAAAGGTAAATATTGCTGTAAAAAACCTGTGGTGTCATGGGCATTGTGCTAAGCTTTCCTACATCACACACAGTGACCCTAACCCTATATTGCATGCACAGGGAAAAGGTCATATCTCCTGTTAACCTGCACTATCTTTATGTGAAAATACCACCACTAACTAACAGCTGTTATCTAGATGACCTAACACACACTACATGGAGTTTTCCTCCTCTGTTTCCATCCCAGGAAGCCGCCAGTGACAAGCTGTATGAAATATCCGTGCAGGAAGAGGTCACTGCCCGCCTGCACTTTATCAAGTTTGAAAATGCCTACATTGAAACATGCCTGGACTTCATCAAAGACCATCTGGTCAACACGGAAACCAAAGTCATCAAAGCCACAGGTGGAGGGGCACACAAGTTCAAAGAGCTCATTGAGAGGAAACTGGGACTCAAGTGAGTTTTTTTTTTTGTTGCTTTGGGTCTGATGCTGCACATTGTTGTACTGTAGAGACTGCATGCACTAACAAACACAGAAAGGGAAGGACATTTCTGGCATATTCTCGATGACTAAGTTGTCATTAACAATTGGCCTCTCCTCGTCCTGTAACTGTTTGGCACTGAAAGCAATATCCTGCCTTCTTCCTGCAAATCAGATTGAAACACAGGACAAATTTGATTGTTGAGGCGACCTTATTTTATTTTATTTAACTCTATTATGAAGACCGCTCTGGAAAACATCCACTTTTTATTGTTTTGGAAACTGTGACAGCTACTTTGCTGTCTAACCAAACATTGTGAAGCAACAGGGCAAAGCATATAATGATTGTCTTTACATTGTCTGCATCCATACTTTGGTGATTAAAGGGGAACATATCTGTGAAATTTTCCTTACGTATTTGTTTAGAATTAACCTGTCGATGTGGTTCTCCACACACAGCTTCTTGTTGTAGAAAAATGTAAATAACAAGTAATACTGATTGAAAAAAGGAGACTTAATGAGGATAAAACAGTCAGTTTAAATCATCTGTGTCCAGAGAAGAAGACTGAATTGACTCTTTCATTGTGGCAGAGTGGACAAAGAGGATGAGATGACTTGTCTCATCAAGGGCTGTAACTTCGTGCTGAGGAACATACCCCATGAGGCTTTCGTGTATGCCAAGCATGCCGACTCAGAGTTCCGCTTTCAGACGACTCAACCGGACATCTTCCCTTACCTGCTCGTAAACATCGGCTCAGGGGTGTCCATAGTCAAGGTAATAACTGATGAACTGAAGTGAGGAAAGGAGATCTCGCTGCTGAAGCATTTACAGTAGAGCTTACATGATTGGTTGATTAAACGAGTAGTAGTTGTAGTTAGTTAGTAGTTAAAAATTCAGTCATTGTTTAAGCAAATTATGAAGCAAAATCACTAATCATTCTCTCGTTTAATCATCGCCAGTGGGAGAAGTTGTTGCTATTTTTATGTTAACATCATATTAAACTAGAGCTACAATGTCTAGTCAGTTTTTCGATTAGCTGATTGAAAGACAAAATTATTTTCAACCTATTTTGATTCATTTTGAGTAATCTGTCATTTATTGTAGATAATGAAGAGTCTTTGGGTTTTAGACTGCTGGATGGACATATTAAGCGAATTTAAGATGTCACTTTGGACTCTGGGAAATCGTGATGAGCATTTCTTTTTCACATTGTATAGAAAAAATCGTTAATCTAGTAATCGTAATGTAAAAGAAAAGTCTTGAATACAGACTATATTGCTCATATCAGCTTGTAAACAGTGCACTCAGTACAGAGTCTGTTAGGTGGCGGAAAGCATATCAAAACAAACAATGGTGGTAGCCTTTTAAGAATATGTTTATTGTTTAACTCTTCAGTATCTTGGCTCCAATATATATTTTTAAAACCCTATCTGCTCCAAAAATCCAGTACAAGTTTGGCTCTCCAGACATAATTTGACCTCATTTTGGAGCTAGTAGGTTAAGGCGCTTACCCTTTAAATGAAATTATCTAGATTTGACTGCGAGTGATGTCTTTAGCTGCTGTGTAGTATAGAGTCTATAAAAATGACTGACGTAGTAAAACTGCATCATGTGTTTACTGTTCAAAGATGGTCTTTTCCAGATGTCTAACATTTGTATAAACCAGGGTCTCTCCCTCTTTAACAGGTTGAATCAGAGGACAAATTTGAGCGAATAGGAGGAAGCTCGATAGGTGGAGGGACGTTCTGGGGCCTTGGAGCCTTGCTCACAAAAACAGAGGTATCATAAACAACTTCTACTGACAGACTGTAACAGCTGTTACGATTAAAGATGTCCTCAGTGTAATATTTTGTTCCCTAAAGCCTCGTGAACTGTACCCTTTATTCTTCTGTAGAGATTTGATGAGTTGCTACAGTTGGCTTCAAAAGGGCAGCACACCAGTGTTGACATGCTGGTCAAAGATATCTACGGAGGATCTTACAGCTCTTTGGGCTTGACTGGAGATCTTATTGCGAGTAGTTTTGGAAAGTCTGCGACTGCTGACAAAGGTGACACATGGACACATTCACTTTTTTGTTGTGGCTGCCCTGTAGCGTTACTGTATATATGTATCTATCCAGGATAATAAAAGACTGTACACACTTATAACTCTCTTCTGAATTGCAGAGTTCTCTAAAGAAGATATGGCCAAGAGTCTACTCCATATGATCAGCAACGACATCGGGCAGCTGGCCTGTCTGTATGCGAAGCTCCACAACCTGTCCAGAGTTTACTTTGGAGGCTTCTTCATCAGAGGACACCCTGTCACCATGCACACAATCACCTACAGCATCAACTTCTTCACCAAGGCAAGGACACATCCTCTTAGTGCTCTGCAAGCCTTCCTAAATGTCTGTTTTTTTTCTCATTCTCACTGATAAATCTCAGTTTAATCCTGAACTTTGTTTGTTGTGCTGAACTTGACAGTGTCCCACCTCCAACCCAGATTTTGTTTTGTTTTTTTCAGGGTGAAGTTCAGGCCTTGTTTCTAAGACATGAAGGTTATCTGGGAGCCATTGGAGCATTTCTTAAAGGAGCAGAGGAGGACAGTAAGGAAAAACTTAAAAATTCAAATTATTTTGCTCAGTTTGATGTCAACAGGGCCGCTGTATGTATCGATGAATATTAGGCTGAAAGATATGAATGTCATTCAACAGTCTGTGAAGGAAAAGTATTTGAAAATGTCTCTTTTTGAAAACAATGTGTCTTTTATGTGAAACTATTCGCTGTAGCTTTCACACACATTATGAAACTCCTCCCTCACACATTGAGCTCCCTGGAAACTTGTAGTCTTACAGGAAGCAGATTCCTGTATGTTTTCACTAATGTCAGGTATGAATAAAATCTCCAGACTTCAGTTGTGAAACCACTGAACCTTCTTTGCCAAGAGAAGATGTATGAGATACTTTTCCTAAGTCAGTGTATCACCTACAGCAGATGGCGGCCCCCAGGGTGGAGAGCAATGTTTGGCTGTGGACGAGGGCAGTAGCAAAATGTTACTCAGACACCCTCTAAAAAGGCTTCTAAAATACATTATCAATGAACATTTATGCTATATTTAGAATATTTTCACTACTTTACCTAGAAAGCTCAGTCCAGTGGGAGAATAGTGCCGTTATATCTGTCTATGTATCTAAAGCCACCAGACTCCTTTAACAAAAACAGTCATTTTACCTCGAGGAACTCAGGAGTTGGTGGTCTACTGCTGCCTCAACCAGTTGACTTACCCTTACATTTTAAAACATGGAAAATCACCTTAAAAAATGTAGACTATCTCTTTAACTAACCGCAATTGCAGAATATAGAAGAACTGATGTAGGTTATAATACTAGAGCATGAAGACAAACAACAGACTAAAATTAAGCAAAATAAATACAGTCAAAAAATATGAATGCTAGTCTTAAATATAATAAAAAACACTATAATGCAAATGTTACACCATACACTTATCATAATTCACTATCTTCTTCTCCTCTAGATCCAAACCAGTACAGTTGGGGGGAGAATTATGCAGGAAGCTCAGGCCTGATGAGCGTATCTCCAGATATGAACCCCATGCAGCGTGCACGCAGTGGGACGGTGAGTCTGCAGAGGAGCGAGTGATCGGATATAGTTGATTAATCGGCTTGAGTAATTTTTTTATGAAAAAGAAGTCAAAATTCTTAAATGTGACTATTTTCTGGTTTCTTGACTCCTCTAAGTAAACTCAATATCTGTGAGCTTCTAATCTCCTTCATGGGATCACCGCTGTCTTTACTGAAGACTTCAACATCCTAAAGACATTCATTAATCTCTGAAAATCTTTTTTTCATCTCCTCTCCACACATTCCTCTGTCTACCTAACTCTCTCCTTCAGTTTCCCGTAAGTACCTCAGTCTGCTTCACTTGTGTGCCCTGGTTTGATGACGTGTGGCTCACAGCGCCTCGTTCTTCAGATGTCAACACGCCAATTAAGTATTTAGTCGTGTCAGGCATGAGAGAGTCCTGAGAGTTTTCTTTTAGCTCAGCTTTGATTTCGATGAAGAGCTTACTGCTGTTTTGTCCCTGCTGTGAAGATGGAAAAAAAAACAGTGTTTGATGTTTTTGAGTCTTTGGTGTGATACTTTGAGCATGCAGGCCTCCGTACTGTAGAGCATCAGGAGCTGTTAGCCTCCATTAGCATTAGCTGCCACTCTCACCACTGAATTTCCTGCTTCTTTCCTGGCTTTCATTAACTAGTTTTCATTAGTGCAAACTGTGTGATGCAGCACTGCAAATGAAGTATTAGTTCATCTTTGGGGACTTACTACTCAAGAAACCCTCTATTGATGTATAGTCTTCAATTGACTTCCTCTAATGGACTATTGATTGTGTCCCACAATTAATGAATCTGTTTGCTTCCTCTGGCTTTTAGGATTAAATCGTGCTAGAACATTCCTCCTCTTTCTTCCTCTCTGCTTTTTTGTTGTCTTACTAACCACGTGAAATCTACCACTGTGTTGCTGAGAAAAGGCTGTTACCGTTAAATATATTCGAGAATAAAAGTTTTAAGAGTGATAGCTGGATTTGGCTTTGATGTTTGAGGAGCTGGAAGAAGCATTGTGCAGTTATGGAAAGACAGACAGCATGTGTCTTCTGTGTCTTTGTTGTGTCTAGTTTGACATGTTGGAGATGGATCGTCTGGAGAGGCAGCTGGTGAACCTGCCTCTGCTACAGGACCCTTCATCTTACATCCCCGACACCATGGATCTCACAGAGGACGCTCTGGCCCGTGAATACTGGCTCTACTGCTTCGAAGAGGCCCTAGATGGGGTAAGATGGCAGTTCATTTTTTTTTATACGATAGCAGAGTCTGAAATGAACAGGTAACTTTAGCATTGAGTGAGAGCGCTGCAGCTGTTACATGTGAAAATATCAAAAGAGGAGCAAGAGTAAGAGCAGAGACATCAGAGAAGCAGTGGGGGAAATCAGCGTGTAGAGCCAGAATATTACACATCTAAGGATTTATTCGCACGGGACTAGTATTACCTGGGGACCTCAACTAAGTCGTTATAATCGTGGGGGGCGTCTGTGATCTTAATCCTGTGTGAATCTGCCATGTTTGTGATTTGTAAACGTTAACATTTCAACGCATATTACCAACCATATGTCACCAAACAGTGGTCAATATTAGGCATGCCAGTGATTTGGGGTTGTATTTCCTTTTCAACAGCCATTTTCTGCTGTCAGACAATTAAACAAGTAGGAAATGTAATCGCGGCTCAAAATATGTAGAATAGCGGTCAACAGCTGTGCTTTGAGATCGGCTATATTGTCGTTTAAAATGAGTGACAGAAACATAGCTGATTACTGTTCTCGTTCACTCTGAGCAGGTGGTCAAGAGAGCCGTCGCGAGCCAGCCCGACATGCCGGAGGCAGCCGAGCGAGCCGAGAAGTTCCGCCAGAAATACAGACACAAGCTTGAGACGCTCCGCCATCAGCCTTTGTAAGGACTGTTTGTGTTTGACCCAAAGATTGCTTTAAGTAGACTAAACTTCAAGTCTTTTCTTCAACGTCTGCATTAGTTTCATGTCTTCGTACCTGCTGTAACTGCCCGAGTGTTTGTCGATGAAAAAGGGAAGATTTGATGTTGAATCTGTTTACTGCTTCTGTTTTGCTGTGCATAAGTATGTAAATGATTGATCAGATTAAACTGTGGTGATATCAGAATGATAAACACGAAGCTATCGATAAAATCAGCCAAAACGTAACACTGTATCAATCCACAAATACGAGCACCACGAGTGCTATGCATCCACTGCCCCCAGCCCCGTTGTGTGTCTGTTTTCTCTCTGGCTAATGTAGAGTGCTTCTCTTCTCACCTAGTGCTTATGGATCCCTCACTGTCAGAAGTCTGTTAGACACGAGGGAACACTGTTTAAACGAGTTCAACTTTCCTGATCCCTACTCTAAGGTCTGAGTGAAATCTATCAACCTACTCTGTCTTTTTTGTCTTCTTTTGTGTGTGCTACACAGCCGGTTCGGCCCTCACTGATCACATTTGCCAACTTCTTACAATGTTATGTTTTCATACAGGCTTCATTTATTTCCACCTCATCAATTCAGCCTAGAATCATTATTCTCTAACATATTTTGATGTCTTGCTTTTTGTTTTACATCTCTGAAAGCTTACCAGTCTTTTATCCTATTTAAACTTGCTGTTTCGTATCTCTTCTCTCTTTTAGATCAAACAGAATGAGAACGACCTCGCCCTCAAGTACTACCAGAAGGCAGTGAAGTCCTTGGAGGAGCTGAGCTGGGAGGAGAGACAGTTCGCCCTAGTCAGGGGCGTCCTGGCCGGAAATGTATTCGACTGGGGAGCCAAGGCCGTGTCAGAGTGAGTGGAGTTAATGGAGTTTATATCCTGCTCTGCTGGATTGTGGGCAGTGGGAGAGAGGCTCTGGTTGTATATTGTAGTTTCGTGCTGCAACAGATTTGAACTGGGAGTTTTTCATTTCACTGCTGTGGTAACTTATTGGCAGTGTTACATTGCTTTGATAAGTTAGCGACCCTGAGGCAAAATAGATTCAAAGTAAACCGAATAAAAAAATCTATTCACGAACCTCAGAAATGTCTATCATTCATCCAGACAAAGAATGGAACAGCATCCCGACGATTCGTTAAGATTATTTTAAGTTTTTGTTGCCATTTGAAGATTTGAGTAAGTCTGTTCACAGGGAATCACAGTGATCTTATCTTGTGATGGCCAAAAAGGTCAGCTATGGCCAGAAATGCTCTTGTTATCTACAGGATGCGCTGCAGAGGCAGATAAATGTTGGTTTCAGTCTGAATATTTGGTAAGTTTGATGTTTTGATTTTCATCCTGTGATCTGAAATGTCTCACTTTTGCATATTTTCTTTTTGATGTCATGCAGCGTCCTTGAATCTGATCCTGAGTTTGGGTTTGAGCAGGCAAAACGACAGCTGGAAGGTATCTTCTCTTCTTTTTCTCTTCTTTTTTTGTTTATTATTTGTTTATTTGTTGATACCACATGACACACTGACAGGCATCAGATTTGCTTGTTTGTTTTTCTTTTTTCTTTAAAGGCCCCATATTGTTGGAACTGAGACTTCCATGTCTTCTCTGATTATAAAGCACTTCTAGGTGAAGGGCCGGGTATCGTACTTAGATACTTTTATGGCACCGACCTAAGGAGTTCAATTTCATCAGCGTCATTGAGCCAATAAGCATGCAGCAAGCATTGGCTGTCTCGAGGCATGCAGGAAAAAGACCAGGTTGCACCCAGAGACGGGGCTCACCACGTGCATTTGTAATGTAATCTTTTGTTAAAACAGATTTCATAAAATTGGTACTGAAACAGTATCGTTCAGGAACCGGTATCGAAGTCAAAGTATCGCTATGGAAACCTTTCACACAGCCAATATTCACACGGTGCGTTCAAACCAGCCATCAGGACTTCTGTAAGGTTTTGATGTCACGACAGTCACATCCCTTAGCCACTCGCCCAGCTCGCTCATGGTTTGCAAAAAAATGACGGCAAAACCAATGTGAGAACACGACGGGCTGTCCCTGCTCAGGCCTGTGAGAGCTGACCAATCAGAGCAGACTGGGGTTTTTGGTAGCGAGGCCTTAAAGAGACAGGAGCTAAAACAAAGCCTTCAGACAGAGAGACACTGAAGCATGTAAACATTTTCTAGTAGAAGCCAAAAATAAAAGTAAGAACCTGAAAATGAGCATTATATTGAACCTTTTAATGCCTTTTTAATGCAACAATAATTAAATAAAATATTGAGAGACTTATAGAACAGACAGATGTGGCACCTCCAAATGATTGTTTCCTTTTTTCTCCTCAGAGCGACCGTGGCTTGTCGATTCCTATGACCAGTGGCTTGAGAGACTAAAGGTCAGTCTCTTTTCTCTGGTCATATTATACGCAGAGAGAAAACACAGATAACAGCTTTGTAGAGCTCATTAGTAATATTTCATATCCTTGCGAAAGTGTTTCTGTGTTATGTCCTCGTGATGATTAGTGCTTGAAAACAATCCATCCTGGTTTTCTCTTGCAGGGTCCTCCTCATAAGTGTGCCTTGTTTTTCGTAGATAATAGTGGAGTAGACATCATTCTAGGGGTGATTCCCTTTGTCAGAGAGCTTCTCTCTCGAGGAACAGAGGTAAGGAACTATAACAACAACATCTCAATTAATAAATATTTGTTAAATGTTAATCTAACTCTTCTATCCGTCTGCCTTTAGGTTGTGTTGGCCAGCAACTCCGGTCCAGCTTTGAATGACGTAACGAACGGTGAACTGCAAATACTGACTGAAAGAATCGCTGCTATGGATCCAGTGATTCAGTGAGTTACTGCCCTTTTCACATTATTATATAATTATCTTTCCTTTGTGACTTCTTAAGGTAATTTTCTATGTCTGACCTCCTGAGTTCACACTCTAAAAGCTTTTTAAAACAGATGAAGATGATGTTCAGTGAACTGTGGTCTGTGTGATTTGTAGGGCCGGTCTGAGGGAGGACAGGTTGACGTTGGTCCAGAGTGGTTCCAGTTCACCCTGCCTGGATCTGAGGTTGGTTATTTGGCAATTTTACACTAGACATTTTTAAATGGGGGTATTATTCAGCCTGTCTAAAAGTCAGCAATACAGTTTAGCTCCCAGCTTACAATGTATTTTGCATCCTTCATCCCTTTCCCACTTTTCAAACTATTCATACTACTTTCAACTTTTATATTTCGATTTATTCTTTAAGCCACAAACTCGGACTATTCAGACACTTGTATAACTCTTCACACTTCTTCAGCTGCTTCTCCATTCAAATTCAAGCCACCAGTGCAGTTTAGCTCCCAGCTTATCGTATATTTTATATCCTTCAACCTATTTCCAACTTTCCAACCATTTACGGTCCTTTCAGCTGCTACTTCAAAAAATTAAAGCCAGCAATTACATTTAGCATAAGCCTTTAAAAACCTAAAAAGATTCCACATCTTTCATATTGGTATAATTCAACTTTTGGAGCCAGCAATGCAGTTTAGCTTCAGCTTTTCAACATCCAGCATTCATACTGCAGTTTCTCCAGAAATTGCCTTCTCTATTTTTCTATTTTTTTTATTGTAGATAATTACACTTTCATCCTTTCGTAGATGCAATATAAGACATCCTAGTGGGTGGGATGAGTTCGTGCTGGACATTTACACTTTTAAAAGCCAGAACTCTAAGAACCTGATGGAGAATTTATCAGATGCATTATTGTCATTTATTGTAGCCAAAATGTTAACACATTATATTCTCTGCCTAGCCGTCTGGACAAAGTGCTGGCGATGGTGGTGCGGGAGCGACAGACCGACCTGGTGATCATTGAGGGAATGGGCCGAGCCATTCACACCAACTACTACGCCATGCTCAGCTGCGAGAGCCTCAAGATGGCCGTCATCAAGAACTCGTGGCTGGCCGACAGGCTGGGAGGAAAGCTGTTTAGCGTGGTCTTCAAGTACGAGGTGCCGGCTGGAAAACCCAGTCAGGGCTCTGCAGCGGTGACGCCCTCATGAGCCCGACAGAGCTCGAGTTTGAGCAGGACAGAACGCCGAAGTCGAGCAGCCAGAAAGGATCAACTGGAGCTCTGAATGTAAGGATGGTGATTGTATACTGCCACTGAGTGAAAGACTGATTGCAAAGCTGATTGTAAAATTGAGGCAGAGTTTTTAAGGTGATCATTAACAGGGAGACTTTATGTTTAATTTTGACACACTGTTGATTTTAGTGCCGGTTTCATGAACATGGTTTACAATGCTTTCTCGCAGGTCTCTGTTCACCATCCTGTTCAATCACTTAGTTTGCTTCCGTCATCCAGTTTTGTTTTCGTGGCTGTGTTCAGTAAACTTGAACAGACTGTTATGACAGATGAGACGTTCAGCTTGCAGAAAAATGAATGAAAAACAAAAAGTTTATTTTGAGATGTTTTTGCATCAGTCATTGACACGCTGCCAACACACAACACTGAGCAGCCATATGGGCAAATTGTTTGGTTGGAGTGTGTTTGTGTGTTAAGAGAGCGAGAGCTGCAGCAGTAATTACAGCTTTCAGCGGTAACACTTCTAACATGAAGTGTATTTAATGTGCCTTGAGGCTGATGTGATGAAAGCATCATTCACTTAGACTGCTTTTAATTTAAGGCAATCATACCACACAAAATATCTGCTTTTTGTTTCCCAGCAACCTCACGCCATAGTCTTGGGAGAATCCATGAGACTCCTTTTGTTTCATTACTGCCAGTGAATGATTTGAGATTTAAGAAATGAATCATTGTCACTGTCACTTGTGTAGCTGTTAAAAGTGGCGTCAGGGAAAAATCGTTTGATCAGTTGAGAGAAGCAGCACTTTATCACAAAAGAGATTTGGTCGTGTTCCTCCACAAGGTGGCAGTATTCTACTGTGACGTAGTTGCTCATGATATCTTTAAATCTTTTCCCAAGGTGCTTGGTGTCAAAAATTAACACTGCATATTTCAGGTTAAATATTCTGTCTCTGATCAAAAAAAGCATCACTTGGAAGTCGTTGTCACTGAGCTGTCCGTGGCACGAGTCCAGGGTTTCATTGTAACTAACCGGCATGTTCAAGTACAAGCTGTAATCCATCTCTAAATCAGAAATGCAATTGTTTGAAGGCAATAATACTGCAGCACGTAGTCGTAACGAACATCGAACACTGTGTGATTGTGAAGCGGTCGACTTATACCGGTGACTTCGTCGTAAATATCTGAATTCAAGGCAGGATCTGAATTTAAAAGCCTAAAATGTTTCTCCAAAGTTACAGCTGCTTGACATGTGGACTCACATTGCAATATTGTAATTGTCATTTGTACATACATGTGATATACAAGTGTGAGTGTGTGTGTATGTGTGTACATATATATAAATATATATATAGATATACATATATCTATATATATAATTGATTTGCCTCACTTCAGTTCAGCACACCAAGCACAACGTTTGTGTATTATTATCCTGACAATCAATTTTAATTAAATGGTGAAAACCTTTTTATTTTATTCTCGTTGTGTGTGTGCGTGTGTTCATTCCTCATGTGTCGGGTCAGGTTGCAGTCGTGTAGAGGGAATAAGGAAAGTTGAAAGTTGCCCCATATTAAAAAGCCGAACCTGCCCCCGGCGGTATAAAAGCTCGACACCCTGGTATGTGCTGGTTGATGCCTGCTGGGGAGCTGCGGGTTGATAATGCATGAGGACGCCTGGCAGGGGGTCCCCCTGCTTTCCCTCTCGCTCATCACTCTGACTGCCAAAACACATGCACACACATGCACATGCACATGCACACACACACACACACACACACACACACACACACACACACACACACACACACACACACACACCAGTTCTGCAAGATGCCCTGGTGGATTTCGTGACATCTATGTATGACGTACGTAAGGTCTGCCCTGGTTTTGCCTTTGTGTTTTTTAATAATATTCAGTGCAGGATTGTTTTCCTCCAGTATCAGTGCACTTATGGACAGATTATAAGATTATTAGGACTGTATGTTGTTCCTGCAGCTAGCTGGGTCTCTCAATTAAAACAAAACTAAACACATAACTAGTGTGGGCTCATGGGAGTTGTTGTCTTTACTGTTCGATAACCACCATCGCTGATGACAATCTTCAATTGTTTGAAACTTTTATTCACATTATGTTTCAGTCACGTTTGCTGACGTCCTTCCTGATTCTGTCCCTCAGGAGTTAAAGCGACAGGTGACCAGATGAAACACAGTTACCTTCCATGAAGACTCTGTGAAGAGCCGACTTGTTTCCTCGAACGACTCGAGGAAACAAGTCGGCTCTTCACAGAGTCTTCATGGATGACTTTGCAAACATTGTAAGCAGCCATTTTTGTCTCTTTTCCATCCTTGTATTATTAATGTCCATTTGTGTCTTTTTAAATATAATGTCACAGGATATAACATCCATTCGGTCAATGTACAAACGCAAATACTCTGTTTACTTGTGTACAAAAGACCAAAAAAGCATAGGAAAAGCTACTTTTTGAGGAGGACCTGTGGACCTGTGGACCTGTGGACCGGGCCTACGTCTTGATATATTATATATTTAATCGTTTTGTGTGTCCGTCAGTAATGTTTTGCAGCTGAACCACAACTCCCAGGTGTTGCACATGAACTCCAGTATTTAGTTCAGAACCACACCGACACTTGAATGCACAGAACACGGGCCCTCGTACAGTTTCAATAGACTCGTCTGTGCAGCTGCAGCGGGACTAAACATTTAACGCCTGGCTTTTTCACTGTCTACGTCTCTTAATTACAGGCAGGGCTGATAACACAGGCCCTGAGAAAACAGAGCAGCATTGACTGCAACTGTTTGCACAACACTAATTACTGTATTTACAGTAAACACTGATTTGAAAAGATGTTTTTTTCTTCAGCTTTGAATTCAGCACACTGAAGCTGAACCTTTTGTGGATTCTGACTAACAATAAACATCAATTTGATTGGACATGTGACCTTAAATGTACAATACGGTGCATTGTGTGTCACCTTTTTCTTTTTTAAAGTAAATACAGTAAATTCTTCTTGTGTCTCCGGGGGGAATTTGTCATAACTTCATCCTGACATCATTATTTACCAGTGATTTAAGCTTCTTTATGTGTGAGAAGGTCGGAGCTTACAGGACTGGGATGTTCAGATAATGTCAGGTATGTCATAAAAGGCTTAACTATAACTGGAAATAGGCCACATTCCTCTGGCTCTTACTATAATAGCTATTGCAGTGGTCACCGACCTTTTTCAACCGACACACCTGATGTTACACATCGATCCTGGATTTGTTGGCCACGGTTCGGACAGGTTTGCATCCTTGTTACTACCATTTATCCATAACTTTTAGCTCACTAGTGCGACTTCTCTGATGGCTTTCAATAGTTTTCATGTACTCAGTCTCAGCAGGTGGTGTGCAGGTGTTACTGGAGGACGTATTCGGATCCTTTCTTTTATTAAATGCACTAATACCAAAGCGTTAAAATACTCTGTTATAAGTAAAAGTGCACTGAAAATTAGGGATGGGACAATATACAGTAAGATTTATTTGCAAGCACAATAAAAAAAAACACTCCTTGTGACTTGAGTTTAATTTTGGATTGACTGTTCCCTAAAAAAAGATGTGTCCTGTCTGTGATGCAGTAAAAATATTTGTTTCTTATGTACTACTATGTTTTGTTGTCAAGATATTTTGATGATTATTGGGATGATATCATGAATCAAAATGACATAAATCGTCATTGTCACGATTTTAATGTTGTAGTTTGTTACCTCCAACAAGGAGGTGATGTTTTCGCTCATGTCTGTTTGGTGATTGGTTTGTGTGTTTGTCAGCAGGATTACATAAAAACTGCTGAACGGATTTCCACCACACTCGGCTTGAGGACGGGTCTCAGCCCAGAATAGACCCAGTTAACTTTTGGTGCGGATCTGGACAAAGGGACAGATCCAGGAATCAGGTGTATTTAGGTGGCTGGTATCTACGAGCGAGTGCAACTCAATGCAGATAAAGGGGACTGTTGGGCCTTGATGGAGGTATGCGCTCTACTGAATGCTATTCTAGTTAAAATAATTAAACAATTTAATAGTAATGCAGCAAAATCTTCACCTTAAGATGAAACCATTAAATGTTTTTACATGAAAAATGACAGTATTTCAGTAAATGCACTTAGTTACAGGACGGTGGAAGGTTTCTCCTCTTCTGTGCAGCAGGTATAATTCATGGCTGGTGTTTATTTTCCTCCCACACTTAAATACATATGGATTTCTACTTTTTCACCCAGAATCTGAACTTTTAAATTTTTTTTTAAATAAGTTGAGCTGCTCCACAATGTTTCCACAAACCCCTGGGTGAAAAAATCACTGATCTACAGCTACTAGAATACTGGATTAACCTGCAGCGATGGTTCACAGTTGGCAGAATCCGTCTTGGCAGAATCCAGACCTGTGAGAATACAGAAGTCAAAAAACATTTTTTTGATTCCAGCATGTGTGCCACTGACACCACCTCCCACCAGGATCTCAGTCTCACAGGAGGCACACAGCAGCAACAGGGGGTCCCATTCAAATGCCATCTCGTAACTTCACAGAGGTGTTGATATCTTGCTCAAAATTTGCCTGACAGAGTGTGTAATCATGAAGCAATATGTGGAAATCTCAACTTGGAATGGAAACCAAAAAAAGTGCTTTATTAATGTGCTTTAGATGGATACAAGTGTGTATTATATGCTGTATGTAACTATTTCAACACAGTTTGCTTGTTTGAACATACGTGAATTCGCTCAAGTCGAAAAATTGGACCCTTTTCAAATGTAAGATGTTGGGAGCACATTTCTAAAAAGGCATTTTAAATGTTTAGCCTGTTATCTTCCTTCAGCAGACTCGGTCCCTCTGTGCAACACTCACACTTTCACTAAGTGGCTTGTCAGCATTGTTTGTATTCACACCAAATGACTATAAAGCTCGTTCATTGCTCTCAATAACGCCAACAAGCCATTTTTCAAAGGCTGACACGCACAAAAAAAATAAGAGACTAAAAACTCTAAATGTCAACCAATTCCCTCGAGTGATTTACAAACAATCATTCTGCGAATATACAGCATTAAATCTGTCCACACACAACAGGCTCATAGTGTAGACTTACAATTAATCTTGCCGGCGCTCTGCAGTCAATTGACTTTGTAACATCAAGAAAAGAACAGGCCATGAAAAATGTAGCTGCAGAGTTTCACTGCAGAGGATATCCAACAAAGTTACTCTGAAGGTTTCTGTGGCTGTATACTTTTTAAGAAGAGCGTGTTTCATGTCAGGTGCAACCATATATTTAAGTAATACACAGGAATAAACATCAAGTCACCAGATTTTGGACGCCGGCTGCAGGGATTTGCTCCCATTCAGCCACAAGAGCACAGATATTGTATTCAAAGTCGGAGCTAGCATTAAGGACGCTGAGGTGTTTATCTGTTTAAATTCTGAATTTAAGGTTTTAGCTAATGATTTTTATTTCATGAAGTCTCAAAGACCTTCATGCTGGGAAACAAAAATCAGCAGAAGGTATAACTTAACAGCTAACTAAATGAATAAAATATTAAACATCTCAGTGGTTCAGAGACCTTCTTTCTGGGTTTTCTGGTCCAGAATTTCTGAATGAAGGAATGAACTTGTGACCTCAGCATTTCTATAATCCTTTCTAAGGCGCTTGTTGGACCGGCTCTGTCAGGGCTCTATGGTGACCAATCAATGTCTTCCACTCTGAACAGGGAAAACTCATGCAGGTGTGCAGTTCAAGATGTTCAAAAAGTCAAAAGTCTTTGTCGGACTGCCACCACAAGGTCTTAATGTCATCGAGAACATCAGTGTGTGCTGTTTAAAGGCATTAAAGGCAAACTACACTGAGGTTATACATCAAAGTCTGTCATTAGATCCTCGGCTCTGCTAATGGCTAGCGGCTACATTAGCTGATACTAGCATAATTCATCCGTTCGATGCTACAACCATCCTGGGATCACTCATTAGCTGCTACTCACTCATATAGGCCCCACTTACTTACTATAACTCACTCATTAGCCGAGACTAGCTATCTATAGCGCACTCAGTAGCAGCTACTAGCATGCTGTAACTCACTCATTAGCTGCTATTAGCATAATTTAGCCTTTAGCTGCTACTTATCTTATGTAACTCATTCCTTCCATTTACTCACTCATTAGCTACTGCTACTATACTGTAACTCGCACATTAGCTGCTATTAGCACGACTAACTAATTAGCCGCCACTTGCATAACTCACTCATTAGCCACTACTAGCATAACTCACCCGAATCCCCACTTGAACTGACTGCAATTGATTTGCATTGTGGGTAATGTAGGCGCCAGATTCGCTCAAGGAAAAAGATTTTCCGGGAAAAGATTTTTTCTAAAACTAAAACCATCCTGAGTCTGACAATGTTATAAGAGTGTAATGACACATCAGTGGAGAACTGGTTACAGACTATATATATATATCTATATATATATATATATATATATATCTATATATATATATATATATATATATATATATATATATATATATATATATATATATATATATATATATATATATATATAGGTCGACATTTGTCTAAACTAAAGTGAGTTCAGGAGATGATTTTCTTGGCATTTAAAGGTAATTCCCACCCGGTTAAAGCATTTTGTGCATTCAGATCTGGTGTCTGGCTGATGTGATGGGAACACTTCTGACAGCTGTGATAAAATCATGATGGATTAAACTCACACTGAAATACTAATGACAACACAAACTGACTCCTTCCTGTCTCACTCGCCCCTCCAAGTCAGTCAGTCAGCCAGCCAGCCGTGATGTGGACGCGCACTCGGGAGCGCGCCCTCGGAGCCGGCGGTGACTCTCCTCTTAAGAAGCAGGAGACGGTCCGGATGCTCGGCACATCCCGGGGCGCACGGAGGAGCGGACTACAGAGGTGCTGCTGCTGCTGCTGCTGCCGTGTGTCGGTCCTGTCCGCTGTCAGCCTGCAGCCTGTATGACTGAGCTGCTATTCAAACCGTAAACAACAACAACAAGAAAGGAAAAACAACAACAACAAACAAACAAACGCGGGTAAGGAATTATCTTTTTAACACTAATTGCGTGATTCCCAGTGTGCGCGCGGGGGCTGGTTATCAATGAAAAGCCCATTAGTGGCGTTTCTTTTGTGTCTTGGATGCGTTTGTGGTTTTTATCTGATGCTCTAATGAGTTTGCTGTGACTTTATGGTGATTTATGTTATTTAATATATTTCATTTTTGGGTTATTCATGAAGTATTTGTCTGTAGATCTCAGTTCTGAAGAGATTTTATGATTACGCGCATGATTTAGGCTGCATGCGCGCGTAAAAACGCACCAATAATGATGTCACAAAGCTTAATAACTTAATTAATGCACATTGTTCCCTCCCAGTATCACAGATTATATATATAAAAAAAGGCAGTTTGACTTGCAGAAAGAGTGTCGATCATCACCAGAGCAATCAGCAAAACATTAGATTTGGTTTTGATACCAGAGAAACTGAGTTAAATTGATAATCGGTTCAACTTTTGTGCCGGTGTTTCCTGCTGTCAGGCTTTAAACTCAGATCAACATCACAAAGGAATTTATTGGATGAATGGTGAAGAGAATCAGAAATGATTGCAGCGATTATCTCTTCCTGACAGCTCATTGTTGCTCCCTGCACACACACACCAAAGACAGTGTTAACAGTGTGTGTGTGGTGTGTATCTGTGTGTGTGTGTGTGTGTGTGTGAGAGACAGATAAAGGAAGGAAGGAAAGGAGGGAGGAGGGGGAGGAGGAAAGAGAGAGATTAAAGTTGGGAGTCTCAGTGTGACACCGTGCAATTAAAAAGTGGAACATGCTGCAGAGCACCAAATATTTGTGGACTCACATTAACGAGTTGATGTTAATTAATTGCAAGTCGATCAGCAGGGAAGCATCAGACGTGATCAGGACCCCACAGTGAGTCGACCTCGGGGCCAAAACAAAGCTCGGGATGCGCTTTAATACCTGATAAAGACGAGACAACCCGAGGAGACGCTAACATTTGATGTTCGCGCGGAAATTAATTTAGTCTTTCCCCCCCAAAATGTGCATTTTTTACATAATTAGCTGACACACTTCAAGACTTCAAGTCTAGAACAAGGACTCAAACACCCTTTAGAGGAGCACTGTGTAGATCCAAACAGTAATAATGAGCCAATAACACAAACAAAGACGGCTCTCAGAAGAAAATAACGTCCCAGATAGCAGTTTTTGAAGCTAGAAAGGTGGCAGGGTCCGCCACATATAAACAAAGTAAAACAGTATGATGAAGGTCTTTCTCTTCTGATTAAAATGTCTTCCCCGAAATCTACATACTGCACCTTTAAACATCTTATTTTCGACACACAAACAATTTAATTTCTTTCATCCTGAGTTTGAGTTTCAGCCAAACAGCTACATCACTGAACACCCGCCCGGTCTCCTCCACCTTCACCGGCGGTGGTGGTGTTAAAGCTGGTGGCTGCATCTGTTTGATGGAGACTCTTTGAACACTGGCAGGCGGTCAGCCAGCGCTGCTCGCCGCCACCCGGAGGAGGGAGGAGAGAAAACTTTGGGCTCATATAATGCGTTTACATGCTTCACTTGATCGTCTCTAAACACGAGTGTTTCCCTCCCGCTGACCGGTCAAACTGTTCCCATGCACACACACACACAGACACACACAGACCCAGGTGTCCACATTTAACAAGTTGTGTTGCTGGTTTTTCAGAAGCCAAAGCTTTGTTGTTGTTGTGTGTTAGAGGGGATTCAGCTGGTGTCCTTATCTGCCACCAAATGAAAGATGCCACCGACACTTTGTTCTAATTAAGACGGGATAAATCCTCCCTCCGTCTCTCTCTCCTCTCTGTCCTCCCTCTCACAGCGTTACATCTTATTTTCTCCTTTCCTCTCAGTTTCTTCCTCCTCCTCCTCCTCCTCCTCCTCCTCCTCCTCCTCGTCCTCCTCCTCCTCCCTTTTGTCTCTCTCATTCTCCCTCCTCTCTGTGGGACGCCTCTTGCTCTGCTTCTGGTGCTGTTTGTGTCTCACAGCATTTTTGGATCCTGCCTCTATGTGGGTGTCTGGAGGAGGTTCCCCCCGCTGTGACTGAGCGAGTGTGTGTGTTTGTGTGCATGCATTGATTGTCACGGAGAGAAAGTGAGTGTGTGAATGTGAAGGAGATAAGGGGGGCCACGTCGCAGGATGTTACCATGCATCAGCGACAATGTTCTGGTTCTCGCCCCACATCTGTTGTTACCTGCGACCGAATTACCGGTGAATCATCGGGTGTCTCCCTGCTCTCTGCTCCGGCTCACTCGCTGACAGATGGACCTTCCTTATGGCTCTTGTTTTTTTGTTTTTTTATCACCCTGTGTCGCTTCCAGGGGCCTTTGCCATCCAATACACACCTAAAAGCTGCAAACCCTCCCAGTCGGTGCGTGAATCCCCAGTCCTGATATTGTTTTGCAAGAGGATTTCGGGAGACAAAGCACTTTTATATTGCTGAAGTCAGGTGCTATTGGCCCTTTAGGAAATGAAGTTTTATGGTGTTAACTGCAGCTTGGCAGGGGTGTTTATTACGCAGAGGCGTTGACTGGAGCTGTAATTTGGGCTGCTTGTTATTGAGCTGATATTTATGATAATTTTGTGGCGCAAACTCGACGTTTTTTACCCCGAAAATGAGAGAAATAAAAGTGTTTGCTAGTGCATCAAATGTTCAGCATTATTACCTGGAGATGAATGTCTCTGTTTGGAGCCCAGCTGAATTGTGTTTGTGACATATCTTTTTATTTGAGTCTATTACACTTAATCACGCACTTTCTTCTTATTATCTGTCACAGAACAGATACTTAAGCTGTTTGCTCGCTGAGCCGAGAAGCTGAAAGGAGATATTTAGTTTGTTCTTGTGGAGCTTCGCACGACCAAAAGTGACCTGTGATTTCTTTTTTCCCCCCCTTTTTTTTATTCCTTTAGTAGGATCATTTCTTTGGCTTTTACCCAAAGCAAACACATGACAGTACAGAGTTAACGTCAAATCAAAGCGGAAACACATTTTCTTCCCACCTTGCGTTTCCAAAGTGGTGTTAAGGCGAGCGGATTGTTTCAACAACACAGGACAAAACGTGAGTTCATTCGTTAATTTAGTCTCTAACGGACACGTGAAAGAAGATAGAAATGGTGCCAGGCTACATCGGAAGTCAGGCTTCATTTTCCAACGAGATTTTGTGCCCGACAATGGCAGACAGTGTGAGTGAAAGCGAGCTCTATATGTGCAATCAACATTCACTTCCTGATGGTACGTTAAAGCAAAAAACTTGTCTGTTGCTAGTTTAAGATAGACACCGTCCGCAATAACAAAAACGTAAAGTAACTCAACGAGATAAGACAAAACATCGAGACACGGGGCAACGTCTCAGTCCAAGGATCGTATGATCAACATCCTCAAAACAGAAAGATCAACAATCAATCTGTTTTGTTCGTACAGATCGATAGAAATGATCCCAACAACGGTTGCTACGCTTGTAAAACGTTTTAGCTGTTGTTCAGGTTGGAGTTAGTGAAGTTAAACAAATCTCTGGATGTGATGGAAAGAGAAAACCATGAATGCTGGGTTACTGGTGTATTTTTTTAACTGGGAGCAGAAACTTCCTGGAGAAAGTCACATGGATGAAACAAACAAGATTAAAAGTGATAATTGAGCTTTTTTTTCAAATGCTGGTATTTAGATTTTGTTACTTTTCGGCAGAGTCAAGCGAGCTGGTTCCATTGATTTTCAGTGTTAATGCTAAGCTAATTGCCTCTGGCTAAAGCTTATTATTCAACACATGCAGGTTTTGTACAATAACCAGACCAGATTCTCACAGTATCCTGGTGTATGATATTATACAATTATTATTATTATTGTCACTTACAATGACCCTTAAGGGAATGAAACAAAAGACTCAATTATAATCTCACACAAAAAACTGTCCTGACAGACATGAAACTCGATATAAACTGACTGATATATATTTTCTTCTAACACTAATATGTTAGAATTCATTACTTTATATAAGCAAACTTACAGTTTTCATGCAAAACCGCTCTACTGCTGAAACCCTGTGAACTCTGGAAAAGAAAGCACATTTCCCCAAATCCTGAACTTTTCCATTAAACCTTTAATCTCAGCATGCGGCCAAGAAGAAGAAGAAGAAGAAGAAGAAGAAAAGAAATCCTGAAGGTGGCCTCTGCCTGACATGACAGCTCTGCTCCGACAGCCTGTTTGTGGGGTCTTTGTTTGCTGGATCCTTATGGCCCCGCTGGTTGCTATGAGAGATAAAACAACAGGAGCAGATGGCTCCTGGAGGTTTGGTGTCCCAGCAGGTGAAAGCTAAGAGATGCACACGTACAGCAATTTAATACCGGGGGTCGCCTCCTGCTGCACCTCGCTGCTCTTTCCTCTCAAAGTGAAGTATATTTTTTATAACGCCGTGCTTTAGGGACTGACCGATTGATCACACGCTGGAGAGAGGTCTCTGATCTCATCACAGCTTAATCATCCAGCCCTCCGATAGTGCCCTCCTTTGCAAGATTATCTTTCACTTCATACTCATCTCGCTCCGCTCTGATCCACGTGTCCCCGGTGGCCGTCTCACACTGTACGCTGTGCTTATAAAAGCGTCTGGCGCACACACACACACACACACACACACACACACACACACACACACACACACACACATATATTGTGTTTTCTGCAGAATATCAACAATAATAAACCAATGTAAGGTTCCCTGCACCGGCTTCCTAAAGATGCAGAATTGATTTTGAGATTTCATTATGTTTTATATAGCTGCACATATTTTCTCTTCAGACGTCAATAAACTCGACATCACCACCTCGAGATCTGAGCGGCAGATCTTTAAATCCTGTCTGAGGTCAAAGTGAGACATAAAGTTGTCCCGCAGCTGTCGCGTTCCTTTTCAAAAAACGTTCAGTTATTTATTTGATGCTTTACGCTCGATTACGTCCGCGCTGTAAATTTCCCCCTGACATTGCGATTATCTTGAGGATGTCCTGAGACGACACACACCTTTTACAGCCCGCTGTGAACTCCAGAGTGTGTATGCTGGTGTGTGTCACTGCAATAACACACCTAGTGTTGTTTTATTTCTACCACTGCTTCCATTTTGCTGTTGCTCTGTTGGCTGTAAGGACATTTGATTGGCTGTAAAGTCACTGTGTTATTGATGCTGCGATAAAATTGTGAATGGATTTCTAATGTACAACATCTAAACCAGGATAATGTGCTATTTTAATGCAAGTCAACTTGGACTGGACTCGTTTATTTCACTGTTCACGTATTTGTTCGATTGGTAGATATTCGGTCTTTTTGGATTTGGATAATCGGATATAGGGTTTTTGTGTGTTTATTTGTTTGTTTTCTAAATATAGCCAATCAATACCTTGTTTAACTAAACACTCGGGGATCACAAACCTGCAGAAAACACACCAAACCTTTTTGGAAAATGTAGGGTCATGCTCAGCGCTCCCTCCTCCCCCTTACAGAGGCTTTGAATATTCGCTGCTGATTACTACGGAAGCTCCAGAGGCCCAAAATGGCATTCGGACGGCCATAAATTCAGAGTAGAGGGTCGTAACACTCTGTGGTTGGAGCTAGCCCGGCAGCTACTGTGACTTTTTTCTACTTTTGGCTACTTACCGCCACCTACTATGACAAAGCGAGCACAGAAAGACACAGAAACGATTAACGAGGTGCTGGATTATTTACACAGTATCATCATATGTGTATTTTAAACAAGATACTGATATTTCATTGTCAATACCAGTATTGATTAAAAAGATACATTTGTAGTCAAATTGAAGAAAACGTTTGCATAAATTCAGATGTCAGTTTTTCCTCCCTTATGTTTTTAAGTGGATGAAAACGAACATGAATCTCTTTAACGAGCACTAATTGAAGAATTTGCTGGATCGACATTGAGACTCTCAGCTCACGTTGGTTGCAGGAATAATTCAGTCCAGTGGTTCCCAAACTTTTTCTGTAGGTGACAACAATTTGAAGCCCCTCTACTCCTCGTCTTCTGCTTCCAAACTCCTTTAGAAATGACTTTAAACATTGAACTGCAAATGTAGTGTGACATCTTACTGATTAAAACTAAAAATAGACCAAGTCGTCTTTATAGTGGATGATATTAAAAGGAAGCATTGATCTAATGTTTTACGGTGAAACAGTCTTCACTGCTTTCAAAAGATTTTCTCAAAATCGCTTCCCACGTTTTCTTTGCAAGAAACACACTGAGGGTGAGATGTTCCTCGTCATGTTTTCTTGTCTTTCATTTGGTGTCGTCTCTTCACAGACTCGTCCAATCTCTGCAGAAGCATGCCTCATTCATTTAGCCTCACCCTGATATAACTCCAGGCCCTCCCTAGGGGTCGCGCCCCCTCACTTTGGGAACCACTGATTTAGTGCATCCAGTCCTCGGCTTCAGCAAATTATAATAAATCCTTGAAGTCAAACATTTATATAAAGGCTCTATATTTACTCTTAGAAGGTCACAACAGTGTCTCAACTTGAAAGCTCGGTTTCAAATCTTTATTATTTTTCTACAACAATGAATATTTATGACTGAATAAACTAAATTTAAAGTTAAAACTCGGCATCCTTGAGGATTATTTATGAAGAGTTCAACATTCAAAACATCTCCGAATCTGCTTCTGTAGGACTGTGTGGAAACTGCTCCACGTTTCTGTCATCAGACTGTGATTTAAATATTGTTAAATCCTGACTCATGCACAGAAATACGTGACATCATGTCTCCAACAGCGAGCAGATGAGCACAGACAGAGAAACATCTCCAGTGAAATAAGCACAACTTTGTAACTGGCGGATAAGTAGGTGATTGAATTTCACATGTTGGACTCTTTTAAAGCCATGAAATCTTAAGTCCAAACGATGACTCTTTCAGTGTTTCCGTACGGCGTCAGCGACTGTTTAAATGTTGCATTATCTCCAACTCGTCAGTTCCAGGCCACTTGTTTGGCCTCCCATCGCCTCAGTAGCAGATGCTCGCCCTGCTGTGCCCTGCCGACAACACACAGCCATGTATAATACGAGCTCTGGCAGGAGGCTGTGTTGTTCGCAGAGGTTGTTTATCACACACAAGAGACTGTGCTTAAAACCCGGAATGCCACCCAGAGTGCTCCATTATCGTCCCCATCCTGCGTCTCCTCAAAGGACCACCTGTTAGCGGCACATGAAAGTCTAAAAGAGGAAAACAGGGCACTGCTGTGCCGAGATACTCGGTCGCCCTCCATCTCCGCCCGCCGCCTCTTTTCTCATGACAGGTCTATTCAGGCTTTAGATTTGATGGGGTTGACGCATGGTGCCTTCTGTTTCTATGGACGTGTCGCATCTTTCTTTTATGTCTGGAAAATTAATTTTTCAAAGGGTCATGTCGATGTGCTGTCGCTGCTATTATCTCCACCTCGGTTGATTCTTCTCCGGCTCTGTTGCTGCAGACACTTAGAGTGTTAATCCTTATTGAGATAAGCAGGTACAAGCAAGAAATGGTTGGGTCTGTTTTGTTATCTCTTGAGAAAAGAGAAAAAAAAAATCTCCCGGATCTCGTTCACATTCAAGGAATATCCCACCAAAGATCCACCTCATTATTTGATCATTAATCTGCTGATTATTTTCACGATAAATCAATGAATCCTTTAGTCTATAAAATGCCAAAACATTGTGAAAAATGCTAATCACAATCTACCAGAGCCCAAAGTGACATGTTCAGATCGCTCTTTATGTTCAACCAACAGTCCAAAACCAAAAAACTCTGCATTTACTGTCATAAATGACAAAGAAAAGTAGCAAATCCTCACATTTTGGCATTGGCTCTGTCCAAAAGCACCTCTAAAGCTCTCAAATCAACACATTTTATTCTTGTTTGTTTAATTTCCACGAAATAACAAAACATGAAAATGACACGTTGTGGTTTTACGGGAGGTTTTGTGCAGGACTTTGTTTTCAGACAGTCTCTCCTAGAAGACATTCACAGCATTGCACTCGCTTGTTCACACGAGAAGTGACAGAAATAGCTGTGTAACAAATGAAAAAAAAGAGCGAGGAGGGAAGTTCAAACCCAGCTTCACTTTCTCCTCCTCCTCACACCTGATCAGTCGCTGCATAAAGTGGGTGACAATGTTGGTTTGTGTGTTTCAGAAAGTTACACTACCACTGAATGTCGTGGTGAGGAGGTTTCTGAAGCTGCTGGACCATCGAAACATTTCACAGTCTCGTTTTTTGGAGATGGTTAATCTTCATGTGTCATGTTTTACTTTCCACTTCCTGTCTTTGTCTGTTTCCCAGCCCTTTTTCTGTGTACTCCTGTGTTTCGTGTCTTCATTGGCTCTTGTGTATTTCAGTCTGTGGTTTTCCTTTACTCTGCGTTGGCTTGTCTGTTTTCATCCTAGTGTTCCTGTGCCTGTATTCCCCAGTCGTCGTATGTCCTCTGTCTTCCCTTATTGTCCTCCATGGTTTCTGGTTTGTCCTCAGTTTTGTTTTTCTCTTTAGTTTTTTCTTGGACTTTCCTTTGCCTGCATTTTGGATTTTTGGACTTTGGACCTTCCTGCCACTGTGTATCTTGCATTTGGGTCCATGTTTACTGTACAAACTTAAGATCATCTAACTCTCGGGAAGCAAGCAAACTAGCGTATCTTCCAAAGTGTTGAACCGTTCCTTCAATAGATATCTATCAAAGCCTCATGTGACGTGACCCTCTATCTCCACTGCCTCACCCAGAGTCCACTTCGGATTGTTTTCTTATTAAATGACCCCTTTGGTCGTACGAGGTCCAGACCACTCTGCAGCAGCAGCACCTCATGTGTCAAGCAGACAGAGTGTAATCCCAGCTAAACAGTTTGTGTGTGACACGGCCGACTGCCCTCCCCCCCCCCGACACTCTGAAGGCCTGTTTGGAGATAAAGGTCTCACCTCAGCAGCCAGCCTCACACTCTTGTTTGCAAACTGCACAGCTGGTCGAACTCCCAGAGGCCAGCCGACGCAGTCTGCCTCTAAATCCCCCCGGGGCGCCGCCTGCGCTCGCACTGCAAATTTCCCCCGACATCGGCAGCATCCTCTCCACCACCACACACGCACACAAATACACACAACCTTGGTCCTGTTTTTAGAAACAACTAAATAACCCAGTGTAAACCCAAGGGTGGGTGTTTTAAACTTGGTGCGTGTCAGCGTGATGAAAGAGCAGAGATCTTATCAACCTCCCCCAACGACACACACAACAAAACACAACACACACACACCATCACCAGCAGCTCAATACTTCTCCCTCATTGATTTTCTGTATGCTCCGCGCCGCCGTTTGTCTTTTAACACAAAGGAGTCGCCTGCCACAGCGCCATAATGTGAGTGTGTGTCGATGGATTGTCGCAGCGTTTGAAAGTGGACGACCAAACAAACCAGATCCTATTTAGAAACAACAGCATGACCTGTCATCTGACATGACACAAGGAGAACTGGTGTTCACTTATCTGGTGTGTAGTGCAAGGAATGAAGACGGCAAAAAATTGGACACTTTATTGATTTTATATCAAATATAGAGTTTTAGTGGAATAGTATTGTATCTATATGATCATCATGGAGTTTTCTATCCGTTGAGTTTGCTTTGTTTTCTTACTGTTTCCCCCTTTGCCAACACTAAAATCTACTTAGTGTCGGCCAGAATCTGAATATTTGAATCCTTATATGAATGATATTTGCTTGAAATCATTTAGATTTTGATCAGACAAAAAAAAAACTAACATATGTTGTCATTTAGGTGTTAGACGTGTTTTCACTGTGGTTGTGAAGTAGCGTGGGATCATGGGAGCCGCCGACCTCATTGTTGACCTAACCGGCCTTTGTGTGGGTTGCTAGGGCTAGGTGAGCCCAGGAAGAGGAAGAGGAGGTGGCCTATGACACTTCTTATCACCCAACTACAATGCAGTACTGAGTTCCCTCCCCAGACAGCTTAACAACCACTTACACCTGGGCTCACCTAGCCCTAGCAACCCACATGAAGGCCGGCTGGGTCAATGACCTGTAAGGACACTCCCACACAGTGGCCTCCAGTTAGTCAGAACTGAGGAAGCCTCTTGGATGAGAGGTGAAACATCTTCAACAAACTGAAACAAGTCCAGCTGCCTACGATACAGCACTTAGAAACATCCAGGTCATGGTCATTGTAGGTGCTGTATCGCAGGCAACTGGACTCGTTTCAAACTCTTGTTTCCTTTTTATAACCGCTCAAAATACACGTACAGCTGAATGACTGAACAAATAAACCTTTAGTGACATTAAATCACAATTTGAATTTCGCCTGACTTCACACTTTAATATATAAATAAAAAAAGGTGAAGTGCTTCCACTCCACACCGTCATTTTCTTCACGTTTGGACAAGCTGCCGGGCCTTTAATGCGGACACACAGAACCTCATATTTCAGTTCAGTCACACCTCACAGATATGTTGACTTTTGTAATGAAAGGTACGGTCGGACGGCTCTCGAGACCACTGAATAGGAGGTGATGAAGGATGTGCGCAGTGCAGTTTCTCATACTGAGTAAGGGGTGCAGGAATGAAGGCTGGGAAGTCATTTCTAAAAAGTGTCTGTCCGTCTCTTTATCGTCTCCTCAAACCCACCAAGTCCAGATAAATGGGCCCACTGAAGAGGCCGAGAGGGATGTCGTCTGAATTCGTAGGACGGGTGATGGAAGAAGGAAAACAGCAGGACAGATCACAAAAATGGAGGACTTGCGGGTTTAGATCAGGGCTTCTGCATCAGCATCAATTATGATGATGTACTCGATATAATCCTCCGAAACCACCGGATTGTTCTGTAGGTCCTGTATGAACAATCACTAGTGCCGCTTAAATCTACATTAAGTTTCAGCGTCAGTGATTTGAATCTGAATGTGAGCAGTACTGAGATGTATTTTCTCCTCCCAGCAGGTGGAGTTGTGCTTTACAGACAATGGCTCTCTCCTGGAGTCTTCTGCTGGCGTTCCTGTTTGCCACCCTGGTCCTGTCGCACAGCGCCGAGCCCGGAGCCCCTCACGGCAAGAGGAGACAGGGACAGACCTCAGCTGGTGGCAGCAACACCCTGCAGCACCCTCTGCAGGGCCTCCAGGGCCACCGCTACAGCAGGGAGCGCGGAGGTCACGGGGGCCAGGGTGCCCGCGGTGCCAAAGGAGGAGCCGGGCTGCTCTCCCACAGGCCCCTGCACCCCCTGGCCAGGCCTGAGGACGATGGGACGGGCCTGGAGAGTTTGAGCCCGGTGAGACTGGAGATGGGCCCGGGCAGGGACAGAGACAGAGCTCGAATGAGTATGAAGAGTCCGCAGCAGGCCCGGGACAACGACCTTCTGGGGACACGCAAAGGGAGGGGGCATGGACACGGGAATGGGCACGGACACCACTTTGAGCACAGGAGACAAGGGAGTCGGCACGAAAAGGGGCGGCATGGAAAAGGTGAGTCCAGTGATCCAAACATACAAAATATAGACCCCTGTCTGACTAATTATCCACTGCAGCAACAAGGAGCTAAAGGGATTTTTTTACAGAAGACGTTGTGACATATAACAGTAGTATCCCTTTCACACTGGATCCACAGACACCCACGAACACCTGGCTTTTGTCTTCAGTGGGAATGGGTACAATTTTCATTCACTCCAAGATCAAATGACTCTGCAGTAGTCACAGGTGTTTATCGGCTCCAGCTCCGACTGGCAGTGATGGAAACATGATTTAGTGCCGCTCTCTGCTCCGTTAACAGAGAGCAACAGTAGCTAACGTTATTTTAGGAAAGGAGTCTGCTAATATAAACTAAGTTCCACGAAGCACCTTTTACAGCAACATCTCTATCCATAGACAACGTCCTGCTTGGTGACTCCAGATAATTTACCATCCTCAGTGTGAAGAGTAACTAAATTGAAGTGTAACTAGTCTCTACAGTATAAATGGTCTGTGTGACACCTGTTGACAGTGAGGTCTGTCGATTATTCAGAATAAACGAGACCTTGTTTCTGGGAATTATTGTTGTTGAAAAAGCTGAAACCGTAGATTGGAAGGGTTTTTTGTTAAAATATGAAAAGTAAACTGGTTCCAAGTTTGTTAGAAAATGGTGCATTATGTAGTCATAACACATCCAAGTCAATTTGGGCGCCACCTGAGCCAAATTATTATAAAGATCAATCTGGAGAGAATCAGAACTAACTAAATGACAGATGGTTGTCATTAAGCCTTGTGGGTGTTGATTATTTATTATCTGCTCCAGCTTTTCCAACTTTTTGTACACAGATATGATAATAAAAATGGTCTGAAAGTATGTGAAACTGCCTCCCACAAACTGTAATATCTTCTCTTTTTGTCCGTCCTGTCTGTCCAGGGTTTCTGCCTGAACCCGAGCTCAGCTCTGCGTTTAGGGACAGAGATCTGTTCGACGATCCTCCCTCCTCCTCCTCCGCCGCCTCCCCCTCCTTCAGCGTGACCCCGCCCAGCGAAGCCCCCTCCCCCATCGCTGCCGTCTTTGGCTCCGGCTCCTCCATGGTTACCACGGTGATGAACGAGCATCCCCCAACGCTGCCCCCGGCCTCCACCAAACCCCAGGTAACCCCAACGAAACCCAAGTGCTTATTAAAGGCTGCGTCTGTTGTGGCTCAGTGTGATCCCAGTGTGCGGGGGAAGTAGAGCGAAAATGGGCCCCATTACTGCCGTTATGCCGCCGCAAACCTCATAGCTCATCTTGGAAATGACACTCTCTGCGGCGTGAACCTGAAAGTGCCGCTTGTGAAAAATATCCTCCAGCAGGCCAGACTCACTGGCTCTTGGTCACAGCGTGTGTATGATAAATATGGCCGCGTTTCTGTATAATAAAACGACGCCTCCGGGATCAGAACCACACAGTTCACATTTTCTATAACTACCTTCCTTTATTAGAAACCATGGCAGGGCAAAATGTATGCGAGCTTGGAGAGTCTTTTTTGTGCTCGTGGGCACATGCGCTGAAAAAACCTGCAGGAGTGCGTGGGGCACCACTCACCACCTGTCACACTCCCCCAGCGTGATGCTTCAACAGTATGCATAAACAGCATTTAAGAGAAAAAAAAGAGACTCGCACGTGTTTTCCCCAACCTCCTTTTATGCTGGAACCGGTACAAATGAGACTCTTTAAGACAAGATTGGCACCTGATATCAATAGATGTTGAGCCAGTGCCCACTTTGTCAAAGCGTTTTGTCACAGCTGCCGCTACAAACACCCAACAGCTTGTAGGGCGTTGGTGGGAAATAAAAGGCCGAAGTTACAGGATCACCCACATTGTTTGATTGACGTGTTGTTTTGTTGAGGACTGCAGCTCAAGACGACGCAGTACAGACGTCGCTGGATGTTTGTTTTAAAGGCACACTATGCAGGATTTGTCTGTTGCTGATGCATCGAGTGATTCTGAAGAAAGATTGTCGATTTTTGAGTCGTCAGATATTGATGCTTTGGGTTAAAGTGTCGGTGTTTGACAACAAAATAAAATAAAATAAGAAAATACAGATACAGACACTATAACACACATCTAGTGGGTCATTTACATTGTTTATTGAGGGGAAATCCTGCAGAGTATACCTCGAAAGAATCTGTTGTATTGAAGTCGACTTGAAACTTGCAATCGAGAACATGAACTCATTAGGAAACTGTTTACTGAGGGAATAAATCAAGCGAGAAGTAGGGTCATTTTCTCATAGGCTTACATACAATTGGATTTCTTTTTGAAACCGGTGGAGGACATTTGAAAGTTTGCAGGATTAAGGCACTTAATAATAGGCTCCTCTTTGCTCTGTCCGGTGTTCATACAGTCATTGATATCACACTCTTGCACTTCTTTAGCACCTGCTTGAGATTTTAAATTCACGGTGGCTCTGTTTGACTTCCCTGGTCCGTCTCTATGTTTGACGACTGTAGATTGGACTGTCAGTCTGTTTGGTCTTCGATGTCTGAGAGTCCAGCAGTCGTGAGTCTTTGCTTTTCAGAGCAGTCAGATATTATCGCACCACAGAAGGAAAAAAAAGCCTTCCCTAATCCTTGGTTCAGTGGCACGACCGTGCGGCAGGGCTTCTTAATTAATGTTCGATCTTCTGCTGATGGTTTAATGAGCAGCGGAGCACGAGCAGGTATCCCCCTGCAATTAATCTAATTGATATTTCCATATAGGCTCATTTCCTGAGGGCGATGGGAAACAAGTATGGATCTGTTTCCATGAGGATGTTGATTCTCATTTTTTGATGGATGTCTTTCAGGGACCAAATATTCCTCTGGAGACCTTTCAAAGTCCTGCTGACTTCATTAGACTGTCTAACATTTCTGTTTTGTTTCCTCTGTGTGAGTAAAAGAGACGGTGGCAACGTTTTTATGGCTTTTATCGTGGAAAGTTATGGCTGCTGAATCCACGGGGGGAGTTTTGTTTTACAGCAGTGTCATCACATACTTATCTGAGAGACATTATTTTACTGAGGCAGAATATTTGAGCTTATGATACTCATACCTTTATATGATTTTATGGATCAGTCCAAAGATACCCAGCTACTGACTTTAACTCTTAAGGGGGCTGCAGAGATTTAAACTGCTCATCAAATTTTTATTTTCTTGTTATTGGAACTACACTGAAACATACAAGACAATGAAAATATGGAAAAAGCGTGACTACTACAAACAAAATGGAGTCATTACACATCAGTGCTGGAGGTTAAGTGTTGGAGAAGTCAGTTCTTGCAATCACAATGCAATATATTTGTAATGACTTAAAGTCTAAAGCTCGAAATAGCAGCCTCACCCTGCATTGTTAAACATACCCCACAGTATGTAAGTGTTAGAAAGGAAGAGCAGTTTCCTGTACTGATAATTTTTCTATTCTTAGAGTCGTATTATCGCTGCCAGAGGGTGAAAAGAACATATCTTTGCTTGAGGGTAGTTTAAGAGTACAGATCATGGTGTCAGTGAAGTTTAAAGGGATTATCCCTTTGGGAGCATGAAAGTACTCAGCTAATTTTTTTGACAGTATGCTTTCTTGATGATCTGATATCAAGTGTGGTCTGCTGACGATTTGGCAAAAAGGTCTGTTTGAACAGAAAAAAGGTGGAGGAGTTTCTAAAATAGAAGGTGTTTATTCTCTGGGAAAAACAAAACATGTCTTTATTAGCTTTAGATTTGTTCTCATGTGGCTCTGATCAAAAGTACAAACTGACTTTAACATCAGAGGCTACAGTTTGCATCCTGTATCCCACCGACAGTCAATGATTGTTTTAGAGGTGAGCTATATATTGATTAATTGATTAGTCGTTTGAAGGAAGAATTGCTTTTCTTTGTGATTTATGACGGTAAATGAAAAATCTTTTGGGTTTGAAGCAATTTGAGGATGATGGTGATGAGCATTTTCACATTTTTGCTGCACAATTAGTCAAAGTAGTATCGTAATCCCAAGAAATTAAGATATACAACCTTTTTTTGATAAAGGCGATGAAGTACAGTAGCGCTGCAGAGACGTCCTGACGTTTGAATCTTGTTCTCCAGATGTAAGAACGTTTATTTGGTACAGAACGTCACATCAGTGATCAGTGAATAATGATTAGTAATTTCTAATTAAACGATTAGCCCTTGTTGTTTTGTTTCAACCGTGACCAAGATCTTTCTTGAACATTAAAGGAGCACTCTGTAGTTTTTGGGATGACATTTGAATCAGAAGACAAAGATCTTCACCGACTGATTGTTTTTATGCCTAAACAAACTAAAATAACAAACTCTCTTTGTTTTCATGGCTGAAGAAACTGAAAAAACAACCCGACCTTAAAGGACAACACAGTTTCATACTGTTTGGCGGACCCTACCACGGTGCCCCTTTAATCAAGGACTTTTAGTTGTGTCACAATGAGAACAGACAAGGTGGAAACACAGGAGAAAGTAGGTTGGCAGATCAGCTGCAGAACGTTTATCCAAAATAAACTACAGGAGCAGGATCAGGATCAGGCGAACAGAACAGAAAATCAGGAAGGGGGACAACACAACACAGACTCAACACAGACTCAACTAACGAGGGGATGCGGTGCAGGTGGAGAAGCACAGGTGAGGGTAATGAGAAAGGAAGGAGCTGATAGGCTGGGAAGAACGATGGCAGAAGGGCTGAGCCAACGAAGGTGATGCCGTGCAGGTGTGGAGGGAAAAGCAGAGCGAAAAACACCACGAAAAAACAGACAACACAAATAAAATGAAACTAAAAGTTGCTTCAACTAAATAATCACAAGCTGTTCAAGCTGTTTTTTTAACAGTCATATTGTTTTAGAAGTCAAACAGCCTTAGAATAATTTGACACTTTTAATCAAAGTCACTGGTTTACTTGAAATAAACATTGCATGTGTTTAATTATCTGACTAAAATACAGTACAGGAATAATAAAATGTCCACCCAGGACCGCTGTTGACTCGCAGGCTGCATTAGAAATAAAGCCTGCGGTTGTGTGTAATGAACCGCATGTTTAAATCCATACGTCTGTACGTTGTGTGTGCATTAACAGCACAAATGTTGGTGGTAAATATTTGTATTCCAGACTGTGGGCAGTCATGCTCTCTGTCACCAATCGATGGGTTTTTAAAGCTCTGCTGCTATCTCTGTCGACTCTGCGAGGGCATTTTATGAATCAATGAAGCGGCTCGGACTGCCGCTGCCTCTGCTCGTCGCAACACGAGTCCGACGTGTGAACCCCCCCGAACGTGTTTACTCGCAATGCTGATAGAAAAACACTGTCGACAAATCAAACCGCAGTCATCTGCTGCAGCTGTGGTTGTAATTGCAGTAACTGAACATTCATCTGAGGCGACAGAATTGATCTCTCTACAGCAGCTTATACGCTGGATTGAGTCAAACCTAGGATTAGTTTTTAATGCACATCTTCATATTCTGATCACAATTGTATTTGAATACATAAATAAAGCAGATATTTCACATATTACCATGGAGGCAGACCTTACACAGCATGCTGAGACATAATTGAAGCTGGGATTAGGTGTTTACAGATCTGCATATCAGCATGTTTGAGCTGCTCTGTGAGGATTTCTCACATAGAACGTATGCAAATGCTCCCGCTGAGATGTAGGGTTAGTCGTAAAATGTAAAGACTCGCTTCAATGTTATGTTTTCTTTCTCAGAGGTCTGGAAGAGGGAAAGGACAGGGAGAGGTGATGCCAACGTTGGACATGGCGCTCTTTGATTGGACAGACTACGAGGACATGAAACCTGTGGACACCTGGCCGTCGTCCAGGAAGAAAGGTCGGTAATTAGCTTTAATTGTAAATTTGCAACCGATTTTGATTTGAAAACAGGATACGTGGAAATAATCCATATCAAAATCAAATTATCCCTATTATATTAAAATATTTGAATATGTTTAAGTTGACAAAACTGTGTTTCTTTCCTGCTGCGGTAGACAAGAGGCGGAGTAAGAACCTCAGCAGTGGAAACGTGACTGTAGACGCCGACGCCATCGAGCCGTGTGACCACCACCTGGACTGTCTCCCAGGTCAGTCTGCATCCCACATGTCACCATACGACGCTGTGAGGCTACAAAATACAAAAGATTTACGTCATAAGATTCAATTATCATTATACAACGCAAGATTGTATAACAAACTTATTATGTGCAATAACTAGAAACTGTGGAAAAACGTAGAAAGAAGCTGATTCAGAAAATCCGTTTTCAGAGATGACAATGAGCACGACATTCCTTGTAGAAATGATCACTAATACTACTTTATTTTTTATTTTTCAGTATTTCTTATATATCATCTCAATTGAAATATCTGTTGAAAGTAATGTGCTTCTTCTGTTAAAGGTTCTTGTTGTGATCTGAGACAACACGAGTGCAAACCTCACAACAGAGGCCTCAACAACAAATGCTACGACGACTGCATGTGTGAGGAAGGTGAGTGAAGAAACTGTGCTACAGTGTTGAAACAGTGTCACGACAGCACAGTATCACATGACAAGGGGCACGGCTTGAAGGAAAAGTGCAACATTTTGGAAAATAGACTTGAGCGTATTGATACCACTGTCTTATCTGCAGCAAACATTTTTACACTGTGGTTTATATATATATATATATTAAACAAGCAAGATGAGCTGCTAATTAGTTCATTTTGTAACCTTCTGAGAAAGCTAAGCTAGCTGTTTCCCTCTGTTTCCAGTCTTCATATTAAAGCAGCTGCAACAAACTTTAATTTTCAGCTGATTTTGGCGGCCCCTCTGGACAGAGGCGGTAGAGTTTCCATCACCTCAACTCATAAAGACCTTAATCTGGCTAGCAGGTGTATTTGTTTTGGAAGAGAAATACCTCGAGACAGTCAGTTCATGATCGGGTTTGAATCCTTTCAGATCCAGTTGTCCTCTTCCTTTTATCGGAGGTCGACAGAGGATGACTTGTACTTTTCTTAGTGCTCTATCACTGTCCCTTTTAGCCTTTTTATTTTGTTCTTCATTCAAGTTTTTCCTTTCCCTTTGGCTTTCTTTTAATTGGCTAACATACTCACTGCAAAACTTTGCCTGGGCAAATGAAAACATGGGCTCTTTTTGTCTGCATACCCTGAATTGTTTTGGCTGATTTTCACGGGGACTCAAACATGGTGACTGTGGAAATAGCCAAACTTTAAGCTGATGGTCTTGTTTCCTTATGAAGGACATGCGTAGTGCATTTACCTCTCCATCAGACTCCACAACTTCACCTTTTAAAAGCAGTGCTCCACTCGGTGGCACTTTCAGCATCTGTGTAAGAGTTTACAGCAGCAGTTTGTCTCTTCATGTGCACTCGTGTTTCAGACACATTTCCCCAAGTCTCAGTGTTTATAATTAAGGTTTTTACAAAGTCATTGACTGGCGATGGGTAAGGGTCCCTGGAGTGGCCAATTAGTGGCAGACTGACGTGGTGGTAAACAGAAAACGTCCCAGTGTTAATAAATGTTGATTTTCATGTAAAATTGTTTTGAGTTAATAAACGCTGAGTTGATAGATCGTTCATGAGCTCCAGAGGCAGATTTCACTTCAGGGTTTGTTTTTTATTAAAATACATAAACGTGGCAAAAATCCCTCAGATGGGTTTAGAGTTGATTTTTTTACTCTTGGCGTCTATAACACTGCAGATGTCGCTGTTTATATGATCCAAACAGCCTGTAAAAACTTAAAGACTTACAGTTTATCTGAGTCATTGGACTTCCTGTATTTCACAGCACATTCACAGCTATCTGTTGAATCTGTTCAGATAACAGCTTATTTGTGATGTTTCAGGGTTTCGGTGTTACGCAAAATTCCACCGGAAGCGACGTGTGACCAGGAGGAGGGGTCGCTGCGTGGTACCGGAGTCGGTCAGCAGTGACCAGGGAGGCTTCATCACCATCTGAGAAGGAGGACAAGATGGAGGAGGTTGAAGGAGGATGAACAGGAAAAATGACCCCATGACAGAGTAGATAGTATCAGCCAAGACATCACATGACACCAGTAACAGATCAAGTGCTGAAAGGTGGCGACTTGCTGGTTTTAAAATCGATCCAACAGTGTAAATAACAGCATCTAGTCTGTTAAAACAAACTAACAGGTGACTTAACTGGATTTTTGTTTGAATGTTGCATTGTTGGATGAGCAGGGAACATCTTTAAGCACTTACTAGGTTCAGTTAAAATCCATACATCCGTTTTTAATTCAGTTTTGGTAACTCCAGCCTCACTACAGGATCATTTTTAAAGAAAACACGCAGAGGGGTCAGTCCACGATGACCTATTTTTTAGAAAAAGAGCTTTTTTTTGTCACTTTGCAGGGGACTGTGGAGGACTGGAAGTGCTAAAATCTAAAAATAAAAATAAATAAATGAATAAATTAAGATTCAGTAAATAAATTAAAATGCCATGAAATGCACCAAACATAATATTAAAAATAAATGTACGCATGAATTCATTTATAAAATGTTACATACATTTATATTTCTATTTGATTCAAACCGCCCAGGAGATTATGCTTTCACCCGCTAGTTTATTGGTTGGTTTGTGACCAGGATTACACAAAAACTACTGAATGGATTTCCACGAAACTTGGATGGACGATGAGTCTCGGCCGAGAATAGACCCCATTAACTTTTGGTGTGGATCTGGATAAAGGGACGGATCCAGGAATGTTTTTTCTCACTTTCTTTAACTTTGCGCTACAGGATGTTTTTCAACATTTTTCTTAAAGGGGACTGTTTGGCCTTGGCTGAGGTATGCGCTCTACTGAGTGCCATTCTAGTTGCTACCTTATTTACTTACTGCCAAATTAAAGCAGAACAATAATTTATGTCACATTTTATAATTTAAATAACGTCAAAATGTACTTTATTACTATTTTTGGTGCATTCATGAATATTAGCGTATTTATTGGTCCATTATTTCTTTATTTTTAGTTTTGGTACTTTCAGTCCTCCACAGAAAACATGACTGAGTGAAATTTGTAAACTTGTCATTGTTTATGTGTTTATGTTTACCACCATTATGGGGCCTGTTGATGATTTGGTTTCATTTTTTAATGAGTTGTGGAAAACCCTCTTTCTGATGTCTCTCACTGTTTTTTTTTCCTGCATCTGATTGTCTCCGTCTCTGCCGATCTGAGTCAAACAATGTTTACAAATCATTTTTAGTTTTGAATTACTGCTCGGAGTCCCTGATGGGAGACTTCAGGATCATACAAATGAGTCACGTAAGCTTCTCTTAAAATACTAAAATTACTTTGAAATAGTTTCTGTGTGAGTTCTCTGCTACATTTTATCCCTAAAAATCATTTGTAAATGCTTTTTGGACCCAGTCTGCCGTCCTGTATTGTAAATATGAGTGTGTTTGAATTGCCAACAACTTTTTGTTACATTGACACCACTTCTCTTGTATTTAACAGTAGAGTGATAAACAAAGATGCTTGTCTGACCTCCCTTTTACATGTCTTAATATATGTTTTATTTATACTGTACTTAAAAACATGTTTGTCTATATATTGTGTTTTTCTGTCTTTTTTTGTTTTCATGATTAAACACTTACTAGGATATTGTGTCCGTTGTCGTATTGGATTGGACAGAGTACTCATGAGTACTCGACAGACGCAGTGATGGTGGACGAAGTGCTCAGAGATAACAATAACTATTCATAAATAGACTCAATGATCTCATCACTGATGGTCTGCAGACTGTTTCACGACAAGTTAAAAGTTCCCTGAAGTACATTTAAAGGGTAACTCCACCAATTTTGCACATTAAAGTTTGTTTGCAGGTGTTTTATGAGTACTACGTTATGTGTGAAAAAGTGTTATAAAGCCTCTTGTGGCTCCAGAGGAAGCTGCATGTAATCTGATAAATTGCCTCCAGCGATGTCACTCAGTGGCTAAGATGCATTGTGGGTAATGTAGGCGCTAGGTTTTAAAAAGAAAGAAGACTGTGAAATAAAAAAGGTGATTTCTCTGGTTCTACGGTATCGATTTGGATAATTTGTTTTTAAATGGTCAGTCATGAGTCCAACAGTGTTATAGTTCAATGTAAGAACAGTGGACTGCTTTTCAAGACCTGGAGCCTACATCACCCACAATGCAACTTTGATCCAAAACGTGTAACTATCATAAACTTGATCCAATTAAAAAATCCTGCAGGCTTTTTGTCGAGGGAACCAGGGCGATGATATCTTTCAGGTTAACCTACAAAAACACGTCATCGCTACACCACTCTCTTTATGTAGTTGAGTACAAAGTACTACCCCTGCAATGTAGTGGAGTAGAAGTATAAAGAAGCATTACATTTTGTCGTTCAGTACAGCTCTGAAGTAACTGTAATGGGTTAATCTCTACCACTGGGTCAGAGCATGTGGCTGGACTGAGGACGTAAATGAGCATCAAGAGTTCTGCTCTCAGTAAAAGGTCTGCTTTTAAAATATTACTTCAGTAAAAGTGATATATACTAAGTAAGTATAAGCATAATCAAATTGCATAAAAACCTTAAATTTGTACCTAAGTACAGTACTTAAGTAAATGTACTTAAGTTACTTTCCACGGCTGGTTTAATATCTTGTTTCCTTCCTTCACTTTCTGCCTCAGAAGAATAAAAACCATCACTTTGCTTTTATGAGCTCCCATGTGACGTTTTCCTCGAACTGCTTTTGTCACATAAATTTATTCCAAACACGTAATCTTTTCTTGAGAAATGAGGATTTGGGAGTCAGTATTAAGAAGCCATCTATCTCCATATGATAAAAATGAAAGCCACAATCTTTGAAGCTCATTATCTCCAAACCACCCTGAACTGTGTCAGAACCTTTTAATGCAAAAGCTTACGACACATTAGAGCAAGTACAAGCAATAACATTCAGCACGTCTCTGTCCCGAACACACAAGGCCGCTGGAAATCTATCCGTATCAATATTTGATTAGATGGAGAAAGTGAGACTCATTTTTCTTTCCTAACCACCGGCTCAGTCGGACTGTGATTGTGCCATCCTGATTTACGGCCCTGGAATAAAAGCAGTAGTGATGTATTTTTAATACTTACCTCTGACAGAGTGCTCTGGTGGAGTGCCCTGTTGAAACCTGGCCAACAGCCAGCCGAGTGATAGATTACACGCAGCCACATCCCGGCAGAGCTGCAGCTTCACATCACAAACACAAAGGCACTTCTTACCTTTCTTAGGGCTTTCTTCGAGTAATTAATTACCAAAGTTTCTGTCTGAGCCCAAGTTTTCAAGATCAAGACACTCTCAGAAGGACACAGGTACGACAATGAGAGCAATTTACATACCAGTAAACACAGCTGCAGGAGGCTCTCTGCAGCTTCACAGACAATAAAACAGAACATAAAGCGTTTCACAAGAAGAAGGGCTGCAAATACTCATCATTTACATTACTGATTAATCTGATGATAATGTGCACGATACACTGAATAATAATTGTCTATAAAATGTCCAAAGTGACGTCTTCAAATTGCTTCTTTTGTCCAACCAACAGTCCAAAACCCAAAGACTCTTCACTTACCGTCATTAATGAAGAAGAAAAGCGACATTTATAAAAATTTAAGAGGATGAAACCATGAAAATGTAGTTATTATCTTCTCACCCACATGCTGACTGAAAGTGGAGTTTCGTAGTCCACAAAACATTTCTGGAGCTTCACAGGAAAACAGTGTCGCTGTGATTAGACATTTTCTTCCACCTTCTTCACTGCAGCTGCTAAACTAAAAGCATGCCGCCATGCAGTCGTGGCGCCGGGATATCGTTTTAGAAGTCAACGTCGACCACAGTTCAAGTCACAGCGGTGGATGTTTTTAAGGACGCCTGGAGACATTTTCAGCTGTTTTTATCACGTCAAAAGTGAGTGTTTTTGTGGGGAGACCTGCAGACATTTCCAGCCGCTGTTGTGGCGTCAAAACCAGGAAGACGGATCATCTTCAACCGTGATCGTGCCAACCAAAACAGGCATTTTAAGCCAAACTGTGATGTTTTTCTAACCCTAACCAAGTGTTTTTTGTGCCTAAAACTAATCAGAGGATAAGCAATGTGACAAGAGAAGAGAGGAATAGACAATTCAACCTGAACAAACGTTAGGTTGCGACATAAAGAAAGTTGTAACTTATCTGTGCTTTTACTTACTTAACTGACATTTCTTTCTGGCAGTTGGGTTGTGCACAAGCTTGGCGACATGTGAAGGGTGTAAATAGCATCTTTTCAGATCAGTTTTGGATCTCAGAGCTTCTGGAGACTTGGATTATGCCAGGCGGCCTGTTTTTTCTTCCCCCAGCTGTTTCTTCACGTTTTAAAACAAACCCCTCTCTACTTTAGTTGTTTAGGTAAACGCTGCATTGCTGTTTTACTGTGAAGCTCCAGAAATGTTCATTGACTATGAAACTTCACCTTTCCATCAGCATGAGGATGACATAATGTCTGAATTTTAATTTTGGGGGGGTGAACTTGTCCTTTAACACAATCTGTGCTCTGGCATCACATTTATTCGCTCTATCATCCACCTGTCAAGTCTGTCACAGCAGGTTAGGATGTAAAAAGGGACTTCTACTTGCAATCACATTATCTGCAGCAGTAATTGCTTTTTCCTCAGATGCTTAAAGACATTACACCTCAAATTAAATAACATGTCACACATTTGTCTCACTGCAATCTCATTTTGACACGCACATACATAAAAAAGCACATTCGGCACAGAGCATTAGACTCCTAAATTTGGCTCTGAAGTGTTTGAAAGCATAAATACTTCAATCAGAGAGAGAAATCATGTGTAGTGTGCATTCACAGAGGTCAGAGGTCACCAGGAGGTCAGGGTTCACGCTGGATGCGGGAGCTACAGGGGCCATCTGCCGTGCCCGAAGCACACAATGGCTCGTCTCCTTCAAGGTATAAGAGGACAGAGGCACGCAGGAATGAGTCAGACTCGCAGAAAAGAAATCACAAAGAAGACGTCCCACATTAGCATTTTAAAGACTTGGCCGCTGCGCTCGTCCTCTGTGTTTACAGTGTGTTCAGTCTGTTTAAACCCAGAGACTGAGGTCATTTTAGAGAAGCAACAGCGAGGAGGGCAAATGTAAATATTTCATGATTTTTGGGAATTTAGAAAAGTAAGAGATGAAGGGCCAAAAGTGAAAAGAAGATATGTTTATCTGTAATACTGTTTATATTATTTATGGGCACAAGAACAAGGACTTTGAGTGTGCAACTCCAGGCTTGATCTCGGAAATAACTCGAAGTTTCAAATGCATCTCAAGGTCTTCATCAATGTGTGGAATTTTGCCAACCTGATCTCCAGAATAAATTTTGCCTTCCATAAACCATGGTTACAACTCTTTATTTTAGTTCAATGCGGTGAACGGTTGAGGAAATGTTTGTGGACCAGCCAAACAACAGAGCGACCCATAGAGCTGCTGGTCACAAAAAAAAAAAGATCACAGATATAATACATTACTACACCATGTGTCCTATTTTCCTTGTTCGTTCATCATTATTATCAGTAAAGCTTTCCGTTCCTAAGATCTATCTGATCATCTGATTGCTTGTGTTTTTTGCCCCTGTGGACATAATTTGTGGGTTGTTGGTCTGTTTCCAGACCTCAAGCATCTTCTGAGTGAAATGTTACCAATAGAGATGATGGAAAATAAGATCCAAGAGGTCATAAATTGGACGTATTCTTTAATTGGCATTTACCACAAACTCTGATCTCTTTCTTCCAGTCATAGATGTGCAGCTGCAGTTGTGTGTCTCCCATGAAGAAGAGATACGTGACCACAAGACAATAAAAGATAAGATCAGAGGACACTGAATATTGTTTGACATGTTGAATTTCGTCTTGACTCTGGCACAAGACAGAAAAGTCGGAGCAGCGGGGTCACTTGAAATCAATAGCAGTCATCCTCTGGGGATCATGAATCTATGAATCTATATTAATTTCATGCTGCAGTGAGCAGCAGCTGTAAAGACAGATACTGTATCCTCAGTGGAACAAAGCGTTTGAAGGATGGATGGGCGAACATCTATCTGCATTTTCGAAATGCCACAGACGAGCTGACAGATACGGCACGACCGCAGAGCATCGGGCTGACAATGGTTACTTCAACGTCTAATTTAATCAACTGTGAGCTAAATCTGAATCAGTCCTATTCAATCTGTATGTGTTATAAACGTCTTTACTCACTCGAACCTAAACTAACCTTATTTCTGCTCAGAGGTCACTTATACTCCAGAAACAGTGAGAAAGTGTTCTTACTCACAACAGTGGCCTAAAGGGGAAGTTGCAGGGAACAGATTACATTATACATTAATCATTCATGCCACACACTTTCTGTTGGGAGACTGAACTTCACCAGTTTTTATTGATACTTACAGGGCTATAGTTCATGTCTACTGAGGCCACTTTGAAGAAATGTTGTGTATCTGCCTCAATGACTGTTTGATTAATAGGCAGAACACCAAAGCAAAAAAAAAAAAGGTGGTCAAGAGGTCAAACATAGATGTTTTTAGCATGCTAGCAGCACGGCTCAAGGGATGAAATGTTTATATCTCAGTTGGCCCACTGAAATATCTCAACAAGTATTGGATGGATTGCCATGACTTTATGTACAGACATTCATGATCCCCACAACATGGTAAATATTATATACATAGGACACCAAGAACTGCAAACAAGGGTAATGATGACTCTTACTATTATTCATTTTTGATACATGGAGGTTCTATATTTGCAAAACTTTCCTTGAGCCCAGAAAAGTAGCTTAAAAATCTGTGACATCATCACAATGTAAAGTCCATGGGCCGAGCGGGAACTCTCGCTGGGGACCAGTCTATATTCAGTCAGTTGTATAACCAGGAAGTAAAGCTGTAAGCAACATCTTTGTGTTCATTATCTAGTTAGCTCAATCTAGTTAGTTTCACTCAAAGCACCGCTGTATCTAAGTACCGCCTCACAGAGAGGCTTGGGTGGCGGTCAGTGGCTATTATATTATGATCACGCTACGAGAAACAAAGTTACAAGATGGCCGAGCATTGGCAGCTACATTGTCATCAGGTTGTCCTACTGTTTGCCTCGAATGTGCTGCCTTCATAAGTTGGGTATGACAATGAGTGAAACGTTTGAGTCAAGCATAGAGGCTGTCTTATGTGTAGCTCTGGTTGTGTCTGAATTTTTCTTGCGGTTGGTTTGTACGACTCAAAAACAGCCAGAGTCGTTGCTGATGCAGCAGATCGTGAGCTGTAGTTTCCCTGGTAAACACACCGACTTCTTCATGTGAAAAAACCTGGCCTGTACGCTCTCCTATAGCCTTTTATCTCATAGTCCTTCAGAAAACATTGAACAGTAACGTTAATTTCATCGTGGTCTCATCTAAACTGGATAATCATAATCATTATCAAGTCTGTCGCTGTAGAGAAAACACACCGTGCAACACATCTTCATGAAAGTTTGAAGTCTTTAAAGGCTTAATCTTTCTTTATGAAGATGCTTACCAATTTCAAATATTTTTATGTAAATTGCAAATTTTGATTGAAATTTTGACTGCATAGATGAAAGGTCTTGAATATAAACACAAAATAATTCAAAATATTAGTACGCCTTTCAAAAGTTTCCCCTAAAAGTCCCTCCTAACTCACCATACCGGCTCTGACAATGATGTGCTGTATTTAATTGTTCAACTAACAAGTAAAAATAATAAAAAACACAAATCTCTACTCAACTTTTAAAGATAAATATAAAATATATATCAAATGAAAAGCCGAGCAGGCAGTTTTACTTTCATATTTCAAATGTTCTGACACGCTACATTCCCGATCATTCATAGCGATCCACTAAAGCGACACCACGCTCTCTGAAAACTGGAACTAAAAAAATCACAAAACTGTGACCAACGTTGACGCTCATGTGGTTTCTTCCCTCTTGAAACACTGGGCAGGAGGGGGGGAGGGATGGGTGAGGAGGGAGAGAGTCACATGGGTGGCAGTCAGGCTGCTGTCACATGGTTCATGTTTGCAGGCTGAGCTGACTGGAGGAGGAGGAGTTTTGGTTAAAAGTTTGTGCAAGAGGAAACTTGAAGTCTTCTTTCATGTGGCCCTCTCAACAAGTTGAAGAGCAGCTTGCACCAAACAGCCTGTCATGGAAATCCCTGCCATCAATCTAAAGGTGAGTTTAGTGTTTGCTTAATTATAATGTTGAATGTGCTTTTGTGCAGTGTTTAACAAAGACTGGTGTTAAATTGTGTGATGATGTCAACTTTGTTGCTCAATTCTCTCTTGGTAAATCCTCTGTGTGGTAACAACCTGCCTCAGCTTGAGGCACAGATCACAGGGAAGTAGTGAAACGTTGGTTATTCTTGGGTTAAGTTGTGGATGAAAAGCTCAACGTACTTAAAGATGTATGGCCTCCAAATATACGTTAAAGTGTGTTTAAGATCATAGAGTGCGCTGCTGTGTTTTCAGTGATGGAGTAAATGCATTATTGGATGTTAGAAACACAAACATGGTAATGAAAGATATATTTGTGCACAGCTTCTGCAGCCGTTAGCAAAATATAAAGAGTAAATTTAACACTATAAATAGGAAGAAAAGTGTCATTAGTCACATGAAACATAACAAGTAAAGGCTGTCAGAGGCGAAGTGAACTGAAGTTTGCGTGTCATTGTAACCTTTAAAAAGGAGGTTTTAATTGAAACTGTGCCTCTTTTCTGTTGTTTAAAGCCTACAAAGGTTCAAAAGCAGCTCTTATTTAAAGCTCAGTAACTTTGACTGAAACATGTGACGTGACAAGTGAGTGAGGAGGCAGCATGATTCATAATTTGGGAACAAATATGTCAGAGCAGTTATCTGTGGAGGCATGAAATCAATCATGCTGCTGCAGCTTCACATCACATGTTTCACATTTAGTTCTGGAGTTTCTGGCTTTGATTCTTCTGAGCTCACGTAGATTGAATTAAAGCATCTAGAAGTTATTTTCAGCATCATTTTTAACTGTTCATTCATGTTTTGGTCTAGAAAATGTTAGACAATAGTGAAATAGTGTCTTTATTAAAACTGTAAAACAAGATTCTGTTTACAATGATATAAAACAGAGATCGTCACAGCGGAGACGCTGCTGCCTCTGGATGTTTGGAGATGTTAGCTGATAAATGACTGATGGATTGTCAAAATCGTTGGTGATTATTTTCCTTACAAGTGACTAATCCTTCCAGCTGCAGACCTCAGGGAAAGTATTAAAATAATCCTTAAAAGTGCACCGTGTAGTTCAGGGGAAGAAGGTTTAATCGGAGGAGAAAGATCTTCGTTGACTGATTTTTTTTTTTTTTTAAATAGATAAACAATAGTCTTTGTTTTCATGACTGAATAAACAAACTGACCTTTTAAAGACAACACAATTTCATGCTGTTTTACTTTGTTTATATGTGGCGGACCCTGCCACCTTTCTAGCTTCAAACAGTGTTCTGGGACCTTATTTTCCTCTGAGAGCAGCTTGTTTATTCAGTCATAGAAAAAGTAAATATTCCTGAGTTTGTATTATTACCTCATATTAAAAGTCTGGGATTGAATTTCTTCTCCAAAACTACGTAGTGTCTCTTTTAACACTCCTGCATTTCTTCTCAACACTTGTCTGTTATCCTCGTTCACAGGCCATCGTCCTGGTGCACTGGCTGTTTACAATATGGTGAGTGCGAGCACAGGTTTTTCTCTTTTCACAAACCTGAGGAATTTCTCTCCTCTTCTGACGCACAAACAGTCTCACAGTCTCGATTCAGGCTTTAAGCTCCACATCCCGAACTCATAGAGTCAAACCTAATGCTTTAAATGTGACTCTGTCTTGTATGAACAGGGGCAGCATGGTGTGGCTGCCTCCCTCCTTCGCGTGGGGGAACTTCAGCGTTTTAGCTGTCGGGCTCTGGGCCATCGCACAGAGGGACTCGATCGACGCCGTGCTCATGGTGAGTCTTTGCCTCGATTCCTTCATGCAGGCTGCGATCTTCACATCATGTGACACGTACAGGAGTCTAACTATAGGCACAGCGACGCGTATCCGTGCTAACCTATTTGTCTGTGGAATCTAGGACAATCTGTGAGCGTCCCTTTGAGAAGCAGGCCTTCCCTTAATTCAGCACAAAGTACAGTAGCTGAGGCTTTCATGGTGCATCGGCTTACAGGACCAGTTGCATAAAGGTGTTTTACGCTGGTCTGTGGTGTCTTAATGCAGAGGGTCAGGTCACCATTATCATCATCCTCTATCTCACAGGTGGTGGTGGCTCCTTCACTGATGCTAGCTACATCTTGCCACATAATGTTGGACTCTGGTCAACGTAGAAGTGCTGATTCAACTTCTTTACTCAAGTAAAAGTAATAAAGTACAGGCTCTGAAATGTACTCAAAGTAAAAAGTATCCCTCTGAAGGTTATTTCAACCAGCCATTTCTTTGCAAAGCTAACTGAAGCTCACGTCATATTAACATAATTCAAAGACTACTAGATTTGTCCCAGCTGTTCCTAAACACACCACAAATATAGTCCAGGAAGTTGAATACTGACAGTTTTGGTTGGTAAAGTGTCCTGAGCACAGAAACAAACAGAGAAAACAAGTAAATCCAGGCAGAGGGCTGCAGGGTGTCTGCAGATACGAGACACTGACACTAACGTAATTCCCTTCAAATGCATTGAAACTAAATTAACGAGCCTGTTTTTAAAATGTAAGGAGAAGAAAGTACAGATATTTGTGTTCAGATGTAGGGAGGAAAAGTAAAAAGTTGTCTGAAAAATAATAATCAAGTTAAGTACAGACACCTGAACAATCTACCTAAGTACTCTCCAACTACGTTAGCTTATAGGCTATCGTTCGCTTCTTCAGCCTGGCTGGGAGCAGCTTTCTGAGCTGACTGAAAAAAGTTGGTCATTACATTATTATTTGGGTCAAAAGCTTTTCACATGCAGCCCCTGACATGGCAAGATAATTCACTCATCAACTAATTAACCAATAATTAACGAATCAATTCAGATCAGTACATTTCTCAGGTCATGTGGCTGCCCGTGGTGCACTTTTGATGTTTTGACTTTGCGTACAAAAGAAAATGACTGATACAGAGGTTTTCATTATGACACAGGCTCGATTTCACTCAAGGCAGCACTAAATTAAATGCTTATTTATTTATTTTTTAAATTAATGGTGAGTATTTAGGTTCAGACCATGTTGAACATGGTTTTTGCTGTCCTCCATGGGTCCCCCAGCAGCTGGTCCCCCTTTTCCCTCTGATGTCAGCTGCTGATCAGTGGCACCAAATTACAACAAACGCTTTGCTAACACTGTTGTGGGGCGAGTAATCAGACGGAAAATAGTTTTTAGGGAGTGTAGTGAGCTGTTGGAAACATGCAGCAGTGAGTCAGTCATTTTCATTTGTCCAAATGTGCCTGACTGATGGGTTGGCAGAAGTACTGAGCTCCGTCACGTTAGGAAGCCACAGCCTCTCGGCTCTGCTGCAGGTCCGTACTCTTGTGATGCAGGAAGAATGCAAGAATTTAAGTCCTTGTAACTGTTGAATATGTGCAGAAAGTCTTTAATGGGACAGTTATTATACAGACACACATTATACATACATATTTTCTCAAGATAATCCACTGACCTTGTTGTGAGCAGTTTCATGTAGGACCTATTTTCTCTCCTGTGAACCGTATCACTGCACAGAAGGAAGTGTGCATCCACTCATGGGCGAGAGGCTAACCAATGAAGCTAACTGTGCTAGTGAACGTCACAGCTCAGTCGTGTAAGACGATATTAATGTCAGCAGGAGACTTTCATCCCTGAGTGGATGAATCAGTGATGGAATGTAACCAAAGTAAATATACTCAAGTAGCCTGCTGTACTTAAGTACAACTTTGAGGTATTTGTACTTTTCTTGAGTATTTCTATTTTCTGCTACTTTATACTTTGGAGGTAAATATTGTACTTTTTACTTGTTGATGTATTTTATCTGTAATCAGATAATATAAATAAGAAAAACCTGATAATCAACAAATTACTGAGTATCAGATCCAATAATCATTCAACCCATAATATATCTGTACGTGTAAATATGTATGTATGATTTACTTTTGATACTTTAGCACATTTACGTAGATTTGGGTGACTTTTACTCTTACTAAAGTAATATTTTGACACAAAATGTTTCACTTCATATGACTTCTAGTTACTTTTGAGAGCACTGGGTGTAATTTGATAAAAAGAAAATAGTTCCTCAGTCTGCTCACAACAATATATTTGGATTATCTTGTGTAACTGGGTCATGGTTTCTGTAAAGAGACATGACTCTTGAGTTTTTCAAATATATTTTCTTGGCCCTTTTGACCGTCTAGCTCAGTTATATTTGAGAGAAGGCAGCCAAAATCTCCGAACTCTGCAACTCATACCAAAATAATCTAGATGGATTAATTGCGCTACAGGTAAGAGGGAAATTAAGTTGCTTTAATTTCCTACAAGGATTCCTACAAGTCCTCCTCAACATAGTTAAGAACTAGAAGGCTTCATGTGATGGATGAGTTTAGACGTCTATCAGAAGTCAGACTGTCAGTTTAATCTAATAATCCATAGTCTGTCTGTCTTTGTGGGAGTGGCCCCATACTGGCTGTGAAGTTGAGGGTCAAGGACGGACTCCTCAAGAAAATAAAAATAAAAACTGTCCAGTGTCTCTTTCAATGACAGTTTTGACAGTAATGGATTCGGACTGTCACTGCCATCAGGAAGTAACCATAGGGGAGCCTTTTACCTTGTGTACTTTGTGTCACTGTTGCTCACATCCAGGGTCCCTCTGGAGAGACGGAGGTGGCCAAAGTGGGAAAAGAAAGTTGATAAATAAATAAATATATATAATCACCATACATCATGAAAGTCACTCACTCAGTTGTACAAGATCTCAGAGATTGTCCTGTTTCCTCACGTGCTCCGTCGCCTACTACATGCTTTATCTTTTATTAACACAGAGTTTCTTCAGGTGTCTACACTAACGTTTAATACTTTTTATGAGCTTTTCAAGATATTTTTTAAACAAATGTTTGTAGGACAAATGATCTTTTGCTTATTCAAGCACTGCAGATGCATATAAAGGTAAGTATGTGGTCCTGTGCAGAGGTGGGTTTAATGGAGGAATATGGTAACTAGAGTTGAGTTGGGTTAATCTACATTATGTGTGCGTGTTAGTATAACAAGTGAAAAGAAACTGTATTAGGTTTAAAGATTTGTAACATCAGAAATGTGGATTTAAACATCAGAAATGTGGACCTTTTACACAAAAGGGCGTAAAGAAGAAATTAAAAGATGGATAAATAAAACTAGATTAAATGTTTGCAGCAATTAAGATCCAACAAATTTAATTTATTTCAACTGTTCAGCTTTACTTCCCTTGAGGTGTCTGAAGTTATTTCAGTGTACCTTTTTGTCTTTGGCTGCTGGAGAATTATTTTGCATCCCAAAATATGGTTTTGACTGGCCCAGATAACTTTAGGCAATTGAGAATTTTCTACATTCAGTGTTTTGTAACTTATTTTCTTCTAAACTGATTGCTTTTCTTTTCATTCTGACCTCCAGGCACCACTTACATTTTTATCTCATTTCCCCTCACAAAGCTCTCTTTTCAGAATGGGAATGAGCTTATTTTCCACACACGTTTTCGGTGCAAAGAAGATTTCCCTGCGGCATAATTATCAGATTTTTTGGTACTTTTAAGAGCATGAAAAACACTTTCCTCGCTGACATGTGCAGTTAAAGTGTGACTGTTGTTGTTTTCCCGTAGTTTCTGATGGGGATGGTCGTGACGATATTGACCGACATCGTCCATTTTGGGATCTTTTACCCGGTAAATGACTTCGCAACAGAAGCACGGAGGGACGTGTTTCGCTTCAGCGCAGGGATGGCCATCCTCAACCTGCTGCTCAAACCGGTGTCCTGCTTCTTTGTCTACCAAATGTACCGCGAGCGAGGAGGAGATTACAACGTTAACTTTGGTAAGTGCTTCACGATGAGTCGAGGACAGTAACATGAGGAGTTTGCAGACTCATGAGGAATATCAATATCACATCCTCAATTTTCCATATTACTGCACATGGCTACCTTTTCAATACCTGGACTCGCTGTATCTGGCTAATGTGGTTCCTCAGATTTGTTCTGTTACCAGGTATTTAATTTTTGTGAGACAGTTTTTACAAACACTGTGTCCTGTCCACTTTGTGCTTTTTAGTAAGTTCATGAAATATATTTATAAATATATGTCCAGATGTAGATTATCACCTGTTTCCTCCCACCGACACATGTCCCCACATATAAAAGTAACACTGTGCACACATTTAAATGCAAGAGAGCGATGTTGCAATGTAAACGCGTAACTTTACAACTTTATTTTCCAGGTGAGGCCGGAAAATAGTTTTTTAGTCCGCGGCTAACTTGAATAAAGATAAAATGATTTAATCGGGCAGCACTTGTAGACGTTCTGAATGTGATTGGACCGTATAGATGAAATCACGACAGTTCTCAGTGGTTATGATGCTCAGACATTTGTTTCCACAGTTTTACATCCCCGTCTTTCGTAGCTCATGGAAACAAGTATTTTTGAGCCCCAGTGCATCACGTGACGTTGTAATTACACAGCTTGGCCACTATGTTTAATTAGCTTCAAAGCCTGGCGCTCTTCCTGAGGACCTCCTCAGCCTCCGACACATCTCACAACATATAAAAGTAAAGTTTTCCTAATATTTGTCTGCAATTTAATGAAAGAGCGTGACATTGCAACATAAAACGTAACAACTTTATTGTCCTGCCAAGGTCGGAAAATGAACAATCAACATTAGTGGGCTATAATATTGTTTAGGCTGCAAACTTTTTTTGGCCTTTCATGGCTTTTTTGATATGAAGGCTTGAGAGATGACAGGGGATGGGATGAAAGAGAAAGGGGGATGACACGCAGCGAAGGGCCGCAGGTTGGACTCGAACCCTGGGCTGCTGCAGCCATGACAAAGCCTCTGTACATGGGGTGTGAGCTCTACTGCACCAACTGAGCTACCGGGGCGCCCCGGGCTGCAAAACGATGCATAATCTTGAACGTCACACCTCCTTATATGGCTTGTTTATAAAGAACCACCGGCAAAATTAAATTCTTACAGTGGAAACCGATGCTGTTTGCAAGCATACTGTAATTCATACTCGACTAAGTAAATTCCCATTTGAGAAACAGATGACACAGAAATTGACTCATCACATAACAAATCAAGTTTTCAATGAGCGAGTATAATTTCAGAACCGGTGAGAAATGACCTGAATATGTGAGGTATCCTCCGTCTTCCCACAGAAAAAGAGCTCCACGGCCCCGAGTGTGACCAAAGCTGTGGGCACAGTGTGATGCATGTGTCCAGTGGTGCTTTGAGATCCTCCCTGTGTTGTTTTATGCAGTTTGTCATGAAAGGCCCACCAAGTCTAGCACATACTGTGAAGACTCTGTGCTTAAACCACTGGCAGATGATCCCACAGTCAAACTCATTAGTTACAGTCACAAGACATTTCAAATGCAGCAAAATATCTGAGCCGCAGTTCGGCCTGGCAAGGAAATCACTTCTCCACGAGTTGTTTATAACGGTTGTGTGCCATCCCCGACTCTGCTTTACACTGCGTGCAGGAACATATTAAACCCATGTAGGCTGAAAAAAGCTAATAATCTGCCGTGATGGAAAAAGTAGCACAGGATTGATGTGAAAGAAGATGGAATCTGCATCAGAGCAGCGTGTTTGTGCACCGAAATAGAGATTTCGTGACGTTATTGACCGTCGAGTATATTCCTCTCGCTCCTTGTGGGCCAACAAATGAAAAGTACACTTCTTCCATTGACTGGTCAGGAGATACTCGAGATGTGTTCTTTGATTATCCGTGTGTGGCCATTGATTTTTTTTTTTTGGACTTGGACTTGCACTGCTGAGAGCTTTTCAAGCAGGAATCCCACTGAGCTGCGACATCCGCTGGACTCTGGTGTTTATTCGTGGCTTCATCTGTTTGGATTAACCAAAACTAGTGTAGGAATTTGACGGTTCGATGGCTTTTCTTGCCTGGACTCATCAAAAAAGAACAATCAAAATGTTAAAAATAAACCAGGAGAAGGAGGATGTAATGTATTATTAACTCTAACATCAGCAGCTAAAACAGTAATTTATCACTCTGCACACTGAGGGAAAGTAATGACATTTCTCCTACATTGCCACCAACACTTGACATCACCTCTCCTGATCTGACTGTTTGGAGGATGATTGAATACTGATGAGTCTGCTCTCTCCGTGGGTTTTACGTTTAACGTCACATTCACACAGCAGGTACATCCATTAGGCTGTGATTGGCTGCGTTCGTGACTGATGAATGCAGCTAATGTTGGTTTCAGACAATGTGTATTTTAATTGCAGTCTGATTGCGTGGCTCGCATTAACATGGTTCCCTGCTGCACCGAGCCCTCGGTGAACCAGGCCATCAGGTGCATGTGAGTGAACTGTTGATTCGGGCATACAGGAGGGAGCACACTGAATTCTGATTGGCGGCCCTCTTGAAGCTGGTTTCAATCACTCAGGGGTTGTGTGTTTAGTTTTATTTTTACAACACAGGCTGTGGAACAGAGCCGTCATACAGACAGTTTGCTAAATAACACCTCTCCTGATCGTTGTCCAATCACCGCTTCATCATCATCAAATCATCAAAATGCATGTAGTCAGGTCTGTTAGCCTCGGATGTCACGTGCTGAAGCAGTAATTGAGTTTGTATATCTGTTTTAGGGTCGTCTTCCTGTCTGCCTTTCCAAAATAAAAAGCAGAAGAGCAAAATTATAAGGAATGGATAAACAGTGTTAGCTTACTGGGCTACCTACAGTAGTAACATTTGCCACCAAGTTAGCTTGTCATTAGCTAAATACATTATTTTGTTTCGTGACTCTTTATATTAGAGTTCAGGGGAACGTTCACACTTACCGAAGCCAAACTGAACTAATTACCCAAGATGGGGTTTTCACTTCAGTTGTGTTTTTTATTGTCAGCATCCAAACAGCGTAGGAACAAGAGTTTTTGCCTGTTATCAAACTTTACTTTAATGCTACCTTGCAATACCAAGCATCATTACATGGCACTGGTTTAGCTATCATCTGATATCACAGTGTTGCTGTTGCTCCCACAGTATCTTAATTAATGTTGCTCCAGGACCATTACTTCAACTTTAAAAAAATAGGAAAACTACCCGTCTGAAGCAAACTATCATTGCTGAATGGACAAACATGCATCAAACGCATATTTAAGACTCATTTGCTGGTATTCTCATTTTGACACATGTCAGCTGGAGAAGATTAAAAGTCAGTCATACTTCATGCAATACACGGAGTAAACGTTAGTCAGCTGACTATCTGTAGCTGTACACGTCTGCCAGAGACGGTTCATTTTAGCCCAAAAACCTTCCAGTCGCCAGATAGAGATAAAGATCTGTTTAAATCATGGACCAACTGTGCTGAAAATTAACAATAATTTTGATCGGCAAGAATGTGAAGCTCGACAGGTATAGTAACAGGCACGGTAATTGCCTCGCCTGCATTTCTCCTGAATGTTCTCAGCTGTCTTGTGATTACGCAGTTACTTAGCGTGTCATCCTCGTGTCACAACCTAAATTTCCCTGTCCTTTCCTGCATGTCATCATTTCTAACCTCACATTTCTAACCCCCCTGTTTTTTTTCTAAGTGAAACCTCGTGTTGTCTCGTGTTTCTCTGCTATGATCTGACCATTTGTCTTCTCTTCTCTTCTCTTCTCTTCTCTTCTCTTCTCTTCTCTTCTCTTCTCTTCTCTTCTCCACTGCTGACCTTTGACCTCTCAGACTTTGAGACCTCTGTGGACAGTCGATGCACTACGGACAGTGCTGACAGTGCCTTTATTGGCCGCCGCTATTGACCCCGGCCTCTTCCCCTTTTTTTTTTTTCTCATCTCTCTTCTCCAATCATCCTCTTCCATCCTCTCCCACACAGGAAGTACGATTACAAATCAGGCTGCAGGACAAAAAAAGGAACTTCTTTCTCTTGATATTGTTTCCTTGTTGATGTTTTGTGTCCATCTTTGTCTTTCGAGGTATTTATATTAATGTATCTGTCTGTTGTCTTCTTCCCATGTCTGCATGACTCTGTGTTCGTCAGTAAAGTATGTTTGTATTCATGTCTGTTGTTTTATATGGGCTCATATGATTCTGCAACTTTGCATCTATGTTTTATTCATACTTTTACTCTCCTGACACCTCATTTGTGTTAGTGTATTCTGTTTGCATACATTTAAAGCAGAGCCGCATGATGGTGCACAATCTCGAACCAGCCTAATTAAAGTCAAGATTAATGTTCGCTCGTAATAGACGATGAATGTGACCTGTTTGAAATGCACATTAAGATCAAGACAGGTTATTGAAGTTATGTGAGCAACACGAAGCAGTTTTTCTTTTTTAGAGTGATTAATGTGTTTTTATGCTTTTGAATAAAATAAAATAATAAAAGTCACGTTTTTTTTTTTTCCCACCAAAACTCTCTGCGATGAAGGTAATGGCTTCTTTGATGAGCATTACTATGTGCATGTTTGTCACAGTAATAACACTCGGGGCCGTGCAGAGGTAAGAGTGTGCAGGTCTTTGAACTTCCAGAAAACATGTTATTGGTATTCTGGACGCACCGGAGTCGGGGATGTTTGTTTGTGAGCATCACAGGGAGTCCTATCAGACTTTTCAGGTGGATTATACCGGTGTACTGGCTTCATGGAATTCATTAAAAATTATAAAGCACATGAAATATAATGCACCTAGCTGGGTTTTGAGTGGATTCCGTGTCGGAAGATTTTTTTTAGAGTTATTCTCGGATCATTGGTGGCTTTACCTTCATTTAGCCACAATACAAGCAGCGAGTCAGACAGTAGTGGATGTAATTAAGTGAGTAATTTCAATGGAAGTAATTTCAGGGATGCTGAGAGGTCAGCCTATAAAATAATGATGGTAATAATAATAATAACTTTATTTATATAGCACCTTTCATGCAAAGAGGCAGCCCAAAGTGCTGGACAAAGACAGGATAAATAATACTCACACACACACACACACACACACACACACACACACACACACACACACACACACACACACACACACACACACAAGAAAAGTAGAAATAACAGGTTAAAACCAGCAGCAATTGCTTTGAATTAATATACTGACATCGTAGTAAATAGTAGTGTGTGCTGTTCATGTTTTTTGTATTAATTTGAATGGCCAGGATAATTTATATCCAGGCCCACACGATATCTGCTGTTGTGCACATGTGGGACAGTCATGTGTCGTTTCCAGTTAGCGTTGAGATCAAATTTACTGCTGAGGAACCAAGTACAAAATATATATTTCAACCTGCTTGAGATAATTTAAGGTTGTTATAATATATTATGTTTGCTTTTTTTGGCTCAAAAACAATATTTGTTATCTTAAATGAATATTCTCTATCACTTTACAAGTAAAGAAACAAATCTGCAGATTCTGTTTGGTTCTGCTCATATCAACAGCAAGGAGATGACGAGGGAGAGAAATTCCCCAGACTCCCTTTTAAAATCTCTCAATTCTGTGAGTTTTTGAGTCAGGAGAAACTTAAACTTTGCGAAATGCTTTCTATGCTGACAAATTCTTAATTATTTGGGCCTTCTTGTAAATTCGGCAAATGTTATACATGATGTTATTTCTTTCCTTTTCGTGAAAAACATTGTTTCGTAGAGGAGAGGAGCATATATAACACGGATCTGCCTGTTTGTCACTGTGAACAGAGACTCTAGTCTGCAGTGTAGTTCAAACACTTGACTGATAAGCCAGAGAAAAGTTTTCACATCATGTGGACAATCAGTCAATGGAAGGTTTGTATATTAATGCATGCAGCACCAATACTCTCCATGTCACCACTCGACTTTTTTGGGATTTAATTTGCTGTTTTCTCAGCCCAGCGTCCATCAGAGCCAATGTGTGCTTTAAATACTGTGTGTTGGCACAGTTTCCAACAATCTATATTTATCCAGAGGGGGCCAGATGCTCAAGTCAAGATAACAAATCTGCCCGACTGCGTCATGAATCTGCGTGTGTGAGGAGAAATGAGTCCGAACCTTTTGAAAATCAAGACAAAATAAGTCGTGTAGAAGCTTCTTTCCTTCTGCAAACACTTTTAATATGTATATTGCGACGTCCTTGATTAGTCGCGGTGTTTCAGATACGATGATGAATAATACATTTGCATAGCAGGGGTTGTGTGCATGTGTGTGTGTGTGTGTGTTGAAGACTTTTTTGGCTTGTGTCTGCAGGTTTCCCCTCTGTATCACGAAACAGAGATGCCTACCAGTCCATCGACCAGCAGGACGAGTCGACCAGCCCAGCGAACCCCTTCAACCAGGCCCAGGATGCCAAACAACCAGGTCGCACATACTGAGAGGACCAGGCAGTGAACAGTGTGGTGTTCTCCTCTGGTTTTTTTTTTTTTATGCAGCAGTTCGGTGCTGAGGGGCAATTTTCACAATCGATTCCTGTGTTTCGCACAGTCGGCCTTTATCGGAACAAATCGAATACTTTTATTTTGGTAGATCATTAGCTCTGAGTTTTGCAATGAAAAATAAACCCATTTAATTTTTTCCTTCAAAGGTGGTAATGTTATTTGCTGAGGCGGCACATCACTGCTGAATAAATCCAGAGGAAGCACTGCCCTGCCGCCTCCATGCTGTGTTGCTGTTGTTTACGCCTGCTATTTTTAGAAGAGAGGTGTTGAATGAACTTTTGTGTCTGCAGCAGTTTTGTAAGTTTACTTTTTGTCCCAGCGTGTCATTTTTCTGTAAACTGTTACATTTCTTCGTCTGCAGTAATTGTTTTCCAATTAGTCTTTGGTTTACGGTGCAGCGATTCTTGAAGCACAGGACAGTTTTTTTTTTATACACAAGAGGACTGAAATGAGTGTGCGATGCAGCTCAGTCGCCAGGTTAAAACGTTGGCAGGTAACGTTTCTGCAAAACACTGATACATTCGCATTTGTAAGCGTCATATTGCCGAACCAGTGACAACCGTACAAGACTGCGTTTCGACAGTTGTAAGAGTCACGCTACTTGATATTTTTAAGGCGACCTCGGCCCGATTTTCAGCCGTGTGTCGGACAAAAACCGAGTGTTTTAAGCCAAAACATGATCTTTTCCTAAACCTAACCAGGTGAATTTTGTACTTCAACCCAACCGGAGCATAAGCACAGCGCTGTCACAACATAGAATAGAAAATTGAGCATAAAAACAGATAAAGATAAATGTTAAGTTTCAACATATCCGTGGTGTGCGGAAACATTGCTAATATTTCTCCTGGCGACTGTGTTGCTCAGTGTTTGCCTTCGAAGCTACCTTGTGCCTTTTGTACTTTATCAGCCAATAAGAGCTGTGAATGTTTTTACACTGAGTTGAAGACGTGACGACCAAATTGAATTTAAAGGCGTGTCTTGTCTGACCTGTTCACAGCCCAGTGCAGCACACAGATGAGCACTGTTCATTTGATCTATGCAAAAACATTAACGTGTCTTCAATGTAACTATGAAAAATACATAAAAACTGTTCGGAAAAAAGAGAAATATAAAGATTTTTTGTAATGATCAAAAAACCAGAATGTTCTCATTTCAAACCGTTTTAAATGTTTTATTGGTATCGTTATTGTTATATGTATGAGTGGAGGGCCTCTAGACTGCCATGAAGACTCTTTTGTAATAAAACATGTTTGATTAAATCACTGACCACATGCTGTGCAGCCTCTGACAGCTGTTGAGTTTTTTAACATCACACATGTTGAATGAAGGGTTTAAACCTTCACATTTAACAGCTTCAGTGTAATGTCGCATGTCATTCACTGAATGCTGAATAAAGTGTGCACTCTCAGCTTAAGTGTGCAGATTACATTATAATAGTGATAACCATTGAGCGAAGGATCATTTGGACTTTTATTTTTATGGTCAGTTCTATTTTGAAAGTGTTTCAGGTTTTGAGTTCCTGTTTTGAAATGATGACCCACGTGACGGAAACGGAGATGTGGTAACCGTGTTGGTCACATGGTGATGTGAAATGATCACTGCTGCAGCGGCTCTTGAGTTGAGATCATAAGATTTGCTTACTTACCTCATGTAAATATACCTTAAAGGAGCAGTTCTACTAAAAATGAGAAACTCAGTCATTATCTACTCCCCCCTCATGCTGATGGAAAGTCTTGTGAAGTTTGGTAGTCCACAAAACATTTCTCTGGAGTAGATGGGGACATAAAATGGCTCCATACAGCTCATCTGGAGTAATCAAAGTCTCTGCAAGACCAGAAATCCCAAATTGATTTGAAAATAAGTTATTTACACTGTTTTTTTAAGGCGAAATCTTCTTCTGTAACCGCTAAGCTAAAAGCGTTAGCACGCACCCCGTCTGAAGTGGATGCACAAGCTCGAGTCTCAAGTCGAGGGTGTATATAACGTCTTTGCAAGTCATTTTGGGATCTCAGGGGCTTCTGGAGACTTGGATTACGCCGGTCGAGCTGTATGGAGCCATTTTATGCTGTCCATCAGCATGCGGGTGAATAGATAAAGACTGAATTTTCATTTTTGGGTGAACTTGTCCTTTAATCCAGTTACTGAAACACAGTAGCCTCAGCCCCTCTCTTGTGATCAAACCAAAGCAACGCTGGTTCAAACACCCAGAGTGAGTCAATATCATTGCAATGACGCCCACGTACAGCTTTGTCTGCTAACTTGGCAGAACATTACCACCACAGACAAGAAGTCAGACTTTCCAACGGCAATTTGTTGCACTTGTCTCTGACGTTAGACAATAAATAAACATGTTTTGCTCGCTGCTTGCAGATGCTAATGGATTGAAACACCTGCAGAAAGGCAACAACGCTTTTTGTAGCTCTGTTTATAATGAAAAGGATTTTTTTTGGGTCAGGGACACTGTAGGTATGAATCAGCAATCGAGAGGTCTTTAATTAAGCTAAATATGATTTATTACATCCCCGATCATATGTTATTGTGGAAAGATAATTGCATAGAGTTTAAATAAATTCAATTATCTTATCTCATGCTGTTTCGTTGGGTTTAAGGACGGGGCTGAAGAGGTGGGCGTCCTCTAAAGTAAGGCAGCCGTAGTTGCTTCAGTTTGTCTCTTGAGGCTCGATCACTTTAAAGATTAAAGAAGACTGTTAATACTAATGATGTTGAGTTTTCTTTAAGATGAATGTTTTAGTGAGAATCCTGCAGCTCTGCTTTAATTTTCTTCCACTGATTTTTCCAAATGGTCACACATGGGAGTGTTTGTTGTCGTCTGCCCCCTTTTTTTTTATGTCAAGGTTGCTTCTGATTTGAAATTTGATGTGGCAAGCTGCGTTTTTTCTTAAAAATACAGAAAATCACTGTCGACATCTGTTGAATGATGGGTTATAACACATATAAACCACATTACACTGAGCATTTACATTACATTTGCATCTGTATGCACAGTAACGTGAAGCAATGACGTTTCTCTCTCCTCTCCTCTCATGCATTTCTTCTCTGTTTACTCTCACCGCTCCTCTCAGAGATCTCTTTATTGCCCTGCTTTTATTTATCCGACCAGACAACACATTTATCTTCCTGCTCTTCCTGTTCTCGCTGTGCATATTCCCAGAGCCAAAAAAACTCGTTAAAACTCACCTCAACCACCGGTTAAAACACACAGCAGAGCAGCACTCGACTCAAAATAACACAGAAATATTAAAAAATATGGAAAAGCGTTGCAAAAGTAAAAGAGATTTGCCTTCTGTGTGCTGCCTCTAGCACTGCAAATATAACGAGTAATTACAGCGATAATGCTGGATGCACCTGGAATGTAAAAACACCTGATTTTCATATTTCATCCACGCCGCGGGTGAAAACTAGAGTTCCTCAATACATCACACAAGTATTGAAGTAGTATGTGCAGAATGTAAACTTGTAGTCAAGGCTTCTGTCCCTGATGGCTTTTCATTATGGCGAGGCAGCAACTGTGCTTAGCTTGAATGGTCTATTGTCCTCAAGTGTGTAGGCGGTGGAGACGCGAAGCCCTTGAGGGAAGAGCCTTCAAAGTCATTTGTTTGTATATCGCAGTGACTCTTAAGAAAGCATGAATGGAAACTATATTACTGCTGCAGCAACGGCAGCATCCATATGCATAAACACACGCTAACGTTCGCCCGAACCACCACAGCTGCATGGTGCGACATCTAAGAGTACAGCACCCCCCCCCCCATCGGAGCATTTAACTTTCTAAATGTGAGGCAGTAAACGCCACATTTTATGACGGTCCATCTGGAGCAAAGAAACACCAGAGCTGCCATGTTGCACTGAGAGACAGAAGGAACAACGTCCATAAAAACTCACATCCATTTTCTTCTAAAAGCAACAAGTGTCTGCTCATTCTTGAGGGAGAACGATGAAAGATTGCAGTATTCATATTAAAGAAAATGCATATTCATGTATTTCTGAGTAAAAAGAAGTTTGGGGTGTAGATAACTGACTCGGTATACTTTCAGTGAAAGACTAGGGCTGATACAGATACCAGTTATTGGTAATCAAGGAGACCGATAACAGATATTTGGAGCTGATATACCAGCAAAGTCACCAGGATTAAATGTTGGCAGTTAACGTTTCTGCAAACCACTCATGATTCACCTTTGCACGTGGAGGCTACCGACCGTATTAACATTTCAACAGGACGTGTCATATTACAGGCGAGAAGGCAGCCAAGCCAGTGACCACAGTTCAAGACTTTGTTTCAACATTTGTATGAAGCCACTGGATATTTTTGACAAGGGGCCGCAGCGTTTCAACATTTGTAAGCCCGATTATAATTTTAAGGAGACCTTAGAGCCCTACAAAGATGTGGTTCTGAATATAGGACTATCCAACTGACACTTAACTCTCAAAAAGTACATAAGGAACAAAGATGAAATACAAACTTTCTCTCAAGTTAACACAACTTAACCAAAAAGAAGGAAATCAGAGCTCAGTCTTTTCATCTGCAGTATATTGATTTCTTTTTTCCAGACTGTAGGTCAGCCAAAAGGAATGTCAGCCAATAGCTGTCCATAAAACCGAACGAATCAGACAAGTGCACAGATTGCAAAAGAAACTAGTTTATCTGTTGCCGTCCTCGGCCAGGAATTTCATGATAATTTGGTTATTCAAACCTCGGCAAGATGTTAAAGTCGTTTTTCAGAATTTTCTGTTCAAACACTCAAAATAAACACTTTCTTTCTTTCTTTCTTTCTTTCTTTCTTTCTTTCTTTCTTTCTTCCTTCCCTTCACCCTTCCCCTTTTTCTTTCTTTCTTTCTTTCTTTCTTTCTTTCTTTCTTTCTTTCTTTCTTCCTTCCTTCCTCCTTTCCTTTATTTCTTTCTTCCTTCCATCCACCCTTCCTTCCTCATTCTTTCTTTCTTCCTTCCTTCCTTCCTCCCGTCCATCCTTCCCTCTTTTTGTGACAGCATCAGGGCGAGGTCTTAATTAATGAGTAACATGTGTTAATGGCTCATTTGTGCTGAGCTCCTGACCAGACTGAGAGGCTGTGGCTGTTAAAAAAAAAAAAGAGGAGGAGGAAGAGGATGGTGGGGGTGGAGGAAGGAGGCGACGGGGGAGGAGGTGAAGACGGAGGGGGGGGGAGGTATGGCCGGCAGCCCAACAAGCTGTTGATTAATAAGGAGCTGCTGGGCTGCCTCTCCTGAGTCCTGCATGCATGCAGGTTTGACACGTCCTCAGGCTCACACCTGTGATTCCTGCTAGTCAAGGACGGGCTCGCTCGCTGCCATTGTTGGTCGATGCAATAAAAGGAACTCAATTTGTCAGCCCCGTTATTACATTAGCGACCGTCCCCGAGAGACGTTTTGAAAGAATGAATCTGTGGTTTTCAGGACTGCAGACTTCCAACACAATGAGAAACGTCTTATTTACAGCGTCTTGACGTGAACAATATTTCTGAAATCAAATTGGCCGAGAGATTGTTTTTAAAGGAATCTTTGTTGTTTATGAAAATAACAACTTTTGCTCTTTAATACTGTAATATATATAAAAAAATACTCTGTTTAATGAACATATGACAAGTGACTGAGGAGCCTGAGGTAAACAATGATAATTACATCGACATTTTGCAGGTTTGCAGCAGGTTTCAACAGGTCAACTTCAAAATAAAAATACCATTTTTATTAAAGACGGATTATTATACTCATTGTTATGGAATATTTACAGCTAGAGGCCACTTTATTAGGTACACCTGTACAGTTTACTTTATAAAAAGACGTGTTGGCAGTCCAAAACAACAGCTCTGCCAGCATGTATTATTACGTTTACTTTGGGTTACATTGCTCCAAATTTGTTGTTGTTTTAATGTAGCAGCAGAAATTACATACTGTGCTTTTAAAGGCGGTGTTGTACTTTGTACGTTGGGTTGTGTGCAGGGGTCAGGAGGTAGGACAGTTGTATTGCATTAGTCTTTCTTTGAATATTTCTATTATGTTACATGTTTGATATTTTCCCTTGTTCCCTCTCACTGATCCTCTTGGTTTTATTTTTGATTCTCAGAAAACAAAAACTCAGTGTAAACTAGACTTTCAGGCTCAGTCCAGACTCCTTCTGCGTACTTCAATCACCTTTAGAAAAACAAATATGAAGGAAAAATGCAAATAGCATGTTTTTCTCCTTGACACACTTCCACATGTAGGCCAAGAGGACGGGGATAAAAAATACGACCCCTCAGAGCTGCCGGGGTCAAGTGAAACACCGTCGGCTCTGACTCCTGGGTTAATTATACAGCGTGGGGGCAGCGAGTGATAAAGAATATTGACATGCTTTAACTCACACGTCTCTAATTGAGTTTAGGTGTGTACAGAAGAAATAATAAAGATCTCAGCAAAGAAAGCGACGAAGTTATCGCCTCCATATCTTCCAACATCTCACGTAACCCTCACCTGCTGCCCGGAGCTGCTCAGCGGTCAACAAAACTACGAGAAACAGCTGCAACCTCAGAGGTTACACCGGTGTTCATATATGAAATTGATTCAGGAATGACATTTTTATGCCTCAAGCATCTCGAGTCCCCCTGGGAGGGCTCTCCCAACCCTTGACCTTTTCACACTTCGGCCTCGTGCATCTGTCACCGGCGATAACGGCCTCAAAATTGATTCCAATTACCCTCCAGTCCACAGCGGCCAGCAGGGACGGGGGGCGGCAAATCCCTCGCCGTTAAGAAAGGGAGTGATTGGGTTTTTTTTATATTTGAAATGAAATAAAAGAAAGTAAACATTGTAGAAAATGCTGCTTGTTTTCTCCTGGGGTTTTTTTTTCCTGTGAGGAGGCTAAGAGAGAGTCAGACTGACTTTGAAAAGCATTAGTGAAGTTAACTTAAACAGTTTATAATGTTACTTACAGAACTCTGGAGGTCTTATTTCATGAGAGCCAGGCTAGCTTTTCCCCCACTGTCAAAAAAAAACAGTTAAAAAAAACATTCAAAGGACATTTACACATAAAAACTACATTAAATATGGTGGACTACTGTTACAGTTGTCATGATTCTGGTTGTGTTTCTGTGATTTCCTGTTTTATTTTGAAGTTTTGCCCTCTTGTGTCCTGTGTTACTCTTCATTTCCTCCTATTGTGTGATGTTTTCTTGCTGTCCTCGCCTGCTGTGCATCTCCCTCTTTAGCCTTTCCCTCCCTCCAGTGTCTTCAGCTTATGTCTCAGTTTTCTTCCCTCAGAGTTGCTCCACCTCTCTCCACCTGCACCTCATCCCCTCGTTAGTTGTGTCTTGTCTTTGTCAGTTCGTCCTGTGTGTTTCACCTGAGCCTGTTCACTCCAGCATCTCCCCGTTTTACCCCGTAATATGTTTCTGGCTCTTTGTTCCTCTTGTTTTTACTCAGTTGTACTTTGTTCTTAGTTGCTACTTCTCGGTTTTTGTTGGATTTTTGGTTTTCTTGGTTAATAAAGCTCATATTCAGTTCTGAATCCTGCCTGCCTCCCGTTTGTTTCTGCGTTTGGGTCTTCACCTTTTCACAAGATACATATGTAACTACACAATACTTCAAAAACTAACTACAGAACCTATTATTGTTTTATTGTCACTAATTTAATTATCAGAATTACAATATTAAAACTGAATGTAACATTTTCAATTAAAAAAAACTTTGTGAAAGTATTTTTATATGGGAATATTTTTTTTTAATTAATCAGTTGCAGATTTTTATGTAATTTTACATTAGAAATATGAATATAATAAATAAATATTTAAATTCAGTCTATTTTTCTAATTTCATGGATATTTTTCTGTATTTGAAAAATACAAGGAGAATCTGTCAAATAACACAAAATAATAATACATTTTCCATCATCAAAATACGGTATATTGCTTTAATTTTACATGAGATATTTCTTCTTTTGGCTTTTTAATGTTTAATTAAGGATATTTACACATAAAAACACTAAATGACCTTTATAAATATGGCAGAATACTGCTGAAATACACATAATCAGGCTTATTTGTATTTATTCTGCAATTATTTTGATAAATGATAGTTTAAATAATCTTTTAAGCAAAAATGTCAAACATTAGCTGGTTCCAGTTTGTTAAATGTGAGGATTTACTGCTTTTCTTTGTCATTTATGACAGTAAATGAAGAATCTTTGGGTTTGTTCTGTTGGTAGGACAAACAAAGCAATTTGAAGACGTGATAAGCATTTTTCACAATTGTCTGATATCTGATCAACTAAACAATTAATTGTGAAAATAATAGGCAGATGAATTTGCGATGGATACAATATTTAGTGTCAGCCCTATATATTAAGGTAATTTGCTGTCCGGGCTTATAAACTTTTGGATATTCTGTTCTCGTAACAGAAAATAATCCAGTTTTTTTCTTTGAATTTCGTTTCCACAAGTCCAGTTAAGTCATTAATCGTCCTTTCTGTAATCCCCCGTATGCTTTCATCTTATTTGAAGCCATAAACCAAACCTAATAATCTATAAAGATATATTCACCTATAATTCAGTCTTTGGTCAGTAGGATCCTTATGGAACCAATCCTCAGTTCTTCATGCAGCATAATTAAGACTCCTAACTGTGTTTCCACTCTCATTAAATAACCATTTGCGGTTTCTAAATCTGCTCTATTTGCTCTAATTGTATTCTTCTTTATGTCACACTCTTTCATTTCTTCAGTGACCCAATTTTCCATAGAGATAATTAAACTTTCATTTTTATCTTATCTTTACTCTTCCATCTTTAATGTTTTCCTCAGTTGTATGTTTAAGACTTTAAGTATTCAGAAATCGAAGCCTCGGAGGCAGACGTCTTCCTTCAGCACATCCTCTTCTTAAACGTCCCCTGCTGTGAGCTGCTGTTAAGTGAAGGGAGCAAAGGTGTGTCCTGTCTTAATTGTTGGCTCTCTATGAATTTTTACCTCCAAATGTTTCCTGAATGCCTCTAAAATCTTTTTTTTTTTTCTCAGACTGAAATAACCTTCGGGTTTCTTCCCCCTCCTCGTGCAGGAGGTGAGGGAGCCCAGCGGAGACTGAGGGAGAATAATGAACAGTGAACATGAAGCAGGTAGTTCGATGAGTGCAGATGATGAATGACCACGGGGAGGGAGTACAGGACCAGAGCACAGGCACGGCCATTTGTTACTCTGCTGTCACAAATGTATTTTTAATGAATCTGCACCTCTGACTCCTCTGCAGAGCAGGACTGTTCCTTAAGGCCGCCGTGACCCCAATACTTCCTGTAAAGCAGCAGCTCTGAACAAACCCACTTTAGCTCTGACTGCGTAATGTAAATAACCTTCTCCTTCTGAGCGCTGCAGCCATCAGTCTCGCTCCTCATTATCATCCTTACCTGTTCCAAGAATATGGGCCGCTCCCGTCTCTGTGCGGGTAGCAGGTGGGGAGGTTTCACCTTGAGTTGCTCCTGTGTGCCGAGCTCCTCTCAAAGATGTTGTTTTTCTTGGCAAAAAGTCCTTCGAAAGAAGCCTTTAAAGTCAGCAACGCTATCTCCTGAAATCATTTCAAATTCAAATTATTCCAGGTGATGTATGGCAGCTCCCTTTAGATCCCCCTACCTTTGCAGCTGAAAGGTAAATACCTTTATGTTCCACTTCTTATCAGTGTTACAGGTGTAATTTGGAGAATATGAAATTCAAATTCAAAGCTGCTCTCTGCTCACTATCCTTGGCTGTAGCTTGCTAGCATTAGCTAATTAGCTCAGAGCTCAGTTAGCTGTGGAGCCAGCAGTTAAGTTCATAGCTGGTTAGCATGCTAACTTCTGTAGACATGGCCACAAGACAGCACATAGATGTCTTTGACATAATGACAACACTTTTCCACACTTTATTGATAATGGTAGTTTATTTGTTGAATGTTTTAAACCCAACATTCTGGCCATATCTTACAAAATGCCCCTTTAACATGACACCTGCATATATACACGAGTAATTAAGTATATATAGCGGTAAAGGAGGAGAATGGAAGTAAGCGAGAGGGGAAAGTTACCTGCGGATTTCCTGCAGGGCAAACGCCTTAAAGCATGCTGCTGACATTGACACGCCACGGAGTCAAGATGGCAAACCGAGAGGAATGTATTTCCTGCGGCGCCTTGGTCGGCTGAGATATCGAGGATGAGTGTGGAGTCGGGGAAAGAAACTAGCGGGAGATGGAGGTTAAGCCGAGGCCAGTTACAGTCACACACCTCTGTAATTCACTTTTTGCACGGAGATGTGGAAACTGCAGGGAGGGGGGAAAAAAAAAATCCCCACCACAGACAGGAAAAGACTGCCTCATTTTTAGAGGAGACTGATGCATGAGATGCTACACATGACACACATCAACATGTGACCTACACTGACACCCAGGATGACACACACATCATTGCATTTGCTGTGCTCCATCTGTGCTGTCACGTCGGTTCAACAATCTTCTGGGGTGGGGTGGGGTGGGGTGGGGGGGGGGATCGGACCTGGGCAGTCATCCATCATCAGCTTCCAGAAAAAAAATGTTTTATGCAAAGAATGGATACTAAAAAAAAAAAAGCAATTCCACACAAGACAAAGCGATAATTCACACTCTCAGCATACTTATCACTTTAACAGCCAAAGTACTGACAACAACAGCAGGAACAAATCCAGGAAAGTGAGATGCGATTCACTCTTGTTTTCTCATTGAAGTCGTCCGTGACACTTAAATAAAACAAATTCATTACGATGTTGTTGTTGCTGTATGTCCTCGCCCGGCTCTGACTGATAGCAGTGAGTCCTCCGTGTCTGTACATCCACTGTCTATCAAAGGGGCTCACCTTGAAGCTGCTGACAGCTCCTCACCGCTGAGAAAACGTTATGTACAGTTTCTAGACAGATGAAGTCACACACCATCCCGGGGCTTGTTACGGTTGATTTAAGGCACAGGGAGTGGACAGGGGGGGACGACACGGTGTTTATGAAGGCATCTCATTGTGGCTGGACGTCGTCTCTGTGGGAACTCTCTGCCTGCCAGGACGGTTGGTCTTGACAGAGCTCTCCCCCGAGTCGAGGATCAGCGGGCGGTTGTTCTTGTCTCTGTCCTGGTCTGTCACACAAGTCTGGTTGTTACTGCCAAGACACAATAAATGAGGTGCTTCAGTCAAGAGTCCAACACAGGGAAACATGTTTAATAAATGTTTCTATCTGAATGGCAGCTACTACCTGACCTAGGCTGTTATGTGAGAAACGTTCAGACATTTTATATGACTGGTTGACTTTTTTTGACAGATTCTTTTGTGTCTTTCACATAAAAATAACCGTCACATATAACTTAAATTCTGGCCTCCCTGCATTGACTTTCCATTCATTTTCACATTGATGGGTTATTTTTTTTTACATTTTATTGACGACCTTCTAGGCTTTTTGTGACCAGGCCCCTAATTATATCAAGAAACAGCTTTATGAGCCTTGACGCCCTCTTAGATCCGCTGATGTTGGTTTTCTGATCTTTCCCAGAGACCGACTGGTGACTGAGGGTGATCTGGCTCTTACAGTCCAGGCCCCAAAAAACTAGAGCCTAACCGCTACTCGATTTTTGGTGCCGATATCGATATAAGGAAGTAAAAAAATATCAATATACTGGTTGATATGTACACATTTTTAGCACTGATTCCTCAAATGTAGTTATGTGACTAAGATGTGTAACAGAGGAAAGATATTTTACAGTTAAACATAAACTTTATTGTCTAAAATGACACCAGTCATTTCAGTAAACTTCACTAGGAATTGAATAATCCCAATTTATCCCAAGCATTGTTTTCTGTTTGTTGTTTTTATAATAACCAATAGCCAATACTGATATATCTGCAATCAGCCAATATTGCCTGATAACATCGACCGACTGATACATGATTTGCTAAATCTACCGCTGCTTTTAAATCTCCTTTTATTTAAAAAGTTTGTATCTCTGTGTGAATTTAAATTTTAAATCATTTTATTTATTTATATTTTAATATTATTGTTATGTTGAATTTTATCACTTTGTGAAGCACTTTTGTTAAAAGTCTGTTAAAAATAACCACGTTCAATCCTTAAAAATAACGTTTTTATTATTATCATTATCATCATCATATGGATTGAACGTGGTGGTTCACTCCGTAACACACAGCCGGTGTTTTCTCCTCACTCTTTGTTGGTTCGTCTGCTTGTCTCACCTGTCGTCTGGTCCTGTGCTCCTCTTGTGTCTACCTGTGGCTTCCCGTGCTCCTCGTGTCTGCGTAGTTTGTTTAGTTTTTCACTCATTGATTTCAGTTTTATTGCCTTTATTGCTTTTTGGACTTTATTCTGCCTGCCTTTGCTGCTTGCCTTTTCGATTTCTGGATTTAGTATTTTTGGTTTATGACTATCAGTTCTCATTAAAGCTCGCCTCCTTTTTCAACTCGCCTGCTTCTGTATCTGAATTTGGGTCCTCACCATTTTGCAACTGTGACATCCATGACTGAAAAATTAACACAAGGCTTTATATATATATACGTATAAAAACGACAGCTGTGCACAGTATGTGTCAATACCTGTCTTGACTGTCTTTAGCGATTGTGCTGTCTTCATAGATTTTCAGCATTGTCTCTGTGCGGTCGTCTTTGTGCTCTTTGGGCTCCTGAAACCTAGAAAATGCATTTTTGTAATTTGTTACAAATCTTGAGTTGTCAGTGCTTTTAAAGGACAACATGGATGTTATTGTGTATTTTCTTTCTTGAAAACAAATCTCACACAGAGAACAAAACCAACAATGTGTTAGTTTTTCGTCTACACTGTCTTTTGCACTCAGCTCCAAACCAACTGGTTCCTACTGAAGATGTCAACTTTTAAAAACGGGTCATAAATATTTAGTTTTATTTGTAGAAAAAAATCTGAAAACATCTTCTCACTGTAGATTTTAACAAACATTACACAAACAGGAGTAAATAGTGCATTCGTTGGGGACTACTTTCAGCTGCGGATTAATACAAATTTGCTGCTCCAGTGAGTGTTTACTGCAGCAGAACGGTGTTTGTGGAATTGAGTGGAGATAAATCACGGTGCCCGTGTTCATGTTAATGAAGGAACATGTCATCCAGCGCAACAATGAGGCTCAGGGAGGTGTTTTTAAATAGTTTTTTGACAACAGCGAAGCTCTGTGGCACGAGGGAATAAACACAGAGAATACTAAATAATTTACTGTTGTTCTTTGTCTCTTTATGGCATTTGTTGACAGAAGGATTTGAAAATAATCAGATGGATCCTTTCTAACCTCTAGTTTAGTCAGATTATTGTGTAAAAAGAAAACAAAGCAGCTTGAAAAGCGCGAAAAAGACGAACTAACTTTGTTTAGTGAAGCTACACATCTGCAAAAACTCACTTAATAATTAAAATAACAGTTTTGTTGTTGTTATCTACTTTATCCAGCTCAGTACCATACATACACTCCCACGCTTCATTAAGTGGTACTTCATTTCAAAGCTACTTCAGGCTACAAGAGCTTCATTTCAACCAATATGGCAGCAGATGGACAATATGGGCAGAACATATCCCCTGATTACAACACCTGGGCTCGAGTCTCTCTTTGACTTTGGCTATGGACAGGATGTAGGGGCTGATCTGTCGGGCGATGGTCGTTAGGTAAGAGTTCTCCTGCTTCAGCTGCATCAGATCGTGAAGCTGAGCTGGAATCAGGAAACAGAGAAAATGAGATTAGAATAAGAACGAGAGAAAGAGACAAATGTTTGAGAAGAAAAATATGAATTACTGTTGTTACCTTCATAGATCTCCTGCTCATTAGTGACCCTCTGAAAAGTCTCATCCCAGACCTGCGAGGAAAAGATGATTCTCATTAAATAATAACATTACAAGGACATTTTCCTGCCACGTTTGTGGCGACCACATCAGGTATTTTAAACCAAAATATATATATGTGATGCCATGTTTTTTTTTGTTGTCTCTGTTTGGAGTCTAAATGGCTGAAAACTAGCTTGTTAGTATGCAGCTTGAGGTGCTGACTGAGGCCAAATGTAAAAACTTCTTTTTGTCAGAACTTCCTGGCAGAGGCAGGTACACGCTAAAGGTCAAACCATCAAGGTAGTATCATTTGACACACCTCTTCAAACATGACTCTCATAGTTTCCACAGTGGAGTACTGAGCGGCTATCTGGCTGTCGATGTGCAGCGACCTGTCCAGGATCTCTCCCATTTTATCTGTGTTGATGATGGAGTGGTGCTTGGTCAGATCTCGGTGCAGCTCCTGGACCTGGTCCTTCAGATTCTGAATCTCTGTCTGGAAAGTCTACAAACACACACATATACAGCGCATCAGATACGACACTGAGGAGGTGTTTTTGATGTCTTTAAAACGGCAGAGATTTGACGGGTTTGCGGATGCCAGGTGAAGCGCATCTGAGCGTGAAAACCTTGTTGCCTACTAGACAGGTCGAGGAGGAATCCTCAGAAGAAATCATGCAGCTGTCTTTACATTGTTTGAGGATCAGAGGTGGTGTCAGCTTCACAGAACTCGACATGAACTGAGGTTAAAAAAAAAAGTGCATAGAGTTTGAGCTCAGTGGCTCTTTATCTCACACACTGAAGCAGCTTCTCTATGTCCCACGAGTGTCATCAATCCAATGTAAAATAGCCATAAAGTGGCAAAAAGCTGTGTTCTGGAGTTAATTGCTTGAAGGAAATACAACTATACAACTACGGCTCAGTAATTTCTTTTCAATGTGTGTATATAAAGTTTAGAAGTTTACACCAAGGACGTATGAAACAGTGACTCTAAATCAAAATGACAAGGGAATCTGTTTCAAACATTCGTAAACTGTAATAACTTTTCATCAGGCGCTATCATTAAGTTAAAACTTTAATTTGTCCAGTACTTTATGACCAAGTTCTTGCTAAATTGTGTGCTAATTTGAAAATGTTCACAACAATTTCAATTAGGCATCAACATGGTGAACATACATGTTAGCATCGTCACTGTTTGAATGTTAGCATGCTGATGTAAGCTGAGGTCACGGTTTTTCCAAGACTGTCCTAGTTTCAAGCTAGGTGTCTGAATTATTTTATGTTAAACCATAAAATGTAAACATTCACTACCAAATTGTTCCGTTTTTTACCTTGATTTAAATAAAGTTGATGATATTTTACTAATTTTCGGTGCTTACATGGACTTATATGATATATGCACCACCTGTCTGAATTTAACACTGATTTATCTGCATGTGTGTGAATTAGCCAGTGTGTCATTGTCAAGGCTGTTACTGGCCTATGAGTCATGGGGAAACTTATATGCTATGTAGCTTGTGGCTCTTCTTTTCTTTTTTTTAAAGGTTTTTTTTGCCTTTTCATGGCTTTATTTGATAATATAACTGAAGAGAGATGGGAATGGGGTAGTAGAGAGGGTTTGGGTAAGGGATAGGCAGAACTACAGAACCTTTCAGTATGCTAACAGTTAGCTGTTGTGTCAAAATGAAAGTCAGTCTTTTCTAAAAAAGCTTCAGGAGGTTAATGGTGTTGAGAGGCATGCTCAGTAGGTATGCCAGCAGAAATAATTGTCCCCCATTAAATTATTTATGTGGTACAACTGTGTGGAGGTTTAAAATATGGTCACCCTACTTTAAATCACATCCTAAATGCAGCCTCACAGACCTGCTAACATCACCAGAGACTCTTTTAAGTCTTGTTGAAATGTTGTCCTGTTGATCTGTAAATCTACATCATTAGTCACTCGCAGCACTCACCCTGTAGGTGTTCTCATAGTTGCGGCAGTGCTCGGTGAACGGGGTTTCTGTCCCCTCAGCCAGGAGGACCTTGGTGCAGATGTTGCGGTGACAGGTGGGCCTTCGCCCGAACACAGAGCCCTGGGGCATCTCACTGAGAGACGGGGAGCGGCAGCACACGGAGAGGGGGGACTGGTGCCTGAGGTGATGAGAAACAAAAAAAACACTGCCTTTTTTTCTCTCATTAATAACTGAGCTTAATGACATTTTTCTCCAACAGAACTAAATGTCCAGATAACACCTGCCACTTAAACCACAGGGGGATTGAAGCCTCGTACGAGATAAACTGAAAATGATACTGATCCAGAACAGCCAGCTCTGTACTCTCTGTGTAGATATTATAATGTAGTACGTGTGCAGCATGTTCAAAACCCTCAGAACCCAATGCAATATTCGTAGAATTTTAAATCTATTTTTTTTCACCAGGTCCTCGCTGACAGAGCTTTCTGTCATTGTAATCAGTCGGGAATCGTGTGCTTATTTTATGCAGAACGTCCCCCTGGTCCAGAATTTCCATTATTAAAACCTCGTCACTACTTTTACATTGTAATCTGTTAAGATATTAACTGCTTTGCACACTTTTACTATTTATTATTTAATCTAAAAATACATATTCCTGCTTTCACAATCATTTGATCGTGTTCTGTATTGTTTAGTGAGCCAATAAAACCGATTCTCATACGCTGCACACATTAATGTCTGGTTCTTTCTCAGCACAGCCACTTGTACTGCCCCAGAGGAGGTAAGTGCTTCACTCAAGCACACCTCGATGGTAGTTTCCATCTCTCCGTTAAAGTGTGAGTAAGGGGGTCAAATGTTTGCACAAATCATTCTTTCAAATAAAATGGACACTTAGTGCCTTTCAGCTGCTTGACATTTCTTTCCTTAAGTGTCTTTTTCTTCAATAAATACAGCTTTGCTGGAAAATGTTGGACAAAGCTGCAACTCCTGGTCGTCTGGCTTCATCTTTTAATACACCTTAAAAAGTCAGAAAACCGTTTACCTCAGAATAACCAAGAAAACTAGACTATTAGATTTAAGTTGTACGAGCTAAATAGTTAACTTAACTTAAAATTACGGATCTACTTTACTTGGTAATTTTAAGGTCATCAGCTTCCTTGAGTCAGACTTTAAAGTGTATGTTCATGTTTAAATGTAACCACATGAAGCTTTTTGAGAGAAACTAAATTATTCCGAACAAACACGTGTTACACGTGCGTTTGATCGTCTGCTCATGTATTTGTCTCGTTTGTTTTCTTTTCTCCGTTCTCTCTCGTCAAAGAGATCTCGATCGCAACGACACGACCTGATTAGAAGAAGGTTATATTCTGTTATAAATATCATGTGCCCGAAGTGAATCGGTACACTTGCTGTCACTCAGAACACTCACATCTCCTCACCAACACCTTCAACCAACGTGTGAAGGTATGTATGTACAGCACATAGCCACACAACAAGATAAACATACATTTATCTGGGCTCTGGTGGGACCGCAGTCTTGGCTTCATGCCTCACATAGCATAACTGCCCTGAAGCCATTCTCCACTTGCCTACGTGTGACTTCATTGACCTCACATTTCCATACGACTGTAGTCCTGTGAGCATCCACGCTGTGTCCCAGCACAGCCAATTAAAGAAACAGCCAGTGCTAAAGTAGTACTAAACAACATGGCCGCACAACTTCACTTCTGTTCTGTGAAATTATGATTATAGTAGTTCCAGCCAACTGGCCGTCCACCAATTCCTGCTCGATTTGCGGCTAACAAGTGGGGGGAAGGAGCTTTCAGACAGCAATTGAGGATATATCAGACACAACAACACATCCAGTCGCACTGAGTAGCAGACTACACCATGTGGGCTGCATTTTGAACTACCATACGGTGAGTAAAAGCCCATTTCCTCCTCCGCCTGTGGACTGAAGGATCGAGTGGACTTGAAAAATTGCGGAGTCGAGCACTTTTTGTAACGACGGTGTCAATGGCATCAACTGAAAGTCACTAAAGGGAGTAGAAAGCCAGCGTTTAACTGATCCCTCACAATTCAGTCTGTAAAACACACTCACTCCACCCATCACCATAAACATTCAAGACATTCAACAACTAAAGCTGAATTAACTGAGTTCACACTGCACTTATGTTCTCATGACACTCGATCCAAGACAATAAACTGCAATGACTTGATATAAAATACAGATAAATTTACCTGGAGTCTGGTAGGCTCTTACTCCTGCCTTCTCGCCCAGTGTTGATGCAACAGAGGACCTGTCTACAACATGTACCCCTCTCTCTCTGCCATACACATGTCATCCTCTGCACGCCCGGCTTCTGTCCTCCCGTCACCAAACGCCAATTAAAGACTGTGCCCGTGCTAAAGCTGTGACATCAGCGGCCTGGAACAAAGCGGCCCGACCGACCGCTCCTGCATGCCAACTTCCAGATGAATCCTGGAGAGTTCTGTGAAATTACGATAAAAATAGTGCCAGCCGGCCGCCCACCAATCCCTGCCCACTTTGCATCTTGCACTGGCAGGGCGTTGAGCAAGTTGGAAAAGAGAGTTGTCAGTATGTTGGCATTAGTGGGTGGGCTTAAGGACCTGTGAACAGTTGGGAGACTCTGATGTGGAAACAAATCAGTCAGGACAAAACTCTCTGTACCGAGCAGTGATGTGTGTTTAAATAAAGGTTGTATTTCCTGCTGGTTGATGTAGTTCTCTAAGACTATACGGCGTTGACAAAGAGCAAACACATTAAATGTTACACTAGTGACTCGTCATGTTATCTGCTGTGTTCCTGGCCCGGCCACAACAAAAGCAGAGCTTTCTAAAACAGGATCGACAGCCTCCTTCCCAGCCCCTCATGCGACAAGGTGAGTTACGTAAACATATCAGCGCACAGAGCTCACAGACACAGACAGAATAACTGCCATAGTGCGACTCAGCATGGCGCCTCCTTTCCTCTCACTGCAGTCATCGCTGTCTGCCATCTGTACTCGCAAACCATTTGGGGATTTTGAGTTTGGATCCTTCGCAAGTGTGAAATTTTCTGCCCAGACTTTTTTTTTTTGATTTGTTGGAAGAATCCGAATAATGCCATGGTGATATTTCAGGCGGTGAACGCACGTTGTAAAAATAAAACTTTACATTCAGAGAGATGATCTCACCTCGTTGCAACACTCGAACCGGAAACAGACGGAGGGCAGCGCGGGCCGAGCAGCAGCAGCAAGGGCTCCAGACAGCGAGCGAACTCACTCCTGTAGTCTGTGTTGATCTAATGAAAGGAGGAAAGTCATTTAGTCTTATCATCATATCAAAAGAGTTTCAATAATGTGCACGTGTCTGCTATCTTATCCTTAGTGTTTCAAAGAAAAGATAGAGAGAGAGAAAGAGTGAGTTTGATTTTTTAAACATTGAAAATAAACCCAAACTAAATGAGCAGAGAAACATCAACAAAACATAACTTGGATGTGCCGTTTCATCATATTAATGTTAACTAATGTGTGACCTCCCTTAATAAAGCTCTTATGAGAAGGCACTGAACTCAACTTTCTCACAAGAAAAATTAGTTCTGGGCTTTAGGGCCACCGAAGAAAAACCGGTGGAACAGCACTGGGAACAAGTGAAACCACTAATCAGTACTGCAGTGGATTACATTCTGACTGTAACCTTTTCCAGCTCTGCATGAAGGCTTGCTTCTACTCACTTTGCTGCTCTGCACCGGTCTCAGTCGATGAGGGAGCTTTACAATCCTCTTCAGCCTCTCCATGAGTTGCTGTGTAAGCAAGAACATCCGGGGTGTGATTCAGTGACCTGCTTCACCTCGCTGAGATATTATGGACAGCCTCCGTCGAAAGGCCAATGCAGTTCAGCTAATACTGTTAACTTCTCTCTTGCCAAGAAAACTTCCTCAGAGTAAACTTTGTTCTTAGAGAGAGGGCACGGCGCTGCTACAATCACTGATTAAGTGTCATTCACCGATATATATCACACACATGAATCATCCTTTTATCTCTATTTTGTCTGATAATTTCTTTAAATTCTCCTTTTCCTCGTCTGGTCACTCCTTTTTTACCCACATATGTCATATTATCCAAAAATATAGATCTAAAACACAGTTTGTAGTTGATGAGGCTGTACTCACGTAGCCCATGTCCAAAAACTCAAACTTGTTGGCTGAGCTGAGGAAGGCTGAACAGGTGAAGAGGTGAACCTAAAACCATCAGAGATTAAAAGGTCAGATTTCAAACAAGCGGCATGGAACATGAGACACCGACAGACAAGAAATTGAGATTAAATGGTATTAGAAACATCCCACGACTAACAGCACAGTCCTTTATAGTCTATTCCTAAAAGTATAGAGGTACAGGCTGAGGTAGAAAGTAACTAAGTAGTTTTACTTGAGCCTTTTCATTTTATGCTACATTATACTTCACTTTATAGATAGGATTGTTTTTGTTGCTCCACCACATCTATCTGACATCTGGAGTTACTTCAGAAACACATATTAATCTTAAAAAATACAATTCACTGGTTAAGATTAAAGCAGCTGTTCCCAACATTATTGGCTACTTGTTTTGCTTCAGATGGCAGGAGAGTTGTTCACAGCTCCACCACACAGTTATTTCACCTTTAAACTAAAAATCTTTAAAACCAATTAAAAAGATTAAATGAAAGTTTAAAATATATATATATATATTTGTATCAGAACTCTGTTTGTTCTCATGATCTCTCAGATTCATCTCGTGCCCCTTTGTGCACATAAAGTAGTTAAAACTAACTTATATTGTTTATATATTTATCTCAGTTACATTTGACTGATACTTTACATGATGCTGTAAAGGGGCTCTAGTTAACAATTCGTAGCTATTGACACGTACTAATCACTTTTTTATTGGCCACATGTGAGCCGATTGTAACATGACATGAAAAATGAGACCTTCCCCGTCTGTTCTTGGTTGTCTGTACAAGCCTGTGGGGGTTTTGTTTAAGTTGTTTAATGCTGCTGGACTGTGGATTTCTTTGTGAAGGGCTCAGGTCAGATTTTCTGCGACAGTCCACTGGATGTGACTTTACGCACGTTCTCATGTGGCTCGTCTCAGTGCCTCTCTCCAACCCACTTAGGGAGAGTAACAGTGGCCAACATTTGGATTCCTCTAACATGAACTAACCAGCTTCCAGCACAACACTGAAGTACCACAGAGCCCTTTTAAGTACATATTTGTTGATAATACTTTTGTACTATTACTAACTAGAGATTCTGAATGAAGGTCTTTGCTTCAGTAAAGGATCTGTGTATTTTTTTGAAGGTATTATGAGCAGAATATGTCAGCAGCAGTGTTTTTTCTTGCTGGTTATTGTGATTTATTATCAGGTCTTTACTTCACTCTACCTGGAGGGTTGGTAGGAGGGCAGTAAGGTGTGAGAGCTGCTCCTTCAGTGCTTTCTCCTTCTCCTCGTGTTGACTGCAAACACACACATAGGCAAACACACAAACATGTAACGCTACACCTTCACATCCCCGCATGCCGAAATACTCAGAGGATTCAGCTCGGGGAGGTGCAACCACAAACAACATACTCCATATTTCCAGAAGCTAATCTATCTGTCTTCTCTGTTTGTAACAAACACACAGACGCAGGTCCGGACACACAAAGCCCGACATAAATAGCCTTTAACACCCTTCCGGGAACCCAGCCACTGGACCGCTTCCAGGCAGTTCGAGATAGAGAGAGAGAGAGGGAGAGATGGAGGACAGTGGGCACAAAAAATCTCATTAAAGATCCCCACAGAGTGCAACTCGATACACTCACTCACATGCACAGAATTGTTCTCATTCAATCACGAATACGCACACATGGAGAGCACACTTACAACAGAAATGGTCATTCAGAGCTCTCGCTGTTTTGGAAATGGTAGTTTGCAGATTCACGGATAAAGCAGAGGAAGAGATAAAATACATTTTATTTCTGTTTGTATTCAAGTACCACATATAAGCCATTAATCTTCGGTAAAATGTAATTGATGTGCAATAATTTGATCGTGGAGACTAATTAGCTGCAGACCTTGGATGGCATTAAATCAAACTTTAATGATTGCTGAGGGGACGTAAGATTTTTAATCATTCTAGAGGCTGAGAACTTATGAGTTAATGCTGAATTAATGGTTTGGGAGGCTGTCATTATTTTGCTTTTTTGCAAAGTAACCTCTTAATTATTTTTGTCACTTTACTGTCTTGTTTCTGCACAACCAAGCAGCTACTAAGTGTCATGGCAGGCTGCCACTAGAGCTGCGAAGAATAATCGATTAAACTGATTAGTTGTCAACTGTTAAATTAATTGCCATCAATTAATCAATTTCAGTAACTTTTAAAGCAAAAAAAAAACTGTCCTCTGTGACAGTAAACTGAATTTCTTTGGGTTGTGGATCAAACGAGACATCTGAGGACGTTATCCTGGGCTTTGGGAAACACTGATCGACATTTTTCAGCATCTTCTGACATCTCATAGACCAACAACTAATCTATAGATCGAGAAAATAGTCCTTTGATTAGTCGACAATGAAAATAATCCAACCCTTGATGTCCCAAATAAAAAAAAAAAAAAGTTTTGATCCTATTCTCAAGACAGTATGCTGTGTTGAAAATGGCTCAAAACCACATTAGGGTGCTGCAATGGACACAAGTTACTCCTTTTTCAATAGCAGGTGCTAAATGTGCTATCTGTGCTCGGGTTTTATTTAAATTGGAGGAAATCTACTGACTGCACCAGGTTTTCCTGCAGCTCTTAATGTTGTTGTTACTCAGGACTTGAGAACGTCTGTCATTTAACATCCTGTATATTTGTCTATTAATACTTTCACTTGGCTTCCTTTTCATTGATTGGATCCAGGCACAAGCTGCAACCACTGGCTTGAAGTCTTAATCCTACTGAAGCGGTTTTAATTCAGTACCGTGCTTTGTGGAAGTGAAAACCACCCATGAAAATGTGTTTAGTGAGAAGTCAGATTATTCCAGAGCAAACAGGGTGCTGCTGTTCATCACCCTGAGCACAATGCAGCATAATAACATGGGAGAACTATCAAGTGACCTGGTGACAGCAGGATAATAGCGTTCAGTGTGGTAAATATTGTGGCGCCAGCTTTTGTGGCAACAAAAGAGCATTTTCACATAATAACTGTTAATCTTTATATATTCAATTTTACCTCTGAGCTGCTTTCAGCAGAATCTTCTTCCTCTCTGCTAGTTTTTCCTGTCAGAGAACAGAGAAAACACACCCCTTTTATTCCTTACACTGCTGTGAAAATGGCCTTGAGCTCTCTTATATCTAATGAATTTTCAAGATTGTGGGGAGAAAAAACTAGTGTGAATACCACAGTGCGGCGTCTGCTCTCTCTGATTGTTCATTATGCAAACAAAGTACGCTCTCTTCTCACAATTAGGTTAACAGAGACATCCAGTGGCCAAACAGTGTAAATGGTGCTGATGTAGTGAATCTAATCATTTGCTAGGGTCAGTTAGATAAAAGTCCAAAATGTATTTGGAGATGCTTCTTCGCTTGCTGTTTAAAAATGATGATGGTGATTCTTGCAATGGTTTATGAAAAGAGTAACGCCTGCACGCTGACTCCACAAACCACACATTTATTAAAATGGACAATGTTTTGATCCCATTCAGATCTTCCTCACGTTAAAAAAACCTCCATCAAGCATGTTGGAGCCCCGAGATGAGAAGAGGACATGAATTTTTAGGATCATTATTAAACCTTTATTTGACCACAAGGAGAGTTTTTATGTGTTCAACGCCAAGAGATCTGAATAACATTAGAGACAGAGATATGTTTTGGGTATAGCTTGTAGTTGGTAGCTGTCCATAGTCCATAGTACATGTGTGTTACTGGATGTTACCAGAAAAACATGATACATATTTTAAAGGTGACATGCGTTTTTAATGCTTTTTAAAAATATTTATAATATACTTGTATATTTGATGTGCCGTCTCTTTTCTCCAATTCTGTGGAGTTGACTTAGTTTTGGCCCTAAAAGAAGAATAATCAATCAATCCAATCTTTAATTTAGTTGATATCCTCACAGTGTCGTATGACAGGGAATAATACGTTTTTAATAACCTCTGATTTTGAATTTTTCCAGTCCAGAAATGTGTAAATGACCTGATCTCATTATTGAACCACAACGATTCAACTGGGCTCTAAATATTTTAGGAACGTGCTTTTATATTGGTTTAATATCGGTTTGAAGTGTGATTTCTCAGTTCATAGTGTGCTCAGTTTATATTCTGTAATTCCAATAGCTCTAAGCCTAGACAAACGTCTATTTCTATCTTGTGTGTGTTTTAAATGTGAATCATGAATCGTGTATTGTTGAGCCTTGTCAAAGGAGAATTTCTGTCACTGTTGGGACGGACAATAAAGTTTATCTATTCTGTTCTATTTTGAAGATTTAATAATAGCTTTAATAAAGCAGCATGCCTCCTACTGAGCAAAACACATCAAAAATTTAACATCGTTGGTAAACGTTCAACATCAAAAGACGTCCCCTGAGGAGCCAGAAATTTGGCGCAGTCTTTTTAGAAACATTTTTTAACATTCTCTACTGACGTCTACTGAGATCCTCACAGGGTTCAAAATGAACATTTTGAAGACGTAATTTTAGACAGCCTCTTGTGGTTAAAATCTTTAGTTTTTATGACGTCCATAGACTCACTTCAAGTCAGCCACGGGGTGGAATTGAGGAATTCGGTTTTAATGTCAATACATGGGGTGCACACCCTACCAGGTGAGCTAAGAGGGCACCCTGTAAGGATGTCGATAGTGAAAGTGAAAAAGACTTTTAAAAAAAACAATGCAAAAACTTTTATTCTGGCTCGTCAGTGGACGTCATTTGAACGTTTGACAAAGACGTGAAATTGACGTCTTTTGGATGTGTTTTGCTCAGTGGGCTGTTAATTCCAGCTTGTTATCAACATTATTTTGCACTTGACACTGAACTTGAACCTGTTCCTATTTAAATCTGCAAAGAGCTCGATGCTCTGCTTCCAAATTATTTTGACTGGTCATTTCTTATATTCTTATTAAACTGACTAAAGGTATTTGTCTCTTTCTGCCCTTTCAAATTATTGTCCATTTAAAGAAATGTGTGGTTTTTAAGTAAGCATGCAGCAGTTATTCTTTTAATTAAATGAAAAACAACAGTTGTGAAAATACATCACATCAGGATCATTATATAACCTGCAAGCTGTTGAACAGAGTACAGATTGCACTCTCTTCTTCCTCCACATTCAGGCACACTTCTCCTATCATCGCTCTCAGCAGAACGATTGCCTCTCGAGCTGAAGTCTGCAGCTCCTTCACCACCTACAGATGGAGGAGGAGGAGGAGGAGGAGGCTCACTGTCATTTAAAGGCCACGTTGTCAATGGCACTGCTGCACATTTGTCATGAGAACGATAATCAGAACTTCAAGTCGAAACAAGCAAGCAGAGTTGAAGCTATTTTGCTGGTCAGATATACAATCAAAGATCAATGTAAGCTTCAGGACAACCCAAAGCAGCAATGGTATAAAACAAAAATGAGCAGTGAAATTATACTAAATATTTGTATTTGACTCCAGTTGATTCAGCAGTGATCAAAACATTGTTAAAAACAATCCTCATTTATATGTTTGTTTATACAAATTGCAGGTGAGGAGCTGCACAAATTCAAAGCACACCTGCACCACATCTCACAATATCATCACCACTGCTGAGTGCTTGAATTATTCATGATGCCAAATGTGTAGATGAACAGACAGGAGTCTCTCACCAGCACAGCCTGATCCAGCATCTCGCAGCCCTGCATGTAAGCTGTTTCAATATCAATGCAGTGAGTCCGACTCTCCCTGTGGTAAACAAACAGCTTATTTAACGTGTAGAAGAGAAGATGAGAGGACTGCCGACAGTCGTAAATTCTGTGTAGCGTATTCACTCACACTTGCATGTCTCTGAAGCACTTGATGCAAAGCATAGACTGATTCTCTGTTGAGAACAGGATGTAGGGCTCCTCGTGGAGAGCTGCGGAGACAGAGGCGCCTTTTAACTTCAATCCACAGGAGTGTATTCCTAGTGTATTCTGTGTTTTCAAAATTTGGATTTTTTTCAGAATACAAACACAAGTTGCCTTTCATACCGCTTTGTTAAGAAATCCTTAAAAAAGCAAAAGAGGGACTACACCTGTCGTGAGCAACATGCTTTTACACCTGGAGTTAATTACAGGTGGCACTCACAGCAATCCCTGTGTTTAGCTTTGGTGCGTTTGGCGAGGGATACAATCTCGTGGTGGGAAAACATTCTGGCCTTGTGAGTCAGCTCCCTGCAGGTGCCGCACAGTGGCTGGCTACAAGTGTTGCAGAAGTACATCACCCCTGTGTCCTGTATGAGAGGAAAAAAAAGCATAAACAATGCAGCTGAAAGGCAGAGTGGGAAGATAGTTTTGTTATTTTATGTTTTTTTAAGGCTACACATGTTCTCTGTTGCAATATTTGATTAAAAACATACCTGCAATGAAGCCAATGTGTGTGTAGTTTAAATGTTCTGATTTTAGCGCTCCCCAGTGGTAGTATGATACACCAATGTCCACCAGGACTGTCTCATTTATTAAAGATGCTATAACAACCAACAAATTACAAAATCTTTGAGTATCAGCCACATACAATACTGGGAGCATATCAATATTCCCAAGGTCCTATGTTCCCTGGTACTACATACCCTGGTCCTATGTATTTCTAATGTCTGTGGGTCTGTCTGTCTGTCAGGTTGTACCTTGTTATTACTCTCTTGGTCACAGTTGGCACACTGCACCATCTCCTCAGCGTCTCCGTTGTTGTCCACCAGAAACTTCAGCAGACGGTCCTCTGGAGGGAGGGTGCTATTCCCTTTTACTACGGATGGGTAACTGTGGCAAAGACAGACATTCAGAGAGCCTGAGTGATTGTTCAGAGAAAATCATGACATTACGCACCAAATTAGTTCGACTGGCACTTTTTTTCTTGTTACTTCACTTGGATTTTTGACCTGCGCTGTGTAGAGTGATGAATGCACAAAGTTTGACATTAATAGGCTGTTCATTCATCCGCAGATGCAATACTGTGTCTCTGTGCTCACCTTAAATCTGAGTTTAAGGTGTGTACATACAAGCAGGAAACAAAATATTACATCTGAATATTTGTCTACACCTTAGAACATGTCTGGAAGAGCTTTAAAATGTATCTCTTTTATTTATGGATAGTTCATATTTTATACTCTGTATTTCAAGAGTTCAGAGTTCCTGAGTAATCCAGCAACACTGAGACCGTTGCCAAGCAAAGTTTAAGGAAAAACAAGAAAAAGAAAAAACAAAAGTGATCAACATGAGTAGGGTTGCTGCGATATACCAATTTCAAGGTAGAACGTGTTGTGGAAACTGACGGTTATCATACCGTGTACATTGCTTATCTATCATATTAGTGTTATTAAAAATATATACAACATATTTTGTGTCTGTCAGGACATAATATTTTGTAAAATTATATAACAAATACATTATTTTACTGACTCAGGGTCACTTTGACTAATAATAATAATCATAATAATAATCATAATAAGTAACACCATTTACTATGATATCTTGAAAACGTGATATTTTCTGAGATCACTGTCGTACAGTGAAAGTCTCATACTGTTTCAACCCTAATCACATGTAAAGGCGATATACAAAGATACATATAAATAGAAATTGTGCAAAAACATAACAAATAGAAGAAAGTTGCAGTTTATCTCCAGTGTAGTGCAAATATCGAATAAATAACCTCCCAAACAGGTTAAATTAGTTTTAAAACTTGTCTGACTGCCCTGTCTGCTGCAGAGACTCAGCTGTAGTACTGCAGAGAACCTGAGGGGGGCAGCAGAGACGTCCGTGACACCTCCACCGTAGAAGAAGAGGAGGCGGAAGGCGGAAGTGGCTGTGAAGCTCGACAGGACAAGCGTGTGTAAAAGCGTCAGGGCAAGTCTGAACGAGCTGTCATCTGGAAACTTCCAGCAGAACACACCTCAGAGCAAGAAGCGGGACTTCATTAAAGAGTTTGTCCACCGAGAAAAACACTTACGACGTCCAAAAAAAAATGTCTGTTATCTCCGAGGACGGTGTGCGCGGCGGGAGCCTGTTCACGGATATAAGCGCCGATAACGACGACTGGGAGCCCACCGAGATCGAGAGCCTGTGTATGAACTGCTACAAGAACGGTACGACGCGTTTACTTCTGACCAAAATCCCTTTCTTCAAAGAGATAATCGTCAGCTCGTTCAGCTGCCCTCACTGCCACTGGTCCAACACGGAAATCCAGTCCGCAGGCCGGATTCAGGATCAGGGCATTTGTTACACCCTGAAAGTCAAGACAAGAAAGGACTTGAACCGTGAGGTTGTGAAAGCAGACAGCGCGACCACCAGGATCCCTGAACTGGATTTTGAAATCCCACCCTTCACTCAGAAAGGTGCACTGTCCACCATCGAGGGTCTCTTGGACCGAGCGGTTGCAGGGTTGGAACAGGAACAACCTGTCAGGCGAGCCACTCACCCAGAGGTGGCTGACAAAATAGATGAATTCATCCAGAAGCTCAAGAAGTTAAAAGAGGTTGAAAACGAGTTCACCGTTGTGATTGAGGATCCATCCGGCAACAGTTTTGTGGAAAATCCAGTGGCCCCTCAGAAAGACGAGGCTCTCGCCGTGTCCAGGTTCAAGCGGACGGTGGAGCAGGACATCAAGCTGGGACTGAAGGCTGAGGATGACTTGGGCGAGGACGAGGAACCTGCTGGCAACGACCTGGAGGCCATGAGAAGTGAGGTTTTGGTCTTCGACACCAACTGCCCAAATTGCAACGCGCCAGCCTCCACCAACATGAAGCTCGTCCAGATCCCTCACTTCAAGGAGGTCATCATCATGGCCACAAACTGCGACAGCTGTGGCCACAGGACCAATGAGGTGAAATCAGGTGGAGCCACAGAAGAGCTGGGCACCAAAATCACCCTGCACATCACTGACCCTTCGGACATGACCCGAGACGTGCTCAAGTCCGAGACGTGCTCCATCTTTATCCCGGAGCTGGAGTTCGAGCTGGGGATGGCAGCCGTGGGTGGGAAGTTCACCACCCTGGAGGGGCTGCTGAAGGACATCAAAGATCTGATCGTCTCCAAAAACCCCTTCGTCTGCGGTGACAGCAGCACTACAGACCGGATGCAGAAGCTGAGGGAGTTTGGGGAGAAGATAGACAAAATTATGGCTGGAGAAATGGATGTGCACTTCGTCCTGGACGACCCGGCAGGGAACAGCTATCTGCAGAATGTGTACGCCCCAGAAGAAGATCCTGAGATGACTACGGAGAAGTACACCCGCACATTTGAGCAGAACGAAGACCTCGGCCTGAATGACATGAAGACTGAGGGATATGAGGAGGAAAAGTGAGCTGAAAGGACTAAATGAGTCGATATGTCGACGATGTCTTGTCAGAAACCCAGTCTCATTACATTGCTCCATATTTTGTCATATTTTCAGACATTTTAAGTTTAAAAACTGGGTGACTGGTTGTTTCCATCAGTATATTATTGGTGACGGGGATTCTAAGTTGTTTAAATGTAACTTTATTTGTTCACATGGATGCTAAATCCTCATTGTTGCATTCTTGCAACTTCCCAGAAGATGGCGCTCTGTTATCTCTGATTAAAAGGTTTCTTTTCTCTCAGAAGACCACATACTGTGTGACAAATTAATCTTTTTATACACCTGTTAGCATAACATCATCTCAATAAAGTGTTATCTCTGATAGTTTAGCTCTGCTCTTTTGAATTGGCAGATGTTGAGAGAGAATGTTTAATGTTGTATTAAAGATTAATTTCAGATAGGAATTTTCTGGTTGTATCTTTTATAATTAACTTGAGGAATAGCCAGAATTTTTTTTAACAAAGACTTATTAAGATTATTCAAAAGTCTGTGTGTATCTGCAGGATCATCTTTATATAATTATATATTTGGGCTGCGACTAAACGAATTATTTCCTTTATCAGTTGATCATTTTGTTGTCAGAAAGTAGTGGAAAAAGCCTGGAGCCAGATTTAGGGGGGCTGCAAGTAATTCCTCAAATATCTTGTTTTATCCACAACCTAAAGATATTCGGTTTAATGTCTTAGAGAAACCAGAAAATATTCACATTTAAGTAGCTGTAATCAGAGAATTTTAACTTTTATTCCTCAGAAAATGACTCAAACTGATTAACTGATTATCAAAATCGCTGGCAATTAATTTAATTGCTGAAAACTAATAAATCAGTCATTCCAGCTTTAGTATGATGTACCAGAGCTCAATGTGACAAATTCAGAATCAGAAGTATTTTAACGATCCCTGTGGGGGAGTTGCTCCTTCTATTATAGAAATATTACACTGTAGATATGAACAAGATTTAAATAGAGAAAGATAATATGACAAGAGTAAGTCAGAATGAAGTATATAAAGTACTATGAAATAAAAAAAAAAAAAGTACATAAAACTATAATAATGACAACTTTGTATATATTAAATACACAGGCTGAAGGAGATGTATCATCTTACCATCAATCTAAAACCCAAACATACAATAAAAGAATAAAATAACAAGAAAACAGCAAAACATTTGAGAGTCTGAAACCAGAGAACAAAAGCTACATTGCTTGACTGAAAAATAAAACAGTTGCCTATTAACTTTCTGTTTATTAGACAAAAGCTTAACTAAGTCTAGATTTTGATAAGCCAGTTCTTGTTAACCCAAAGAGTTAAAAATCCCTCTTGAGGTCCATTAAATGTCAGCTAGAAAAGAACAGGGGCAGCTGCCAGGTCCAGTTTCCGTCACATTAACCTCATTTACACAGGCCTGTTAGATTTAAACATAAAGCTGTTTGCCTCATTCTCATTCAGCTGCAGTGACACAAACGTTCCTCTCTCCTGTCTGCTGTGAATGTTTTTATCTGGTTTTCATAGCAACAGGGATCTATTGTGTTCTACTAATAGCAGAGTAGTGGATTCCTAGATTACATGGTTCTTGAGTGAGCAGCTGTTAGCTGCTGCTGCTGCTGATAGAAATAGTAGCAGCGGGCCCCTGTAGCCTGAGACCAGACAGCAGAGCACAGTGGCTCGGTGCCCACAGGGTTATTTCAATAGAAAACTCGTGATTTCCTGGGTTTCCCCACCTCAGTTCTCAGCACCTTGTATCCTGATTAAAAGCACTGCTGTTGGTTTTACTTTGATTTACACAGCTATGCATTATCTACCTCAACATAGGGTCATATCGAACAGCTATGAGGCAGATGAATGTGGAAGTCGCCTGAGGTTCAGCCAGTTTGTCTCTAATTTTATTCTATTTAATGCACGATAATTAGCTCACAGTATATTTAATCTGAGTTAAATATGAATTCAAACATACACGCCTCAGCAGAAACACTTATTTTTAAGAAGACATACGTGTGACTGAGCAGAATCAGAACCCAGGAGCTGCTCTTCAGGGATGATTTAAAAAAAAAAATGTATAGAAAATCTTTATTCAACTAGGAAGTCACACTGATAATAAGTCAGACCCAGCCACAGCTGAATAGCATTATCTAGCACCTGACAGGACAACAACATCAAATCACAGTAGCAAACAGACTGTGGAGTGCATACCTTCACCAAGGCCCAACAGTCCCCTTCAATTCAATCATGCCTGATCTAATATCAAATAAAACATATTTAAATCCTCTATATCTGGATTTTTATTTGGATCTGCATCAAATTGTCCTCACTCACAGATACCAGCCACCTAAATACACCAGATTTTTTCGTCAATATCTATGCATCAATCCCTGAGAAGCTAACAAAAATGTCTTTCTCACAATGTTAAAGAATGTGAGAAATAATTCCTGGATCTGCTCGTTTATCCTCCTTGTTGGAGGTAATAAGTGCATAAAAAAGCCATTGTGATGTGTGAAGCAACTGTAGCTCACAGTGACCACGTCCGAGTTTGTTTCGGACCTTCAGACCTTCATCAGGTTGTTTGACACCTCAGATATTGTCCAGATCTGTCTGAATATTCTTGAGAATTAAAAGGTTAATTGCACTTTGAAAGGCTGTGCGAGCATTATTAAGCAATACACAGCAGAAATGCTGACCCTGTTAGAGCCTGTGTGCAGACACAGATCCTCAGGTGAGGCCCTTCTGGTCGTCCCTAAGTCGAGCCTATAATCTAAAGGCGACTGTTCTTTTGCCATCAGGGCCCCTCAGCTTGGGAACAACCTACCTGCAGAGATAAGACTCCGAGAATCAATAATTTCTTTTAAATCCCCTCGTAAAACTGACTTTTATAGGCTTGCTTTTATGTGTGGAGTCGTATTTTTTAATTCCTTTCAGTCTTTCTATCCTTTTATTCTTTTCACTGTTCTTGTTCTTTTTGTCTCTAGTGCCTCTTATGTGGTGTTTTCTTTTTATCGTCCCTTTAATGGTTTTGTTTGTATTCATTCATATTGGCATTTCGTGTTTTGCATCCTTGTTTTCCTTGAAACTCAGCATGACTGTTTGACTTTCTTCATCCACCCACAAGAGGAATCTGGGTCAAGCTGCGTCTGACCCAGAAGAGAAGATTCCTGGCGAAATCAACTTGCATTAGACATCCTGTTCTATACTGTACATCCCCGTGTGCTCTGATGGGGGGAAAGTTAACACTGCAGACTTGAAGGTGACTGTTAACCACGTGTCATTCCTTAATAGGGGATGAAATGGATTGGTATCATGTGACTGCTTTTGATTGCCCTAAGCTGCTGGCACCGCTGCCAAATACCAGTATGCTTTGTTTGCTGTGTGACTGGTCTTAGAAGAACTTGCCGGCCCCGCTGAGCGCCGGGGCCAAGGACTAAATCAGAGACCGGGATGACCCTGCAGCTGCTCCAGCCACTCAGGCCTGCTCTACCCACACCAGGCCAGCAACGGGTCACTCGCTGAGCAGCACCCTCAAACCAAAACAGACAAGACTTGATGCTCTCTGAAACCAATGGGATTCCCCTCAAATCTCCTGCATGAACCAAACCAATCTACTAATCAACTTATGTGGAACGAATCCCTTTGAGCAATGCTGCCCAAAACTGGGGCCTGTGGGAAAAATTTGGCTTTTCACATAAAACGTCTGACCCTCCACAGGGACTCAGGGGGCAATATTATATTTTCCTCTTGGAAACGAAACAGCTTAATCATGTTTGAGACGTTGGAGATCACCTGGTCGTTACATCGACACATTATATCATGACACAAGCCGTGTGAGGTTGTAATCCAAACTGAGTAGGACACCAAAACAGGCAGTCCTTCACCTTTGGCCTCAATACTTAGTTTGTTTTGGACTTTAAGGCTTAGGACTGTAGGTGTGATATCCAGGCTTTGATATCATAAGCAGACGCTAAATCACTAGCTGCGCTTACATGGACCCTAATATCCCACCAATAATCAGAATAAACGCCCAATCAGGATAAAAATGCCTCATGTAAACACCTCAATCAGAAGAGATCCGTCCCCATCTGAATGTATTTTCAGTCAGCTCGAGGCAGGTGGTGTAAACCTTTGATAACCCGTTCAAAGGTCTACACCACTCATATTCTGATTAAATGCTTTGGGGCAAAGCAACCACTGTGTTCAACGTCCATTTCTAGTATGGCTGAACAATAAACCAAACAAATCCTCTTGTTCTAATTTTTGCATTTCATTTTCACTGAAGAAAACATAAAAATGACATGATTTTTGCAGTTCTGCACCTCACAAGATTGTTCCATTGTATCTGGAGAACATGAAATGTAGGCCGGGCGTCTCTGTCGCATCACAGTGCTTCATTAATGATGAGTATGCTGTGACACATTTTGCATTTATCAAAAAAAAGTTGCAGCTCCTGTGATTTGGATGTTGCACTTGGCCATATTGATTAATTGTGCAGCCCTGATTTTCTTGCTCAGGAACTTTATTTAAACCTTTTCTTTCCATTATTGTTAATATACAGTATAAGGTAAAGTTAAGGTAAGTTAAAAATGTATTTGAGGAAGTGTCAGAGATGTGCCTCTGTTTAAATGCAATCTTAGTGTGGAGAATAAAGAACGTAGAACACAGACTTTCCATCGCTTTCAAGATTGATCATCTACATCGACTCCGCTCAACGTCACAGTGCTCACGTCTCTTACCCACAGAGGGGGCAGCTGAGACGGCTGTCATTGGTCCGGCCGCTTAGACAGCGGGCACAGAAGATGTGGTAGCAGTCCAACAAACAGGGCGTCTGGTACTGCTCGTGGCACAGGTGACACACCAGGGGGTGGACATTACTACAATCCACATTACAAAGGTTGTCCAGGTTTGTGAAGATTCCTCCTGCCATCTGCAAACAGAGTAAGTGAGCAATGAAAAAAACTGTGAGAGTATCACTTGATTGATAAAAAGTCACATCACCACATCACTAAAAAAGAACATTTCAGTGTGTGTTATTGTCAAAATAGTCCAGTTATTATGAGAGAGGCTAAGCTGACTATGATATAAAAGACAAGAGAGTCAGATTTTAATGAATCTAAACAAAAGGATTTGTTTTTTCTTTCTCTCTTACCTTGTCAGACGTGTGATGACCGTCCCTGACTTCAGTGGCAACAGGCAATCAAAAGATGGCAAATGAATAACATCAAACACATTGTCAACACCAACATTATATCCAGCTTACAAATCCTACTGTAAATGCCGTAGGCTGGTCCGCAGACAGCACAGAGAGCCACTGTCTTACCTCTCGGTGCTGCTATCAGCTACCCACGGCAGGAATGACAGCAATGCAGAAACTCTTCAATAGTAGGCCGATGGGGTCCCTCCGCCAGGCAGCTGACAGCACACACCTCATGCCAGCCCCCAAGTGTTGCCAAAGTGCAAAAGGGACATTTAATATTGCTGTTCCATACAGATTAAAAATACAGTTGTCCTATTTCTAATGTCACACTGTTGGACTCTAAGGCAGGGTGAACAGCGGGGTGAGGAGTGAATATTACAGCATTGCAAGTAATTCAATCTGGTGCAACACTTAAAGAGGAGAACTTGTCACATAAAGCACTATTTTTATGCCTTCTAGGCACTTTGTAAACTTTGTTTCAGAAGGGTGCCACATAAATGAAGCTCGACACCGTCATGTTCCAATAACATCACTTTCTAAATACAATTAGAGGCATCAGCCGCTCTAATTCAAGAGCAAAACAGTGAGCATGTTTAATGCAATGCAAATTATGATAAATAATGGGTAATATCTTTAAAATATTATTAATTATTGTTTTTATCTGGTTTGTAAAATGTCCTTGGGTAAACTTGAAAGATGCTTATAAATAAAATCCATTATTATTATTATTGTTCAATAATTTCTTTGAATTTCCAACTAATTTCCATGAAAGTTCACTTTATAAATTATGTAATTTTGTATTAAATAAAAATAGATGAAAAAAGAAATGCCTGCTGTGCTCGGATATTGTTAGATTAATTAATTTTCTTTTTTTCATTAGAAACATTTGGGGCCAAATCAAACACTGAACTTTTAAAAAATCAATACAATATTCATTCATTAGTCAAGTATTATGGGAAAAACTTTATTTTCCATGTTTGTTGAATTGTTTATTGACTTGTTAACACATTTTTTTTTTGTAATATTCAGCTGAACTTCTGTGCACTGTGTTTTTTTATTAAGCAACCAGACATTTAACAACATGATTGCTAAATGATCAGCTTACTAAGCTAGGCTAATTTTGGGGGGAAGCTTAATTAGCTTAATGTTACTGCTAATTAAAAACTAAATAGTTGGCAAGTAAATAAATCCTGTCTGAGCTCTTTCAATAGTTGGCACCTTATTTATATATTTCTGTAAGAGATATTAACAATGTTTGTTATTTAAAAAGACATATTTAGCACGAACGTAGCTATAGCATTAAGCTAGCTCAGCTCGTTATCATATTCACAGCACACACACTTTTTCCTTAATCGATTCCAGATAAATCGATGCGATCGATTTCTCGGCGGGGTGTTAAACTTCCTGCGCAGCCTTCGCTCCTTCCTTTTGCTGAATGTGTCAGCCATGGCCCCGATAGTGAGTAGCAACATGATCAAATAAACTGCGTACAGACGATGTATTTTAGCTTGTCGTCTGCAGTCGGGGGATTGATTGTTATCTGTGCTCCGCAACATGGCTGCCACGGAGGTGTTAGCATGTTTGTTTAGCCTGTGTTTACTGTGTAAGCTAACACCACGTTGGGCTGACGAATGCTAACGAAAGCTAGCAGTAGCTAACGGGAAGCATCAGCAGCTATGGGGTAGCACGAAATCTGAATGTTTTTACTAAAGTGGCTTGGAAACACGATAGCTAATCACTTATGATACTTCGACACTATCTGTATTATATATTATAAACATTAGATACTTGCTTATGCTGTTTTAAAGTAACATATGCTATGATGGATGAGTTTGAGTGACCCTCTGCAACTTTTGTTTCTGTGCTAGAAGAAGCAGGTGGTCAGGAAGCAGGGTGGGAAGAGGAAGAAGCAGATCCTGAAGTTCACCCTGGACTGCACTCACCCTGTAGAGGATGGCATCATGGATGCTGCCAACTTTGTGAGTAGACCCAGTTCAGACATCTTGTGGTGCAGCAGCTGTCAGAAACTGACCCCTGAGTGTCAAAACACTGCTGTGATACCAGTGGGATCAATCCCAAATATGATGCTACAGTCACTTCAGAGCATTGGCACATAATCCAGTGAGACTAACAAAGATGTCGACCACAACGTGTCACCTGTCAGTGCTTGCAGTGAAGTTTTTAACCACACTTGCTGTTGTGTGACCTGCTGTGTCCTCTGCACCTGCAGGAGCAGTTTCTGCAGGAGCGCATCAAGGTGAACGGCAAAGCTGGAAACCTGGGCGGAGGCGTGGTGTCCATTGAGAGGAGCAAGAGTAAAATTGCAGTGAACTCTGAAGTTCCCTTCTCAAAGAGGTAAAAACACAACGCATCTCCATCTAGAAATGTGTTTTCCTCAGCTATTTTCTCGATCATCGTGCACTACTGCGGGAGAAGTTGAGACCTGAGCTTTGAAATGTACGATTCAACATCCTTAACTGAATGTATTTGAGTTTTGCCTTCACCACAAATGTGATCAGGCGTCCTGGCTTCGTGTGGAGCTCAACTTGGGTGAAGTTTGACCGGTAAAGTTGCAACCACAACCGATTGCAAAGGCGTGTGCGAGTTCTGTGTGCCTCACATCCTGCTCAGCCCACAGTCATGATGTTGATGTCCCTCACCGGGTGACCTTACCCTAAAGGGTCTTCCATAAATACAGTTAGCAGCTACTCTGAACAATATTGTGTCGATGAGTTTTTGACTGAAGCTTTGTGGAAGTTTTAAATGCAAAGTCTATATGGAGGTAACGAAGGGGAGATACACACATCACAGTACCGAGGAGTGCATTTGCGAATGGACTGATTGGACTGATACGAATTATTAATGGCCCGATGTGGTCAGCAGTATGGATCGCCCCATGCCAGGGTTTTATTTTCCCTTTTTAAAGAGTTTTAATCAATTTTCAGAGATGTAATGAACACCAGACCGTTTTGGCAGCTTCCCTTCACAGTGGTGCCGAGCCACACAGTTGATTCTGGTTTTATCTGAAGATGTTTTCTGAGATCTTTGCTGCAGAAGATTGTGCCGATTGTGCCGTAGCTCAAAAACCACTTGATATTGAAGGAATAGTCAAAGGTGGGGAAAATACACAGGCCTTTTCTCACATTGACATTTCGACTCGTCATAGTGGGAAAAGCACAGGTGTTGTTCATAAATCAATGATGGCTCTTTTTTTATTCAGATGTACCAGAAAGCTGTGACAGTAATATATCAGCACGCACGATATCAGGACCGCGGCGCCAGAGCAGCAAAATGAAATTCAGCCATCATTAACTTTTATTGTTTACGCTTGTGTTTTCCTACAGTTGCATGTTAATATGTCTTCTTTGGAAAAGGCTTGTTCCCAGCTCAGTCTGTGGATTATCAGGAGTTTCTGGGGCTTTTTTTTTTTTTTGTTGGAAAAAATAAACGTCTTACTTTGTTTGCACACCTCAGACAATTTTCTGCCAATTTTCCCATGAACAATGAACTGTGTACATTAAAGAAAACGTTATATTTGTCAATATTTCCCAAAACGAATTTAAAGTATACACATAAACATTAATACTGCATGATGTCATAAAAAATGATTTCAGTCTGAGCTTGGGACATCACGACCAGCAGAGGGTGACTCCACCACTTTAATCCTTTAACTCGGCACCTGATATTATGACTGTGATGGTGAAGTCACTGGGAGATGTTGCCCTTAGCATATGTAATATAATTGTGTGTAACTTCTGTGTTAGATAGATCTGCCAGGGCCGGGCAATATATCTATTATATCATTATCGTGTTATGAGACTGTAAATTCTTAGATTTTTAATAATATATTGTGATATGTTGTCTTTTCCTTGTTTTAAAGGTTGTATTACAGTAATGTGATGTCATTTTGTGAACTTACCAGACTGTTTTATTTGCTCTAATACTTGTCTTTACCCACTTAGTCATTACATCCACATTACTGATGATTATCAAAAATCACATTGGGTTAATATTTTGTGAAGGCACCAACAGTCATCCCTACAATCTTGTCCCAAACTTTGAAGTTATATGAACCGAGGATTTAGAAACGGCTTTCATTATTTGAAACTAGCTGTGTGCAAGTGATGAGTCAAGGCACTTGGCTTTTCCCTGTTTTGTAATTAAAATGTCTCGTATTTAACGTTAAATTAATGCTACTAGAAGCTTAACAGACTTGTCTTAACTGTCACAAGTTTCGTCCAAGTACATCAGAAGAGTTTGGTCCTGCAAACTCTCTGCTCCAGGTTCAAAGTGAATAGGAATAAGCTATGATAAATACAAGCGAAGCGCTGATGTTTTCCCTCCTCATCCTCATCTCTTTCAGGTATCTGAAATATCTGACCAAGAAGTATCTGAAGAAGAACAACCTCAGGGACTGGCTGCGGGTGGTGGCCAACACCAAGGAGAGCTACGAGCTGCGCTACTTCCAGATCAACCAGGACGAAGAGGAGGAGGAGGAAGATTAAACCTGACACCACTTTTAATAAAAAGTTCAAAAGAGAGAAGAACGTCTGTGTTGTCTTTTTGATGTTTAAACCAGAATGATGAATATAACACTGTGTGTTTTGCTTTGTTGTGATGTATACACATATATTTTTATATCATTACGTTTTAGATGCATAATTAGAATAATCCAAATGAAGAGTGCAGCTAATGTTGCATTTAAAGGTCCTATTTGTAAGAAAAGTTGATTTTTGAGGCTCAAATACAGACGCTTTGGGATGGCAGCCGGCCCGACCTACAATCCCAATGGGTCAGTATTTGACAGGTTGGGAATGAGACTCAAAAATATTTTTTTTCCTACAAATAGCACCTTTAAACCAGCCATTTGAAGGATATTTTAGTTTTTTTGGGGTATTTTTATTTTGAATGTGTGCTTTGGTGCTCTGTGTGCAGAAATCAGTGCCAGCAAAGCTAATTACACGAACACAACATTTAAAAGATAATTACATAATGTTAAAAGAGAGAGGGAGAAAAGGGCTAAAATAAATAAGCTGCCTCTGATTATTTTTATTAGATAAAATGTGAAGAATTGGAAAAAAAAAAAAAAAAAAAAGATCCCCCTGCGGCATTCATGTGCAGTCGGGACACTTGAGCTCTCTGATTTGTGTATTTTGATAACATTGAGTGAACTCGTGTTCTCTCTGTGGGGCATCCTGTGTTACAGCTGCGGTAACCTTGACAACAGCGAGACCACTGGCAGTCAGCATGCAGACATCAGGATGCACATTATTTTTTTTGTCTTGGGTTAAAAAAAAAAAAAGTGGAAGTTTGGGAAATTAAGAAACATATTTTGTGTTTATACATAAAGCTCTGAGCGGTAAATTAAAAAAAAAAAACAACCCCTCCAATTATTCTATTTCTCCACATCAGAAGGGATATTTCCTTCCCTTCAGCCTGGCTTCACATTTAGAGTAAAGGTTGTGAGTGAGCAGTGGAGCAGCTGTGCCTGAAAGCAGCAGAAGTTTCTGTCTCCGGACCTCCAGAAAGGGAAAATGTGCAGGCGACGGCGGCGCGGGAGAAGAGCACCCGCCTGTTAGCGGCACATGGCGTTACCGCGCGGTGTGCGTGTGTGTTGTGCGGGGTTTCTATTTTTTTTTTTTCTCTCTCTCTCTCTCTCCTTTCTTCCTCACTACTAGTTAAAGTGGGTAACTAAGGAGAGCATGACTAACTAGTTGTGGGTGAAATTATGGGATGCATCGTCATGGCAACAGACCAGACGTCACAATCTGGGCATGTGTGTTCCATTTTTGTCTTTCTTATTTTTCAGACTGGAAGACCTGGATAGAGATCAGTGGAAAAAAAAAAAAAAAAGATAAATGTTTTTGTTTTATTTATTTATTTTTTTGTAACTCCTGGAGAGAAAGCCCCAGAGTCGCTGCAAAATATATATATATATTTTAATTTTTTTTTTTTTTTTTTTTTTTTTTTTAATTTCACCAGAGCGACGAATACATTTCTTTTTGGGTGAAGAAAGAGACTGGGCTGCGGCGTCTGGAGGGTTAACTTTCAGTATTCTCAGCCTAAAAGGGGGTTTTTGGGGGGCTATGAGATAAAGATGCCGGGGTCGCTGAGTAATGAAGACGAGGGACAAGACGACATGGATTTTGAAGACGATATGCCAGGTGAGGGAAAAGGGGGGAGGCGGGGTGTCCTTCAGATTATTTTTGCGCCGCTACGCCTTGAATGCGGGGAAAAGGGCTTGTCCTGCGTTCCTGAGACCAGAGAGGAAGAGGAGGAGGAGGAGGGGTGGGGTGCAATAAGCAGAGTCATGCTATTATTTTTTGCACGACCTAGTGTCTTAAAGGTGGGAACGGGGGTATTATTTTTTTTTTGGATGTGCCTCCGGCTGTCCTCACATCCAGCCTGGGTTTTTTTTTTTTTTTTTGGAGGGGGGGTGCATGATGAAAACCCTGCTGCATGAATCTCCAGGCTGGTGTTTTTTTTTTTTGTGTTTTTTTTCAGGCTGCATGCGTGTACAAGTACAAGTGAATGGCTTCACCTTAAGTGCAAAAAAACCCCACAAGTTTGGTGTCAGGAGTGCTGTTTTAAACCGATGACAGTGTGGTCGGTGGTGTGTTTGCGTGCGCTGTGATAACGTGTGCATATGCTTTTAAGTAGAAATGGGCTACAGTGACAACATCCGTGTTGGTTTTTGTTCTGGAGGATGCTGCTGCTGCTGCTGTTTCCACTTGTGATCAGGAGGGCTGCTCCAACTTTAAATGTTTTTCTGGCTCTGCATGGCCGCAGAGGTGTGAAAGCCACGTGTAGGCTACAGTAAACACTGCTTATCAAGTGTGTCCTGGTGCCTTATTTTTTGGGGAGGGGAGGGAGGGAGGTGGGGGTCGTGTGCACCGCTGTTGACGGCCACTGTTAGGTCACCAACACCCCCTTCAGCTGTGGGTCGTGCACTAACTCAAATTAACAGTAACCCACATTCTTGACATGCAGCCTATGCTTTCTCATGCAGGCTTCACACAAGCCAAATCTGTGTAATATTTCTCCTGGCTGTAAAATGAATCTGTCAACCAGTCTGGCAATGGACCAAAGGTACTATAAATTACATTTTCGCTTCTTAAACTGTTAAGGACTAATCAAGGCGCAGGGGGGTGTAAAGATCTTGCTAATTAATGACCTGCAAATGATGGTCATTTTGTGTTCTGGTGGCTGTTGAATCTGTCCCTGCACCCTGTGATTTTCTGGACTTAAAAACTGTGATGGTGAAGCAGATCAAGCACCTGATTAGTTTGGGAAATCCCGGTTAGCGGTGTCACAGTATGCTGGTATTGATGATAACTGAGATATTATAAAAATAGATATTAATATCATGGTGATAATATGACAATATAGTGTGTTCTTCCTCGTGGATCTTTTGTTCATCACTGCCTTTTCACTATTCAAGTGTACATGCTAACTTTGTCCTCGGCTTGGGCTGATATTAGATATTATCGAGTATTGTGATATTTGCCGCCCCGTGCAATATTGTTCACAATAACAAATATTGAATAATCTGATTGTTCACCTCAGAGGGACTGCTCTGACTGTGTTTTAATTTTTAATTTGAATTTATTACAGTTTTGTTCGTCATCTGGCTGCTCCTCTTGAATTTAGAGGGAAAGGAACCAGTAACAGTAACAGAGTAGCTGCTCATAACATTGCAGGCTATTCTAACATGTTTGACATTCATCCTTTGCATTATTTAACATTTTGGGAAAAGTAAACAAGTGAATAGCATCTCAGTCTCTCTCAGTCCTTTATTTATTCATACTATACTACTATTTAACATAAAAAACAAATAAAATACCTTTATTATATATGTAAAAAAACAAAACCTGAAACATTAAAATAATCCCTCCCGCCCTTGCTGATGATATCGTCTATCGCAATATTTATATGGAACAATAATGTAAAATAACATTTTGGATATCGCCCAAGCCTACTTTGTACACTCACTCTCCACTCATATCTTGAGTCTAATGCATTTGCCATAAAGGAAACAGTGAAAACACAGTAAACGATAAAGTTAAAGGTAGTAAAAGCTGAATTTCTGATATTGTTACAGCCCTTATCCCAACCCTAGTGTTAAGTTTCCTTAAAATTGTCTTTCCCTAGTGTAAGATTCATTATTTTCTTGACTGGTGCATTGTGACTTCTGTTAGTCTGGTGGTGATCCGATAAATGAGTGGTGGTATTGGCTGTAGGGTATAGCCGCCATGCTCATAGTCGGAGGCCGACCTCATTGAAATCTACATCTGTCTGAGTCGAGCCAAGCTCTGAAAAGTGCTCAGGATCTGTTTCCTGGTCCTGTGTCAGAGGCTGAGTTGATGAAGGGTCCGAGAGCAGCCAGACATCTGTATGCCATGGTGTCTGTTTGGCCAGTGCGGCCAAAAGATTCATTTTTCTTTCTTCTTTTGGCTTTGAGCATCAGATGATTCGATGGTTTGATGTCTGGGGCAGGACTTTAAAGATGCTACTTTGCCCTCGTCTCCCTTTTCACATCACATTGAGGGGAAGTTGGATGGTTCTAACAATAGATTGAGTGTGAAAGAAGAGTTGAAAGTGTGAAAATCCATTGCGGTGTTGTCTCTAGCCATAGGCCCGCTTCTCTTTAATTGCTAACGAGTGATACTTGAAGTCTTTTGTCGAAAATGAAGATACTTTCTGGTTTGAGAGAAGGTAACAGCTGCAATGATTCATCCATTAGTTGACAAATATTACAACAATCGCCAGCTATTTTACTAACTGATGGGTTTGAGCACATTTTTAAGATAATTCCAGTTTCTTAGATGTGAATATTTTCTATTTCAACATACACTAAGACTCCAAGTGTGGTTTTTAAGGAGGTGGAGGCTTAATTTACTGATGAGCTTCCTCAACCTGTCTGAAGGATCCATGTGGTGACCCCAATAATGTACTTCTCCCTTATCTTCACCAGATTTTCTGTGCATTGATATATACCGCCTGTATCTCAGCTAGAGCTGCAATGATTAATCACTAAAAATTCTGATTCCAGCGTCTTAAATGTGAATATTTTCTGTCTTATTTACTCCTCCGTGACAGTGAACTGCATATCTTTGGGTTGTAGACAAAACAAGACATTTTGAGGACGTCATCTTGGGCTTTGGGAAACAATGATCACCATTTTCTGGCATTTCATAAACCAAACAACTAATCAGTTAATCAACAAAGTAATCAACAAAGAAAATAATCAGCAGTTGCAGCCCGAGGCTGTCCGCTGAAAAGGTACAAGACATTTAGTGAGAAAACGATCAAAGTTAATGAATCATTTTCACACAACACAGTTGCCATGGTGCGTTTCTTTGTCATTTTTCATGCTTAAGGTCTTGAACCTCAGAAGCTGGTATATTCGTTGTCACAACAAAAGAGATAGATTTTGGAAACTGCCTTTTTCTTCGCAAATACGGACTGAGCGTTGTGGAATGAACAGTATTCATGACGACGCCGTGCATAACAAACCAACATTTTATCCCGTATATACACAATTTTTTCGATAAGCCAGACTTATACGAGCAGCCTTGCATTGGAAGGTTGAACAGCAGGGAGAGAAAAAAGACAGACAGGGAGAGGAGTGTGTTGAGCGGTTGAGGCATCATCTATGACTGCCAGCCATAGCCTGAGGGAGAACACGAGCACTGATGTGTGTCCCCAATAACCCAGTAGTTGGTTAAACATGTATGAGAAAGGGTGAGGTGCAATTGATTATGGCAGGTGAGTGAAGATGTTCGAGCGGTAATCCAGTCTGAAAAATCAAAACGTTTTCATGTGTCAGTCAAAATTACGCTGCGTCTGACTTGATATAATTTAGTATTTTTATGTTGTCGTCTGTAAACATATCAAAGGGATTGTACATTTCTGACTTATGGAGTCCCTTTGATACGACACACTGTGCTGAGAGATATATTGTAGTGAAGGGTACATGTGTTGAAAATCAATTGATCCACCAACATAAAACACCATAATTTATAAGATGATCACGTCTTTGCTGTCTTTTTAAAATGTATCTTATATCACTGACAATGTAATCTTCTTTGGTTGTCATGTACACAAACACAATGAAGCAGTCGTTGGAATTCTTAGATCTCAGGTTGCCTCCATCTGTGCTCTTACAGATATATAATAACGGCACTCAGTAGAGTGTATACCTCCACCAAGGCCCAACACTCCCCTTTAGTTCAATCAACCCTGATCCGAGATTTTCATTATTCCCTGTGAAATTAACGAAAATGTCAAAAATATAGACATATTATGCTCATTTTAAGGTTCATAATTGTATTTTGTGTTACTACTAGAATATATTAACATGCTTTAATGCTACAAAACACATCAGTTGTCTCATACTGTCGGGTGCTGCAGCATTGTATCCCCCCTCCGTCTGAAAGGCTCCATCTAGAGCTCCTGTCTCTTTAAAAAAATATCCAGTCTCCTCCGGTTGGTCAGCTCACACATGCCTGAGCCAGCACCACTAACAACAACAGAGCAGCTGTGCTAAATCAATCTTTACGTGCCAAACTAGCCACTAGGCATAAATTATGCAAATGTGCGACTCTGTAACATAGTGTGATGTCACTAAGTCACGTAAATTAAAGGCGGGACTACTGATGAGGCGTTTCAGGAGCAGTGTTTTCTGTGGGAGAGAGGAGCTTCTGTTGGTGCAGACTTTGAGGAAAAAACAAAAAGCATAATAGCTCTCCTTTAAAGAAAAAATCTGTTCCTTTTATCTGGATCTGCTCCTAAAGGTAATGGGGTCTATTCTGGACCACGACCCATCCTCCATCCAAATATCGTGGAAATCCATCCAGTGGTCTTTGCGTAACCCTGCTGACAAACCAACCAACAAACAAACAGGAACAAAGAAAAATCGCACAAGTACAACAAAATCTTATTTGAATCAAGACATTAAATAGTGCAGCAGCTAAAATACAATAGAATACAATTGAAAAATAGAACAATAGAGTCAAATAGTAAAATGTATAAACATGATGTGCAGTGACGCAGTAAAACAATAAAAACAGATTGTATGCATATATTACATGTGATCTGCTCTGGTACTCTGAGACGTAACCGTGATAGAGTCAAATCCTTTGTTACGCTGCCGAAACAGGAAGCAGTTTTCAGACAGTTTACGACCTCCGTCAACGTGCGTCAAAGTGACAGACAAGGTCACAGGAATCAGATTTTTTTTCCCGGCATCAAGATGCTTCCATCTAATTAAAACGCAACAGTGTAGAAGCATGTCCTGGGGGGACTTCAGACCCTGAAATGCTATCCTATCACAGCCTTTATTTGTTGTGGCACATAAAGTGTCCTAATTCCCTTTGTCTCACTGCGGGTGCTTACACTGTCACAGATTGTTCCATTGTGTTTTCTGTTTTAATTGTTTTGTTCTTCCCTAAAATTGAAAGATTATCATGGGCTTTTGTGTGCCTACAAATGTTATCCCCAATTGGAAAGGGGTCTATTTTTGGATCCCTCACTGTGAAAGTTGACACCATTTTTTCCTGCTGCGCGTGCACGAAGCCTGCGCATGAAAGATGCTTTTTTTTTAAATGTGTGTTTGCAGATGAGCGCTGCAGCGTTCCAGTCGGTTTTTTAGACTGCACACATTACAATCCGCTGCATATATCGTCTACAATAGATATGATTTTAATGATGCTATTTAGGCTTCATCCCTCCATCACTTTGATGGTAACGTTTCCTAATAATAGTCCGTGGATGTCTTTGTCTGAAGGCGTTTGAGGCCTCAGTTATAAGCACTTAATCAATGGAGAGAGGAAGCTATGGCTCTGTTTCGTCCTCCTTCGTGGCGAGGCGATGCTGGGCAACATTAAGTGGGCATTTCCACACGGGGGCCAACAGAGAAAGGGCTAATGTGCTTTCCAGTAAACTCGAGCCTCCTCACTAGGGAGTCGCTCGTGAATCTCCCTTCTAATGGGTCAGTCCGGCGGCCAAGCCCTTGCAGGAAGGTCAGGACTGTGTCTGTGCCATCCGTGCACACTTTACAGAAGGCTCGTTTGCCAAGAGGAGCTTTGGTCCTCTTTCTAACAGAATCTGGTGCCAGACTTCCCTGTGCCACATGACTGAGCGACCTTCCCCCCCTTCCAACACCTGGCACAACCCGGTCCACTCAGCGAGCAGAAAGATTATCATTCCCCTGATGGGTTTCCCTTTGGGGACTTCACAGGCCATTTACTGTCGGCACTTCTCAGCTAAAACACTGACATCTTTCTTTTGTCAATATATTCTATTGCTGGCACTCATTCGTCCTATAAAAGAGATACAATACTGAGAGACTATTTGTGTACTATATACTTAGTATTTTTGTCTGATTTTTAACAAGTCTGTTACACCTGTGAGGCTGGACTTAGGGCACAGCTGTGCTCTGAGCTAAAGGCTAATATTCAGCATGCTAACATACAATGACATGCTCATGTTTAGCGTCTGTTCACCGTCTAGGTTTAGTGTGTTAGCATGAGGGATGGCAGAGTACTCTATTACATGTATCTGTTCCACCAACTAAATGATCTGTATGCACATCTGTACTCAGAGTGGGTGTGGCTTAACCTGAAAGTGGGTGGTGCTTAACCTGTCGATCCACAGGTGTGCAAAAGCTTTACTCTGTGGTGCTTAAACTAGAAATGTATGGATGAAATTGACATGGATTTATCAGAATTAGCTATTTTTTTTATATTTATTTGAAAACATTTACAGAATAGCTTCACAATCGACCTTCAGATCTTCAGATCAGAGTGATCACGAGCGTATCGCCGCTCTTCCACCAAAATTAGCGGGTTTACACAGGTTTTTTGACCCCATTCCCACTTCCCGCAGGCAAGACAGCCCGTCTGTGATTTTTATCTGAAGCGTTACTAATTATGGTGATGAAGAAAAAGTCAGAGGATCACCAAAGTAATTACAGCTCATCTTACAGGGGACATGAACGTGTGGACCAAGTTTCACGACAATCCGTTTAATATTTGTTGAGATGATTCACTCAAAACTAATGTCAACCTCGTGGTGGCACTAGAGGAAAAGATACAGGTAACCTAACCTCTTAAGGGACAGCTATTATAGTCGCTTCTTCTGCTGGTCATCACACCTAAACCACGCCCGTAGCTGCCAGTAGTTCCTCACAGGACGCTCAAGGTTATGTTGTCCCAATCCATCCAATAGATGTTGACATATTTCACAGGATAAGTGAAAAATGTGACCCGCCGGTGATGCGGGAAAGTCAAGAGAGTCATCAAAACCAGTACATATCCTCCGGGGACCATGAAAGCCTCATGGCAGTCCATCCAGCAGCTGCCCATCCTCGTTCACTAGCATGACTCATGCGTATAATCAAACCTACATCAGTAACACCACTGTCAAGTTTCAGTGATTTATTGTACAGAAAGCAGATCAAGGGACACACAGTCCAGCATCCTCTGCTGTATCTAATCAGTGATGTGTGGTCAGCCTGTCAGTCACAGTTCACTCAGAGAAAAGGAAAAAGGGTAACCGAGTGATGGACTTGCGCGCTCGCTGTGTAATCCAAGACGGTTTCAATCTGCATCTGAGCCGTGTCATCATCTGTGCGTCTAAGAGAGATGTAAGACTTTGCTGTGTTGCCATCGTGACTTGCCTGGCAGGCGGCTAACATACATCTGAGACATAAAACAGCTCCCTGTTTGAGATCCTGGACGCACAAACTCAAGGCTTTATTTAGAAAGAGAAAGATAAAGCAGAGATAAAGCACGTGAGTCTGTGTGTGTGTGAGGCAGAGAATGAGAAGACAAAGCAGAAAACAAAGAATATAGATAGATAGATAGATAGATAGATAGATAGATAGATAGATAGATAGATAGATAGATAGACGTCTGTGTTTTCGTGCGATAAACACAGCTTGCATTCAGATTTTTAAATAATCACTACCAGAGAAAATTGCCATCAGCCTCTCTATAAAAATATTGGGCACATAAATCACAAGTTACCCCCGATTAGCGCCAAAAAAGGGGGTGACACATTTCATTTGGCGGTCAAAGGAAACACAAAGAGCCTGACGTGGCCACTGATTAAAGCTTTTCAAAAAATCACTGGTGTGTGTATGCTGTGTGTGTGCTGTGTGTGCGTGTGTGTGCGTGGGTTACCTCCTGCTAGCTTTGCTAAATAGAGGATAAGTGGTTGGTGAGGTTTGTGTGTCTACTACACAGGAATCCCTCCTCCCCAATCTCTCACTCCAGCTACCCAGGGGAGTGGTAGACTGCAGGGCTAGTGTCGGCTGATTGACTCTGATACATGTGCTGCATATTTCATGCCCTCCAGTCTGTCTGCATGAGACGCAGAGAGCGAGGGAGACACGCGGGTAGATAGACTGTAAGAGACGGAGAGACGGTCGCAGACGCAGAGGGAGCAACAGAACGAGATCAGATCGACCTTTACAGGAGGGTTGCATCCCATGTGTGTTTCCCCCGTGTGTCTCTTTATTGTGATGTATTGTGTGGGACTGTCTCTCTTCCTTACTTACTCCTCTGTGACCCACTGTGGCATCAGTGGAGTCTGCTGCGCTCAGCAGTCAGCACGTTTGTACACAGCAGCTCTGAGACAGTACAGCTGACAACCAGCAGCAGGTCGCTTTGGTCCCAGCACGCATTAAAAGCGGAAGATATGCTCAGTATACCTCAGTGGTCCTCCAGGGAGTTCCCATTTGCCGGCAGGGCAGGCACTCCATCTATTTGTGCTTTGACGGGTAAAGTTGATCCACACTCAATGATGTGTGATTATGAGCTTTATTTTGCCAAGTGCTCCTGTTGGTCTGGCATTGAATCATCGTTTTTATTTTCCAAAACAGCCAGACGGACTTTTACAGTTTGCTGTGTTTTCTCATTTTTACAAGAGCTGCAACTAACAATTATTTTCTCAATTAATCAAGTGGTTGTTTGACATAAAATGTCAGAAAATGGTGAAAAATGTCAATCAGCGTTTGCTGAAGCCAGTGATCGGATGTAATTAAGTACATTTAGATACTTAAAGACTTTTACTCAAGTACTATTCTAATGGGTGACTTTCACTTTGGCAGAAGTAACATTTTAACATGACATCTTTTACTTTTACTCAAGTATGACTTTTAGTACATAGTGACATCCTTAAATGTCTTGGAGGATATTCAGATTATTGTCATAGAAGAGCAAAGACACCAGAAAATATTCACATTTAAGAAGCTGGAATCAGATAATTAAGATGTTTGTTTTCTTAAAAATTACTCAAACCAATAAATCGTTCAAATTAATAGTACGCAAATAATTGATTAATTGTTGTTAATTGTAACAAAATCATCACCCTCGCAGAGGCAAAGGTGATGACTTGCTTGTTTTGTCTCAACACTACAGGGTACCAGCCACCGTGCATTTGCCAATCAGGGCTGCAACTAATGATTATTTTCAATTAATTATCAATTAATCTGCAGATTATTTTCACTAATTTCATTAATCAATTTATTGTTTCATCAATGAAATGTTGAAAAACTGTAGAAAATGCTGATCAGAATTTGGGAACACATAGCACAATATGATAGGGCTGCAAGTAGCAGTTATGTACATTATCATACAATCTGCTGATTATTGATTGTTTAGCCTATAAAATAAAAAAAATAAATAAAAAAGTGTCTTCTAATTGCTTCTTTTATCCAACTAACAGTTAAATATCCAAAAAACTCTTCATTTATTATCAGAAATAATGAAAAGACGGAAAAATATTATATTTAAGAAGCTTGAACCAGCAAATGTTTGATTGAAAAATGACTAAAGCCATTAATTGATCATCTAAATAGCTGACTTTCATTGGACTAATTGACTCAACGTTGCAGCTCTATTGTCCATTTAAAGATGCAGGCTCATACACGCTGAATTGGAGTCGACACACACAATGTACAGGAACTACTTTATGTTTCTAATCGGATAATGTTTCTGCTTTCTGTGTCTAGACGAGGATGATGAAGGTGAGCGCAACACTGTTCCCCTCACGCCCCTCGACAGCTTCTTCTCCGACGACTCCCTCAAACAACAAAAGAAGAAGAAGCCCAAAAAGATGAAAGAGGGGAAAATGCCCAAAGTTAAGAAGAGGAAAAAGGAGGTAAGCTGTAATTCGCACTCAACGCCATCTGTCATGACCTCGGACACAACAGCTTGGCAGGCGTTTTGGCTCGAGCTGTACCCTGCAATTCTCTATTTCGCAAACCATCGCTCTTTTGATGTCTCTGCGATCGGATCAAAGGTGTGTTTTGGCTGCCGGACGGCCCCTGTGATCTAAATGAGAGGCAGTGGACTGTCTCAGGCTTAGGGAGGTTGGCAGCAGTGTCTCCGTCATTGCCAGTGTAAGCTGCGGGCAAGAAGGGCCAGTTTAGAGTGTAGATTTGTGCCTGTGGCGCCGGTGCTGATGGCAGGGACTGCAGGTCAGAAGTACAGTGATTGTGCCAAGCAAGCAGTGGGAGTCAGAGATGTGACAGAGCGGTTTTGACAGTTGAGTTTCTGGAGCCTTCAGTCACCAACATTTAGACAACAGGTTTGAGCTGCTCTCAGCACTCACACTAGTCACTTCATTCATTACTTATGGTGTGATCACCGATAATTCAAATTAGCTAAATAATGCTTTTATCAACAGTGGCCACTGAATAAAAGTGATTATTAAGCAAACTCCTGCACACGGTCTGACATGCAATAATACTTTATTTATATGTTTCTGTACTAGATCTTCATCAGGCAGATAGTTTATTACAATGAGAAGCCATCTCATATCTATAAGGAGTGGCTGCAGGTCAGTAACCAATCACATTCCCCACATAGGTTGCAGACTTACAGCCACTCCCTATTTAACATGGCAAAAAATATTCGCCTGATGAAGGTCAAGTAATGTAAACGCAGGTACATGCAACTGAAATACATGTGCAAGATATTTTTCTGTTTTACATCCAGAAGACACAAAGCATCATTAGCAGTTTGAGTCAGAGTTGTGTGTTTTTCTGGCCACCTAGCAAAACCAATATTCACTTTTTTCGTAGCTCTTTTGGTCTTTGGGACTGCCCGTGGCTCCAAAGGTCATTTGTTTTGAAACTGCAATGGTTGGAATACGTCCCATTACACTAAAAGCCCATTTTGTCGGGTGACCTTCATTGTCATGGTAACAGTAATAAACATGTGGTTACAGGGTTCAACGTTAAAGAGATAGTTCGGGTCTTTTGACTTGGGGTTGTCTGTGTGTTACCTGCAGTAGATGACCGTCAGCTCTCCGCTGTCATGGAGAGGCAGCACACAGAGCCGGCAGGAAGCAGCAAGATATATTTAAGCCACGTAAAATAAGTCCCACCTGAGCACATACTGTATATTTCCATTTAAGTGTACGCTATGTTTTAAACATTTTTTGGCCCTTTATGTTGCCGTCAAACTGTCTTTTCCTTTGGCACTACATTCCCTCAACCGCACAACGTCCGTATTCCTACACAGAAATTAAAATTTAAAGTAAATTCAAAACAAGGACACGGTGTGTCAAAGAGGACAGCTAACATCTTCGCATATTGAACATTTTAACTTCCATTGCACTTCAGTTCATCAGCATCTTTCCTTGCCCCCATTTCCTCGTGAGAACTGCACATGCGCAACTCTCTACAGGAGGAATCAAGATGGCTCACTTTACTAACTCACTAACTGAACCTGGCATTTTTACTTGTTGTTGAGCCTTGGGTTAAGGTTGTGAAACGGTTGCAGTCTGGTTAGGTTTAGACACCAAAGCTGCTCGGTTAGCTTCAGCAAATGGTTTCGGTTAAAATACATATATTAGTTACACCAGTGAAGTCTGGGGCATTGGCCGTTTGTTTTCAGAATAACAGGCTGACACGTGAGCTTTTGGTCCAGTGAAACTATAGAGAGCCCAAGTCACGCCCCTTCCAGTCAACCCCATGGGACATTAATTCAGATAAACTTTGTATGGTGGTGAATGGAGAGAGACAAATAAACTTTTGATCCTGCTTGAATTGTGCCATGAACTACACATATGATGTTTGTCAATTTAGAAGATCATTTTTCAAGTCATGAAAGTCGCAGTTTGTAGTAATAGATAGTTTGTAGTAGTAAAGTAAAATATCATGTAGTTTTGTGTTTAACTGCTCAGTGAACTACATCGTCTCACTCAACACACATCACCAACAACAACATGGCCGCCAGCTAGGCACAAAAAAGGTACTAAAAAAAGGTGAAAATCACAATAAATCTGATCGTATTGACAACTGTAGTTATGTGAAAGTGTAGTTCTGTGAGCTGCTAATGTACGAGACCAGCTCTACAGTGTTAGCTACCGTACAAAGCTTTTCTGAAATAAGGTCCCATGGAGCAAAACTGAAGGGGTTGTGACTTCGGCTCTCTTTTGGGATATTTGGAATAATGTTTGGTAGCAACAATAGCAGGGCAGCTTGGTCTCCATCCACTTCACCCATGTCTTCACCAGCTAGTTTACAACTTTGTCTGTGTACTGTCTGGTGGTGTTAAAGTGGCGTATAGTGGGTTGACCAGAGACCAGAAACATCTCCCTACTATGGCTGGAAATAAGGATAATGCGAGCAGGATTTGTAGGCCGGCGTTACACTAAATTCTGTGACAAATTACCCCGCAACCATCCCTCCAACTCATCTGAACTGAAGCCCCAACCTCCAGGGCGAATCTGACTTTGTCACAAGACATCCTGTCAAGACAAAACTTCCTAATCGGGTCACAGAATTTGAGGAGTTGCAGAACTCGGTGTAACACCATAAAAACCAAGACGCTGAGCTGAACAACACCTTTTACATTACACATGCCAATTTGTTTCACCATTTAAAAATAAACAGCTTTAAGGCTAATTTGCCAAACAAAGACAACATCACCACCTTAACGTTTTCCTGACAATAAACTGTAAGAATGTTTTATTCAGCGATTTACAGGAATTCACTGTATTCCCAGTGCGTTCCCGGCTGGGTTGGCCGTGGCTTTAACAGTGTCAGTGACATAGCCAGGATGTTTCCCTCTGCTGGCTGGAGATGCCAGCAGTGCTGTGAGGAGCTTGGCTGGCCGGGCTGCCACCCGGCCCTTTGGCTGCTTGTGGTAAACACTGAGCTCTGGGTCTCACTGAGCTAATGAGGGGGGGACTCCCTCTGACACACACACACACACACACACACACACACACACACACAGACACACACACTGCTCTGTATTCTCCTCTTTCTTCCCTCTCCTCTCGTCTCTCACACGCATCACCTCACTTCGCCTTGATCGTGACGCCACTGCTTTTGTTACTGCCTTTGCATCATAGGAGCTGCAAACCTTCCTCTCTTTCTCTCTTCCTTTTCTTCTTCTCTTCTTCTCTTTCTTTCTTTCCACCCAGCCCATTATTTATTTCTCCCTTGCCCTCCCACTGAGGAGTTGCTGCTGCTGTAATTCACTTCCAATCACTCCCCAAAGGCTGGTGTCAGACAGGGGCCACAAGTCAATTGGGGTCAGAGACTGTCAGTGGCACATCCCGGTCTCAGGTCAGAGCCACTGGCGGGACAAATGGTCGCTCGTCTGCAGTGGAACAAATGAACTATGTACACATGAAGAGACGTTTTGTGTCCCTTTTACTGTAGAAAATCTGCTAAATCAATGGAATCTGAGTTTATAGACGGCAGTTAATTTTATTGGGAAAAGAAAAGGCTGCAGCTCGGCCACAATAAAACCTCCACGAAGCTGCGAGCGAGCTCTTACATCTCGCTGAAATACAGTCGGTTGGAGATGAGCCTCCGTCTTGTTTTTATAAGTTCAGTATCCTCTCAGGGACTGTGAGTCAACAGAGAGCTGTTGCCGATTTTCTGAGAAAGAAAAGACTGTTGTTTGGGAGCCGTAAAGTGTTTTTACAGCAGTTTTTTTTTTTTTATTGTAGAGCTGGATTTTTATTGAATATCCACGTCTCCGCTGCTCGTTTGATATTTTCTGTGGCATCCTCTGCGATCTCCCCGAGGCTGAGCCATTATGGGGAAGCATCTAATTTGATTACGTTATCAGCGCTTATCTGATTTTCTTCCCTCTGAAAGTAGAGACACCCTCTTTAGCTGCTGCCAGTGTCCTCTTCGGTCCTGTGATGTGTGTGTAACATTGAACTCTGGGCCACGGAGAGGTTGTTGCACAATTCCACCTTGTCTTTGCAGTTGCTCCGAACAGTGGTTCTGCTTCTTTGCTTTTCCCTCCTCCATCTCCACCCCCACTCCCATCCCCCATCCACAATCTTCAATTTACTCTTTCTCTCTCTCTCTCTCTCTCTCTCTCTCTCTCTTCTTATGCATAAATGAGATTTGTCTAGACGGGTGCTGGAGCACCAGCTCTGCAACCACAGGCCTCTGCATAACAAGCTCGTTATGCAAACGTGTCTGATTGGATGGCGCCGTTCCATTGGCTGCCACTGTGATAGAGTGTGTGTGTGTGTTGGGTGAGGGTGGTGGTGGTGGTGGTGGTGGTGTTGGGGTGGGGGGGGGGGGAGTGAGTGGCAGGATAGAAAGAAAGAAAGAGTGAGAGAGAAAAAGAAAGGGGGGAGCTGTTAAGAGAGAGAGAGAGAGAGTGAGAGAAAAATAATGAGGGAGGGGGGGCTGCGAGATGTGAAAGAGAGAAAGTGAGAGAAAAAGGAAGGCGTGCGGGGGGGGGGGTGAGCTATGAGGAAGAGAGAGCTAGCGAGCGAGAGAGAGAGAGAGAGCTAGAGCCAGACACTGCTCAAATTTGGTCGCCATGGCAACACAGCCAGGCTGCTGGTAGGGTTGGCGGGCTCTGCGGCAACGTGAGCCTTTCCACTGCGCTACAGAGCAAAACGCCTGTAAGTCTCTCCATGGAGCCACACAGGCCTGCTGAGCAACAGGCAGCGAGCAGAGCACAAAGCTGCTGTGCACTCGTTCACTCCGTAACACGTGCACACGCACACACACGCACACACACACACACACACACACAAACACCTACCTACCGAGGATACACGTACACAAGCGTGACAGCACACGAACGCGGACAGAAAAGGCACACAAACACAAAAAAAGACAAACACATCCAGTCACGTGCACAAACATGAACGACAAAAATGATTCTTTAGATCAGAGGAAGTGAAACACACACACAGTCACACACAATCACACACACACACACACAAGTAATTAGGTAAGAGGTGCATACAGAGAGAAACACCAGATACTCTCCTCACTCCCCTCACGAACACACACATACACTGTCACTGGCGCACCAGTGAGTTTGCTCATATGCAACACTCCTGATCACACAAACAACACCTGTTAACTGTTAAATCCATACAGCCCTCCAGATGTCTCATATTAAACAGGCAGGATTTCGGCTCAGGGTACCGATTGGCTCTTCGGTTTCCTTGTTCTTTCCTGTTGTCGAAGCATCTGGAAAAGGTGAACGTGCTCCTGACGTGACTCCTCATCGTAATGTCATCATTTATGAATTCCAGCACGGACAGAAAGAATTATAATTATTAGCACAGCGGTGACACTTTGGAATGATGTAATTTAATTTATGTAAATACCATCAAAAAGAAGCTTTTATCCAGAGTGCTTCATCGTACACTGACAGCTCATTTTTGTAAGCGTGGGTGGCCTCTGTGGGAGCTCTAATCCCTCACCCTGGCTAAATTAATGCTGTGCTTGTTTGCCCCATCACTGAGTTTCATATTTTAATTATGCTGCCTTTTCTATCACTAGATTTGAAATTCTGTCTCGACTGGAGATTGATTTCCTTTGTCGTGCCAGTGGTAAAAATTCAGACCTTGAATTCAGTTGTGACTAAGTAATCTGGCTTTTGATGCCAGTTTGAGTCAGTCACGTCTTGAGGCTGAGAGCTAAAGCGAGATTCAAAGTCAGATTGTACCTGTTTACATTTACAAAAATAGCTGTGTGGCAGGAGCTCTTGACTGTTTCAAAGAAACATGAAGGTGGCTTGGGTGAAATCTCTCTCACAAGCAGGGATGCTGGAAGTCGGTTACAGTTGGGGGTGCTGCGAGGTCAGTCTATATGACGTCATAGTAAATGGTGCATGTATTTTGCATTTATCTGAATGACCAGGTTAACTTATATCTAACATCTAACAACATCTATGTACAATCCTGACTGAAAACGTGAAAACCAACATGCTATACACGTCAACAACAGCCAGGGGAAGAAAGGGGAGACTAATTCCCCAGACTCCCTTATGAAATTGCTCAATTTTGTGAATATTTGATTGAGGGGCGACTTTATCAACGTTGTAAAAGGCTGTCTATGAAAAATTCTGAAGTATTCGGGCCTTCTTGTTAATTCGGCATATGTTATATATTAAGTTTTTTCTGTGTTGTGTGTTTATTTACGTATAGAGCAGAAAAGTGAGCTCTGGTCACAAATGGTTGGACCTGGAGCTGTCTGATTGTGATCTGATCACCAAAGACGCATGTTAATAAACAGCTTCATTGTTTAGAATAATGCAGCATGGTGAATATACAGACTAACATATATACTACAGATTGGCCTGTTTGTCACTGTTAATATAGGCTCCAATCTGCAGTATAATTCATATACTTGACCGATAAACCACAGAATTGAAGGGAAAGAAAGTTTATGATATTGTTGTGGACTCCCTGCATCACTGCATTTTTTATTAATCAATTAGTGGTTTTTACAGCACTTTGTTTTAGTGCTGCAGCCCCCTCAGCACCCCTACAGTACTTCCCATGTCCACGCTCACAAATAAAAGTTCTCTGAAGAGGTAATGAGACACATCTTTATCTGCTGGAGGATGAGAGAGATCAGTGAAGGCCACCTGAACCTGACTTTTCCTTACGTTCTGCTATCGACCACCACGTAACCTATATTTAACAGCGTTCATGTGTCCGTGTCAAATGCCTCAGGGAGGAATCCAGCCGAGAGTGGAGAGCGACCTCGAGGAGACCTCAGAGGTGGAGGAGGAACGTGAACGTCCAGAAATAGGCTCGGAGAGCGAGAGCAGCACGTACGGCCCGACCAAAAAGAAGAAGAAGAAACCGAAGGAGAAGAAAGAGAAGAAGCCCAGGAAGAAGAAGAGAGATGAGGAAGATGACGACGACGACGATGATGATGGGAACTTGAAGGTGAGTCTGAGACTTCGGTCCACCTTGTGTTCTGCTGGATTCTGTATTTTCGGTGAAGCTAATTTCGACAGAAGGTCTAAAGAATCACATTCAATTTATCATCTCTTGATATGATAATCTAATAATAATAATAACAAATTGGATTTGAAGTGCTTTTCACATACTCCAGGGACATTTGACAGAAGAACAGCTAGCAGAAAATGAATAATGAGCCCGGCTCAAGGGAGAAGTCTGAATCTAAAAACACAGATGGAATTACAAATCGGGGAAGGAAATGTGTTTTGGAGCCTCAAATGATCATTTACTGATGATCAAATTCATGATTCGTGATCAGATTAATTAACCTTTCACAACACACACTGTATATTTGTGGTAGTCAGCAGGTGATGTGTTCATTTTTGACAGGGGGATGGACCCAGTTCTTTTCTATCTGTGGTCTCATTTAGCCACTTGTTAGCAACCGCAGTTTTTGCGACACTGACATATTTTATGCCTTAGAACAAAGCATGAAAATCTCTTAAGATTGTGTTAACCACAGATCTTTATTTCAGGCCTCCAACCGTACCCCATTCAGATAAACCATTGACTTAGAGACGAGGGAACTCTTTACCGCAGCACTGTATAAAGGCTCAGTGAGTCTCCCTGCTATGAGGGGATGGAGAGTGGGGATGGCATGTTAACGAGGGGGACGCATCCCCCCTCGACCTCCCTCAAATTGCCAGCTGAATATAGGAGAAGATCCCGCAACACATTCTTTAAGATTTAAGTAGAGTACTTGAGTAAATGTACTTAGTTACATTCCATCGCTGCTAGCAATATGAGACACAAGTATTTTTTCTCTTAAGCACAATTTTGAGGTACTTGAGTATTTTATTTTTCTGCTACTTGATGCCCAGGTCAATAATCAGTCGACCCCTCGTATAAAGTATATACATAAAGGGAAAAGTATGTTTAATTTATTTGTACTTTTGATAATTAAGTACAGTTTATATCAGATACTTTAAGACTTGTATTTAAGTCGTGTTCCTGTGGCAGAGTTTCACTTTTACCGTCTCCTACTTCACTTCAAAATCCATTCTCAGTGAACGAGCACTGCAGGCTTTAGGTCTTCACTCTCTGCATACTGGATCATGATTAGCCTCCAAACCAGCTGTAATTTAGATTCAAGATTTAAGGTGAGCACGGAGAAACTTCAGTGCTTTCTGAAGCTCAAACATCACAGTCAAGGAACAAGTTTTCTGTCTGGAGGGGGACTACTTTCACCCCCGACCAAACTCATTTATTTGTCTTGTCCGTGAAGGTTCTCAGTCATCCAGGTCATGGTAATATTAAATGCTGTATCGTAGGCTGCTTGACTTGTTTCACCTCTTATCCAAGAGGCTTCTCAGAACTGAAGGAGCCTCTTGGATGAGGTGAAACAAGTCCAGTTGCCTACGATACAGCATTTAGAATAATTTGTTCCTGTTTTTCCCCAGGAGCCCAAGTCATCCAGCCAGCTGATGCAGGAGTGGGGTCTCGAAGACGTTCAGTATGGCTTTACTGAGGACGACTATAAAACCATCACCAACTACAAGGCTTTCAGCCAGTTCCTCAGGCAAGCATCTCATTTTGTTAACTGTTCTATTTCAGTGGACTGTCAGAGACCCTAACTGACACTTCCAACAAGAACTCCACAGTGAGACCGGAGCGAGACGTTACGAGCAAACACAGCTCTTTTTGTTTGAGCTAGAAAGCTCGGCTGTTGGTATAAAGAGTCTGTCTCACCTGGGGCTGTCTGGCTCGGCTAAGCCTCTGCTCCGACAAAGTGGAGCATGAGCTCCTGCGGTGCCCCCAGTGAGTAGTCAGCTGCTTACTGGATGCCTGTGACAGCCGGGAGGCTCTGGGACTCAGTGCTCTGACCCACTATCGTTCACAGGCCAGCGTGCCAAACCTCAAGCTGTTGCCTGACAAATCATAAACATGACATACACACAGCAAAGCAGGGAGAGCAAAACTTAAGGGGCACTGGGGTGTCAGCAAATCAAGACCCAGCTCCCTCCAGTGTTGAGGGAAGTAGAAATTACATCAACAGGAATGAAGAGTGACATAATAAAGCTGCCGTTGTTTTCTCCTCTCCCCCCTCAGGCCTCTCATCGCCAAGAAGAACCCGAAGATTCCCATGTCAAAGATGATGACAGTGTTAGGGGCCAAGTGGCGAGAGTTCAGTGCCAACAACCCGTTCAAAGGCGCATCTGCCACCGCTGTGGCCGCCGCTGTGGCTGCCGCAGTGGAAACGGTTACCGTGGCACAACCGACGTCTGTCAGCAGCAGCCAGCCGAGCTCTCAGCTGGGGCCAATCAAAAAAGCCAAAACCAAAGAGGGAAAGGGTAAGAGCCCAGTGAACCGTGACAGAAAGCATATTTTTAGCAATGATAGCGAGGAATAGCACGTCTGATGTCTCGGCCTGTGTGTCTCAGGACCAGGAGTTAGAAAGAGAAGTAAGGCTGTGAAGGAGGTGAAAAAGAAACCCAAGCCGAAGAAGACCAAATCAAAGTCGGGCCAAAGTGGGAAGAAGAAGAAAGCATCCTCGGTACGTCTGGTTTCGCTTATTCATCCTCTGAGCTTCTCCTCTACTCGATATTTTCAATGGCATCAAAGTGACCAGACTGTTTACTGTGCAGACTTTGAAAGCTGGTTTAGTTTAATTCTTTGCTCTGAGCGCTTTAGTTTGTGTGTGTGTGTGTGTGTGTGTGTGTGCTGTTCCAGAGCGAGGAGGACTTCCTGGAGGAGTCGGACTTTGATGACATCAGCATCCACAGTGCCTCTGTGCTTTCTGATACCTCGGGGGCGGCCACCAAGAAAAAGGCGCGACGTGGGCGGAAAAAAAGGAAAAGTATGTTTACTGTCTGCACTCGCCATGCTCTGCAGTGTGTTTTTCTCCCTCCAAAATCCCAGTGAAATCCCACAGAACCAGACTGTTTGATTATGGGTTGCGAGGAAATTAAAATGTATTTTATTTAAGTTTTATTTGTTTTGGGAATGTTTTCCGAAGGCAGATGCTCGTTCTCGGCAGCTATTTCCCTCACACTCGCACAGTCTCATGCAGATGAAGAGTATTGTTTAAATCTTATTCTTTCAATAACAACTGAGTTCAGGTGAATTTATGTCCGTTGGACTCATGTTTGCGTTCCTCCTTCACCTCCTCCAGAGGAAGATGGCGACGGTTACGAGACGGACCACCAGGACTACTGTGAGGTTTGCCAGCAGGGCGGAGAGATCATCCTGTGTGACACCTGTCCCAGAGCGTACCACCTGGTGTGTCTGGACCCTGAGCTGGAGAAGGCCCCCGAGGGCAAATGGAGCTGTCCACACTGTGTGAGCAGATTTGTTTAAAATATATTCAGCAGTGATGGAATTTAACCGAGTAAATGTATTTATTACATTTATTTTAACTTTAGTGACTAGTTACTTTGTAGATTACATGCTGCATCAGTGCACGTTTCAATTAATTTATTTAACCAGCAATCTGGGTAAAAACCACAACAAAACACTGATTCCAATTATCAGAAATATGGGTATCTGTAAATAAACGAATAATTTTACTTATACTTTTGATACCTAAAGTATTTAGTATGTGGTTTTGGCAGTCAGAGGAAAGATAGGCCTATATCTTACAATAAAATAAATAAAACTGTGCTCAAAGGAAAATTGGGTCAATTTAGGTAGGACCTGCAATCTTTACTTTTGGCGGCTTTTTACAACAGTGATATTTATGAAGTTTTATATTTTAATGTATTCTAACAACTTGCTAAAGTGTTACTCTGTGAGGATTTATGGAGACACGTAACACCACATACTGTATGTCATGTTCTTCAGATTCACACGTGTTTAATGGCGATACTCTTGATATTCTGTTCAAACAGCACATGTGCACTGGGATAGACAGAAATTAAAGTTAGAATATAATAAATTAACACTAAATTTGAGGAGAAAATGACTTAAAACTCGTGAAATGATCTGTTCACGCAGCAAGATAATTTTACCTGACACAAAATCAGTTTCCGCTGGGAAATAATTAGTCTCAGATAAGTGTTTAAATGTGTGAATTAAGTAGATCATGCTGGTTTTTAGATGAAATTACTTGAGATCTAGCTCGCTTCAGCAACACTGATAAGTGAAATACACTGAATATCAGCAGATAATTCTTCATTTACTCGACTTTTTGCATTCTTAATTTTAGCACTCGGAAAAAAAGGAAAGAACAAGAAAGAAATCTCTAATTTAGGTTAAAAAAATCACTTGTAGTTTGATTATTCTGTTACTTGAAGCATTTTTTTTAATGAAAGAGAACAATATGTCTCTAATTGACCTTGTTCTACCAGTTAATTACTCAGCTTGAACACTCCCTGACATGAAACACATTTTCAAGATCAATTTAAGAGTATATTTTAGATTCAATGATAGAAACTCGAAAATAAATTACAAACAAGATAATTAATTAATCTAATTTTTTATTTAAATCTTGGCAAGCACAGTGCATAATAATCCAGATTACTTGTAATCCATTACCACCCTGGTTGTGAGAGACTGCCTACATTAACTTTCTCCTTGTCTCGTGACATCTCGGATGTATCTTGTGAGCGTTTAGCGGCTCCCTATTCCCAAATTGGGAAACACTGATCTCAGATTTTGCTGGACTAAATGTCCTGTTCCTTTTTCACTCTGGACTATCTGGTTATTAACAGTGCATATGCGAAAGCCAGTTTTGGTCAGTGTTTGAAAGGTTCATGCTTTTCACAAATGTACTGTGCAGAGTTGATAACTAACTAACACACAACAAAGCTGTGATCACGCATCCTTTTGTCTCCCAATATGTTAGTGTGGCTGTCTCTGTAAAAAGACAAAAAAAACTTGGGTTTCTGTTTTACAAACAGCATGATGGGTGAATTTAAATCAGCAGTATTTAACTCCCTGCCGCCTCTGTCCCTCAGGAGAAAGAGGGCATCCAGTGGGAGGCCAAGGATGAGGAGGAGGAGGAGGAAGAGGCACCGGGCGAGGAAGAGGACGACCACATGGAGTTCTGCAGAGTGTGTAAAGACGGAGGAGAGCTGCTGTGTTGTGACACCTGTCCATCTTCCTACCACATCCACTGCCTCAACCCGCCTCTCCCCGAGATACCCAACGGGGAGTGGTTGTGTCCTCGCTGCATGGTGAGCTCACAGTTCAGTCCCAAGACTATCTCATGACAATAACCGTTAGTTGCAGTCCTAATCACAGCACCTCTCTTTTCCTTTTTTTTTTTCTTAGTGTCCTCCCCTCAAAGGTAAGGTCCAAAAGATTCTCCACTGGACATGGGGAGAGCCTCCGTTACCGGCTGAACTGCCTGCAGGCCCTGACGGCAAGCCAAGTGATCCGCTGACCAAGCCTCCGCTCAAGGGCCACCCGGAGAGGGAGTTCTTCGTGAAGTGGGCTGGCCTTTCGTACTGGCACTGCTCCTGGGTCAGCGAGCTGCAGGTGAGTTACCAGAAGTAGGTCCAGTCTCTAATTAACATTTCTGCTCTCTCTGGCTGCAGAACACACATGACGAGCCAAGAGAGTTTTCACCGGAGCATCTCCAAATGCAGTTGTATCCAAAGTGATAATGTCTGTTCCTTCGGTGTTAAAGACGCATGTGTATATGAAGACACATTGTTTCACGAGTCAAATCATCCAAACACAATGACTAAGCAATTCAGAGCACTCAAACCTAGCTGACACTTAATTTAGTGTTCAATTGAACGTCTTAACGATTGCTTGGTTAGAAGCAAACACGAAAGCGTTCTTAATTTATTTTGTATCAGTCTTCCCTTCATTAACTTGAAGTAGTTAATCAAATTAGTCTCAATACCTCTGATGGATTATATGTTGCAGCCTTGTCAAAGGGAAGCTCTTTGACAGAGGTGGTGCTGAATGAAACTTCGCAGCATTGATTGTTCTGACTTTTCCGTGGTCGTGCAGTTGGAGCTGTATCACACCGTCATGTATCGGAACTACCAGCGTAAGAACGACATGGACGAGCCGCCGCCGTACGACTACGGCTCCGGGGAGGAGGAGCTCAACAGCGAGAAGAGGAAGAGCAAAGACCCCCAGTACGCTGTGATGGAGGAGCGCTTCTACCGCTACGGCATTAAACCAGAGTGGATGGTTATCCACCGGATACTCAACCACAGGTGGCTGCTCACACTTACACAAAGTCTTACATCTTATATGAGGGCGCAGACACTGAGTCGTTTTACAGACTGGAAATTCGTGATATTAAGCTAGCACTCATTTTGGTGTATGGTTGCTGACATCTTCTTCTGTAATATCACTTTATAAGTGGAGATTATTGTTCACAGCACTGCATATTTCAGAATATGGGAGATGCTGGGTGTTCACCTCAAAATCATAAATACATATAGTTCTCTTACCTTTTTTTGTTGTTTTGGTGTGATGTAAGAGATATTGGCCACAGAGATGTCTACCTTCTCTCCAGTATACAGGCCCTGACACACCAAACTGACGTCAAAGAGCTAGTGTCGCCTCATGTCACATGTGTCTCAGCCAAAAAGCTGCACTTGAACGCACCAAAAAGACTACAGCTGGCAGCCAACAAGCTCTTATGTTCTGCCCCTGCTTGAAAGGAAATACCTCTCTGCTGATATACAAACCACTGCTATGGTTAAGCGTCATTTTTTTGATACCACTCTTGCTAATATGGTCGCTCCTTGAGGTTATGTCTCATAAAATGTTACAGATCACAAGGGGCGAAATATGGGTGAAATTATGGATACTGTAGTGACAGACTCAAAGGACTTTCCCTTCCTTTTTACGTTTCCCTTCTCACGCACTGATTGGTTTACCCGGACAGCCAATCAGAGTGATTTCTCCCACCGATGAGCCGCGGCCGATTCTACATGCTGAATTGGGCGAAACCAAAATGACCCTGACAATGCCCGACAGCTTGCCGTCAGCCTGATATGTCAGGGCCTTAAAACATGCTGTATACTGTTCAAAAGGCTCTTCTTAAGTTACTCTTCATAAAGTAGTGGAGGGCACCATTAATGTTTACACCCATCATCAGCCTCTTGTCTATGAGTAGATGCACGTTCCTTTCTGTGCGGTGATTCGGTTGACGGTTGTAGTTTGGTAAAAAAGAAAATAGTTCCAACATGAAAGCGCTCACAACAAGGTCTGTGGATTGTCTTGAGTTCATGATGTCTGACTGTTGAGTTTTTCACATGTAGTTTTTGGGAACCCTAAGCTGAGTGCCATCTAGTTTCTTAATGTACAGTACATGAGATGGCAGACATCTCTACTGCTTATCAAAATAATCTTGATGAATAAATGAAAGCACTACAGAGGAAAATGAACTATTTTTGATTTTGGGGTGAACTGTCCCTTTAAAATCATCGACAATCATCGACAATCATCGACCATGTTTTAGCAGATATAATTACAGAAAGAACAATACCTGACTTTCATCTGGTTTTATTAGTAATATGTGTTTTGTTTATGTTTATTCTCCCCAGTTTTGATAAGGATGGCGATGTGCATTACCTGATCAAGTGGAGAGACATGCCCTACGACCAGTGCACCTGGGAGGTGGATGACTTTGACGTCCCAGAATATGACAGTCACAAAGCTTCCTACTGGGACCACAGGTTGGTTTACAGCAGGTTACTCTGAGCCACAGCTGTTGTTAATATTATGGAAATGATGGTGAGGATGACTAGAATGAATCTGGAGCACTAAAAAGATAAACAAGGCCAATGCTGCTGTTTCCCCTCTGCCCTGCCCTCTATCTGTGATGCCCCTGTTCGAGCTGTTTGGCTCATCATACTGCTGCAATTACTTGCCAGGGAACAAATACTCGGGGAGGACCAACGCCCTCTGGTGGTGAGGAAAGGAAAGAAGCTCAAAGATGACCATCCAAAGAGGGAGGTCCCTCCTGATGCTCCCATCATAGATGTAAGTTTGGAAATTTAGATGTTTTTGGTCACAGAAGTCCAAACAGTCGTCTGAGTCATGATTTTATTTTATGAAAGTACAACGCTGCATTATTATTTCAGTTTAAAGCCACTAACTATCAGATTTTGCACGATAAGCACATGTAATTTACTCGTTTCACCAGCCAACCATCAAGTTTGAGCACCAGCCGTGGTACATTAACGCCACCGGGGGAACACTGCACCCGTACCAGCTGGAAGGCCTGAACTGGTTGAGGTTCTCCTGGGCTCAGGGCACAGACACCATCCTGGCTGACGAGATGGGCCTCGGGAAGACGGTGCAGACGATAGTGTTTCTCTACTCGCTCTACAAGGAGGTGAGAGTGGAGGAATGTCCCCTGGCCATATTGCATAACATCATCTCTGAGACCAGACCAGCAGTCTGCATCTTCTTCCTGTAATGTGACAGCTGATGAGTCTTTCCTCCTCTCTCAGGGTCACTCTAAGGGTCCCTTCTTGGTTAGTGCTCCCCTCTCCACTATCATCAACTGGGAGAGGGAGTTTGAGATGTGGGCTCCAGACTTCTACGTGGTGACATACACTGGAGACAAAGACAGCCGGGCGATCATCAGGGAGAACGAGTTCACCTTTGAGGACAGCGCAGTGAAATCAGGACGCAAGGTGTTTCGCATGAAGGTACGCAAGGTGTCGGGACGGGAGTTGATACGATTTTATTACCTATCTCTAGTAAGGTGACGAGGCGAAGGTGAAGGGAAAGATATATTTTGTTGACGTTCCTCCTTCCGTCCACTCGCAGAAAGACACTCCTATCAAGTTCCACGTGCTGCTGACGTCCTACGAGCTGATCACTATAGATCAAGCCATCCTTGGCTCCATCACGTGGGCCTGCCTGGTGGTCGACGAGGCCCACAGACTGAAGAACAACCAATCAAAGGTAAGACGGCATTTCTGGCACTGACGGCAGATTGTTCCAGAAGCAGGGACACAACACACAACAAAACAGGAAAGGAGCAGGAACACAGAGCGATATGAGGAGGAAATGTTTGTGCATGAACTTATCCATGAAATAAAATGAGTGACTTTGAAGGTATGATCACAGCGTCACATTCAGGAAGTTTTACATGCGTCATTGCATTCTTTTCGGAGGCATGTGTGTCATATATCTTGTTCAATGTGCAGTTTTTCAGGATTCTCAACGGGTATAAGATCTACTACAAGCTGCTGCTCACTGGGACTCCTCTTCAGAACAACCTGGAAGAGCTGTTCCACCTGCTTAACTTCCTCACCCCAGAGCGCTTCAAGTAAGTCCTTCCTTTCTATGTTTCTCTGTCTTACCACTATCTGCTAGCCGGTGCATCAAATAGGTCCCTCCTCAGACTGATAAATGGATAGAGCTTGTGCTGTTTGGATGCATCGTTTGTATCAAATATCAGTTTAAAACTGTATTTCATGACCTGCGATCTGTGCAGTAACCTGGAAGGCTTCCTGGAGGAGTTTGCTGACATTTCGAAGGAGGACCAGATCAAGAAGCTCCACGACCTGCTCGGCCCTCACATGCTCAGAAGGCTGAAAGCTGATGTGTTCAAGAACATGCCTGCAAAGACAGAGTTGATTGTCAGAGTGGAGCTCAGCCCCATGCAGAAGTAAGCACCTGGGTTTAGAAAAAAAGGGAAGAAGTAGGAGTTTAGACTGTGTACGACTGCTGTCTAAAGGCCCCTACACACCAGACTGACATCAAAGTACATGTAAATGTACAAAGTACAAAGTAAATGACATCAAACTAGCTGCAACAGAGAGACACGTCTCCTTTATCTCAGCCAAAAAGCTGCACTTGAACACACCACAAAGACTACAGCCGGCGGCCAACAAGTTGGTACGTTCTGCACCAGCGTGAAAGGAAATACAGTACCTTAATACCTAAATAAAGAAAATACCTGACACCACGCCTCTTCTAGTTGAGAACATGTCTAATAAAAAGTTGCAAATGTCGCTGGCGAAGAGGAGGAGGAGAAAAATAAGGATAAACTGCACTAAATGGGTGAAATCATGGAATCTAAAGCGACAGACTCAAGGGACTTTCCCTTTCTTTTTCTGTTTCTCTTTTCTGCACTGATCCCCTTGCCTGAACAGCCAATCAGAGTGATTTCTATCACCTACGAGCCAAAACCAATTCTACATACTGAATCAGCCAAAAAGCCTCCGAACAAGGGCCGTCCAGCGGGACACACCGCATCAGCTAGAGCCCCGAACAATCACTGACTGCCCTGACGAAACCCGACAGGCAGTCTGCTGTGTCGGGGCCTTAAAACATTCTGTATAGTGTTCAAAAATGGAGGCTCTTCTTAAGTTACTCTTCATAAAGTAGAGTTTCTAAATTATGCAGCGATAAAACAGGTTATAAATGCCCAAACAATCATATAACTTACTCAACACTATAGAGTAAAAGTTAAGTTGTCAAATACTGACCCCAAGCGTCAATATCTGAAGGCCTGGGGATAAGACTCAGCAATCCACTATCTTTCTCCAGCAAGTAACATTTTGTTGCTTTAAAGTCTCAATGCAACGTCATTTCGGTTGACACTGCCTCATAATCTCCACCTCGCTGTTGGAATATCGCCTGCACTGATATGATAAATTATGGTGTGAATTAATTATTCAAGGCCTTTAATCACAAGATCAAGTTTCAAAGAGTTTTTTTAGCCAAAAGTGGCAGGCGAAGTTTTTGAAGAGTGGAAGTAACTGATTGTGGTTTTCACTTTCATCTCCCCTCCTGGCTCCTCAATCTGACTCATGATCTTTTGTCCTGCAGGAAATATTACAAGTTTATTTTGACGCGAAACTTTGAGGCTCTGAACTCCAAAGGTGGAGGGAACCAAGTGTCTCTGCTCAACATTATGATGGACCTGAAGAAGTGCTGCAACCATCCCTACCTGTTCCCCGTGGCTGCTGTGGTGAGCCAGCAATTTAGATTAAAATATTTGATCTCAATGTTGAGTCGAAAATGATGAAATCCAATGATGATGGCATGGAAAGAGTGCATGTGGGGAGATGGCACCACACCTGTATGCCACAAATTATAGCATTTGTAGTCCTGTGGCTTCAAACCACTAATTATACTCACCACGTGTCCATATAATTCTCCAGCTGACGTCTGGATTTGATTCTTGCCTCTGCAGGAAGCTCCTGTGTTACCCAACGGCTCATACGATGGCAACCTACTGGTGAAGTCCTCAGGAAAACTGACGCTGCTTCAGAAAATGCTGAAGAAACTCAAAGATGAAGGACACAGAGTTCTCATTTTCTCTCAGGTAACACTCGAATGGATATTGCGTCTCGGCTTGAAGCCATCGCTTTCATTGATCGGTGGCCGTGAAGCACTGAAAAACCAGTCATCCATATTTGTTGCCACTCCAGTGCCAGCGTCAGTTGTTGGTGGTAGTCAGCTCAAATGTGAGACACTTGATCAAAGACCATTTTAAAGTGAAAACTCTGACTTCTCTTAGTTTGAGCGAGTCCATTTGGTTTGATCCTAGCTGTATAAACTTGTCTTTTCTTTCACAGATGACAAAGATGTTGGATCTGCTGGAGGATTTTCTGGAGTTCGAGGGTTATAAATATGAACGTATCGATGGAGGGATTACTGGAGGCCTGAGGCAGGAGGCCATCGACCGCTTCAACGGTGAGTTTGTCGATCCAGAATCTGTCTGTGTGAGTTTGTATCGATGCATGTTTCCTTCTACATAGCTTTTACTCTCACACACAAACTGACCGACTCTCTGCTTTGCTTTTTGTCGCAGCACCGGGCGCTCAGCAGTTCTGCTTCCTGCTTTCAACTCGAGCCGGAGGTCTCGGCATCAACCTGGCGAGTGCAGACACTGTCATCATCTACGACTCGGACTGGAATCCTCACAATGACATCCAAGTACAGATGCTTCTTCTACTTTGCGTGCTTTTGTTGTAGCTTTTAAACCAGCGGATCTTTGGTAAAATCTCATGTCACCCCCTGTTTCTGTCCCACCTTTCCATCCCCCCAGGCGTTCAGCAGAGCCCATCGTATAGGCCAAAACAGGAAGGTGATGATCTACCGCTTCGTGACGCGTGGCTCAGTGGAGGAGCGAATCACTCAGGTGGCGAAGAGGAAGATGATGCTGACCCACCTGGTGGTGCGGCCCGGCCTGGGCTCCAAAACTGGCTCCATGTCCAAACAAGAACTGGACGACATCCTCAAGTTTGGCACTGAGGAGCTTTTCAAGGATGAAATGGAGGCAGCACGAACCATGGGTACGTTTCTGCAGCAGACTTTACTCTCGCTTAGAGGAAGGTTTTTTGTACTTAAAAATGAGAACTTATGACACAGTTGGCGGTTTTGTTATTTTCTAGTGTTTCTCCATAAAAAGTTTCCATTTATCCTGCGACTTTGAAATGCAGAGATGGTGTTTCCTCTTGCTCTGTTTGTGCAGGAATAGGTGGGAGTATCGGTAACCGTTTCTTTAAAAGCATTCTCATGTCGTGCCTTAAAAATACTCCTGCAGATCCATATTTCCACAAAAGTCAGCGACTCACAAGGTAAAACTCAGCGTGGAGACGAGTAGAGGCTGCCGATCTCAGAAAAGGCTCCAAAGGGTTTAAAAAACGAGACAAAACGACAAAAAATCGGTGTATTCATATAAATATGTGCTGTCTAGTCACTCATAAGTTTTTCCTTTTAAGGTCAAATCCACGGCTGCTCCAGAAAGACGTTGACTAGGAGCTTCCCATCGACAGGCGACAACAAAGATGGCGAAGAGGGCAATGTGATTCACTACGATGACGACGCCATCTCCAAGCTGCTGGACCGCAGCCAGGACGCCACCGAAGACACCGAGATTCAGAACATGAACGAGTACCTGAGCTCCTTCAAGGTGGCTCAGTATGTGGTGAAGGAAGAGGACGGAGAGGTGAGAATGCAATAAAGATGTTCTGCAGCCCACGGACTGTGGATGAGTGGGGTCAGCACAAATGGAGACCTCAGAGAAGAGCTCTCATTAGATGGTTATTCAGCTTTTTGCAGATTCTGCTGCATAACTGGTGGTTTTGCCTGATAGTGTTACGTTTAGCTTCGAAGTTCCTTGCATTGTTTTTCATGCCTGTTTTTACCGGATGCACATATACGCCGAGCGCCTCTCTGCGTGGCTTCAAATTTGTGCTGACTTTAGAGGGCCAGGATTATTTTAAACAGCATCGGTAGACAAATAAAGCGACGAGCATCAGGCAAACTTTCAAAAAAAAGCTTTCAAATACAGAGATCGCTAAATGTTTAATGATGTAGAAAATGCTTTAAACATTTTTGTTGGGCCTTGGGGATCGACACGTGGTGTGTAAAGCTGGGTGTTGAAAGAAGTGTTCACAGGGTACTTTTAAATTCACAGCTGGTCCACCAGGAATCTGGGCCTTGTAACTTGGTTTTGGTACATTGCAACATAATTATACGATAAAATATTGACACAAAAGGTGCAAAGTAAGGAGAGACACGGAGGCACACTGTACACTGAGAGACGAGCAGTTGTTTCAGTTGTGAAATTCAGGGTCAATGCTGATACTGATGAGTTTTTGTTGTTGTTTATTATTTATTTGTTGTTGTTTATTCCCCCTTTTGTGCCGGGGAAACAAAGAAATCCTCATTATAAGAAGCAACCGTTTTAAGGTCATTCGGCCCTTCACTACCCTATCTTTGAAAGAGTAGAAATCTGATTTTTACAAATTTATAAAACAGCCTTCAGTATGACCTTGTTTCACATTTGAGAAGCAACTGCTGCGAAGCCTTTTCAGCCTTCTATACAGCTTGTGCTCAATCGGAGGTCACCAGCCAGGCTCATGAATGTGCCAGCACAAAAGTTGATGCAATACAGCAGAAAAACATCGGCCACTGCTATTGAACGCAATCTTATTTGCTGATAGGCAGATACCAATGTTCAGCTCAGAAATCGGTGCATCTCTTGTATCAGCATAGTCACAGATATGTAAAATACCATGAGTTTGATACCATTTCAGAAAGATTTGTCACGGATGTATAGTGTGTTCATGCTCAAACATTAATCAAAGTATTTGTATCGACTATTCCCGCGTGCAGGAGGAGGTGGAGCGGGAGATCATCAAGCAGGAGGAGAACGTGGATCCGGACTACTGGGAAAAACTCCTCCGCCACCACTACGAGCAGCAGCAGGAGGATCTGGCCCGCAACCTCGGCAAAGGCAAACGCATCCGAAAGCAGGTCAACTACAACGACACGACCCAGGAGGACCAAGGTAGGCTCTTTCCAGTGTCTACGCTTTCAACAGGACGCTCACTTTCCTAAAGTATTAACCTTTAATATTATCGTGGAAAGTTACTTATTGGCTGCATCTTGGAAGCAACAGCCACGTTCTATTTTTACCACTTTTAATTTTTACATATCGGTGCCAGAATTTTGTTTTCCTGCTCATAGTAAAATCTGAGAAGAGATACACCAGAGCACAGGGGACGCAGAATGAGAGGAGAGTTTTTTTGGCTTGTTAGCCAACGGCTCACCCGCTGGCTCGTGGTCAGGTGGCAGGCGAGTCGAAAGCATATTTCTAAGAAGAAAGAGGCATTATTTTCTAAAATAAAGCGCTCAGCAGGGCTCTGTTTGGGCTTTATTGAATAGATCTGTTTCTTGTCTTCTCCAAATGATTTTCCAGCAGTTTGCAAGACAGTCAATACTAAATGTTGTGAGTGGCATTGTGGGAGCTGTTGCCCATTATGAAAACACACATTAGCTCAGCAATCACTGCTCAGGCTAAAGATTAACACTGTATTTGTTCTGCTTAAAGGGCAACTTCACCAACTGTATACATTAAAGTGTGTTTACAGGTCTTGGTGATCTGATAAATTGCCTCCAGTGATGTCACTCAGTGGCTGCATTGTGGGTAATGTAGGCACCAGGTTTTGAAAAGCAGTCCACTGGTCGAGCATTGCACTCCTATAGCACTGTTAGAGGTTAAAGGTGCATTTTGTAGTTGGAGTTGAGATGAAATTCAAACTCAGACAACATTTATAATCATAACAAGGCAATAATAAAAATCAAATATTACATGTATTTATCAAATAAACATGTATATCAAATATTTATTTGATTTTCCGTAAATTGAATAAACAAGCTGTCCACAGGAAGCATTAGGTCTGAAGCTAGAAAGGTGGCTACTTAGAAGGGTCCTACAAATATAAGCAAAGTAAAACAGTATGAAATTGTGTTTATTAAGTATATTCAGTCGTGAAAATCAATAAATGAAGATTTTTCCTTTCTGGTTAAAAAGGTGCAATATGTTCGGACTGGGAGCTGGAGACAATTTATCAGATTAAAGCTTATCTGAGTGCAGCTTCCTCTGGAGACACAGAAGGCTTTATTTATACTACTTTTTCCACATATGCAGTGTCAGTCCTCAAGACCCGTAAACACACTTTAATGTGTAAAATTGGTGGAGTTACCATTTAAGAAAGCCAAACAGGACAATCAGGACTTACAGGTTAAGGTTATAAGGTGATTTATTCAACAATCAGAGGGATGATAGTGCAGTTGAGGGGCAGCCCGTTGAAGCAGGTGAAGACGGCTCCGTGAGGAGAGGGGTCACTTGAGGTCATTAAGCTCCAGAGTGTGCAGAGAAGCGTAGTGGCTGGCAGGGTTACCAGAGAGTAGACGGGGTCCTGGGAACGTCTTGGCTCAGGAGGCTGGTTGGTTGAGGGGCTGGAGATCACCAAACTCATGACACATCTTTGCTGAATCTAAATAATGAATGGCCAGTTTGTTGTGTGTGAGTGGCATTATGATGAAATAGCTGACACGTTTCTGTATTTAGCTCATGATAATAACTGTATAGGCCAGCGTCACACCCTCTCTGCTGGCTTTAGTGCAGGTCAGCAGCTCCTGTTGCAACATAAACATGGTGATTGACTCCGACATGTAGCTAACAACCCTAACAACAGAAGCGCTGCTCAAGCTGCTGCCCGAGCTTCACGTGCTCGGCTTCATTAGTGAGCTAACAAGGTGACATTATCTCAGCACAGAATAATTTGGGTGTATCGGATCAGGCAAGAACGGCGCAGAAATTAATCACCATGTTTATTAAATCCTCTTAGGTTGTAAGTCTCAACAAGAGCCGTTGACCTCCATTAAATCTGCCTCAGAGTGTGTTACACTGGCCTAAAGCTCTCTTGTATCTCGTGCATTTATATAGTCGTCTCAGTGGGTTTTGAAGCACTTCTTCTCAACAGTTCAACAGTTTCTGTTGCAGTTGCTAGAGATATATATCCTATAGCTGTACTTTTCCGAGTGGCTCAGAGGCCCTGACTGCCACAGTTCAACAGCAGTTGACTGTGGAAGTGTAAAGATTTCCCAGCCCATCACGGCTTAGAGTACACTCTAAGTTTAAAGTGATTGCCTGGCAGAGTAGTCAACCCTCACCTCTCTTCCAGAGGACAGAAGTGCTACAATCTGTGCATGCCCTGCTGTAGTGGTCTGTAGTAATCTGCAGTGCCATGGCGCCATCAGGTGGCCACCAACAGAAGCGAATGCAATGTACTGTTTCTCTTTGATGTGTGGCTCAGAATGGCAGGATGATCTTTCAGACAATCAATCGGAGTACTCGGTGGGGTCCGAAGACGAGGACGAAGATTTCGAGGAGAGACCAGAAGGTAAAAGATAAAAACAACATATTATTACTACATTATTACATAACTATTGAGCTCTTTAGGTAGACCAGTGGTTGCATGTATTTACATGAGTATTTTCTTATTAGTATTTTTGCCTGGCAGAGAAATATAACGTCATTTTATTCTCAAATAAGACACATTTCTATCCCCATATTTAAACTTTAAAAGAAAACTGTGCAACAATCACAGTCTCCTTTCTCTTCGACTATTTTGTGCTGTATCATACTTTGCTGTAATGGTACTGTCCTGTGTCTTTTGCACTGGTTTCTTGTAAAGTTGGACATCTTAGAGATGTACTTTCTCCACTGCACTTCTTCATTATCGCTCTTGAAAAGGGCATCTGCTAAAGGCCAAGTCTTACTGTCATCTGAAAGAACTTCACAGAGTCTAACTGTTCATGTCCCCCAGTTGCACATCGCATGACTGTTTCCTCAATAGTCACTTTGACTGACAGAAACTAATCAGCCCCCAACTCCCAAGATAGATTATAGATAAAGATATAAAAAGAATTGTTGTATTTCTCTCTGCTAACTGTATCTATGCTCAGACATTGTAAGGACGCCCTTCTGACACTGCATTTGTCTTCATGTTTTCTGTAGGTGGACGCAGACATTCTCGCCGGCAGCTGAAGAGTGAGAAAGACAAACCTCTGCCGCCCTTACTGGCGCGAGTCGGGGGCAGCATTGAGGTATGAATTACAGTTTGTACTGTAGGTCCGTCCTTAAAGGAAAAACTAACATTACGTGTCTTGTTACACCATGAACAGCTTAAATGGTCCGTGCCAAGTCAGTGGAACACCATAATACCACCAGAAGATATACGGCCTTTATTAAATCAGGTAACTTTATTGGAGTTAGGATCTATTTTGCAAGAGAGACCTGAGTTAAGCAGAGGGAAAGGAAAACGAACATAGACAGACATAACAAAAGGACATATAGCATCAAAGACAATCATTTGGTCTTACGGAGATGGTGTTTACACATCTTGGTCCAAAATCCTCCACTGGTTTTCAACTGGGTTAAGAGCTGGTGACTATAAATTCACATCATTTTCATACTCGTTCATAATCAGTGAGCTCTGGTGCACAGAAGCATTTGCATGTAATACGTTTCTCCACTCTTCTATTCAGGTTCTGCCTTTAATTTGTCCCCTCGTCTGTATAAACACTGTTTGGAGCGACTGGTAAAAGTATTTTTGCAGCATAACTTAAGTTATCAAGGGGATCATTCTACTCTGTAAATTTTGCTCATTAGAAGAAAGTTTTGGGAAAAGAGCGGGACCATAATGAACCCAAAAGAGTTTATCTTTAAGTCCAACATGTCAGCAAGCATCTGATCAACTGATCCTGCAGCTGATCCGGTGCCCTTGCTCACCACTCTGTGGAACGGAGCCAGCGAGGACAGAGTTAGAATAAATTCATGGTCAGGGTCACAGAATAAAACAGACAGCAAGCTGCTTCATGTTCTGTATTTCTGCTAAAATTCATTTATGAGTGAATAAAGTCTCCCTGATTGCATGCAGAATGTGGTGGTTTAAAATCTTCTCTTTCACTTACGTTTATTTCCTGTCTAAAGCGTTGTCTTCTCATCACAAGGTCCTGGGTTTCAACGCTCGCCAGAGGAAAGCCTTCCTCAATGCCATCATGCGCTGGGGCATGCCACCTCAGGACGCCTTCAACTCCCATTGGCTGGTTCGGGACCTGAGAGGGAAGAGCGAGCGCGAGTTCAGGTAATTCTCCTAATATTGTTTTATATTTAAACTGGGATAAGTGGTGTGGTTTTTCATCAAACTAAGTGCAATTTGTCAAGGGCTGCTAGCTCTGGGCTATTTATTCACGGCTCACAATTTTCAGGGTTACTTCTCCTCCGAATGCACCAGAGTCATTTATTACATATATAAATATTCAGACTGTGACTTGTGTTTTTATTTCTAAAGTAAAGCAACTGCACTCAGTTACTGCCGACAAGTACTGATACTACCTCTGCTGCAGCTGTCATTGCTACTAAAGCTGGATTTATACTTTTTACGTATTTTTTATTGTCTTCTATTACTACCATTTCTCTTAAGACTGTGTTCGTGCTATTTTCTTGCTTTTAATATGACTATAATGTCAATAATATGACTAGTACTATGACTGCTACATTAAAATATTAGTTTAGTTACTATCATGCCACCTCTACTACAATTACTTCTCTTACTATTACAATTACTAATACTACAGTACAACAATCAGTTATTTCTCTTTCTACAACTACTTCTGCCTCAGCTACTAGTTTTTATTTCTCTGATTGTGATTACAAGATATATATCATACACCAATAACTACTGTAACAATACTTCTTCATTTTACACATAAAACAAAAGGAAAAACATCAATATTTACATTTATATACTTTCAAAGTCCTCTACTAATAGTACAAGTGCTTCTAGTGCTAGTTAAAATACGGTGCTGGTATCCTCAGAGGAATAACTCTCGTCACATGTCCTGTAAAGTGTTTTATTTTTTCATTAGGGCATATGTGTCTCTGTTCATGAGACATCTATGTGAGCCGGGGGCGGACGGAGCAGAGACCTTCGCCGACGGAGTCCCACGAGAGGGACTGTCTCGTCAGCATGTTCTCACCAGGATCGGGGTCATGTCCCTTGTCAGGAAAAAGGTACTGGTTGTCCATCCAGAGACATCTTTTAAAGCAGAATACCAAGTGTTCAGCTGGAGCACTGTGAGATTAGAGAAAGTAGGTCAAACTGTTCAGGCAGAGGCAAATGCAGACAAGATGAAGAGGGGGCTCTGTGGGTATACACATCATCGACACCACAAATGTATATGTTTTGTTAGCTTTGTTTGTCATGTATACGCCTGGGTAAAGAAAGAGAAGTGGGAAGTGTTTTTTGGAGCATTAAGTCCTTTTAAGTTCTTAGTAACCTTAAAAAAATGATTTACTGAATCTGGTTGCACCATTAAAATGTCAGAAATGTGTATATTGGTTGCTAAGAATACTCGCAGCGCAGTCCAATTAAAAACAGGAAGTCAGTAGCATCACAAACTGTAACGTTAGCATAATTGGTCTCAACCCAAAACATTTTAGGGGGCTCAGCGACTATGAATCCTTTCCGTTGTAAATGCAGGCATGTAGGAAAGTAAGGAAACCTTGACTAATGGCTCACCTTCCTCACTATATATCCTGTAAATGGCCCCTGACAAATACATTTAGAAAATTGAAAAATTCACATTATAACTAGGCTAAGTTTGAATTGAAGCCGGTGCAACCTGATACGGGTACATTTTAACTAAACTGCTGGTTCAGTATGCCGCATGCATTTTACACTGGAGCTCTACCTAATCCCTTATTTGAGGAAAGTAAGCCATCGTGACAGAGTCGGATTTTCATTTTATTACAGTCGAACAACTCTCTTTTTTTTTTTGTAGGTGCAAGAGTTCGAGCATGTAAATGGAAAGCTGAGTTCTCCAGATCTGATTCCTATCGGCATGGAGCTGAAGAAGCTGACTGAGAGTTTATCTTCTGATCCCAACACCCCGGTGCCAGCCAGCCCTGTCGCTACACAGCCCGGCACTCCCATCCCTCCAGGTCAAAACAAAAGTGTCTGCGCTGATCAAGTTTTGTTTTTCCCCCTGACTGAAAGGTGAAGTTCGTGCTTAGAAAAAAAAAAGTTTTTGAGTTGTTGTTGTTTTCTAAATTGTAGAGAAGACTGAGTCTCTCTTGGGCACCGCTGAGGACAAGGAGACCACAGAGCAAGATAACAAGAAACTGACAGAGCAGGAAGTGAGTCCTTTTATTCTTCCACGATCCATCACTTTCATTCTACTCTCCTTTATCTTCTTGTCCATCTTCTCGTGGTTCATCACACTTTAACCGCACTCATCGCATCATCCTCAGAAGACACTTCTGTCAAACTTAGACACCTTTTAACTTGTCTCTCTGCCCTCTATCAACTTTCTTCTTTCTCCTCCGATTGCCCTGTCTGTTATTCCCTCGGCAGACCTCCAGTGCGGAGCCAGCATCTGTACCTGAGAAGGCAGCTGACAGTGAGGAGAGCAAGGCCAGCTCAGAGGAGAAAACAGGAGATGAGAGGGACAGAACCGAGTCACCTTCCACAAAGACAGAACCATCTGCCAACCCAAAAGAGTCCGCTTTGAAACAGACAGAGCTGTCATCTAGTCAAACCTCACCTAAAAGTGAGTGATGTATGAACCTCGTGCTGCAAATTTGATTTCTCTGCAAGGTTGTACTGTTTTAAATTGGGTCCTTTTTTGTGATCAACAGTGGAGCCCTGCAAAGAAACAGAGAAGTCCTCAGAAAAAGGAGATACTGATTCTCCTCAGGCAAAAACTGAAGACAAGGAAAACAAGCCAGGTATACAGCACATGCAGTGACAAAGCTACAATAACTGGAGTCCATTATATAGATATTCAATTCACACAATATATGTTGCTGTTGCAGATGACATGAAGAGCGAGGATGCGTTAGAGGGTCGACTGAATGGAGACAAAGACACTTTGGATGAGATGGATGAGAGCAGGAAGGAGGACAAAAATGGATACAAAGCCAAGTTCATGTTTAATATCGCTGATGGAGGTTTTACAGGTAAGAATAAGAGTGACTTTTTTAACCTCAATCAGCCAGAATTAACCAAAGTAGAACTGTGACTCACAGCAAAATACTTCACACGTGTTAGAGGAATGAAATATGGCTGTTGGAAAGTATATATATTGTCGAAAGTGAGTAGAAGTTTCATAGTTTTTATATGCAACCCAAATCTGAATGCACATTATGTTATGAATCCATTAAAGACACACTAGATGGCTGCAGTGTGCTTATTTAGTCCCACTGTATTATACTTGTCAGCAGGACGCATTTGTCAGTGGTCTAAAAGACGACTAAAACACTCACATTGTGAAGAAATATGCAATTAAATGCCGCTGACTCATTTCCATAATATTGCTTTGTAATATTGTGACGCTCAGTCTTAATTTGTAGATTCGAACGAAGAAAGAGAGAAGCAGCAGGGAAACATGACTGTTGTGGTGTTATCTGGAGACGAATGAATACACTGTGAATAATGAAACAACTTGTCAGGGCAGCATGAAATGGTTATATTTTCTGTCTCAGTGCTTGGAAGGTCTACATTCAAATAAAACTGTTTTAAAGTCGTCAGCTCACAGACAACTGGAAAAAAGTAACACCAAATAACATCTCGTAAAAAAAAGGGTGCTGTTAGGTCACGATGGCGTCCTGAAAAGTCTTGTTTTTCAAAGATAGACTGTCATAGACGAGTAAAGAAACCAGAAAATAGTGACATTTAAGAAGCTGGAATAAAATGTTTTTTGTTTTTTTATCTTTCAAAAATCACTCCGACCTGACTCACCCCAGTAGCTCAGTTGATAGATTGTGTGCTCCATGTACAGAGGCTGTGTCCTTGTCACAACGATGTTCAAGTCTGACCTTTGCTGCATGTCATCCCCCTTTCCTGTTACTCTTCAGCTGTACTGTCCAATAAAACAAAAAAAACCCACTTTATTAATTGATTTTCGATACAGTTAGCAAGTAATTTAATAGTTAACAGCACATCAGATTAATTGTTGCAGCTCTAGTGCTTGTAGACCTACATTTCTTTCAACTTGTGTCTTGTTAATGGTTGTTTATTTCTGGTGCCGTTATGAAGTTGATTTGTTTTGTCATGAAACTTGTTTGTGAGTTTTATGTGCTCTCACATCTTCAATATTACTTTTACATTTTTGTAAAAAAACTGTTTTGAACTCGTACTTTCCCCCATCAGAGCTGCACACCCTGTGGCAAACTGAAGAGCGAGCGGCGCTGTCTTCTGGAAAGATGCATGACATCTGGCACCGTCGCCATGACTACTGGCTGTTGGCTGGCATCGTAACGTATCCTTTTTCCCAGATGGAGCGAGAAGCTCTGGAAAAGTAATTTAACTACTCACGACCGGCGGGAGCTGCAGTCGAAGGACTGATATTTACAAACTGTGAGGAGTGATATAAAACTACGCAAACCTGTCTCCGGTTTTTATTTGAAGAATTTTATGAGGTTCTGTGCTCACATTTGTTTTTCCTTGACTGGGAATCTATCTCAGACATGGCTATGCTCGCTGGCAAGACATTCAGAATGACCCACGCTATGCTATTCTGAATGAGCCCTTCAAAACGGAGATGCATAAGGGCAACTACCTAGAGATGAAGAACAAGTTCCTGGCTCGCCGCTTCAAGGCAATCTGAGTGTTTTTTAACTAAATAAGGATTAAAGGATTTGTTATGTCTGGATGCAAAACTGAAACAAACTGTCTCTCAATTTGTATCTCCCTGTGCCTGTCACTCTCTTTTTCCCCTCCCTCTCTCTGTCTCTCTGTAGCTGTTGGAGCAGGCTCTGGTGATTGAGGAGCAGTTGAGGAGGGCAGCGTACCTGAATATGACCCAGGACCCCAGTCACCCGGCCATGGCTCTAAACACTCGCTTCACTGAGGTGGAATGTCTGGCGGAGTCCCACCAGCACCTGTCCAAAGAATCTCTGGCCGGGAACAAGCCCGCCAATGCCGTGCTGCACAAAGGTCTGCGGTCCAGCTACAAAAATAGCCACAGTCGCTATTGTCAGAATTTTTGCATCACCTTCCGAGTGCTGGTGAAGTCGGAAAAATAATCCTGCACAAATGACTTTTACAGGGCAGAATTACTGACATACATTTTTCATGAGACATTTGTCAGCCCACAGGCCATCTGTGCTGTGTGTGTGCGTGTGTGTGTGTGTAAAATCCGGTTGTTCATGAAACATTCATGAAAGAGGGTGGTGCAAAAAAAAATTAAGTTTAATTTCTCTACAGAATTAACCAAATGTTACTTTGACTGTATTCAGAAAACATATTTTACTGGTGCCGTTTCATCTGCTGCACCATTAGAATATAATCCATTAGATAGATAACTGTTATCTTTTTATCACAGCTGACCTGCCTCACTCACTTAATTATAATATTTCCTTAAAACAAGATAATTTAAATTGGGATCAGGTTCATCCACCCTTCCAGACAGTAAATGAAGTGCATGAAGTGTCATGGTTGTGTTTTGTGTGTTATTTCTGGTTTTATTTTGTAGTTTTATTCTCTTATGTCTTGTTGTCACTGTCTGCCTCCTGCTCACCTGTGTTCCTGGTGTTCTGATCCTCCCCCCTACACCTTTCTCACATCAGCCTCGTTAGCACTGTCCTGTTTCCAGTGTCTCTCCGCCTGCACCTCATCCCCTCGTTAGTTTAGCTTGCGTTGTTCCTTCACTCTTTATTGGTTCGTGTGTTTTCCTCCACACATCTCCTGTGTTTGGTTCCCAGTTCTTGTGTGTTTCCTGAGTTCCTGATTTGTTCCCTGTGGTTTTGTGGTTTGTCCTCAGTTTTTGTATTGCTATGGTATCTTCCTTTGCCTGCCTTTTTATTGTTCGCACCTTTGGATTCTGGACATTCAGCTCATTAAAGCCCGCCTATGTGTCTTGTATTTGGGTTGTTTCTGTGTAACTGTAACAAGAAAAGTCCAAAAGTGCGAACAGTAAAACAACAAGCAACAAAAAGGCAGATAAAAGAAATACAAAAAACTGGGAACAACATAGGAACACAAGGAGCACAGGAGACGTGTGGACAAATACAGATGAACCAACAAAGAGTGAGGGAACAACACGGGCTTAAATACAAACTATACTAATGAGGGGATGAGGTGCAGGTGGAGAGACACTGGGGACAGGACAGGGCTAACAAGGCTAATGTGAGACAGCTGTGGGGGGAAATCAGGCTGGGAACACGGGAGGGAAGCAGAACACTGGGAACAGCAGGAAATAGAAAGTGACAACTAGACACAAGAGGACGTAACTACAAAATAAAACAGGAAATAACCAACTAAAACCCACAACCATGACATGAAAGCACCTAACAGGTGGATCCTGTTTGACACAGTGGCTTCGTTTTCTGTCTCAACATGCTGACAGTAATGAGTAGGATGAAAGTTTGGGGAAAAGCCAAGCCCCAAGACTGCATGAAAATGATTTGTTAAAATGTTATTGCTCCAAATGTTGTTCTCTGTGAACCTTATTGATTCATCTGTCAATGAAAAATGTTATTTACTTCAGGGCACCTGTTAATTTCAGGCCCTGGATCACGCAATTAAATTGCTTTATTGAATGATTCAAGGTTACCCACGCTCTTTTTGAAGTGTGATGTTTTAAAATCATTTTCAAGCTCCTTTTCTCATTGATCTTTTCCTCACTAAACGATGCTACATGTGCAAGCATTATATTAGTGTTAATAAAAATCAAGCCCATTTTTCTGCTAACGTGTGTGTGTTTGTGTGTCATGCTCTTACAGTGCTGAACCAGCTCGAGGAACTTCTGAGTGACATGAAAGCAGATGTCACACGACTGCCCAACATGCTGTCCAGGATCCCGCCGGTGTCGGCCCGTCTGCAGATGTCTGAGAGGAGCATCCTGAGTCGCCTCACCAGCCGAGGGAGCGAGCCTCCACCACAGCAGGTGAGATGGGCTGCTGTGGTCGAGAAGGTCAGAGTGAATTCAGAAAAACTCTCTTTAACAAGTCATTCATTCATTTGTGCAAATACAGTCAAATATAAGCCACTTCTGTTTGATTTCCTTAATAAGAGGAGTAGAGCTCTCATGGGTCCTTGGAATCCTTGAAGTTTGTGAAAAGCGTGCATCAGTTTATATTTTTATGCAAGAAGAGACATTTAAGTTCTTTTGTTTTGTCTTTTTCTTAGCTAAACTTAATAGGCCACTTCCCAATATGTCTGTCTGCTGCATTTATCTGCCATCACTGTGTTGTAACAGTAATCAACCTTGATCTGGGTCTCATACTTTGCCTTGTTGGGTCCTTGAATTTGAGGAAATTAGGCCTGAAAAGTCCATGAAAAGTCCTTGAATTTGAGGTTTAATAAGGCGTGAGATACCGAGGACTCGTTTGTTTTGAGATAGCATTATAAGATGGAATATTATTTATATAACACCTTACAAAACTAAGTTACAAAGTCTTTCAAAGGACAAAATAAAAATAGAAGATGAACAATGACACAAACAGCTTAAAAATAGTTACATAAGTGAAATAAAACAATATAAAACAGTCATAAAATAAGAGTTGAGAGAATGCTTTTGTATAAAAATGAGTTAAGAAGTGATTTACAATAAAGACTTGACTTTAAGTATTTTAATTACATGTACATTTTCCATTTAATTTCATTACATAAGTCTTTCTATCATTCTTGAGTCAGTGTGAATAAATTACATTAATGCAAACGTATACGTGAACTAAACATAAATACGTAACAAATACTAACTAACTAATAACTTTATTAATACATATAAATTTAAGGAGAAATTCTTTTCCCATCTCCTGTAATACATCACACCTCTGGTTATTTAACTCACGCACACTGACTCAACATTATAGAAAAACTTTGCATTAAATGTAACATTTCAGTATTTTTTTGACTGTAACAAATAAAAGTGAACTCAGATGAAAAACCCTGTGGAAGCACACTGCACCAGCCTAACCTTCTCCCGGAGGTCACAGCAGGAGTTAATAGTTCAGACTTGGCTTGAATTATGCATTGGAAGCAGAGGAAATAAGGCTCACTAAAATGTGCAGTCGGCTGAAAAAATGTAAGAAATAAATTCCTGTGGCCCAAAAACTTTGAAGTACTCTGTAGTCACGACTCAGCAGCCACATTATTCCTTCAAAAACCTGTGGAGACTCAGACTTCCTATCCCCCATGGAGGAGTTTCCCCTGGTGTAATGGGGAAAAAAAGCCTCTCCCTTAAGTTGTTTACTTTCACCACTGAGCTCCATGTTTCAGTCCCGGAGGATTTAACAAAGGCTGTATTCTGTCTCATTACTTTCATCTCTCCTGCACCTGTTTACCACAGTTGAATGTGTGTGTTTTTTATTCTGTTATACAACAGACCATTTCAGCCAAGCAGCAGATTGGTCATGCGCTCTGAATGTTTTTTGGTCTTTTTGTTGTAACCAAGGAAACAGCCCACAATTTGACTTCCCCTTTGTTTTTTTTTTGTTTTATCTGCTTACTTTAGTTCCCTGCAGAGCTACTAAAAACCTGCCAAATGTTGTGCAGAAGACATCATAAACAGCATCACTCTCTCGTTATTATTCTATCTATGTTACGTCTTTATAACTCCTGTCTTGTGTTTGTTTCTCAGCCTTTTAGTCAGGGTGGGTTTGGCTGCTCTCAGATGTACAGCAGCAGCTTTGGCGGAGGGTTTAGAGGACCGGGTGGACAGCCGATGGTCAACTACAGTCAGATGCCTCTGGGACCCTACGTCAGCGGTAAGGACCAACAGCTACAGCGGGATGTTGTATCATAGGTGACATAACTCATCTGGGACTGGAGGTTGTTCATGCAACTTAGATTATGCTATTGAATTAACTGAAATTAAAGAGGAATTCCTGTATTTTTAAACCCGGGTCCTATATTTGCATGTTTTGGTGTGCAAATGATTTATACTCACCTAAATATTTGGAATTGGTCCAGTAGATCACCTCAGCTGGCAGCCAGGACATGGCTACAATGACTCCAACTTAATCCTTTCCGAAGGAAAGGCGATCTACTGTACCAACTCCAACGCTTATGGTAAGTATGAATCATTTACATGCTAAAATATGTAAACGAAGGGCGAGGTTTAAGAAAAAAGTGGATGAGAAGGAACCATTTTGGTATTTTATAGGCAAATGTCTAAAGATGTTTCAATATTAACCAGATTAACAGACTGCAAATTAGATCTTTTTATAATATTTAGAAGACATTTCTGGAAATTTTTTGCCATTTTATGTAATGGATGAGGCCCCTTTGTTAACTTTTGTGAATGGTTGCTAAATTACATTGATGTGAGGTGCAATGAAATGAAATTATAATTATGTTTTATTACATTTCTATCATTTCTATTTGTAATAGTGAGACTGCATTCACCAAGTTAGCTGCTGAGATCTGGAACATGTAAAACACTGTCTGACTGTTTTCACATCTGTATCACACCTTCAAATAAGTCAGATAGGGTAAAGATCATGAGCATTCAGACAGTCAGACATGTTTTGAAGGGGTGCCAGACTAATTTGGAGGAGAAAACAAAGAAATTAAAGTTATTACACTTTGTTGTAAACATCCATCACTGACGTCCTAATCCAACTTTGACCTGTCTGCTTTAGTTGCACACACTGTGAGGGTTTGATTATGCTCACTTCCAGTTTTGATGAAGCTACTGTGCTTGTTCTGTTTGAAAACTACCACATCAATTCATTTTATAGCCCATAATTCTCACCCTAACAGCAAAAACTGAAACATCTGAACTCTCTTCCTCCTCAGTGTCCACTAACGGCCCTCCACCCCCTACAAGCCATCTGGACAAGAAGTCACTTGACTCCTTGAGAGACGTGGCTACGCCTGACCTCAAGTCGGGCAAACCTAGTGATGTCATCTGCATTGAGGACTAGACCAGCTCTGTAACACTGACCTGAGGTCAGAAACTCCCAGGGATGGATTCTGTATGGATGACAGCTGCCCATCTCCTTCCGCCACATCCTCCTCTTTTCTCCTGACTTCAAATCTACAAAAATCGAGCTCTCTGTCTCCGGATAAGGCGATTAACTTTTTGATTAATGCAGATGTATCTATCTTAACGATTGCACTTTTAATCTTTCAAGGATTCTATAGAAGTATTTCAATAGGTATTTGCTTTTGTTAACCTGTGCTGGAGAGCTGAGGACGAGGAGGGAAAAAGGAAGCAGCTTTTCTGACAGAGGATATTTTGTTTTTTGCCCTGCACTACGAGGAGGAACTCAAGCAAGTCGGCATGACTGAGTTTCTGATGCTCTTGATTGGGGCTCGTTCTAATCTTGGAATGTGTGTTTTTTTCTTCGTGCCAGCCTCGACTTTTTCATTCTGCGTGCCCCCTGTTGCTTTTACCCATCTGCCTATTCTCTGTACACTGTGACTGTGCCCACGCTGGAGCTTGTTTCCTGTGAAGGAAGGAGTCGAGTCTTCAGTCATAGTTTGATAGGAGGCTGTTTTCCTGAGGGCCGATATTGTTACTTTAAAATGAATATGTGTTTTGTCATTCACGTAGTAACCAGTGGATAAATTATTGATTTGAAAAGCATCAAAAACTATTCTCATGTATGCAGTAGCTGGACACAGTCTGTCTGAATCCTCTAAAGACTGCCACCCGCTGGTAATTTGGAGAAAGTAATCTCTGCCAAGCCTGCAGATACAGTTTACTGCAGTACCAGTATCCTGTGAGGGGTTGGCTTCTTGTACTGTACATACTCAGAGACTGCTGTTTATTTTACCTCACATAGGTCTAATCATAGTGAAAAATATGTATACAAACATGGATGAAATCAGAGGCCTGGCTTTGGCGTCGAAACATGAAGATCACGCAGAGAAGAAAAAGCTGGCAAAAATGATTTTTAACACATTTCAGAGAAGACTGAGTATTTCTGTGTATGGTACGATATTTGTGATTCTTATTATATTTGAATGTTAGTAGTGGCTGTAGAGCTTAACCCTGGGGCCACGACCAGTGGGACTGCACTATAAACAGGAACTCATCTGGTCTACATCCACAGACAGGGCTTTAATGTTCAGGCCTAACTGAGAACACGGCCCTGAGTGGAGTGTGGCTTTTTTTTTTTCCTCTTCGGGACTTTCCCCAGTTCCCTGTCATTGTTAGAACTGAATAAGAACATGTGTGCTTTTGGCGCAACGTCACCTTAAGTCTAGTATTTGTCGCAAAAAAATTGCGCTTTTGTTTGCTTCTCTTTACGTTAAGATAAAAATAAGACGTATTTGGTCACTTTGGTGCCATTAAAGAAGATGATCCAGTATGATTTGTTCTTTGATGCAGTGTATTTTTCCTCCACTGAGGTGAAGACTAAAACCTAAACCTACATTTGAGGGGATTCTCTCTGTGTATCAGCTTCTATAAGGACCAATGTTGCACAGCATTACATTACATTAGATAATGTCTTCACTTCCAGTTTTGTTTTGGTTCTTTCAAGAGTGTATCTTGCTGCCTATTGCTTTACCTGGTGTGAGGACACGTTAGCATGGTATAGCTACATATCTCGTCCATTCCCTCTCCTACTATTATGTGCTAAAGTGACTGTCCACTGAGTAAAAACAATCTTTTATAAATTCAAGCGTACTATATTTCCTTTTCTATGAAGGCATTGCTCGAATGTTTGGATTCAAAGTGCAAATTGTTATTGACATGTTTCTTTTTTTTTTTTTTTTTTTTCCAAAGACCAGTGGCATTACCTGTTTGTATTATTATTAATTGACATTGCCACAGCACTTATTTGACATTGTTGGGATGCCGATCGTGATTGGACTAATCTAAACTGAAGAGGCGGTGTACAGAGTTGGTGAGTGTATTTTCTTACTGCAGCCTCCTCGCCCCATCATTTCTCAGACGACTCGCTTTAACTTCCAAACAAAAATTCAAAAACATCCAACGAAAACCTTGAAGTGCATCATCTTTTTTCCGCGCTCTTCTTCGTCAGTGTTAATCAGTGCTGTTTTGTTCATCGTGTTTCCGTTCAGGCCATCAATTACTTGACCATGACATGTATTAGGTTGCTCGACAGATAGAACCTCAGAAACATGTAAATATACTTGAAAGATTTTTCAGAGATAAGTCCATCTCACACAGATTTATGTATCAAACTGAAAAAAAAAAAGATGAATGTCTGCTGGATGGTGTTGCCATAGAACTGCAGTGTGCAAAATCATGTCCTTTTCCCTCTGGAGTGACGACCACGAGATGACGTCAAAAACACAGTACTCCAATGAAATGCAATCAAACTGAAGTCAGTATGAATGTAATGTCTGTTAGAAAAAAAAGGCTTCAGTCTAATATTATAAATATGTTAACAATGTATGTACATGCTTATTAACATGGCTTCAAAAGCTACCAAAAGACCCTGATAAAAGGCACCTTTGTTGCAGTGAATGCACAGCATGTGAAGCGTTTGATATGACGGTTCACTTTGGGGGAGGCGGTAGTGTATCTAGCATTTACAGACAATGAGCTCCAAGCAGTGTTATGGTTCTGATATTTGTGCTGTATAGCAATTGAATGAAAAAGTGAATTGTCATCTTTTTATTTGTATTCTGTGTATTTGTTCAATGTGTTTTAATAAATCTTCTGGACAACAGTGACGCTGTGTGAGTTTTTGTGTGTGAGCGAGGAAGCGCACATGTGAATAATTGAGCTAAGCTGAGGAGGACTTCAGATTTAATTAACTTTAATTGACTTTCTTGACCTCACACATTACCTTGTTGTTCAAGTGTGTCTTCCGGCGCTGCGCGTCACAATCTGCATGAGCCTGCGGTACTGTAAATGTGATTAGAGACAGAAATAGAAACACTGTTGTAGTCCTGAGGGGGCAGAAATAGCAGACTGAGGCCATTCACAAAGTAGTCCCAGTGCGATTCAAACATATTAAAACATACTTAAATTATGGATGAAACTCTCATTCTGTCTTGTCCCCCTCGGTATGTATGAATGTATGTGAATGTGAGTCTATATTTTCTATCGTCCTTTCTTTTTTAAGCATTTGAAAATAAAGCCTGTGAATGCCTGAATCCTCAGATCTGATGAATCTGATGCACTTTTCTTGTCTTACTGACCACTCAAAGCATTTAACAACCCAAGTCAGCATTCTCCCTTTCACACACACATTCATACACTCGTGGCAGAGGCTATCCCGCAAGATGCCACCTGCTCATCAGGAGCAATAACCATTCATACCCACACTTACCCACATGCATCGATGAAAGAACCACCAGCAAGAATTTGGGATTGACTGCAGGGGTCTGGGATCGAACCACCGACATGTACATTTAGTATATCTCTACATATTTGTAATACATTTTATTATGTGTTTTACCTGGGCATGAGACAATTTTGTAGACAAATGAAGTTAAAGAAAATTGAAGGTCATAGGCAGCTGTTGTGTCACTAAGGATAAAGTGACTTCATTGTTTTTGATTAAAGCTGCTGTTAAGTGATTTTTTATAAATTAAAATAAGTGTTAAATAGCTCTATATTCCAACAGTAACCCATGTTCAGTGTTTGATCAGTAACCGATGTCTCTCCTCGTCGTGCTCATGCGGTAAAAGAGAACATTTCTGGTAGTGATATCTATGGTTCATTGCCAGACCAATTTACTGCTTTCCAAAAACTGGTGCCTACATTACCCACAATGCAGCTTAGCCACTGAGTGACATCGCTGGAGAAAATGTATGCAATTACATGCAGCTTCCTCTGGAGCCACAAAAGGCTTTATACTGCTCTCTGCACATACTGTATGCAGTAGACCTGTAAACACAATTTAATCAAAGAATAAATTATGTGTAAAATTGGTGGAGTTGCCCTTTAAGTGATTGATGGAGCCTGTAGCTTGCTGTTCTGTCCGTCCTCCAGAAGACGCCCATTAATAAGTTTGACCGACAGAGGCGCGAAGGAACCAAATATGCGACTCAGTGAGAAAAACTTGCAGGCGAGCACCGGCTGATGAAATAATACCGTAGAAATAATTAATACATTTTCAAATGTGCGGCCCGAAGCAATAAAACAACCCCGAAGCAGAAGCAGAGTTAAACAGACAAACAGAACATTTCTCCTGGCTCAGCATCTTTCAGGCAGTGAGGGATACTTTCTTTTGCTTTTATTGCTATTTTTGCATCAGTGAAACCTGCAATTTAAGATAATGTAATCCTATCATTATACTTCTTTTCAAGTTGGAAACCAGAGTGCTTATTTAATGTTTTTCGGTACAATGTGGGCTCATTTACAGATAAAACTATAGACACAGTTTACACAGTCACCAAAAAGACGAATGCTTAAAGTTTGAGCTGTTTTTCCATTCAGCATAATTATTCCAGGTTTCTTTCATTATACTCAGACTTTTATTGTATTTTCTCAGAGTTCTCAACAGTTGTATTATTTCCTGAACAATATTTATCATACAGTGTATGATATATGATACGTTATGTAGCATAATGTATGTGTTGAATGAATGAATGAACACTGGTATTGTGGACTTCTATGCCCCCTGTGCCATGATCCTATCATTTCTGTCTCTTTTTATTTGTGTTTATGTGTTTTCTGTTGTCTCCTGCTCTCTTTCCTTCCTGTGTTGTTGACTTCCCGTGCTCCTCCCCAGCCTGCTTTCCCACCACACCTGTCTTACATCAGCTTTTGTCAACCCTGCTCTTCCCAGTGATCCTCCCAGCCCGTTAGCTCTTTTGTCTAGTCCAGTCATCAGTTCAGCCTTTGTTGAGTCATCTAAGTTAACCTGTTCCCTCTGCATCTGGGTCCACCTTCTGCTCTCAGTGTGACACCCTGCCCCTTATATCATATTGTAGAGCTGCAACGATTAGTGAAACTGAATCGTTTAATACCAAACATTTGCTCATTCCAGCTTCCTAAATGTGAAGATATGCTGCTTTTCTTTGTCGTTTCTGACAGTAAATGAAGAGTCTTTGGACAAAATAATGAATTTGAAGACATCACTTTGGGCGCTCTGACCGTGATTAGAATATTTTAAAATCTTTTGACATTTCGTCGTCTGAACAGTCGATCAACTAATCATGCAGATGATCTAAAATGAAAATAATTGTTACTTACGGCTGTATCACATTGTGCTGTGCGTGTGTTGTGTGTGAGTACAATGTATCTCCAGAGATTTAAATAGATTGGATTAAAACTGAAGGCTAAAAACTCTAATGCTGCCAGGTGCTTCTCACACACTGACAACAAACATTTTCATTAAAGCTAAATTCCTTTTTTTTCATACCAAATACTTAACATTTTATCAAATATATCACATGTATTGCTCAATTTGGTTTGGCCGCCTACCTCAAATCTCCTTTGTGTAAATAACCACAAATCTCAGCCAATAATGATAAACTCATACAGCTGACAGTTTGAACAGCCTCACACGGAAGTACTCTGACAGCATTGCCCCTAATTCCTTTTGTCCGGCCCACTTGTCCTGAAAAACCTGCCCTGATTGGTACAAACACAAACCCATAAGCTTCCCATTGGCCGCATGCTTGACTTTGCCACTCTGCTATTGGCCGGTTGTGTGTGAGAGCCCTCAGCCTGCTTTGTGCTGCTCGTCTGGGCAGCAGCAGGGGTCTGGATAGTGGGAGGAGGGAGGAAAGCAAAGAAAGGACAAAATGAGACCGGAGGGGCTGAGGGGGTGAAAGGACCCATCCAAAAAAAGAGAGGGACAGAGAGGGGAGATAGCGGGAGGAACACAACCACAGAGCCGAGAGAGGAAAAGGGGAGGGAGCAAGGGAGGGTTACCTCATCTAGAGCTGCTAGTGAACACGGTGCAGGAGAGAAGTTGTGGGAAAGTAAACAGCAGAGGAGAATTCCAATCTGCTTGCAGCCACTTGCAGCCCTCGCAGGAGACCATAAAGATGAGTGTGCTGGACCCGGCAGTGTGGTAAAAAAACTGTGAGTTTATGGGAGGTTACCAGGATTAAAGGTTCACCAGGGAGTGCCTGAAGCTTCTCGGAGGACACATCACTGAGAGGACGAGGAGGTGAGAGGCATATATATTACTGGAAACACTCTTTTCTTCCTTTCATTCTGTCTCTCCTCTTTCCTCCCTCCTCACTCTCAGCATGGTTAGCATGTTGCAAGGGCAGCAGCTTTGTCCAAAGGGGCTATTGATGGAGTGGAGATGGGGGGTGGGTGTGCTGGTTTGTGCCTCTCCGTCTCAGTCCAACAGCTATAGGGGCAGCTGAGAGGACAAGGGAAGGTGGAGGAGGAGGAGGAGAGGATGGGAATGGCAGATACCCGTGTGGCTCTTTGGCAGAGTACACACCATCACGGACGATTAAACCTGATTCGGAGAGCCGGCCGGAGCTACAGTGCATGAGGCCTTGTTATGATAGCAGCAGTTCCTGAGACAGGCACCAGGAAGGATGAGTGAGAGATTGGCGGCTCATTCCAGGCCCACACCTCTGGCCGGCTGCTATTCAGCAGCACTGCCCTGCTCTTCCACAGCCTCGGGCTATAATAAGAGATTCCCTGGCCCTGGCCCGGCCTTAACCATTCCAGTTTGACGGTTGCTTCCCGGAGTACAATAGCCCCTCCCTGGATGGATTTCACACTGCTTCTATACCCTGAGCAGAATAGAGAGGGGGAGACAGGGAGGAAAGGGGTGAGGGGGGTGCAAAGGGACCTCTGACCAAGTAATTTGCATTTTGAGCTAGGGCACTGTTTCAGCCCCACTTGCCGGATGTCCAAGTGCCTTTTTTTCCAAAGAAACTCCATGGACTCACTGTATCAGATTTTTTTCTCCTCAGTCACAGTCCAGCACTTCCAACAGACATTAACAATCCATGCATGCAGGCCTGAAGCCACCACAAAGACCTCACTATCAATGGGAACTTTCTCCTTTTGCCACACATTCACCCATGAAAACTTCTCTGCACTCACGCAATCATATGTACACATGCACGGCCTTGGTGCTCAACTACACACAATCAGTCACTTGATAGTGGTGACACGCCTGTCAAATGTTTCCCGGTACTGTATTACTCACTGACTTCTTTCCTGTGCGATAATCAGATAATTGACAGGATGGATGACTTCAGTGATGTTTGCAAGTTGAGACTTACCTGCTGTATGTTGTTGTGACACTCGCAACTCGTCACCAGAACATGACTCGTCGTATGTCTTTGAAACTCTTCCAGTCCAAGACCAAACACACTGGTTAGAGGGGTGACGCATAAGCACCGCCTAACATCTTGAGCTTGATCTTACATTTTATCGTTTTTAACTTGGCCAATATTAAAAGCGTTGTGTGTGCTACGTGTGCTGTAAGAAGTGCCGGGCCCAAACACATCTATTTATAGGGAGGTTACCAGTGTAAAACATCTGACACAGTGGTCAACATTTCTTCATTATCACTAACTCCATGACCTGCTGTATACAGCCGATGCTGTGCCAGAGGTTGGAATCTCCCAGAATTTCCTAGTTTCCTAGTCTCTTTGGCAAGTGAACCCTCAGCAGTGCAGCCTCCTCGCATATATGAACGAAACAGAGGAGGGAAAACAACATGAGGTCACAGACGTCATTATACGTTTTGTGTTACGGCACATGAAACGTATCTATATATTCCATTCACTAGCCTCATAGAAATACATCCTAGCATCTCCCCATGGGTGCTGCCATAGTTGTGTGACATCAGACGACTGCTCCCATGCGAGTTTACAAGTAGGGATTCTGGTGTCCCATTGTACTTTTCCTCGTAGGAGGTTATAAATATTTAAGTTCTGAGTTGTCTGGAACGCAGCATTTGAGTCCTGCTTCACACATACGCTCAGTGGACTTAACTTACTTAACCATCAAGCACACAATGCTACAAACATTTACACATTGAAGCTGCTCCTTAACGTCTTCTACACAACACAGAAACAGCACTGAACATGCTGCGCAGCGAGAAAGTTATTGTCAGTTCAATAAAAGTCACCTGGTCAGCTGACTGATTCAAAACACCACGTCAAACATTAAACTCTCTTTCCACTATCATTTGTACCCTTCTGCTGGCTGGGAAATACAGTAAAACAATCTTTACAGCCTGTTTCTACAGGTCTGACTTGGCTAGATGCCTGTTTTCTAGCAATCTTCTGACTTTATAACACTCTGAACACAAATTAGATCACCTACAAGACACAGTTGAATGCTATTAAAACTGCTGTAAGTGTTATTTTCTCATTAAAATAAGTGTTAAATAGCTCTATATTCAAACAGTAATCACTGTTATAGTGTTTGGTCAGTAACCCATGTCGCTCCCTCCCCCGCTCATGCAGTAAAAGAGAAAATAAATTATCTGGTATCCCTACCCACTTTATCCAATCAGGACAGAGAACTACATAAAGCGTTGGTAATGTCTTTTTGGGGAAGGCGCAGAGAGCAGGATCCTCCTCTACACCGGCGATGGTGTAGAGGAGTGAACCCCCGGTGACGGCTTATACCACCAAACAGGCCAAGCAATGAAAAATGCTTGAAGAAAAGAAAGAGGCAAAGAGAGCTGCCTTGGAAAATAGGAAGGAGTCGTGCAAGTGTGGCGACTTAGAGATGAGGGAGGGGGTTGGCTAACTGCAAAATGGACAGGAAGTTCACTTATAGCGGTTTTAACGGAACTGAAAAAGTAGCTAACTAACATTTAATGGACTTTACTAAATCAAAACAGCCGCTAGTGCTAACTGTTCACACTGTGAATTACCCAAGCTAATCGGTAACGCCAACTGCTAGCATGATTCACTTATAGTTCCAGCACATACACACGTCCTGGCCCCTCGTGTACATTCAAATTCCCATTGCGTCCAAACCAGTGTCGATAAGACAGTTCTTACCTTTGCACCTCTGAACGTCACCTTGTTCAGTGAAAGCGATGCGTGTTGGCAGCTAACCTCCGAGCTCCCTTTGCTGATGTTTTAGGCTGCCGTCCTAGCACTAGGGCTGCATCTGACATTTATTTTCATTATTCAGTGTTCTATTAAATTCCAGAAAAAGATGAAAAATGTCAGTAAGTGTTTACCAAAGCACAAGATGACGTCTTCAGTTGTCTTGTTTTGACTACAACACAAAGATATTCAGTTTACCTTCAAACAAGAATAAAGAAACCAGAACACATTCACATTTAGAAAGCTGGCATCAGAGAGTTTTGACTTGTTTCTTGAAATTACTCAAACTAATTAATAGATTATCAGAATAGCTGCATATTAATTCAATAGTTGACAACTGATAGATTCATCGTTGCAGATCTGTCCGTGTCTACAAACACATATCTTTATTTGCTTGCAGTGTCTGTGTTATGAAATGCTTTAGTGTTTTTGCTCCATATCCTGTTGAAACCCCTCGTGGACCACACGACACTTCCCGAAGAATAACTGAACACTTTGATTCAGGAGTATATTTTCATTTGTGATATCTGATTTGACTGACACATCAAAAGTTAACACGACGAATGATGCCAAAGGCAACAACCGAAAGTGGGAATCCAAGTGTTTGGTTTCCAAAAACTGAGTTGTTAGAATGTTTACAACAGACATTTTAGATCTAGTTCAAATAACTACTGGTGTTCTGTACTCTGTGGTCTCAGGTGTAGTTCTTGTTGTGATAGTGTTGTAAATATTGCAAGAACAAGCTGGATTTGGTAGAGGAGGAAGCTGAAGTCTTCTCAGCACTCAAAAAAACCTTCATCCGGGAAATAGATTCACCCCAATGTGAACTTTCATCCTCACCTTTACTATTTCTACTACGCACAAGCAACGACTCTATAGTACCGAATCATCACACAAACTACAGTCAATACTTCAAAAGTGAATGTCGGCAAAATATTCTGTCTTTCTGGTGAAATCTGACAGTTATTGAGCTATGAGTACACACTGGAGTCTGTGAAAGTGAGGCTGTCTATTAAAAGATTTCTGATGAAAACGATAAAATGTATGTAAACAAACAGAAAAAAACATCATCTATATCAGGAATGTCACTGATTTTGCACGTAAAGGTGACTTCATGTATTGTGAGGACAGCTAAGCCTGTGAAAACAGCTGTGTCGAGTCCTGTGTAGCTCTGGAGAAGCTGTGTCATGTCTGAGAAAATAACCATAATGACATCTCGGCCTGGGCATGGAACTTGGAAATGTGGAATTTGAAAGGCACGGGCAGGAAGTGTCTCACTACAGGGCTGAGGTTTTTAAAGTCTGACATCCCCAGATAAAATCAAGATCCCCCAACGTCCTTCGGGATCTGCATCATACTGTGGGCTATGACTTTTTTTTAGCCTATCTTTGTTGACATTTTGGCAAATTGGCACCATTGGGACCATGGTAAACCCTCCTGATGAAGGTCCAGAGGGGACGCTGTGAAGCTGAGAAGAAGCAGTGTGTGGGACCTTCTTTTCTTATAATTGCTACCATTAAAAGTCTGACAAATTAGCTATTAGCAGTTCTTGCTTGCAATGTATCAATGGATGTAATGAGAACTATCAATCCAATCGCAAGAATGAATGTTTTGAATTTCTTTATGTTGCAATATTACTTTTCTTTATGGTTATCTGCTTAAACTGGTTAGGTTTCGGCACAAAAACACTTGGTTATGGTTTGGAAAGATCATGTTTTGGTTTAAAATGCCTTTTTCTGTCAACACAAAAGTAACTGGAAATTGTCCCGATGTCTCCTTAATAATATCCATGCTCCCTTGTCAAAACTATCCCATGGTTTCACACATATGTTGAAATGCAGTCTTGAACTACAGTCACTGTCTGGGCAGCCTTCTCTCCTGTACCTCCGCCACCATCCCCTCCATCTCCTGATGAAAACCTCAGATCATAAACATAAAATATATAATTTAAACGTGAATTGACATGTTTTGTATAAATGTGAACATATCAGGGGCTCGCAAAAGCGTTAACTGCCAGCGATTCCTCCTATCCAGCACCTAGGCTGCAACCATCACTGGATTACTTTGATGGTGAAGAAAACTTGAAAGAGTAATGAGATCAAGATGGCGCCCAGCAGCTGGCAGCCTGTTGGAGCATCAACTGAATTGCCTCCGCAGGGCATCAATCAAGGTTTATCTTATTCTTTTCTCAGGCAAGTTAGGCGGCAAATCCAGAAATTCAGAGACACTGACACAAAGAAGTAATTATTGAGAAGTCGGCATTGATCAGCTTCCCAGTCAAGCCTCTGCAGATACGGCAGTCACTTTGTGTTACAGGATTTAGTTATTTTAAGCTTGTCATAGGCTGTAACGTGTCAAAATTACTCCAAAAAAATGACTTTGTACCGACTAATCTGGGCATATATTTATTTCACTGGTTTCACACGTCTGTTCCTTGATCAAATACAGCATTGTCTGGTCAACACATTCAGGACATTCTTATCTCTGTTCAGTATTTGTACACGGCAGCAAACACACACACAGGAGTCCAGTATGCTATTGTGCTGTGAGCACAAATGCCAGATGGGAGGTGGTGGTTACTCTCACTGTGTCCTTGAATTATGTGACACCACCAGCACATCACTGCTGTTGTGAAATGACATTACTGGTGCTGATCTCTACAGCAGAGGGCATGTGAAGGCCAGACCGGCTCCTAAACGAATATCATCCCTGAACGTCTTAGCAGTGGCAACACGACGGCAAACCTGGGGGAAAGGCAGGAATGAGACTACCTCAAATATGCATAGATAACCCTCTTACCATGTTGTGTTTACAGTGTGATATGATATTCCACATGGCCTTTGGCGCGCAGTCGTCAGAAATTCATTTTAAGTGAAATTTAAAATATTCATAATGTTCATGATATATAATGCAGTAGGCTTAGATTCTTCTGTGCTGTGAAATCACTGGTAGGGCAACGTAATGTTTCAGCGAATCCATGAAATCCACAAATGTCTGTGAAGAGCCTCCCACTCAGATTGTTATGTCTTTTGACAGCCAAAGAAAGACATATCCCGTCTGTTCTCAAGGAGCTGTTTGCAGTTCCTAAATTGGCAGAGTCACATTCGTATCTCTTGATAGGAAGTCCTCAGGGAAGCTGGAGACGGAAGGAGCGCCAGAGGCAGAATCGTCTCCGCCTGGCACTGTTTGTTGTTGTCAATGGACCGCTGGTCTCTCATTGTCTGCTGAGTGTTTGTGTGCCATTTTCTGCTGAGGAAAAGCCTTAAGTAGCGGTGACTCTCAGTGACTTTCTGTTACATTTTCAAATGCTGTTGATTCAGCCGTCACCAGCTGCTGTTTACTGCAATTGTCTATTGATATACCCGACTGCGACTGACCAATGGCTGTCTGCAGTGGGTCAAACACAGCACTCTGTAAAGCAGCAGCTAGAACTGAATATGCAGCAACTCAATCTTTGAATAGACTTACTGATCAGAAAACTTTTTTGTTTTTAAACCCTGTATTTCATTGCTGAAAGCAGATTACACATCACGACTGCTTTAGGGAAATGATTCACATTACTGTACAATAGGGAGCTGAGATTGACTCATCTGCTCTATTTAAAACAGCACATAATGTAACTTTGAAGCTTTTGAGTCAGAATAAACACTGCAAATGAGTGACCCGGTGCGCCGCGGATCACCCATGAAAAGTGTACACGTACCTCACTTTCCTCACACAACATCCCTCTACTCATTACCACATTTGGTACACAGCGGGAGAGTTTTCAGAGCTCTATGTAGGTCAGGGACAGGGTGTGTAGGAGTTGGTTTCATCTCTATTCTGTGATGTATCTTATTTTCCCCTCAAGAATAGCTTTCACACTGCACCACTCCCGGGGCTCTTTATTTTTCTAAGCTGGAGTTTGTTTGATGGCTTGTCCAAATGCCTTCCCTCAAAGAAAGTTGCTCAGCATACCTGTCATTTTGATTCTGAGGAGAGCCTTTCGAGAGAAAATCTTTGGGGTTTTTTGTCTCAACGCTTGCAAGCTGAACTTTTTTTCAAGGCGCCAGCCGTTAATTGCAATAAAGTGAAGATTTATTCAGTTATTCCAGTGAATGATCATGAATGGTTGTTCACTCAGCGTGGCTTTCATCCGTGGAGGTATAGCGGCAATAACTTTCAATTAAGTCTTACTCTTTCTATAACTTTCATTCAAAGAGGATGCTGCTTTCTTTTGACAAAATCCTCCATTTATTAAGTTATACAAGCCATACCATAGACTGCACAGCCATGGCCTAATGACCTGTGAGCTAATCAGTACTGCAGTGACGAATAAAGAAACAATGCTTTCTTAGACTCACCAGAAGTTTTTCCCTCCACAAAGGAGTCTTTGTTGATTTGACCAATGAGTAGGCCGACTGGAAAAACTGTGTTTGTGGTACAAAGGCTGCTGTGGCATATCATACTTGTAAACAGGCAGGGAGATGAGCTCAGAAAGCAGCGTTTCCCTCACATAACTTTGGTATTCACTGTCATTTAAAGACTTCTTTAGCACGCATGGTGGTGACTCCGAATTCTTAGCTATTACTGTTCCTGGACCACAGTGCTAACAAACATCACGTCAGCTGTCAGAACGCTGTAGTAAAAGATAATGAGAACCACAACCGACATCATGACAGCGCTTGTATCCAGGTTAGACAATAAGTGCTGACAATGAATTTTACAATCCGCAAGCAGCGTGTTTCAGGGCTGTACACCCCCCGCCCAGCCGGCCCACGTTCAGCTCCCTGTGCTCCATGCTGTCATTTTCCCAGAGGAGCTCGACAAACTGCCCTATCAAGCTCAAGAATGTTGGAAGCAGTTCTCTGCTCATCAAAATGCAAAGCAGATGCTGGGTTCAGGAGCGGTGCACTAACATGTACAGAAACAGTCTGTACGTCATAGAAAATCCCCCTGCTTTGTGAAATAATGCAACAATTACTGCATGCGGCAATTTAGTACCTCCAGGGCATGTGTGTCATGGAAAATGTACATCTTATTTTGACAATATGCTAACAACAAATCCAATTTCCATGATTACAGCTGACAATTTACACGCCCAGTTTTTTGTTGAGGAAGTACTGTGGGTCCAACGTCACTGTAAAACACACTGTGTGTTTGCAAATGCTGTATGTGTCGATAATCTTTCATTAAAGGGTAACTTCCAATGCTTGGGGAGTACTACTGCCTGTGTGAAAAAAAGTAGTAACAAGTCTTTTATTGTTATAGAGGAAGCTGCATGTAATCTGATACATTACCACCAATGATGTCACTCAGTTGCCTTGTGGGTAACTATTGCAGTGCCTGGTCAAAACATGCTGTTCGGCACAGATTATTTGGTAAATTGCAGGGTTTACAGACCCAGTCTTAAGCCTTAAACTACCCTGATAATATCAATCATGCTTGATATTTATGATTTAAAATCTGGATGATTTCCGAGCCAGACCACAACAACCAATGAGAGTGGAATCCCGGAGCAGCTGACAATGCTGCCAAAAAATATTCTAGCCCATTAGCCCTCGAAGCTAACATTAGCTAGCATATTACTGTTGACAGAAACTTAAAATCTCCCCTCCAATTCTTGCTGAAGAACAGAAAGCACGTGTTGACAGCATCTCCCCACTCACCCAGACAGGTTTAACTGGTGGCACCAGCTGATCTCCTTTTTGTTTATGTCTGCTTACCCATGAGATGAGCCCAGCTTCAGTCTGTAGAGGAATGAAGATAGAGCGCTGAAGCCCCGGCCACGCTGCTGCGTTCACACTGGACGTTTCAGGTGTCCAAATTGCACCTAATTCAACACTGCACTTTCTTAGGCCCTTGACAACAAACCTCAAAAGTGTGAAGAAGATCGGATGAACAGTTCTTGAGATATGTGAAGGACAGACGGACAGACAGACAGATACTTGTTGCTTTTTAGTTAGATGTGGGCGCCAGGTTTTGAAAATCATTCAACTGCAATGCTCACCAGAGATATCACCTTTTACATTCTGACAGTCTTCTTTCTTTTTAAAACCTGGCACCTTTATTGCTCACAATGCAACTTAGCCACCGTATGACAACACTGGAGGCAACTGGAGCCACAACAGACTTGATACAACCTTTTTTAACATATGCAGTGGTACTTCCTAAGACTTGTAAACACACTTTAACTTTGTAAATATGGCAGTTACTCTTTGATTTCTAATTAATTCCTAAAATGTATTGTCTGCCGTCATAACTGTTTCCATTGATAAGACAAGATTGAAATTAGCCTCTTAGATAATTGAGGTCTGTAAATGTTAGGGAACATGTTTTCATCAGTGAGTGTGTGGATATCTTAATTAATCTGCCACTAAGCCTCCCCAGACTCTTTGATTTAACTAACAGTCTTTCCAACGGCCATATGTCATGTTTACAGTGGTAGGATTACACTCTGTTTCTCTCTCCGTGCTCCACATATATGGAGCATTCGTTAAGTGCACATTACTTCAGTTGTATTTCATGTTTAGCAGTCAAACAGTTTGAAAAAGTTGCTAAATTTAGGGTGTTTTTATGCACTGCGAGGAAAAAAAACATAACACACTGTCTGCAGTCTCAACTTTAAGTTGTGAACACACTGCAGGGTTAAGAGTTCATTTCAGTCCAGTTCGCTGTTATTTAGTAGAGCACTGATTTCAATCAAGATATTTTGCGTGAGACTGTTTTTGCTAAGCAGCTTTGCAATGTTTATGAAGACCAGAGAACATTCCAATCCAGAGTCCATTTACCTTTGTCCGCCCTCATCCAAATAATACCTATCATATAAACGGTCCTGATGTCAGTACTCTGGAAATAGCACATTGAGGTGCAAGCTGTAACTCAAGAGTTCATATTAAGTGCAGCCTCTTATCAGATGCAGTAGAAAAGACTTCAGTGTGGATTAAAGCAATATTTTGAGGTATTGCAAATCCCTGGAGAAAGAATAAACATTATCTTGTTATATTGTTATTAAATTTATTATTAGAAGATAAGTGTGTCTTTTTCAAGACACCAAAATCCGGGACAAAGTATCTACAACTGAACTGTGTCTCTTTTTCAGGGATTATGTCTACTGTGATGCCTCAGCCACCGCCAAAGGAGGACGAAGAGGAGGAGGATGAAGAGCAAGGGGAAGAGTTCACATTTGAGGACACGGATGAGGAGAAACTTCAGGAGGACAGTAAAGGGATCAACTCTGATGCTATTGGATCCGTCCAGGTGTCCAAAAAGGAAGGCAGTGAGACATCAGACACGGTGTCAAAAACAGACATGGACAGCACACAACTGAAAACATCGCCTCCTGCTGGACAGGAGGGCGCTGACAATAAGCATGGGGCTTCGATTTCTACATCAGGTAACACGTTTTCAGGTTTATTTTTTTAAACTGGTGCTGAATCAGTTGTTCTTGTTCTGGGTCAGCTGTTCAGGACAATCTGAAAGTGACAAATTTGAACTGATATTCAGGCAGTGGGAGATGTGGTTATACCAATCCCATATGGTGTTACTGTGAACTACTGAAGGTAAAACTACATAATTAATATCAGGATGTATTTTTAAAGAGCAATTTACTCGACATATTTCACAAATTACTCATTACTTAGCCTACTGTTTGAAAAGTAGTAGTAGAAGTAGTAGTTTAAGTTAACTAAAAACTGTTAACAAACATAAAAAAACGTTTCATAAACATCTGCAACGTTACAGCTGCCACCCAAATAATGTTTATAGATGAACTACATAATCATTTACAAAGTATTGTAAACATTAGTTACAACTTTTCAATAAACAATAGCTAAATAAATGTGTTATAAACATTTGTGCCTCAACCAGAAGTAACATTAGCTATCCATTATGCAAGTCTTATTTCTAATATTATGTTATTACACACATCATATTTGTTGTAATATCAGATCATGATTTGTGATGATTAGTAACTAAAATGAAAGTAAAAAGTAAGATAAAGTAGAGTGGAGGAGAAGTAAGTTATAAAGTAGCATGAAACCGAAAAACTGGCAAAAATACAAGAGAATATCCTTCAACTTTAATGTGCACAAAGATGGAAGATGTCAATACACATGCAGTAAAATGTCTCAGGCCCATCTGGCAAATAAGGGAATATTGTGCACCTGGAAATTGAATAAAAGTACAGTGCATAAGTAAAAGGTTATTCTCTAACATTGCTGATAGGCATGAACAGTTTGAGACTATCTGGCTTTAATTAGTGTAACTTAAAGCATTTTGTTTATTGTAGAGTCACCACATAGTGATTAAAGTTTCTGTACCATAACCAAAACCCACTGACATCAAACTGTTCCTGGGAGTAAAACTACATATTGACTGTACAATAATCGGTCTCCGATAACAACAGTTTGGCTCTAATTTGTACATTTTATGTTTCTTCTTTCGTAAAATGTAATCTGATCAGTTTTCTTAAAGCCGTGCTCTGCCTGAGTGACTTCAGTCAGTTGTATTTGGTTTTAATCTCTACTTAACAGGATTTGAATTTTGCCTCAGGCAGACAGGCATAGAAGAGCACAGTTAACTTTCCCCTTAATTGGATGAAGTTATGTAGATATAAGTATGATATATTTACTACCTGGCAAACGTCGCCAAACAGCCCCGGTAATTACACGCCCAGATAAAGAGGGAGATTTAGGTCTCGGAGAAGTTCTGTTGGACAAAGTGAAGCGATTAGTGTTTAATTAAAAAGCTTTTTCACCAAGTCTGTGTGTGGTAATCCGTTAAGTGGGCTGAGGGGATGCATAAGGGAATTCTGGGCGTTGATAATAGTGTGTGGTGGGGGTCTGTTATATAATCGAGGGTTGAGAGCTGCTGAGACTCGGATGCCTCCCTCAGCAGATGACATGAGTTTACACGGTGGGGATCCACGTGGGTTCACCAGCACCTTTGTTGTTTTTACCTTTGCTGTGAAAATACATTACAACCGTGCAAATCAGTTTCTAGTTGTTACACCATCTGCCTAATTATCTCGACGTGATGTGAGCAAGTGTGATTAAGATCTTGAAGGTGACTTTTGAAAAGTTGTACTGTACACAAGAAGTTAAGAGAGAATAAGTTATTACAACACAAAGTCAAACTGTCTTTTTCGAAAGTTATATTCGTCACTTTCCAAGTAAGTTCTTCCTTTGCTTTGGAATAGTTTGTTTCACGGTTGCTGTTTTTCTTTCTTTTGACAGATGTTCCAGTTAATGACTCACCCAGCTGGTAAGTTTCCTCTGATTCCTATCACTGTACGGGGGAAAATTACGAAAGGGCGGTGGAGGAAAATTCAACATCACATCACATCAGTGTTGTGTCATTATGTCTGAGATAATGTCATGCTTACACTCCATCCGAACACACCGCCACAGTGGGTTTGAGATAGATGTGATGTTACGCCGCATCTATTTGTACAACTCGTAGGTGCCAGATGGCATGTCACACATTCGCACTGACAAGGGATAATGTCAAGTATAAAGTGATGTTGCTGATTCAATTCTAGAGGGAAATCAAAGGATTGACTAATTCATGATGATGCCTCCAGTACGATATCATTAGCTTTGTTTAGACTTTGTTATGCAGTGTTAGGATGAATTTTTTTCACTTCAGCTTCCATCAGTTTAACTCACATTTTTCCATTAACACTAGTGATATGTAGCCATGCAAAAAATGTTGTATTTTCTGCTTAAAGTGACACCCCAAAATCAAAAACACATATTTTTCCTCTCCCTGTAGTGCTGTTTATCCATCCAGATTGTTTTGGTGTGAGTTGCCGAGGCAGAGAGATGTGAGAGATCTGTCTTCTCTCTAATATAATGGCACTAGATGGCAGTCGGCCTGTGGTGCTCAAACCGCCCCAAAAAATACATTTGAAAAACTCAACAGCAATGTCTCTGCCTTCTATGTGGTGATACGGTTGCCAGGTCTTGTCTGGTAGAGAAAAAATTGTTCCTACAAGAAACTGCTCACAACAAGGTCTCTGGATTATCTTGAATAACTGGCTCATGAGTGTCCTCTAGTTCCATTTTATTCAAAGAAGTCCGACATCTCTATGACTAATATCTCCATAACTCAGCAACTAACACCAAGACCATCTAGATAGATAAATAACACCACAAGTAAGAGGATATATATTTATTTCCTCTGCTAAACCAAAACAGTGGAGGTAAACAGAAATCTGTGATCCTTAAAGCACCGAAGCATGACATTGGACATTCAATCTTTTTCACAGCAAACATTTAGAGTTTTAATTGCAGGAAAATAACACAAGTGTAACTAATAACATCGATGGCTTAATTCAGTTAAGTGTCTGTATATATAAGCCATTCCAGTATGCCAGCGTGCAGTAGAGTTGCTGTGACATGTGAAGATGATCGAAGAAAAGGCCTAGAACTCATATCGACAGGTGAAATAGTCCAAATATAAACTAATAATAGTGATGTGGGAATGGATTATCGTCTGGGAGATTGTTTTTGAAAGGACATGTTTGTCTTGAGAATTTCAAATGTCATCTTTCAGTGCTTTGGGTAGTAGAAATTACATTTTATTCATCTTAAATGTACAATCCAGATTTCAAAAATTCATGACGCTGCTGTAAAAAACAGTGATAAAACACTACTAATCAAATGAAAACAGTACATATACAATACATTGAATGTTTTACCACATCAACTTCACTGATTTTTGTAAATATGTGCTTATTCTGAATTTGATGCCAGCAACACCTTTAAAGAAGTTGGGACAGGGGAAATGAAAAGGAAGTTGTCGAAGCTCAAAAAACACCTGATTGGAACATTTCACAGGTAAACAGGTTCATTGGGGACAGGTGGTAATGTCATGATTGGGTATGAAAGGGGCATCCTTGAAAGGCTCAGTCGTTCACAAGCAAGGATGAGACGAGGTTCGCCACCTTGTGAAACACGTGATTTTGTCTGCAAATGAATGATTGCATTCTGTTTTCATTTATGTTTTACACAGCATTACATTTAAAAAAAAAAGTTGGGGGTTGAATTTGTATGGTGATGAAAGTTAAAGCCCTGCACACTTACCAAAAGCCCACACAGGTGATGTAAAGCATTCAGCTGATTAGCCCTTCTCTCACGACTGTGTTGGCGTTATGAGTGACAACTCTCTCCCTCTCCTGTTGGCTTTGCTGCACTAGTCAGGGTGGGACAAATTGCACCTTTATCATTGTGTGTAGAACATAAATGGAGTCTGGTGACCTCACATAATTCTCAGCACAGGTCCGCCTACCTGAGTCTAATCAGCTAGGATAAGTGAAAACACCTGTGTGGGTGTTCAGCGCCTTTAAGATGTAGATGTCTCAAAGACCTTGGCACATCAAACTGAAAACAGGCTGCATGAGGGTTAAATGTATGTTATTGTCTTGTTGCCTTTGAGTGAAATAGCTTTTGAAACTTGTGGAACTTATTAATGAGCACTTCTACATTCCAGCTAATCATAATAGGCTTTATTATTCATAATGTTTGTTGAACTGCAGTCTCAGAATACATTTATAGATGAGTAGGTGTACTGGATGAATGAAATGGCCCCGGCCCTGCTGCAGTCAGACCGCATCTTTCATACAATCAAGAAGGCAGTTTGCTTAAAGGCCTCAGCGCAGTACTAATAATAATGTGAGTTTATTGATTCCTCTGAGGCAACTGTCTTTTTGCCTGCCCGCCTCCACAGGGAGGTCGGCAGTCAAAGTCACCTACAGAGCAGCAGCCCTGTAGCAGACAGACAGAGTCGGACAGAGTTTTTTCTGAAGGATACTTTCGCTTGCTATCAGTGAATTTGAAAGACAGCCTTCCAATTTAATGCCCTAAGCAATCAAAATCCCATCAGTCGATATGAATTAAAGTGAAATAAACACTGAAAAATCGTGTCTAGCTTTATACAGCGGTATTATACTGTGTAAAAAGCCAATTAGAGTAATTTATTAAAAACATTTCCGTCTTACAACTGATGAATATGTGTTTTAAGGTGTATCAAACAGAGCAAAAATGAAGATTGCTTAATTCTAATTATTGCAATAACTCCATGAGACCTGATTTACTGAAGTGCTGATTTAATCACTATTTACGAACAAGTCAAAGATTGTTTTAATTCAGCTGCAACCCTGAAAATTAAAACAGAGTTACCTCCTATTCTCTCCTCGGATGCCAGTTTCAAAAAAGGTTGGAACTGTGCTACACCTGTCTGCAGGACGTTCATGATCGCTTCTCCAAAGAAAGTGAATATTATATGGAGAACGAGCTGCATCATTTCTCCCAGAATTAGATGGAAATTTCTGAGCTTTTGGACCGCTAATGAAGGCATCAACCAATCATGTTCTGTGCCATGTCACAACTAGAGAAATGGTGGACGAGTTGATATGAATATCCTTGATTGTTCCCTGCACAGACATATATGTGGGATTTACCGACAGGGAACCGAAGCAGTTACAACCTGTGCTCTCTTCAAATGCACCAGACTACTTTGATCAAAACAGTAATTTTACCTTGCAGAATATGGGAGTTGCTGGTCTGCCGCTGCCTCGATGGCTTTGTTTGTTTCATAACTTTGGTGTTTCAATCACATGATTGGTTGATCATTCGTGGTGTGGTTCTGCAAGAAATGATGTTGCTTTTTCACTGTGTAATATTTGCCTTCTGTGTGAAAGTATTCATGACAAAAATGAAACGAATGGTTATATGGTGATATTGTTATTAATCCCTTTTTTCACCATGTCTTGCCCTTAACATTTAAAATAGAGAATATTAGAAATGACATATGTATATACAGAGTAAAGTAGAAAGTATATATATGTATATATTAAAAAAAGGTTAAGTACCTTTATAAGAGTTGCCAATGAGTTGCCAATGTCACCGACCATTGTAATGTTTCACTGTGGACAGTTCAGTAGACATTGCCCAACCCTAATATATGCTACTTTTTTTTTTACATGTCCTGATTTTCTGCAACGTTCTCAGCTCAAACCAAACATAAAAGATATTTTCAAACACTCTTTGGTTTAGATCTTGTCAGAACCATCCCTCTCCAGCCTCTCATGCAGGGGCCCTTTTTTTCCGCGAGGCCCCCCACCTGCGCTTCTATAGGAAGTGTGCTGAGAAACCTCTACTGAGGGTTTAGATTCCTGTGGGCTTTCCTGTGTTGAAAAGAGGTGCCTGTACTTGCGTACAGGTGTGAGATTGTGTATACGTGTATTTGTCTGCTGTGCGAGTATGTGTGTGTGCATGAAAGACTGCGTATGTGTGTGCTTAGGTGCATTTGTGTGTGTTTGTGTGTGTGCAGCAGAGTCGCAGTGAGGTCTTGGCAATTTCTCATGCAGGGAGATTTCTGCTGAGTGCACATTTCCACTTTGGTTTAGTCAATAGTCGGCCTTTTAAAGAAGAGCTATCAATAGCATTTTCCGCCATCAAGGTGTTAAGACTGTCAGCACATCCAGCACATCTGTCAGCAGTTTTAGAATAATATTGCCAAAATTACTTTGCGATTGTTATTGCAAAGAAATATGTGTTTTTTTTGGTAACACTGCAATGACAGCACATCAGCGCGTTACAGCTATTAGGCTCAAGGCAGCATTTCTCTCCTGTGAGTTTGATTTGTGCTCCAGTGTTTGATGCCACCGCTTACTTCACTTTACCACTTGACAGATAGTTTTCATTAAGTGCGTCGCCTGGAACCCCAGCAATGAAAAGATTGACACAAAAGATACCATGACAACGTGGCTTGTGTGTGTCTTCTTTTTTGTGTACACAGACCTCTAACCTTAGAGAATAAAACTTTACTTCAGCTGTTTGGATTGAGTTCACCTTTTCCGCCTTTTTGCAGCCTTGCAGAACTTCACACTTTTGCCCTTGTGAAGAAAGTTACTTAATGTAGCCTCCAGAACACATTTATTTTTCACAGCCACTCACTGTTAAGACCCTTTCACCCTGTTGTACTTGCCTCAGTTGGATGTACTGTGAAGGCAAAAAAAAAAAGGTGATACTGTAAAAGCAATAAAAACAAACTTGTGTATGCAATTAAAACAAGAAGCCACGAGCCAAATGATTTGAGAGCTACCTAATTGGAGTCGGTCACGTACGGAGCAACTTCGGGCTGTAACAACTGGTGCATCGTGGGAATCGTTCGATGTTAGGAGTGGGCAGTTGTTTGTATGAGGAGATTTATGACCTGAGGACAAACAGAGCTCCATCAGTATGGTCGGCACAATGCTTGCGCAGTTATAAAGAACAGCTATGCTCGAGAGGGACCAGGGGGCAAAACAGGGAACGCTACGGCAGGTAGTGCTGCCCTGGCACAGTAGCTGAAGGGAATGAAAACAGATGGAAGTGTGAGATTTGCATTCAGGCAGCTTCTGCTTTAGGCTGTGCTCTGCCTCAGGCTGTGTCATTTGCATTGAAAAATGATTCCTGCTTCTCTCCTTGAGCTATATGACTCACTAGGGCTTATGGGCACAGATAAGTTGCAAAGGGGTATGCAAAGATACGCCGGGATCGATAGCTACACTGCTCGAATCACTCACAGCTGACATGAACGCATACAGTCAGGCAGAGGAGCAGTATACCGCTATTGTTCTGCCGCCATTCGTTTTCCACACAAGCAATTTTAATGACAAGGGATCAGTTTATCGTAAGCAATGCTTTGACAAGTAGCGCTTTATTTTGTTTTCGTGTGGGTTGAGATCATTTTTGTTCTTTAGATTGAGACGAATGATTCAGCATCATAGAGAATGCGGCAGAGTCATATTTTATAGTCTTTTTGCGGCTTGACAACGCTGCGAAGCCAAATGGCGACTATCAGTAGCTCTATGATATGACGTGTTGGCAGAGCATTACTGTACATCTATTTCCAGATATGTGGTGGGCATTTATAGCACAACGGGGAGAGCACGACACACACACAGCCAGAAATAGGACTGTATTTATATAATGCTTTATATAATTTATTTACAATGCTATACTTGCACTTGGTCATAATTGCATACGAGGGATCAATCAATTAATCAATTAGTCTAGACTGTACTCTTTAATTAATTTATTTACAGAGACCCAACATTTCCCCCCATGAACTTATCTTATATATATCGATTAAACGCTTCCCTCACTAGTCGACCACAGACATACTAGTCGGTTAAAACATGGATCTGTTACTAATTTTAAGATACTGGTTAACTGTTGGAAGGTGTTACGTAGCCACCTGCCACCTGTCATGTTGTTGCCTTGTTTTGGAGGATAATAATAATAATACACAATTTAGCAGCTTTCAAAATAGGTTATTTGGTTATTGAAGAATATGATCAACAGTTTCAAATGGCTCTGACAATATTTATGCAATATTATTTGGACTTTGTTTAATATTGTGCACAATTGAAACTGTTTTCTGAGTGTTGTATTAATTTAAGACAAGCCAACGATTGTAATTATAAACTTCTGTCTAAACATCAGGGAAATTAGTAGAAAGGAACTTTGGTCACACTTTATTTAAGTGGTTTCTTTGAGTCAAATTAGACAAAAACTAGACAAAAATTTGACAATAAGCAAATCCAGTTTTACCCTAATTATAAACCATGTATCTAAATCACACTCTAATTAATTATCCCCCTTTTAGATATGTCATACTTAGACACTATTATAACGAGTTATACTCTAATTAGAAACCAAACAGGAGATCCTACTACACAATTATGCACTATTCTACAAGATCATGCAATTGAAAATCAAATACAATGCCATATCCGATCCAAGATATATTAATTAGAGGCTATTTTGCTTTTTCTACATTATTCTCATGAATCCTGTCGATCACTATTCTGCCTATAGTAACACAGATGCTACAAACTATCTACTATCATTATTTGTAATCCTTGTCTGCTGTGGGCATGCTTTCCTTTCTTTCTGACTCGTAACACAGAGTTCACCTGGCACTGTGGCCTACAAGGGAAGATAATGGTTTGCAAGATTGTCAAATGCAGATAATTTTCTTCCGTTTCCACTTTGATGTAAAGTAAGAGTCTGCGAGGCTGCCTCCTGAACAGCTCCAAATTACAGTATTTTGTGCACAGTACTTTCCTGGCATGTCTTGTTTGCCTACGACTTGCCCGTCAGTCTGAGTGGCTGCTGCTGCTGCTGCTGCTGCTGGCTTTGCAAGCGTTGCTGAGGTGTTTAGCAGAGGGACAGATTTAATTAGTGTAGATGGGATTCTCCTACAAGCTGTGTCCTGTCATATTATCAGTCATGTGGGGGAGGACAATCCCTAACTGGCAGCATCAACACAGGCTATGTGATAGCTGTGTCAACAAGATTTTCCCCTGTGATGTCAGAGTCAGTTTTTAATAGCTGGTTCAGGGCATGTTTTCACTCAGAAAGCCAGCGGTGATTTTGGTAAGCCTGCAGGCATGACAGATAATGATTTGACAGTGCTCAGGGGCAAGTTAAGTAACTCAAGTGACAGGCAGTAGGCGTGATTATATATATATTTTTTAAACATATGCGGCTTTGCAATAGGTCTCCTGAATAAATTGATCAACACAACTTCTTCACACACAACTTCACCTCACACACAGCTGAATTGTCAATATTTAGTCATTTAGTTGTTTTGACAAATGTCAGAAATAATGACATAAAATAATCCACTGTATAATCCTGAATACTTTACTACTGTCAGTGCTACTGAAGATCCTGTGTGGGTGGAAAAGTGAAGCATGCATACAAGAAATCAAATAGGAAAATAAAGAAAGCACTTAAAAGAACCTCTCATTCCACCAACGCTGAGCAGCTCTCCATATGTGTTATTTGGTGATGAAAATGTTTATAAATCTTTATCTGTACTCAGATCTTGTACCAAAGTAGATACAGCAATACCACAGTGTAAAAATACTCTGTCAGGCTTTAAACTTTTTACCTAAGTCAAAAGTCAAATATACTTAAGTTACCAAAAGTAATATTATTCATTATGCAGAATGATGTATTTCAGAATAATGTATATTATATTATTGGATTATAATTATCGATGCATTAATGTGCTCATCACTTTAATGTTGACGCAGGTAAAGGTGGTTTAACTGCTTTATTTAGTTGATCCGGTGGGCGGTGTTTGAATTTCCCCTCGGGACTCAAATAAAGTTTTATCTTAATCTATAATGTTAAACACATCCTCACACAGAAGGACTGAACAGGTCGACTGCCACAAAGAAAAACCTCACCACGGCACGGCCGTTGCTATCTGTAAAATACCTGTTACTTCTGATACTTCAGCTACAAACGTGCCTACATTGTGTACGTAATAACATATGTAATTTCACACTGGACACCAACAGCATGATTCCTGGATGAAAGTCCTGTACTTGTTTAACTTCACTGTCCACTCAGACCTCCTCCTTATGTGTACTTTGTCGCTCTTTATACGACACTGTAATAATTACCACGGCCACAGAGGTCGCCACCTAACATGAAGCGTAATATTGCTCGAAATAAGCTGCTCTCATAGGCGACCTGTATGATTGTTTTCTGATGAGGATAGGCTAACTCAGTTACATTGTAATCAAGTTGTTGATTACATTTTGTTTTATTAAACTAAATCTGCAAAGTAACTACAGTTGTCAAATAAATGTATTGGAGTGAAAAGTACAATATTTGTCCCTGAATTCTAGCCGACTAAAGTATAAAGTAGCAAAAAATGGAAATACTCAAGTAAAGTTCCTTTAAGATTGTACTTAAGTTCAATACTTGAGTAAATGTATTTACTGACTGAAGTCTTGGATCCATACTGTGAATAGTAACTCTTAGTATAATTCTATCTAAAGATATTATTATGGTTTAACAATTATGTGAATGAGAAGTGGTACAAAGAAAAAGCACCCAAACATGCTCGAAAGACACATTATTCAATATACAAGATATCCATCTCAGATGACTGTTACTTCCTCCACAGACTGAATTGTCATGGAAAAATCACTTTCCTCCAAAGGTCTTTGAAATCTGTTGTTGTGTTTATCTCTGCAGTCAAATAAACAGACGTACAAAGGGAGAGAAAACACTGTGGTGGAAGTAAAAAGGCACAGCTGCCCATGTGAAAAAAAAAATAGTGGTCATACTTCCTCAAAAAATATCACAATGATTTGACAGCAGCAGTATGTGCTCTGTCAGCCTTCAGGGAGTGTGCTTTTGAATGCTTGGATAGCAAAGAACTATTTCAACCCCCACCTCCAATCCACCCTGCCTCCCCTTCCTCTCACTGAAATTAACTTGTAATGAGGCACCAGGCACTCAGTGTTGGTTTAACTGTGCTAACACTTTTGTACCTTGCAGGGTCTCAGCAGCAGCAGCCGAGCGCGGTAACTCAGCTCCTTGTGTGGGAAAGGAGCTCCAAGGGCTTCCTGTGGGGCCGTCAGCTGTGGAGACGCCGGCTAATTCAGGAGACCACGGCAAAGAAATCGTCAAGGAAAGCTCCGGCTCCAGGGACACCTCTGAAGGTACAGAACTAAATTATATTGACAGGGAAGTGATGCACCTTATATTGTAGATCAAGGGTTCAATTTCAGACCAAAAAGATTAAACCTGAGCTTGCCTTGGGATTCAGCCTCATTCCACCTCTGTATTATAGTGTTCACATCGCGGACAGATCTGTAAGAAAACCAATTGGGCCTCCAGAGTTGCGTAAACACCCCGTGGACCACACCATAATGACACAGGCAATACAAATTGTGTACAAGTATTTTGTTAGTACTGCACATTGCATCTCTTGACCTTGATCAAAGGTGGCAAGAACACCATATTACAGGCCGACGGTCATCTTACGGTTCATTGATTCCTACGGTGAAAGAGGCCAGACACACATATGTATAGACACGTGCACGTGTACAAGCGGCACACACTCCGTTCAAACACACGGCGACACAATATGCACACATATCTCGCGCGCACATATTCTCTGCCATGATTTGATTTCCACACAGACATGACATGAATCCAATTAATTCAGGATGAGGATCAATAGAGAACCATTTCCATGAGGGAAAATTGCTTTTGGATTTCGACTCAGTCAGCAGTGCTGCCGTTATTTGAAGGTGGCTCAGAAATGAGAGATGCAAAGGAGCCCTGCTATGCTGCCATTTTTTTACATCCCACCCTCTTGATGTGTTTTCTCACACGGGCCTCTTCTATCATCTCGAACGTGTACAGTCAATTTTAACTGATTGAATAGTAAATTATACTAAATCTCTCCTAGTTATCTAAATTATAAAGCAAGTTAAATGAATACTACTGTTCGACTGATTCTAATGAGAAGTCTGTTAAAATACCACATTTGGGTTTTTTTTGCATTTGGTACTTTTTACTTTCCTTTTTCAAACACCAGACTCCAGGAAACACTTTGCATATGCATGAACCTGCTGTGAAGTGCATAAATGTTTATTCTGTAAACAGACTGTGTTTTCATTTGACCATTGGATAATTATGAATAATTATTTCCTGTTTGTAGAACAGAACATGTCCCTTCGCTCCGCAGTTGTGGTCTTGACACGTTGTGATTGGATTACCTGACATTTATTTGAAAATACTTTGCCATGTTTCTTTCTTTTCACATTTTTAGCAACTAGGACATACTCATAACAACAGTGTATTTTTTTTTGATTGCCTGCAGTGTCATTGTGTTGCTGTAGAGAAAAGTTAAATAAAAGTAAGAAAACACAGTGAGGAACTTCTGGTTTACCGCGTTTGAAATAACAAGGCATGTTCCCAAGAGGCCCAGCCACTTTGCAGATATGCTGATAGTCAGACTGATAGCCCAAATCCAGTTGTTTTCTTCTCTATTCTGAATCCTTTCTGAATGCACAAGCGTAGGAAATGCGAGCGAGATATAAAGAACATTTGTGTAGCTAATCCTCTTTTGTAGAAAAACAGTTGCTCTTTGTTCATCTCCTGGATTCTGTCCAAGGTTATTTCGAATTTTAGACTGAACTCTGCTGAATAATCCATGCCAGAATACACATCTCCAATCAGATTAATTGAAAACAGTGATTGTTGCTGTTCGGGGCTTAGGAGAAAGTGTTGCAGACAAATCACAGTTTAAAACCAAATCAATAAAGCTCACTGAGCTAAATTAGGCTGAAACACTTTGAAAGCAGTTAATGACAAATCCTGCCAAGCGTGAAGATAGAATGGGTCAATAGCTCAAACGAGCTGGATACAATCATGTTGCGTCACATGGACAAAGCCATAATGGCAACATGTACAAGTGATGTGCCAGATCTCCCCGAGGATGAAGACCTTTAAATGCAAATGATACAATAAGTATGTAAATATTCAAAGGCAGTGTAAATTGTAGAAGGCTTTAAGATCCGGCGTCTTTTATCTATTCTGCGTTGCCAAAAGGTTTCAGGCGATGTAGTTTGGAGCTGTGTGTGTCTGTCTGTGTGTGTGTGCATGTCTTTGAGTGTGTTATTTTTTGGGGGGAGAAATGTAAATGAATGATTTAACAACAGGAGGTGCAGCTATCAAACAGAGAGGGAGGGGGAAAAAAAGATAGAAGACAGGAAGCACTCTTTTTCCCCTTTTTAAAAACAATCTAAATTTACTTTGATGGTTTCCTTTGCCAGCTGTACGTGCGGCTGAAGCCGAGCCACAGGCGGCGGACGCTTCAGAGGTGATCTACGATGACGTTCCTTGCGAGGACCCCCTCTCTCCTGATGACGGTCAGTAGCTGTGACAGAATCCGTCTGATCTGGATGTCTGTCCGCTCTACTAGAGCTTCTGATGTGTGATGTTTTCTTTTGTAAAGCAGATATGATATATGAGGATGTTCAGAGAGACAGTGGCCCTGTGGAAGCTGACAACGGATGGAGCTCCAGTGAGTTTGAAAGCTACGACGAGCAGTCCGATAACGAGACCAAAGTACCAACGAAGAGCAAGGTAGTTTTGGTGTGTGTGTGTGTGTGTGTGTGTGTGTCAATGCATGCCTAATGCGTGTCTTTATCTCACACAGAACATCCCCTCTGTTCATTTTATATAGCACCAGGGCCAGGTTGTTTTGGTTGCTTTCCAACACTTAAAAAATAATCAAGAGGAATATTTCATCCCCTGCTCCTCTAGCGCAGTCGTCTTTATTAATGTATAGAAGTGGAAGGAAACTATAAAGAACATGAAAAGTGTGTAACAGGCTGTCGAGGCTGTATACTTTCATTGTGCGTTGAAAGTAAACACCAGGCTTTTTTTCTATGTGAAAAGCCTCAGATCTCTTTGCCTCTTCTCTGCCAAGGATGCTGTTCATCAGTGTTGTGCTGCTTGGCTACACAGTGTCGGCCTTCCACATGATGGCACTGTGTGCACATTCACACTGTGCTGCATTTCCTTAATGCTTCACCAGCCTTTGGCGTGCATGCACCGTTGCAGGTATAAAGAAACTTTGGAGTCATACTAATAAAATAATAAAGTATTTTGCTGAGTTGAATCATTATTAATGTATAGATTTATACCTACCTTTACATATTTTTACATATCAGAGGTGTCTGTATGGGTGTAATCTCATTGTAATCCAAGAAAATCTTGGGATAAATCAATGCTTTGAGACCGAAGAGGGAGGAAAAAAAGTTTTTTGCGTCGGGAGTGAAAATTAGTTGCTCAGGTAATCACAGGAAGGTGCGGTGTGAAAAATCCGCCACAGTTCTCTCGGCACGCTTGTCCCAGGCCAGTGAACAAAAGAAAAGGATCCAGCCTCACTGGTTGAACGGTTAATGAAGAAACCTTGACTATTAGGGTTCGGTAACACTTTTCGGCTAGCGAAGCCTTCATCAAAAACACATTGTTTTTAATTAGTCTCGCCCGATTAACTTTTCACCAAGTGTACCTGAAGTTCTCCCCTTCCCAGTTCACTGCTTAATTCGAGCAGCTTGTGGGAGCTGTGACAGAATTTGCTTCTTTAATATTTTGCCCTAAACTGCCTGCACCCCTTCCCCCATCCCTCTATAAATCAAGTGTCCATTAATCTAATACAGCATAACCCCTTTGACCAAAGCAGTGCTTCACTCTCTATGCTTGTGATTAATTCCCGATGTTTCGTAGCTTGTTTTGCCTTGATCACTTTGCCTCCATTCCCTTTTTCTATTTCCTCTCCCCTACATTTACCTCCTCTCGTGGCTTAACGTGACGTGCCCCCCATGCCTCGCCTGTCCCTGTCCAACACCTGTAGCTCTCGCCTGAAGTGCGTCGGCTGAGGGATCGCTGTGCCAAGACCAAACGTGAGCTGGCCATGAGGCTGTCTGGCAAACACAACTATGACATCAAGGTACACCTCCAGCAGCAAAGTGAACAACACAGCCATATCACACTGTTTCTTCGCAGAGCTCAAATGACTCTGCTCGATGTTTGCTATTAGAATTGATGATCACCCAGAGCTGAAATGTGCTGTGTTATAGTCTCAGCTGACTCACAGGCTTTGCTGACTCTCTGCACCATCCTTCCCAGCTTTCCCTTGGACTTTGCTTTGAGAATGTCTGTCGGCCTCTCTTTCTCTCTCCCTGCCTGTTTTAATATCAAGATGCATTTATGGGACACATGAATTATTAAATAATATTCTGCGTATTTACTTCCATCAACACCAGTGCAGCTCGCCCCCAATTAATGACCTACTTTCCTGAAGTAGCATCATTTAAAAATACTACCACCCTGGGTGTATTCTCGGCCTGTGGAGTCTGGTTGCAGCCCCTCTGTGATGCTCAGGGTGGAGTTTGTGGTCAACCGAATTCTCCCACACTGAGCTCTGCAGCCCTTTTACTCTGATGTGGAGCTCACTCTGTTACCATAATCTCTCCATGATATGCTCATAGACTCTCTGATTAGAGGCTGTACAGCGACCCACAGGGAGTCGCAGATGGTGAGATTCATGATGAGCACACTGAGCGACACTTCTCTCCCTCTCTCTCTCCCGAGGAGCACCGTAGGTTATCGAATCTCCGCAGCATGGCACTTCCCTCGCGCTCTAACGCACCTTCGTTGTTTCTGTGTGCTTCTTCCAACCAGGTTCAGCAGCTCATGAAGGCGGCGAGGAGCGGAACAAAGGATGGGCTTGAAAAGACCAAAATAGCCGTGATGCGAAAAGTTTCCTTCCTGCAGAGAAAAGATCAATTGGGTAAAGCAGAGGAGTCTGAAAAAGTTTGTAAATGTTGGTCAGCTGGCTTTTTTAGATGAAAGTTATTCTATTTTTAGGTGCTAGTATTGGGTATGGAGTTTGGGTTTTTTAAACTACAGCTAACCCTTTGAATTATAGGCAGGTTCCTAAGCTAGCCAAGCCAAAGTAGTGTTTGAGGCAGATAGAGTACAAAGTCTTACTTTTTCTTTATACAAATCCCTTCGGGGAGAAATGAAAGCACTGTGAAAGAGAAAGATCTCACTGATTGTAACTATAATAAATAAAACAGACGGGCTTTCTCAGTTTTAAGACGGACGATGTGGTTCGAGTCAAGTTTTTGATGTGTGAGAAAGAGAGGGATGAAGCAACTCATGTGGCACCATATATAGGTTGAGTTATAGGAACCCCCTGCTGAACAATAGAGGGAGATTAGCATCCATTAATGGAGTATCGAGCAGCTCCATAAACCATAGATACCAGACCCACGCCTCAAACAAATCTGCGAGCCATCACAAAGAGGTAAAGAGGACAGTGCTGCTATTTTTAGGTGTTGATCGAGGGAAATCTGCACGGTATTATATTTCTTTTCCACCAATCCTCTGTTATCATTCCAAAGTCTTTAATTGGAACGGTGGAAGCTTCTGGTATCTTATGTCTTTATGGTTACAGCTGAACTGGGGATTTTTTTTTATTTGAGACTGTCGAATGTCTTTTGTGCCAATTCAGAGATGAGAATGTGTTGGATCGTGTTTTTGCAGACACACTTCTGTGTACCTCCTTTACTCCTACAGAGATACAGTATTGTTTTGAAATGTTTAGTTTTTTCTTCACGAAGGCCTCGCTGCTTCTCTCTTTCTTTCACTCCTTCCTCCATCGCTCTGTCTCTCTCTCTGTCTTTTTTTCAGAGTATAGAAGTCTTTTCGTATTTTGAGGTAATATACTTGTGTGTGTCGCAGTGTGTCTCCAGCTGCAGCGAGATCTGAAGGCTGCCTTTCTGTTGTTCCCTTTCTATCTCTACCGCACACACACACAAACACGCACAGACACACACACAAACACAGTTAGACACACACGCTTGTTTTAACCTTTCTGTATCTTTCCCTTCCATTTCCGAATGTCTGCAGAAGAGGAGGATGATGCAGGATACCTGGATGTGGCTATGTCGGAAGAGAGGCATCCTCCCCCGCAGCTGAGCCCCATGCCAGAGGGGCTGACCAGCCACCAGGTGCACCCGACAGTTTTTTTGCAAACATTTTGTTCTTATTTCTGTGGCTCGCAAATGTAGAAACACGCACTCTACTTAAAATCTTGCATTTAAGTGAACATAGTCTTTACCAAATAGCCTTGAGATAAAGCTCTAGGCTGTCATGTTAAAACTTCTTTTGTTATTTCAGTCGGTTTATACATCTCTTTGCTTTATTCTTTTTATCCTGTTTGGAGAAGCAGTGTGTTTTATAACGGCTCGAACAGCGGCTTTCACGTCATAGGAAGTTCAATGACTCAGCCCTCCGATGGAGGCCTTGTTCAAACAGACATACTCCTCTTTGAGTCTTTTTCCTCCTGTGACAAACACATGATTATAGTGCAATCCATCAGCCTGCGCTGTACTTAACTGTGAGCATACCGCACACTGCAGCCCCATCATGTCCTCTTAGTGCGACATTTCCTGACTGGTCTGTTGTCTGCACAGGTTGTCAGACGCCATATCCTCGGCTCCATCATTCAGAGCGAGCGGAGCTACCTGGAGTCTCTCAGGAGAATCCTGCAGGTGAGCTGTTTAGTCCCTGTTGTCTTCCTCTGCCACATGCAATATCTTCACCATTTAGCTGTTATGAATTACACTGGAAAGAGAAGCGGTGATATCCATCAAATTACCGAGGTGTCTGAGCATAAATAATCCTGATGAAACAGCCATCCTCGTTTCTGTTGCATTGTGCTGATGCTAAGACAGAGGGACGTTCGGGCTGGCGCAGGATGGGGTGCAGCCTCTCCTCTTTAATATCTCTTTAGTGGGGAAAAGGAGACTTGTTATCTCCTCATCACAGTAGAATAAGAGGAGTGCCTACTGAAATGGAATCAGCAGCAATCAATGACTGCGTTATACACTGCAAGATCCTTCACTGTCAAGATACAATGCGCTACCTTTGTTGTCGAGTGACATGATTGCGGGCGATACTTTGGGAGGTTTAGCTCTTTTGAAATCGCTCTTGGTATTCAGATAGTCCAGCCAAGTGGTAAATGCAGTGTCTCCAGACAGATAACATAAAAAGATGAAAGGCTAAAAGCACAATTAGACATTGAGGGTTGTAGCTTTCATTATTGCTGTAAAACAGATTTCACAGTTGTTCATGTTTTGCTGCCTGCTCATGTTCCCTCTGTCGATGACTCATTTGCTGTGAGGGATTTTGTGGATATAAAATGAACGAAACAGCAGAAGAAATTACCTCCACTGTTGCACAGATAGTTTGATTTTATTAAAGACATTTTTATCGGACAGAGTGAGGTGAAAAGGAAGACGGGAAGAGGGGGGGAGCGAAAGGGGCACGACGTGCAACGAACTGGCAAACGCTGCACTTGTATGGCATGTGCTCCCAAAAATGTGTGTTCATCGTTAATATTTGCCTTGTACACAATAATATGTATTCTTAGGGTTAGGGTTAGGGTTAGGGTTAGGTTAGCATTCAGACTCAAAGAAGTCATGTTTACTGACTTCCTCAAAGAATATTGCCCGCAAAGAATCTGTCAACTCATTTCTGTAGGCTATGTTAATATCCCCATGAGTGCTGACTGAAGAATCAATCAACGCCTTTTTCACCATGTTGTTCTTGCATCTGTAACTCTGCTGGGAGCTGTTTTTTTTGCCATTATTATTCTGGCTTTCATGATTACAAGTCACCTTGCGTTCTGAACATGTTTGCTCATGGCAAATGCTGTTTTATGGGTGAATCCGTTGGCTCGATGTGCTTCCAGGCATAATGACTACATTTCCTAGTTTTACTCGATTCATAGGATATCCGTCTGCTTCCCCTCAGTTGTCTTTTTATGCTGCTGAGAAGAAGAGAAGCTTAAGGCGGGCGGACTGCTGATTCATCTTAAGCACCCACCCACGCACACATACATAAGCACATATCAACAACAATAAAAAACCCAATTTTCTCTCACAATCTCACCAGGAATACCACAGACCGCTGATGGAAGCTGATCCACGCATCCTGAGTCCAAGGAAGATCCGGCCTATATTTTACCGAATCAGGGAGATCACACAGTGCCACTCCATGTTCCAGATTGCATTGGCGTCACGTGTGGCTGAATGGGACAGCAGTGAGAAAATCGGAGACTTATTTGTTGCATCGGTTAGTGTGCGTGCATGCGCATGTTTTTGGGACGATTCTTCGTATTTTTTGCGAAATAGAAAATGTAAACTGGAGGATGATTTGATGCCTTATATATGTGTGAGTGTTTGTGTGTGTGTGCATTGTTTGTTTGTTTCTGTCGCAATGAATTATAATACAATCAAAGGATTGCATTCTGGGTAAATGTACTCATATTTTTTTTTGGCATTTCCATCTAAAATGCTTCGCATGCTATCTCTGCTACCAGAATTATAATGAGCTACAGGTTTTTAGAGCAAACAGGGATAGTTTACCCCAAACATGAAATCAATTACAGTTGTGATGAATATCTCCACTGCGTTCACTGATCTCCAGGAGGCGTGTTTACAAATTTTGGCCCCAGAATAATAGTGTTCAGTAAGAGTATTCTTTTGTGAGTTTCTGCAATGTGCTCATCCATAAGGCCTGCTCATTATTTGCCTATTAGAGGGGCTTATTCGACCCTCTCCTCCTCTGCTGGCCATTATAGTGTTGTTCCATTCATATCCTCAGACCTACCAGCAAATAAGGCCACACTAGAAAAGGAAAGGGTTGGGACTGTGTACTCTTCATCTGAGAGTGTATCTCTACCTGCGGGGCTTGTAGTAATATCTGAGAGGCAGGGTCCTGAAGGAGGCTGCGAGCAAAGAGGGTTAATACCTTCATGCCATTTGCTAATTCCCCACCGCTCCTCAGACTGCCGCTGTCGGCTGCCCGGTGTGGATTTAATTGAGGAGAGAGAACAAATGTCTACCGCACAACAGACACACCCCCTCCCACGCACACACACTCTTTCACACACCGCCACCTCATTCCTCTTTCCCAACCTCTTAAATGGCTCGTGAAGGGTGTTGCGGTAGCCGTGCTAGTAAACAAACCAATTTTTTTAAGTACTATACTTAAATGGCCATTTTCTAGCCTCTCTTTACATTGAAATTACCCATGGGTTGCCCTGCAAAGTGGATGGTTAGCCAGACATTGAAGATGTCAAAAGAAATTACACAACAGTGTTTTGTGGATGCTGTCGTAAAGACGGAATAACAACACGACAGAGCACGCCCTTTTAGTGTAGGGCTTTCGTTACTAATTCAGATAAGTATTCCCGTTTCTGTTTCCACAGTTTTCCAAGTCCATGGTGCTGGATGTATACAGTGATTACGTGAACAACTTCACCAATGCCATGGCTCTCATTAAAAAGGCGTGCATGTCCAAGCCAGCTTTCCTGGAATTCCTAAAGGTGAGTTTCAACTCATGAAGTACAGTCAACCCAATATCCAGAATAAATGTTGGGCAATGGAATTTTTTGCAAACCACAGATATGCTGAAACATGTCTTTAGGTTAAATTTTCATGTTTAATGTTCATGACAGTGCTGGGCTTACGGTCTGGTTAGGTTTAAGCAAATAAGCCACTTGGTTAGGGTTAGGAAAATATCACGATTTGGCTTAAAATACCCAGTTTTGTCACCACAAACATGGCCGGAAGTAGGAACCAGTGTCTCATTAAAGATGTCCAGTGGTTTCACATACATCAGTATGTCAGCTCACATACAGTACATGTAATGTGAACGTGATATGAACACATGCTGTACAAATGTTGATATGATGTGTATGTTACTTTAAAATATATAATTATCTGTGGTTTGCAGAAACCAGAGATTTATTTTATTCTGACGTCTGGGCACAATATAGCTTTTATAAATGTTTTCTTAATTCTCAAATAAAAGTTGCTCATTTGTGTTAGCACCTCTGTTTTGTTTTCCTGTGTCGTGTTCAGCAGATGGTGAATCTAGCAAAGCCCCAAAGCTTAAGGCTTTAATAATGCATACTTCTCAGGTTTCCAAAGAGACAAACAGATAATTCATTGTGTTAACAGGTGGTTATTTATGCAAAAAACAGTCATTTACATTGGGTTAATGGATGTTATGAAAGTGTGTCCTGACTTTGTGAAATTGTGTTGTCTACCATCAGTATTATACACTTAAGGCTGCAATTAGATTGAAGTGCTGTATAAGCCACTGTGCTATTTTTAACTCTGGAAATGTACAAAGTTGTCCAGGTAGTGAACATGAATCGGATTAACATGTCCTGTATTCATGTTGTTATCACATAATTATTCTCAGAATCTGGCAATGTTTTCTATGTTCTCTATGCATTTGAAACTCCTTTAAGTGTATCTTGAAAAGCTCCTATGAGATTTATAATGAAACAAGGAGAAATCTACAAATGAATTAAAACCTCAACTAGAATAAAATCTGATTTGCAACAAAAAGAAAATGGAAATTACAAAACATCTGTGAAACAAAAGTGGAAATTGGACATCTTTCCACCACCCGACAATCAAGATGTGTTCTTCTGTTTACTTAATCTTTCAGATATTAATTTGGGATCATGAACAAGGAAAAATAGTGCCAGTGTGTGCATGGAGGGTGCCAAGCAATTATTTAAATGTGCTGAGTTTAACAATTCCCTGCGCGCCTAGCAGTCATGCATGAGTATGACCTGGATCATTGAGCTGTAATGCTGATTTACAGAACCAGATCACACAGCTGACAGCCCTGCATGTTACTCCAGATAACATGTGTCCCTTTCTCTTTGTTGAAAGGCTCCTCTCTCTGTTGAAGCTCTCACTGGCAATGTGAAGACAAACCAAATAATAAATTGGCTAGACACAGACTGGAAAATACACTGAATCAATGACAGACTTCATTACGTTGCTTTTAAAATATCGGTTGGGTGCACTGACTGCATGCACATTTGCACACCAGGGTATTTTATAGGTAGGGACTATATAATACAGAGATGGGACACAGTTTGCAGATATTAAAATGTAAAATGAGAGCTGCGTTTGTAGAGAAGCATCTCCGTGAGCTCAGTGTAAATCAGCTGTTTTTTGATATATTGGAATTTTTAAAGGTTAGAAAATTGATTCTCATTTTGTGGATAAATGTTACAAGTAAACCAGCAACATTTGTTAATTGTGTTCACAGAAAAAAGTAATGAAGGATAAATTGGACCAGACATGGGATTTCTGAATTATTGTGTACAATTAGGTTATTATTATTGATGTACGTCCAGTCTAGTGTAGTGGAGCATTATCCAGTTCACCGGATGCAGAAGCAGCTTGGATGACAGGACTTGCTATTGGACTTGCTGGAGGTGTCATCGGGCCTTTTCTATGGTAATTCACTTCAGCTGTGAGGGGAAATGTCCACTTGACAGGTCCAATGACATATAAAGTCTGGTCCTTTTCCCCTTTTTCTTGACATCAAACCTACGTGTCAAGTATTTTAACCCAAAATTAGCATAAGGGACAGCTCCATCAGTTCCAGGATACCGGTAAAGGCTGAGGCCTCTTGCTATGCAGTTAACGTTGCCTGGCAACAAATGCAGGTTTTCTCAGTCGGGTCGGTGACACTGCTGCAAATGTATTGTAAAGAACAAAGTGAAGTGTTCCCGATTTGGTATATCGCATCTAGATGTATGACGTTTGCATCGTACAGTGAGAATTGGTTACAACCCCTCTAAATATATGAAAAATGTTGACTAACAAAGTCACTCTGTGCTGTGTTAAGAAAAAAAAAAGAAAAATCACAGAGCCCCTGCTCTGTTGCACACAGGTTTCAACCACTAATGGGATCTTTAAAGCTCAACCACTTTCCTCCACAGAGCAGCAGACTGAAATTTGCAGCTACCTCCTCAGCCAGTCAGGGCTGATCTTTTCCAATGGTACTAGAATCCACTTTCATTAAGTAACTAAAAGGAAAACATGACATTGAGACAACTTACTTGGTGGTGAAGGAGAACCACTTCTCCAACTTGTGCTTTGTGGTGCTGCCCCACCTGCTGAAGTGTGGCTGATCCTCATTCTGAGCATGCCACTGCCTGCGTCCAGGGGGCTCTTGGATGCTTGGACTGCAGGCTGCCCACCTCATACTCAGAAGACAGCTGTTCGGACTAAAGGTTCACCAATAATTAATCTTTAAAGCTGGAATAATAAAGATTTGAGCTTAAAAGAAGGCCAAATATACAAAAGCACAGCAGTTTGTGATGTTTCCAGTCACAATGCTTTCTATTGCTTCTCTGTAAAAAGCTTTTGAGAACTTGACACTGGAATTTAACCTTCTTAAGTTTCCTGAAGAGTCTTTTCAGTGCTTTTTTTATACCAGGCTGGGGATATGTGCAGACCATGACAGGCTGCTCTGTAATGTTGATTCCCAGAAGCCCAAAATTGTTCACCTGCTCCATAAATAAATACATCTGGATAAATAAACATCAAATTGAAAGTAATAAATACATAAATCAGTGATGTAGGTCCCAGTGTGACAAGGGGAAGCCGCACAGCAATTGTCCACTGGTGGAGCCAAGAGTACTGATAGTTTATGAAACAATCGGTGAGCCCTAGTAAGGGCAACAATGGTGCAGACATCCCTGCATCAGTTTCTTTCACCAGCAAACTCAAGCATACTCTCCAGATGACAATAAGGTGTCATCCCTCTCTCGACAGAAGAGGTGTTCATGTGTCCAAAACTTTTGTCTCAACCTGAAATGGATACTTGGAAAACCTGGCATGCATAAAAAAAAAGACGCCAAGTCTGTCATCGGCTTGCTTGATCTCCCACCAGTGAACAAGCAGCTGCAGTTAAAAAACAGAAGGAGCGTAATTTTTCCTGCACTCCACAATTCACTTATGCGTCTTGCCTCAAGAAACTCATTTTTCTCCCTGTGATGATCATAACAAACCATGAGTTGATAGATAGTCCGCTCTGATCCATTCTGGTATCAGACACAAAGATCCAAGACCTGTGGCGATACAACAGGACTCCACCTAACCTGATTACAATGAATATAATTTGGACATACCCTGACTCAGGGTTTGATTGCTAAGAACTGAGTGCACCAGTAATTTGTCCTTCTTCAGAGCTTCCTCGGCGCTCATGTGAGCACCCTCGCTGGTCTATGGCACCTGTACATATTCCATTTTAACCCCAAGCTGCTGGCTGGTTATATCAGATAACCTGCCACTCCTTTCTTCCTCTGTGGAGAAATAGTGACAGCTTGGAGTTACCGATACATACTGCTGGTGACTTTCTCTACATGGTGGGAGTCCGACACCACCACCTCAAAAAGACAAATGATCCCTCTGTTGGTCCAGGCTCCAAAGTCTGATGGAAACATGACTGAGGTTGGTGATTATGACAGACAAGAGCTCTCTATCAACTGAGAAAATTCAGGTCATGTCCTGAGAGATCAGTCAGGTGAACTACAGCTGAATTCATATCATCTCCGGTAGTGTTACAGTGTTAGACACCATCTGTGTTAGATTTGACTGAACATGAATGCCTTCCAAAAAAAAAGGGACAAGAGAACTTCTCCTTAAAACCCTTCTCACCGACAAATGCCTCTCTACCTGACACCACTCAAGCATTTTCAGTGCATGAAGCAGGAAATCTCCCTCTCCACTGACCTGGTCAGGTGTGGTAAAAGATTTCACTTGGTGCTCCTCAAACTTTTGATAGCATCCACTCCGGGTTCACCTTTGGTTTTCAAGGTTCCCTGTAAAAAGTTATGTACTGTATCCATCCAGTTGCTGAACACTTTATCTGGCGGATAAGAGTAGCATCTTTGAGATTACTGCCTTCCTACCCTCACCTGTGATTTAATGGTTAGGTGGCTGCTGACTACTGAGCACTGGTGTCTCCTTATAGTGACTGTGTATATGATGTCTTCCACTTGATGTTGGTGTTTGCACTGTACTTAGCAAGGCTAACACTTTGTGATCTTGGGCTGACCCAGACCAAAGAGAAACGGGTGAAATCTTAGGGTGTCAATCAAAAACACAGTTCTTTGGTCCTGCTGTAGGACACATCCTCAAATTACTCGTATAAAGTCTTAGCTACCAACGACAGGCTGTGTCAGAAATTTAGGGCCCCTGACACACCAGGCTAGCTGTCTGCCATTGGACAATGTCGGGGGCCATCAGTGAGCGTCTGTGGCCCAGTTTTTGGACTGTGTCCCACACCATTGACACTAGTTGGCCCTTGTCATCAGCTTTTCGGCCGACTGAGCATATTGAATCGGTGGCGGTGGCTCTGATTGGCTCTTCAGCTAAGCAAATACATGCAGGAGTGGCGCCTGTGGCTGTAGTCTTTGTGGTGTGTTAAAATTTTTGGCTGAGACCAAGGTGATGGGAGGTGACACAACGATTCTTTGATGTCACTGTGTTGGAGTCCGGGCTCGAAGGACCAAAGATCCACAATGGTTCTGCTGTGACCAACGATTTAAAACCAACCAGTTGGAATACAGCATGAAATGATGCAGAATTCAATAAAAGTCGAGTGTTATCCTGCTAATTCTATCAAGGAAGATTGATTTTATTGCACAGTGTAAAGACACTTTTAATTCTGTTGACTGAAGAACAGATTTAAAATAATGTTTCTGGTCAGTTTGGGTGTGGCGGAGTGGTTCTTCCTAGTGAAATCCCTAGGTTTTGCCTGCTGGTGTGTCAAGCTGTTCAGCAGAGCTCAGAACAGGTTTTCATTTTGTGTCATCTCCTTCAAAAATGGTGGAACATTTTAAAATGAGAGTTCAGTACCAAGAAAACAAATGGTTTAAAATGCATCAATCTCATTTGATAATACTCTGTGTATGATGGCCAGTGACTGAATCCTCTGAGTCCTCTTTATTTATTTCATTCAGCTGGAAACATCAGATATTCTCAGATAATTGTGAATCTAATTTCAATATTAAAGGCTGGGAAGGCAAAAAAAAAATTAGGCTGGATCATGGTATTACAATTACCAATCTTTATTCTAATATCAGAATATCAATATCAATACATTTTTTTGTTATTGTACATGTGTGTACATGAAGTAATTGATATTCAGTTCTAGTGTACATGAAGGGAAAAACGTATTATTAGAGTAAAAAGGCGACAGATTATATGTTAACTACTGCACTTTGTAACAAATGATGTCAGTCTCAGCAACCCGTTTTCTCTATTTTTCTTATTTCTGTCTGACAGATCTTACATTTACCATCACACCATCTATTAAATGTGGCCAGTGACTTGCCTTTTTTCTACTGAAACAGACTTGACACGGCAATGTAAAACGATATCTTCTCCTGACCTACGCCCACAGCAATACATTAGACATAACACACTCAAACAATCTCCTCTTTCATCCTCTCATATGACGAAGAGACCTTGATTTTCATACCTTATTCTCCCACTCACACGCCTACACATGGTCTATAGAGATTTCTGACAAGCTGCATTTAAAGTAGGAATAGCATAGTTTCCTCTTAGTAGTCATTTTGTGCAAGAATATTTTTCCAACTTAATCTTTTTTTATCTTCATGTTTCCAGAAGAAGCAGGCGTCTAGTGTTGACCGCATCACCCTGTATGGCCTGATGGTTAAGCCCATCCAACGATTCCCGCAGTTCATTTTGCTCCTGCAGGTATGAAATATTTGCAAAGTGCTAGTCATTTCATTTGTTTTAATGATTTCCATCAAGTCATACTAGCTAAAACACTTCCAATATGAGAAACTGGAGTGGCATTAAAGATTCAGCAACACAGACACGAATAAAGATCCAAAGCCGCAAGGCCACACAATTGATTATGGATTTTAACTAAAGCACAAGTTGTACCTCACATACTTTTATACTGGGGTTAGATACTGGGCCAGAGCTTGAAAAGTAGCTAGCCACATCAGTTTTTCATACTGCTGGCTTCACATCCAGACTTCCACTCTCTATTCCGAGCAAAGATTTGGTTTTGAGCTTGACTTGCTGGATCTGCAGTAGCTCATTTCATCCCTCAGTAGGCATTGATTATCCATGAATTCAAAAAGATAAGTTATGAATGTGAATCAGGCATTTTCTTCCAGACTAAACTCACTATTCCAAAGAGGAAGTGTATGTTTTAAATCATACATTACAGGGAGCCAGAGCTCAAGGCACTGGGGGTACATCTCAGATGCATATCAAGACAACACCAAGCTTTCACTTGGTCAGAGATGCAGGACAAATATAGACATGCAAGCCGCACGTCCTACAAGTAGACAGTCTCTGATTATTTGGATACATTGTAAGTCGATGAGCTTTACAAAGTTTACATAACTCGTGAAAAGTCAGCGTGCTCACAGTTACCTAAATCCTCTGAAATCTGTGACAGTGACACACCTGAACGCAAGGAGAGTATTTGACCCAGATTTGAACTTTTCAAAGCGAAGACAACTCTCCTAACCAGAGCACATTAAGTTGTTACAATTCAGCATACTGCAGGAAACGGAGGAAAGTTTTGAATCATACCCAGAGAGTGGTTTTTAACTTGCACTGCCTTTACCAAAAACTTTCCTTGTGACCTTTTCTAGGACATGCTTAAGAATACACCGAAGGGCCACGTGGACCGTCTGCCCCTGCAGCTAGCTCTGACAGAGCTGGAGATGCTGGCTGAGAAGCTGAATGAACAGAAACGAGTAGCTGACCAGATTGCAGAGACTCAACAACTAGCCCGCAGCGTCAGTGATCGCCTGCTCAGTAAGGTGACTGGATGCACATGCACTCCCCCGTGCACATGTACGCGCCCTTGCACACGCACATATGCCCCAATCAAATCAACTGTGAGCCAGCCTCTGAGCCCTCTGTGTTGTTATCACTGTGTGCCAAACACCTATAAATTAAACTAGTATATGGCAATTGCTTATATCACTTTCCCACACATTAATCTGGGGAGGCATTTTTATTTAGAGAAATTATCTCCTAGAAATGATGCCCATTATCATCCCTAAACAGTACCAAATGCAATGGCAGAGGCGTTGCCTCTCCATTACCACACTGAAATTACAGTCCTGCCGCTGCAAATCTGAACAAATGCTGCTCTGAATAAGAAGAATTAGGGGGTAAATGAGACATTTAATTGGAAGCTGTAAGAGAGCTATCTCTTTCACCCTGTCGCTCTTCCTCTCCCTCTCCACTCTACCTCCCGTCTATCCCCCTCTTGCACTCCCTTGCTTACTCTCTTACTCCACTTATACACTCTTCTTCTCTTTCTCTAGTGTGACTGCATCTTCCTCTGTCTTCCTCTCTCTCGCCCTCCCCCCTCTCTTTATTTCTCTCTATCAGCCGTTGCTTTCCAGGACTGTGAGATGAGCTGATTCGGCCAATCTCCTCCACTCCACACAGAATTCCATTTGCAGCGGTGACACTGCAGAATTCCAATAGGAAACAGTCTCCTCTATTGCCCCCATAACCATCCAATGAAATATTCATTCTTTGTCTCAAAGTATCTAAGTCGCCGGAATAGGACAGATAACAATGTGAGTGAGAATGGGTTTCGTACACATTCACACACACACTCACACACACACACACACACACGCACCACACGTGGATGGTGCAATGCCCTCTGTGCCTACTGATGCTTGAAGACTTTAAGGGTGTATTCTTATGGCAGCCCACCTCTTGAGGGAGCTGTACAGTTTTGTGGTCATCAAAAGGCAGTCTCACTCGGACTAATGACGCATTTTGTGTGCTATCTGTGCCTCAGCCGAAAAGCAGCTACAGATTGCCCGCAGATAGGACATCCTACTCTCTGAAATATGGTCAGACGTGTTACTGCAGTGTGTGTCGTATAATGGACACAGCAGAGAGATCTATTATTCGCTGAAAATTGTGCCTTTTCTTCAAACACAAACATCAAAGTATCAGGATGTGAACTCCATGTTTGGACTCAGACAGCAGCTTGCGGTATAGTGGCTTCACTGAAATTGCAATGTGCCCAGCTTTGATTGGCGCAGTATGCATAAAACTAAAAGTATTGATTTAGCAGTCATAAAAGAAGCTGGACCAGAGTGATAAAAAAAAAAAAAGCTTTCTGGTGCTATTTCCCTTTGCCAAACATATGGATGACTGGAAAGCACAGCGTGTGCCAACATAGTGTAGCATAAATTGCATCTGTTATTGGATTCTTTAACTGTGTCTGTGTGTGTGTGTGTATGTGGGTGCATGTGTGTAAAGGTGTTCGTGCAGCAAACTGTTTATACATTTACTGTATATCCATGTGTAGTTGCCTAGTTGTGGCGGAGAGGATTGTGTGTCCCAGCGTTCATAAGCCAGTTTGGACTCTGCGCTAGTGTAGTGGCGTGGTGGATAGCATGGAACAGACAAAAAGACAGAGTGATCTGAAGCATGCGTTGGATTATTTATTTATTTAAAAAAAAGTTTCTGGCAGCTCCTGCAGCCTCGGTACGTTGACGAGAGACTCCTCTCATCATTGTAAACATGTGCGCAAGGCAAATGTGTATTCCCCTCTCGCTAAGTTTGCTGCATGAACAGGCTTGAGATGTGTGTGTGTGTGTGCCTGTGTGTGTGTGTATACATATGCCCACATTAAGCGACCTTCAGCAGCATGAATGTGTTGCTAATCCCTGATGAGACATCTGTTCCTCCAAGCCTGACTTCTGTGTCCTCCAGGCACTGAACTCTGGAGGACTGGCCCCTTTGTGATGCTGTCTCCTCCGCCTCTGATCTGATTGCTGTGTCCCTTTTAGCAACTCAACTCGGAGCAGGGGTCACTGGTCCTTTGTGAGACGCTTATTGAGACTGTGTATGGCGAGCGGGGACAAGTCCTGAAGTCGAAGGAGAGAAAGGTCTTCCTCTTTGATGATGTGCTCATCTGTGCCAACATAAATGTCAAGTAAGTCCCGAATGTAGAACAAGTTGAACGAAAATGCCCTTGCATTCAGAAATACTTTGCTAATGCGTTCATAATTTGTAGTTCTAGCATGAAGTTCTGTGCAAGTTTTGAAAGGGGAGTCTGCTAAACTGCACAGTTTGGAGAAATAGCTATTAGGTGGCACAGGGCTCTAATGTGATGCCCTAGGTTTTGCAAGGATATTTTGGCAAACTGCATAGGAAAGAGAAATAGCTGCTAGGGGTTTTGAGCACTATCTGGAGTTGCAGGAGCTTTATCAGCTTTAAACAAATGGTAGAATGCCTAACTACAGCTACAGGAGTCCTAGATTACTGACATAAAACATTTTTTGGTTTCTTTCCAATTTATCTTATGTGACAGCACCATTGATCACATCTCTCTCTCTCTCTCCTTGCCCCTCTCCCTCCTCCGCTCTCTCTCTTTCTCGCTCTCTCTGTCGAGAAGTAAACGGGAAAGGGATTTTGCACATTTTGCAAAGCTCCTGTCAAAGATGTCGCTTAAAGCCCTCTTCTTCAGCCTTCAAAGTAATTATCACTCTACGTCTCATTCAACTCAAGTGTCCCGAAGTTGACTTTGTCTGCCCTCCAGGATCTTGACAAACCGATCACAATGTTGATTGTCTGCGTGATTACAGGAATACATGAATAGCAATGAACTCCTCCTCACAGCCAGGGGTAGCGTTTTGGCGGGAAACATGGGTGATCATACAGATTCTAATTCCCACTCTCCGAGTCTTCTTCGTGACATTTCAAAGAGCGTCCCCTCCTATGGAGTGCAGGGTGCAGTGCTGTAAGGGAGGGAATTTCTCTCAGGTTGTTTTCCTTCTAAACTCTCAGATCTAATTTTTTTTTTCTTATCTCCACCAGAGGGCCTCCGGATATCAGCAGCCTGGTCCCTATCGGCCCCAAATACACCATGAAGTGGAGCGCCCCCTTACAGCAGGTGCAAGTCGTCGAGGTGGGGCAGGAGGGCTCTCAAAGCAAAGACACCCTCTTCCAACAGAGCGGAGCCAAGCGGCCGGGTAGTGTCTGCACTTCAGGTAAAAACAAAACAAATGTGAACCACTCCTATCTCATTCCTTTCCCCCATGTGTCATCCTCTAGTTAATCTCATCACTTGGACTGACTTTTAGTCTCAGCCCCTTACCCTGACTCAGCAAGGCTAATCTGTTTCTGTTCTCAAGTGTCCCGCAGAGGGCTGGAGATGCATCTGCGCTGCTTGTCACTCTGATTGAGGATGTGTTTGTGAGGAGGATAGTGATGACGGTCACTTGTTCCCATCTGCCTAGGGTGTTTTATCTTGGAGAGAGATGTGGGGGCAGAGAGCCCCCTGCTGCAGCATCCCTATAGTCTCATTTCACTCTCTGATAGACCACAAACACATCTAGAGTGGAGTCATCAATCTGCAAAGATTATTCCCTCCCTTTCTAGGCCCAATTAGAGAGCCAGTAGCAGTAGATAGGGATCTGTGGTTGAAACACTAGTTCTCCCACCACCCCTCACTAAACTCTGGTGTATACAGAGCTTGACGAGATCCCTGATAAATGCACCATGGGAAAAGGGAGATACAAAGCCTTATCAGGATGTAATGGTACAGGCTTTTTAAAGTTGCAGCTCCATGACTTAAATATTAATGGTGCCGTCTTCAGAGCTACCCGTGTCATGCTCGGCAAGCAGCGACTGTTTTGAGAGCTGGTTTGGATTCTCACTGGATTAAGTTCTCACTTTTGGCTCAGGTGGTGTATACTCACAACTTTGCTGCAAGGTTCTGGGAACATTTAAGGTGAGCTCTCAATGCGGCTTCCTCTCCTTGTTTTCTCGCGCCTAACAGAGGAGGCTGGATTCTGTCTCTGGCATTGTCTCTTTTCTTTTTCGCCGTTTCGACACGGTGCGGTCACCTTAATCACGTCTATCCAGAAACCTCCCGGAACATCTGTGGGGCCAATCCCCAAATTTTCATTCAGACAGGCTGTCCCATCTATTTATAGTTTCATCCCCTGTGATGTCATTCAGTGGTGTCTAGTCTAAATCCTGCGCTCCCTCAACGTGGCTCAAAATGGAGTCATTTTTCATCTTCTGCAGACCCTGGCGCCCCTCTTTATTGAAGAAAGCTGGCCTTTAGGGAAATGCATGCCCGTCTTTCTTACTCTCCCTCTTTGTCTCTTCTTATGTCTCTGTCAGGCTGTCTCCCTCTCAGTCTGATCAGCACACAGAAGTCCCACCGATGTATCTGTGTTTTTTTTTTTAATGCAGTGTTCCAGTTGTTTACCCTCACGCCGTCTCACCTCCTTCTGCCCTCGTCATACATCCCTTATTGCTGCTTATCTTTTGACCTGCTGCCAGGAGAGCAGTTTGCTGTCAGAAGTGTACCAGTGGGCTTTGGCTGCAGATCAGACAAGGGTTTTGATGCAGGTGTGGAAGCTGCATTGTCTTTAAATCCACTGGCTAGCGTCACTGGCACGGCAGCTGAGTGCTAGATTGCTGACTTATTCCATAGAAAGCAGGGATGGACCCCTCCGGGCTCTGGCCTTCCACACCAGTGAGCTACGTGCCTGGCGGCCGGTGTGGATGGCCGTGTCTGAGTGTGAAAACCATATCCTGCCTCACCAACGGGATTACGCTGGATTACAACTCAGCACATTCACCTCTCGGGCTGTAGCCAACAGCAGGCCCCAGAGGACTCAACGAACCTGTACAGGGGACTAGGCAATCCCTCCGGAGAGGACAGGAAGACATTGTTCTTGCAGCTTGCAGCCCTTTTATATTCAGATGTCTCACCTATTGATTTCCTTGCACAGATGACAGATGTCACTGGCTGCTTGTGACAAAGATCCCATTAAACCCCAGAAGCTACAATGGAGCTCTTTAAATGAACAATCCCAGCCCACCCCTCTCTTCTCCCCCCACTCCCGTTCCCCTTATGGGCTTCACTCTCACTCCGTTTATGCACGTGGATAGACAAAGGGTGTCAGGTCTCCTCGGAGCAGCATGCCTCACTAAGCCCGCCTACTGGCTCAGCTCTTCTGCTACTTTTCTATGTGGCAGCGGTGACAGTGCGGGACAGCTCTGTAGCAAAATCTACCTGCAGAATTTAATTAGGCAGTTCTCATAGAGGCTGCTGCTGGGAAGATGTGGGCCAGGGGAGCTAGGACGGAGGATGGCAGACAGGAGGAGACACAGCTATCGATTGCCGGCAGTAGGAGAGAGAGACTTTGAAGGTAGCGGGCTTCAAATCGATGCCGAATTTTGCGTCTAATGAGACACCTGCATTCCTTTTGGCCAGCAAAAGGGCATCATAGCTCCAAATAACAGTTTCTCCATCTGATTGTTTTTACTCATAAATTCACTCTCTGTAGTTCAACAAATAATGAAGATCGATCCATCCACACATCGAGCCTCTTTTATTAGTGCCACTAGAGTTTCAGCAAAAGCAACTTTTCTCTTTCTGCACTTTCACTTCTTCTCAGAGGCAAGGTCATTGTTTTCTCCGGGTGTGGATAACACTGTCTGCATCAGGGTAGTTGGTCCATATGCCATGTACTGTATGTATTTTGTCTTGTCTTGTCCTGTTCTGTCTTATCCATTGTTAACATTGTCTCCTTTTATTGATTAGCTGGTTGGCAGAAGATTAATTGCCAATCAATCTAGTCACTTGTGAAGTAAAAATTTCGAACATTCACTTCTCAAAAATGAGATTTCTCCAATTTATTCCAGTGTATATTGAATATCTCTGGGTTTTCGAGTGTTGGTCATACAAAATAAGCAATTAAAAACATGACCTCGAGCTTTTCATCCTATTTTCCATTCTTCTTTGACAATTTAGAGACTAGTTCTGGGCTCGTCCTTGTTCTTTTGGATAGAATTATGCAATATGTTGTTGACAAACCCTTTGCGTGTTGCCCACCTCTTAGGTAAAGCGATCCTGGGGCCGCCACGGCTCTACCAGGAGCTGCAGGAGCTCCAACATGACCTTTCCGTCGTGGAAGAAGTCACTCTCCTCGTGGGCACGCTGCAGGGGATGTACCAGGTACATGTCGCTTCATGTTACACTTTTCGTTGTGGCCGGATTGTCTCACGGGGAAAATGTTCATCACACAACATATATAATGCAACAAAGTCAGCCAAAAGGCATAGGTTTTCTCAGTCCAGCTGAGTCTACAGCCCAAACCACTGAAGTCACAGTTTGTTACATTTATCCCACCACTCTCAGGGTTTTCTTGAAATGCCTTAGTTCAAATTGGCCACGGACTGACCTTCAAACATGGTATTCTCCCCTCCAAAGACAGTATCACGGATTATTCATAAGCCAGTTTTCTCAAGATACAATATGTGCATTTATAATGTATGAAATATGGGATGTACTCTGTAAACTGCAGCTTACCTTACGATAGCTCTTAAACCCTGAGAACACTCCAAAGACTCACAGAGGCAGCAGAGACAGAACTGAAGTATGTACAGTTAATTTAAATTACTTATTTCAGTGCAAACGAAGAGATCAAGTTCGGATTGGAACACGAATAATCATTTGGGGAAATCTCTTTCTGCTATTCCTTTTGTAAAAGCATGAAGTCTCCCATCTATCTCCTCATCAACTGTGCCACAGTGGTGGGTATGAGATGTTCCCTCTGATATACCAGACAGAAGTGTCAGATTTTCCATGTTGCAAAAGAAAAAAACAGCAGCACCCCTCCTGTAGCGTTAAAATCAGGACACTTCCCAGTAGTCTGCCGCTAACACATTAAAAGTACCATACACTGCATAACACAGTCAGGGAGGTATACTCCAGCAATCACGAAGAGCCTCTCAGGCTAATGGTGGCACCTTTGCCTCCCTGCACTTAATGAGCACAATGTCCTCAGGAGGAGTGATATTAGGCTGGCAGTAAATGACTTATTTTCACTTTCCGCCCAGTTATAATATTGTCCACCGAACAAATAGACGAAATACTTCTGCACAGCTCATTGACTTCAGAAAATTGATTTGATTCTATTTGACTTGAGGGACTAGGGTTTACAGTAAAACGGATGCTGGTGTTGAAGTAAATTCACTGTTACATTTTAGGGGATAAAATGCCATAACCATGTGGCTTCGAATGATGAACTGCAGTTTTCTGTGAATGGATGTGTGGAAGAATATCAATGCTTCAGCCCCAACTACAGTATAACTCTGTGGTCAGTATGCATGAAATGCTACAGCTGAGAAACAAGTTTTAACTCTGTGCCTTTTTCCATCAAAGAACCTGAACACCACTGTGGCGCAGGACTGGTGTCTGGCTTTGCAGAGGCTTATTCGTATCAAAGAAGAACAGATCCAGAGTGCGAACAAATGTCGCTTACGCCTGCAGGTGCCTGGCAGGCCAGACAAGTGAGTAGTATCTCACATACAAATGTGCTCTAAGTGAAATGTAAAATGACCACAACAGCAACAGTAAAGACTAGAAATACATCAACGGGAACACAAAGGGTTTTCCTATGTTAGTAACTGATTTTAAAAGAACAAACAGGCAGAACCAGGCTGTCATATACACCACTAAAACATAGCTCTTGTATACAGTATACCCCCTTTTTTTATATCTTCCAGGAAGGTGATGTTTTTGGTTTGGTTTGTTTGTCTGGTATCAGCAGGATTATGGAAAAACTATTGGCCCAATTGTCATGAAATTTGGTGGAAGTGTATAGCAAATTCCATACATCTTAAAATCCAATAGATGGTTTTAAAGCTCAGTCGTGTCAAAACATATATAACTGTAGGAAAACGATGACTCCATATCACATTTCACATACATTCATTACAAGTAACGATGAAATTTAGGCGTAGCCGACACATGTAGCTGCTCAAACTTCATATACATTCATACGGTAAGCAAGTGTTATGGAGCATTCGGGTGACAAAAGTATTTCCTCAACCTAAGGTGTGGCTACAGACACCAAAAAAGGTTTTTTTCTAAATGCAAATTTAATTCCGATTCTTGATTTCTTAAAATGTCTTCCTTGTTGTTTGCATGTTTTTGATGAGACGCTGTCTGTATGTGAAGTATGTGAAACTACATTTTGACCTAATTCCAACACTTTTGAAATTGAATCCAGCAGTGTTGTCTCAATACTAGACTTCATAACTTCGATACAATACCTCAAGAAATATTTGATACCATTTTTGATACCACGAGGAAAAATCTGACACAGCATTGTGGGCATAAGATTTTCAGATGTTTATAACAAGGCTGTGACATGACAGCGAGATACAGCTTTTCTTTCCTTAGCCAGCAGAAGAGAGCGCTTTTTTTTATTATGACATTTTTTTCTTTTACATATGAAAACAAACCTCCCGCGGACGGCCCCCTAGTGGCCGGGAGGGATTTTTGTTTACATGATCCTGTTTAAATCAATCTAAAATAAAAAAAACAATAGCTAGCACATTCATTTGAGTGATTAAGTATTAAAATAGTTTCAATCATTCAGAATCGATATGTATCAATATTTTGATATTTTTGACATCACTAATATGCAGTAGGGGCGAGCGAGTACACCACTACCTGTATCTGTTCATCCAACGAAATTATTTGGATCGATACCTGTACTTGGGTGGGGTTTGTGGGTGGAGCTTCAATCTGAAGTGGGAGGGGTTTACTAGAAATTATAATATGCCTGAAATAGCGATATGTGTTGAGCAGAGCAGCTGCTACTGTATGTTTTATTATGTAAGAGAAAGCTATTTACAGAACAGCCCCAGAAGTGAACTTCAGCTCAATGTTTTTGATGACAAGAATAAGAGAACTATTTACAGAAGAAGCTTTTTATAAACTTGACTAAATAAACATCAGTCACCCAATGAGGATTTTCCTTCATCATGAGTACAGATATTGACATGTTGAGTACTTGAATGACACTAGTTCTTGTAAACCCTAATATCCAGACACATATATTGGTAGCACTTGCAGATTTGCTGATCATAGAAGAGTGGCCCATTAGACTTGGCAGAGGTATGTGCTCTCTGGGTACCCTTCTAGCAGTTTTCCCCTTTAGATAGTTGGCTAAATGAGTAACACTGGTTGTGGTCACATATATGCACTTAGATCCCTGGGCCAACTGGACACCCTGACTTTTTTTTGCAAATTAGAGGCAAGAACAGTTTATTCTGTCGCGAGTGGGTAATTACCTGACTCAAATAATTCATTTCCTTCAGTACTTGGATGGAATAATGAATAGCCTCCACAAAATGTTCCGTTAGTGGGATTTAATCAAAACACTTTCTGCTTCATCCTTTACCTAACATTGGACCTTTGTGCATGACTTTTCTGAATTACTTTATGTCTACACTGTCTGTGCTAAAAAAAGCCAAATATTAAGCATTTGGCATAGTAGCATATGCTTCTACACTCGAGCTATAATCCATCTCCTTGTATCTGTAGAAATGTTTTATTACATCAGTCCAAATGCAAAACAGCAGTTCTGTTGCTGAGCAGGTATTTAATCACAGCGGGTTAGCTTGTTATACTAAAGATGTTAAAAGTGGTTTTCTTAACATGTCAGAGTGGATCCAGTTGGGTGGAGTGACTTCTCAATGACTGAACGCCTACTCAGGGAAGAACAAAGATGGCAAGGAGCGAAACATATGAGTAGCTTAGAGTACTGCACAGGAACTGGGACTAGCAAATAATGGCAGATTATAATGGATCCCATTTCGTGGCTTCTGGTGGGGATAGGATAAGAAAGAGGCAGGAGGGGGGGAAAAATAGAAAGATTGCGATAAAGAAACCAGAGCCCTGCTGAGAGACACTAAGCAGGAGAAGGAGAGGAAGAAAGAAAGAGTGAGAGTGATGATCGACCTCCCCCATGAAAGACTTGGCTCGGTGCCGGCAGGGCAGCGGCAGTCAGAAGAGTGGGTCTAATGCTTCAGAGCCAGGGAGAATCTAACTGTGCCAAGCCAAGCTAAAGTGACAGCTTGAGCAGCGGAGTTGTGCAGATCAGTTCTCCCACATCTCCCAGCTTCCTCGTCGGCTGTCACACCAGGCCTGCAGGGCCAATCTGCTTACTCAGATGTTTGGTGGAGCCAGATGTCATGCTTACAAGAGAGTCCCCGAATTCCCCTTCAAGGGGTACCCTATTTGCTGAGTTCTTGTGATAACGTCATTAGCAACCATACTGACAAGGAGATTTCCCACCCCTACATATGTCCAAACTGTAGATTTGTATTTAAAACTTAAATAATTTAGGGCAGGACCTGCAATGAAGGAGTGCTTGGAGATGGCCACAGAGTTTTTATAGAGATAAGCTGAGAGAAAAAGAGCCAATCCTGGTTGTGTGATAGCAATCTAATTGAGGCTGGGCCTCGGTGTCAGGTGGCTGGACCGGCTCAAGCCTTAGGGCTGGGGTGACAGGTGGCACAGCGGGTGCCCAAACCATTCTGACACTACCCAGGGTGCATCAGTGGCAGATTGCAGGGGAGGGCAGCGGGCAAACTGGCTTTGTGTCTCTCAGAAACACAAACACATCCTTGCAATCGCACACACTCAAACATTGGTTTTCCCCAGTTGCTCTTTTCCATTTTGTAACTGAAATCTACAGGACAAAATGGTGCTTCCGAAGTCTGTGTGTGCGTGTTACATGTATTCACGTGTGCTTTTCTTACAAATGCACCAGCTCATAAGCAAGCATGCGTCGCAGACAAAGTGACGCACACAAACAGGAACAGAAACACACACTCGCGCGCAGAGCTGAGCCTTTGCTCTGCTGGTGAGTGAGTGAGCGAGTGCAGCAGGGACCCCTTGTACTGAGTTGGTCCCCTCCTGTCTGGCCGCAAGCGACTCTCTGCAGTCAGGCAGCACATCACAGCCTCCACACTGCAAACAGACTGAGTACGTGGAGAGAATCCTGACTGCTGCCTCAAAGGCACCAGCCTACGTGTGACAGCAGTTCATTAACATCCTTTTTTACTGCGTCTGCTGGAGCAACCACAGGCATAGATACAGGAGCCATACTGGCAAGCGATAGATACAGAGTTCAAATTTCATACTTTAACCAAATGTGTTTGTTGCTTCATTCTCCATTCCCACTAGTGGACATGAAGGAAAAGTATTGTAAGCCTGAAGCCTCTTTTTTTATGGCTCCTTTCACGGTGGGGGTGCGGGCTACCTGCAAGGCGAACGGCAAACCTTACATTCTCAGTCATATGACTGATTGAGGCTCAATCTGTTGTTCATCCTGGCTGAGAGTCTTGTCCAAACAGACGAGCTCCCACAGAGGCTCTGGAGAGGCCTTTGACCTTATCTCAGTGTATCGACAGCAGAGGGGGTTCTCTGATTGTTCCATGTGGAAGGAGAGGTGTGCTGTGGATAGGTGCATGGTTGAATCCCATTTAAAGGGTTGTGTAACCAAATTACAGAAAAAGATCATTTCTTACTTCCCCTTCGTGGCATCTTGGCTCATAATTTTAGTTTTGACACTTTTGACACAGACTGCTCTCACAGAGATTGACTCATCTAATCAAACTTGTGAACAGGGTGGAGTGTTTCTACAGTATAGCATCTGTCTCATCCTGTGTTTTCAGCCTTATTTATCCAGGGACAGTGTGCTTTTTTCTCCTTATCTTCACATTCACACATATAGACACATTCACACCTGGAAGCGACCAAGAATAACCACACCCGCCCCACGTTTAGCCGATTACCGGGTGCAGTGTGTCTGGAGCTGAAGGACACTTTAGGCACATTTTTTGATCAACTTAAGTGAAAAAGTTTATGGAGCTGCTTGAGTGGTCGAGACAAATTGAGGAAGTGTGCTCCTTAGCTCATAACTTAGGAGGTATTTTATCTAATCTTCAAGTACTGTTTGCATTAGATCCATTTTAATATATACTCAGCTTGCACCCTTTGTACTTAATGAGATTTCAGATCAAACTTGAATTTTCATGCTGTGGTAATGCAAGTCTTTGATGCCACATATTTTGAATTGGGTTTTTTTTTCAAAAGCTGTCCAAATCAAATAAAGCTGAAGCAATAAATGCTGCAAATCCACTATATTGTAACTGAAACCACACGTAGATATCGGCTGTCAGTTCTGCTCGACTCAGTCGTTGAACGGGATAAATGTGAGTCGCTGCATGAACTTTTCTTAATGTGAGCAGAAGAGAAATCCCACGCCAACACCAGGTCGAGGCCCTCTGGTAGCCATTTTCAGTATAAACACTACAGGGAGCACTTAAAATGGCATATAAATTCATGCAAGGTCTGGTATAATTCTATGGTTTAGCAGAGACGTGTATGTTACAAAAGGTGCAGACCTTCGTCTTGTATAAATGGTGACAACCAGGTATTTACTTGCGAACAACAGTATGAAAGGTCAAACCGGACTGAATACGTGTTCATTATCTCGAGTCATACACGGGAATAATGTGTTAAAGTGCTATTAGTGACTCCTTCAATGGCAGCATGTGGCAGCATATAGTTAGTTATCTGGAGGGGGCACTGATTGGAAACAACTGTCGAGTGTTCAGAAGAACCAAGAACCTTTAAGTCACAGTATGATTTTCAGAATATAGTAAATGCATTCCCTCTTCCACTTTTCACCTCACTTTACTCACACAAACAACCAGTGTGCTGACAGTGACTGTGTGTATGTGTTTATGTGCTCAGACTACACTGATCGATCACACATATTCACAGAAACTCCAGATGTTTTTCTTATCTTAAAGCTTAATTTTCTCTCTCTGTCTGTTTGTATAGACAGTGTAAATAGCGGACGGAGTGTCCCGGTCTGAAAAGTGAACTCAATGCAGGCGTGCTTTAATCCTGCATTCTTTTTAATGGCCAGCAGGGGGCGTCTCCACGACTTCAAAGTGAAAGAAAGAAAAGGAGAAAATGGCCCTACTTCTCCCTTGATTTATTACCTCAGTAAACAGTTTCCAAATGAGTCTACGGTCTCAATCGATGGTTTCAAGGTAAATTAAGGTCCCATTTAGAGTAAAATAGATTATAACGCATGGTATGCTTTAGAGCGGGGCTACCTTGTGATTGACATCTTGCTACCATAGCACATCCCTGGGATCACAGTCAGATCCAACAGTATATATAGGCAAAGTCCCTCCCCTTCCGATGGACCATCATGGGGCCTTATTTCAGAAAAAAATATGTACAGCAGTTAGCGTTTAGTTTGTCATAAAACAGTTGTCATAACCTTTTAGAGCCATTTCCCGCTAATTTTCAATATGGACAGACTTTTTTAATATGTTTTTAATAGTTATCTGTGACTAAGTGGCGGCCATGTTGGTGTTGGTGTCGTACATAGTGTGAGACGATGTAGTTCACAGGGTGGTTTCACACGTAACTAAATGGTACTTTCCTATCTTTTTCGACAAACTATGACTTTCTTGACTCGCAAAATATTCTTTCAGTTTGACCAACATATGTGTAATTAATGGCACCATTCAAATGGGATCAAGAGATTTTCTCTCACAATTAACCACCATACATGTTTTCTGAAAAAGGTCCCTTTGGGGATACAAGACAGGGAAGGGGTTTACATTTGTCGTGAACCCACTTTAAGTCCATTTCTTTTCATATATTTCTGTCACTGATTGTCAAATCCATCCAGAACTAGATCAACACACTCTTGTAAAGACTCTGAACCATGTCCTTTGACTTGTCTCGCTATTTGCAGAGCAGACTTAGTCTCGGACTGTTTATTTCTCTGGAGAGTGGAGGTGAACTGAAGGATGGGTGCATGACAGGTTGCCACTCAGCACTCACTCCTACATCTGTCCCGTCCTTGTGCATTAGTGTCACACGTGTGCTTCGGCACTGACCTGCTCCCATAAATCAGCCGGGCCGGCTCCTCGCTTCGCTCTCTCGCCCCTTCTCTGCCCTCTCTCCTCTCCCCTCCCTTTTTTTGACTCTCCTTACCTCTCAGCTCTCCTCATCTCTCCTCTGCCAGCGTACCCTAGACTAGTTCTCCATTCTGGCAGTGCACCACACCTGCACTGCGGCTGTCAATCAGCGGGCAGGAGGGAAGAGTCGGAGACTGCGCTCAGTTTAGCATGTTTGAGGCCGTGTGGGCATGAAGTGTTGCCTGAGGAATCCAACCAAGTGAGTAGTTGTATTCTCGTCACACTCCGTCTCCCCTTCTGTCTTCGGCAAATTGCCTCTGCTATATTTAAGCAGCGAATGGTATGAATTACACCTCCTTGTGAAAGCTCTACTTTTTCAACATGTCAAGGAAGTTTGAGGTCTTACTTACTTTATTCTGTTCCTGTCTGCAATCTCTCTCTCTCTTTTTCATTCTCTTTGTGTGTATGTGTCTCTCAGCCATTTTCTTCCCTCCTCTATGAAATGAAAATGAATTTGCAGCGGGCAGCGGCAGGTATGACAGAAGCTGCGCGCTGTTCTCCACTCTATTACCTTCTAATGATGTCTGAATGTGAAATTGTCTTCCTTACGTGTGCCTGAGACCCCAACAGCCCCCCATCCATTCCCCCTGTCTTCCCTCGTGCTCTCTTGCCAGTCCTGTTCTATGTCTCATCGCCTCAGAATCACTGTGAAATAATTGTGCAGGTGACTGAAGCAGGGCCATTATTTTGGAAAGCTGCTTAGTGCTTTAAAAAGATGTCTCATCCTTGGCCAGACAGCTTTCTTGTAGTTCCAATAAAGCCTGATCAATCCAGACAACAGAGCGACCCTGTCAATGGATAGACACCAGCTGAGTCATTGCAAACTCAGGGCCGATGCTTCCAGTCTGACTTTTAGACACCTCAGCATTAACAAGGTCTTTTATTTTAGTTGACAGGAGAGGGGGGCTAATATGTAAACACAGGCGTGGCTCGTGGTTTAACAAGCTGACGGAAATTTGACTGAATAGTAAAGACTTGGGAACTTCAGCTGGGAGAAGAGTTTGTGTGTTTTTTGAACCTTGCATGTAGCACAGGAGTACGTATACAGTACAGTTTATAAAGAGCCATTTGACGGCTTAAAGCATTGACTGTATATGAAGCTGGACGTATCTGCCGTTCCCATCTCGCGCTGGTGACATTATTTGGCGCCAGACTCTGGACAGTTGTGATTGGAGGTTGGAGCTTTCAAGTCTGATGTCTCACCCCTTTTTATAGCATCAAATAACTAAATAATAACAAAACATCAACTTGATAAGAAAATGACAGAAAGCACCACAGGGGCGGCCAGTAATGTAGGCTTGATAAGGCTAAGCCTTCCCTAAATGTACTGCTTTAGACTATTGTTCATATAAAGTGATGTGCGGATCGTAAAATAAGATTCTGATTATTAGCGAATGGGATGTGGATGGGTAAAATAATACATATTTAATGAGGAAAATATTAACTCCATTACCAGCAGCAGAACTGATGCGATGCATCCCCTGTGCGCATTTATGAATTAACGAGGCACAGAAGCTTAACTTCATTGATTATTGACATCCCTTGACAGACAGGCAGATCACATCAGTCAAAATCTAATGTTAATTAATGTTCTTCTCCAAAAAGCACAGATAGTCCAGATTCATAAAATCCTCCTGATAAATCTGGAGCTCTAAGCCTATTTGTATCAGAAAATAATAGTTTATTCTGGACAATCGCTGGAAGACGGCCCTTTTACGTGATTGGCCACCGGATCGTGACGTCGGCCTTTCCCCAAAAGTTGAGTCGGCTTCAACTTTTCTGCCGCAGCCGGCTGCGTTATTTTTCCGGAGCCCCCTGCAGCCAGCACCGCCGCAGCCAAAATAGACTGCCCTCATTAAGATGAATGGGAAAACCTGCGTTTTCACTGCACCTCCTGATCCAATGTGAATGCAGCCTAAGGGTACATGTGTAGTTACAGCACTGCCCACAGTAGTGAAATGGCAGAGGAGATCCGTTGATAAAGAGACGGATAAACAGACATCACTTGGTTCAGTTTCTTAGCCCGCTTGCGTTAAGTGGTTGTAAATAGAGCTCTGGGCATGGTGGTAATCCACAGACAGAAGGGAAATGACAGGAAAGTGAAGGGATCGTTAGAGAGAGAGAGAGAGAGAGACATAAAGAGATTACTGCAAACTGTAAAAAGCTGTTTTTACACGCCTCCCCAGTTGATTTTGAGCGGTTATTGCGAATGCTCCGATTAACAACAAATTAACAGCTTGTTTATGATGACGGTTTAGTCATGAACATTATACTAACATTATCGGTCTGTGGTTGTTGAAACAAGTATGATCAATCACCATTTATTTGCGTGTAGTATATGACCTACACTACAGCCGGCCACCAGGGGGTGATCAGGATGTTTTGGCTTTGTCGTCCATTTCTGTACACAGTCAGTGATTGTAAGCTATGGTTCTCAGTTGAGCCATGAAAGAGATAATCCACATGAAAAGTTTTTTTCTTGGGAGAGAGACCTTGATTTTCGGTATTGACATTGGTATTGACTTAAAGTGTGTTTTTAATTAGCTGAAGAAACTATCTGAAATCACTCTCGTAAGCACTACCCATGGTTATCTCTTGGTCATTTCCATGTTTTGATTCCCTTGGGATATTCAGGTGAGTTTGATTTTGGTTGTAAGGCGCTATGATGGCTGGTTTGTCACCGGGGTTATGACTGAACTCTTTGTCTCATGGAATCATACCCATTGTGTTTCATAGCATGTTTTTATATGCTGTTAAATTCAGCAGCATGTCTGTCTTTGGACAACTTCCTGCTATCACCAGATAAAAACACAACAGCTTGAATGATCAGATGACAGAGTGGTAAAAGTTACACGGTAAATGTGTCAAACCAGGAAAACATCACAGTCGCACTTTTTGTGGGCACAATACTGGATGAGAAACTTGAAACTGATTCTGACACGTCGGCACACATGCTGAGATACATGAAAAGAATAATCATTTTTGGGCTATCTTTGTGTAGAAAAACACTGTTTAGCTCATAATGTGCTCACAAATCTTAGCTCACAGCATGATTCATGACAGGCCTCCAGCGCCTGTTTGGCACTGTGAAGCAAGACATGATCCAACACGATCAAAATCTGTCTCAAACACTTGAGTGTTTAAGTTTGGAGCGTCATGAAGGATGAGACTAAAAACACCGTTTGACTAACTTGTATTTGTTTTCCGTACACTGCTTCCTGCTTTGTAGTCCAGTTCTAGCTAAATACACATCAGCTCATGAAGGGAAAGACCAGTGAAACTGATGTCTGTTGTCTTCACATGTGTGTCTAAATAACACAAATTTGATGTAAGAACCCATTTGATAAAAACCCAATTTGAAATAATAACTGAATAATAATCAGTTCAAACATTAAAGTCATTCACTTGGCTTTGAAATAATTGCCTTGACAGAACTAGAGAGAAAGGAAGTAGCAAAGGGGCCACTGCCCCTCACTTTACAGCCCTGGCCCATATTCATTTTAACAAGCTGATCTGTGTCACCCAGCTCTAGTGCAGCTGTTTTCGCCTTTTCTGTCCGTCTCTCTGTTTGTCTATGGACAGATTTTTGTCAGCACGATAGCGTCACAGCTATGCAAGATGCAATCACGAAACTTTACAGGTGTGTAGTTGAGATAAAAATAAAGGGGTGTGGACCATAAGTACTGAATCCTCATGTAATAATGTCGTAATGACTACTGACTACTGAGTAGTCATAGTGAACATGTTTACGGGCGTGGCGGCTGCTGTGATCCCATCACAAGATGCTCATTTAGCAACACTCATACGTTTTCTGTTTCAACAGTTCAATAACGGAGGATAATACATTTTATTTTAGGTACTTTAATACAGTCTCTACTGGCACCGATTTCTTGCCCAAGAAATGTTACATTTTGTTGTAAGGCACGAAAAGACAAACTGACCAAATGTATATAGATTTTACAGTGATCCGCCGTTTATATCGCTCAAGAAGCCGGGATCAGAATCAGTCCAATGCAAATACTGTTTAAATAATTAGCTTAGATGATATTAAGTACAGTGTTTGTGACTTTTCATACATGACGACAAGTGGAAAAAAACAATGTCTTCTTTTTTCTTGTCTGTCGGTCGGCTGCCTGTGGCTGGTGCTGTGTGCACATTGAAATCATGGCCGCGAAAAGAAAGTAGTTTTCTCTCACTGAAAAATGTAGTCTCCTCGAAGCCTACAACTGCCAAATACAAGCCAACAAGATGCAGCAGCGAACACTCGTGTTCCTCAGGCTACCCTGTGTGGTCTACTCACACAACGAGAAGAAGTCGATGTAGACAGAAAACTAATGTGCACGGAGAAAGAACTACAGTAATATTTTATATTCAGGACAGTCATATAGTGTATTTGGATTATACACAGGACAGTAATTTAATTCGAACAGTAATATGAGAAGTGTTTGAAGCAGCTGTTTTGTATTTTGTAACAGTCGTAAATTTCAGTAAGAGGCGCAGCTGTCCCTTTCATTACTTTGTTTTCATGTAATAAATATACAAATGTCAATTAGATGTTTATCTGCATGAGAAATGAAAAAAAATGCTCATAATAATCATCTGTTCATGGTAATCAATGTGACCCAGCTTCCACTGTATTTCTGCATTACCATCTGCAATCTTGTTTTAGTCAGAAGCAAATTAAATTCAGTGTTTAGTTTTGCTTTAATAGAAGTGTCTTTGGCTAATTAGCCGTGCGTTGTGTAAATCTACATAGAAATCACAAAGTCATATGCACTTTTTCACACCTGAGAGAAAATGACAACATATGAACCACTTATCAAAATCTCTCTAAATTAGCATATGGGGATGCAGGCAAAATGCAAATTCCAGTAAAAAGATGTGTGATCTGACACGTTTCAAAGCCTTCAGCAAACTAAATTCACATGATTTACATTGAAGAGGGAGAAAGGACATTTTTCAACTTTGTTTAGCTTTGAATTATGCGTTTATAATGGAAATACATGCATAGATCAGTAGACACAACATCTGTCTCTTGAGAACTTTTGGTAAATGATTCTGTTTTCATTTATTAAACTTTTCATTTATTTATGAACAGTAATCAACTTTTTTTTTTCCTTTGGTTTACTGGGATGTGTGTGTATTTGGAGGGTTAAAGGAGTGTTTCACCAAAAAGCCACATTTTGAATATCAAAAGCTCACCCCCTGCAGGCTTGAAAGGTGCCTATGAAAAGTTTGCAGAGGAAGGCAGGTGTAGTCAGCTTCAATTCATGACTTCTACAATGGATGCCAATGGTGACCCAGTTTCATGGTGAAAAAAAAAAAAAGATTCATGGAAACTCTCCATACCATTCGTGCAGAATAATGCTTCTCCTCTGTCCATTTGTATGTTCGGCATGTGTGCTTGTATAAGATGAAAGGTCTTTTTCAAGAAAGGCCAAGCAAATTGATATACACTACACAAAAAACAGCATAAACGATGTCCAGTTAATTGTTAAGTAAATTTGTCAAGCAATGGTTTGGATAATACACAGCTTCCACATGTCACTTCCATTATAAGGCTTGCTTTTAAGTTGTTTTTTTTTGGGAAGCACTGTAGAGTCAATCATTTCAACAGTTGCGTAACCCTACAAAGTTCAACCAGACACTCAACCTTGAGCGGGTAAGCCATTATGACACACGGTTGAGGGATTTCTCTCATTACATAACTTCACCCATACATTCACATCGTCTGTTTCTTTCTCTCTCTGTCTCTCTCTCTCTCTCTCACACACAAACACATCTAAGACCTGGTCTCCACTCGACTGTTTCCGAGCTTGAATTGGCACCAAATACCCCTCACTGATTATAGCCTGTACTGGTCGTGCCTGATCCCAGCCGATCCCACACATTAGCGGCACTTTGAGCGTCGAGGCTCACCTAGAAGCAATTTACTGTGACCGGGCTGTGTGGTCATTGCCCTGGATGTTGCCGTGCAGGCTGAAATCATAAAGCCGCAGCTTACAGGACTGAACCGCTGTAAAACTACAAGCAGGCAAGCAGCTGTTCTGACAGAAAAAAAAAATCTTGATGTATTAAACTTAAAGTCCCATGAAATGAAAAATTTCTCTTCCTTGTTGGCTTGTTGGTGCCCTGTTCCCTTGACTGTATTGTTCTGCTTTCTTTTTTTATGTAGCACATCTGCAGTATGTCAGAAATGTTTCTATAAACCAAAATCCTACACTTTTCATGCTATTTTGTGATGTCAACCTCCTTCTAGTAAATTCAGCCTGATGTTCAGGATACTGTTAGAGGTGATGGATAAGCTGTGTCCAAGTCGTCCTCCACGGCTACCGCCAATGTACATTTGGCATTTTAACCTGCCTACATTTGATCTCTGATAGACAAAAACACACTTACACCCACAAACATCTGGCTTTTGTCTTTTAAGGTGAAAGGATACAGTTAGGATTCAATCCTGAGACTTTTGCCACTTGTCAGGTGTGATGCTATGAGAAGGAGTTAAGGATCGCTCAGTCTTCAAAAGTTTTAAACTGCAAGTTTTTAACTTTTTTCTTTTGTAGTATATCTTCATCCTGTATCAGGTATGTGGGAATGCATGGATCATCGTTGTTTTCGTTTTTATCTAAGGTCATAACTGCTTGTTGTGTTTGCACTGGAAGAGAATCAACTGCATGCAGCACTCTTTTGCATTTGGAGGTCCACTTATTGAATGCCCATCTGCTGTCTTCTTGTGGGGATGGAGGTCTTAAGTATTTGTACCAACCTTTATTTTAGTACAGGTAAATAATTTGAAGAAACAGCACAGGCTGAAAATCAATCCAGATCCAGAACTGTAATAATTGTATTTCGAGGATGTACTTGGATGTTTAGCTATGACCTTTACAGTATCGTAGAAAGGGTACTCCACCATTTCTATTATTGCACTCCTCGAGCATTGTTGGATTTTAATGATTGACTGTTTTTAAAAGGAGCTTAAAATCAAAGCTGCAGAACCAGAGAAACAGTCTTCCTTGTCAAAACCTGCCGTCTAAATCACCCACAATGCGACTCGACCTCTGACAGTTCAGCTTCATTTTCGGATGTGCCCACGTTGCCTGAAGTAACATCACATCAGGCAACTTTGCGCAGCTCCCTCTGGAGCAACAAAAGGCTTCATGCAACTTTTTTTAAAATATGCAGTAGTACTCCTCCAGACCTGTAAATAAACTTTGATGTGTGAAATCCCCTTTTGCAGTGTGGTGAAGGTGGCTCTGTGTCATTATATACTGTCTGGTATAAGTTATAGTTTGCAACAGCACCTATGTTTTGAAGGAAATGTTTTAGTGGTTGGATTACATTACATTTGAGCATAACGACGACATGTAAAATCATGTTTGTTAATTGATTTTCAATTTATAGTTGATTATAGTTGAAATGTTTATTAACAACCTTATTACTATAATTTGTTTTTCCAACAAAATATCCAATCTCTTTTAAATACACTATCTGCTTGTACAGCGTTATTGTTCTAATTGTTTTTGCCACAAACAGGCTGAGGTTGTTATTCTGTTTGACAACATTACAGAAATGATTCCCGTAGAGACGAACTTTTCTGTTAAATAATAAGATCCTTTTTGTAACCAGAAACACAAGTCTCAAGGAGAAGTCTCGCTCTGAAATCTAAAACGTGTGTCAGAGTTGGAGAGAGGAATTTGGAGTTGACCGAGAGGAACTGCCAGCAAGAATTTAATTCCAAACTCACGGCTGAACTATTTAACTGATATTGACAATCTAGATGAGGCAACAATTGTAACAACTGGTCTCTTGAGATGTCAGAGCGTGACTTGTGTTTCTGGTTATATAAAGGATTTCAGACTTTGACAAAAGGTCGGTTTGAGTTGCCCCAAAGGATTTAACTGCAGCCGTTGCAGCTGTGTTGCGGCTGCCAGCTGAGGTGATCTACTGTACCGAGTCCAAAACTTTTGCAAAGTATGAATCATTACCGTACCCAAACATGTAAATATAGGGCTTAGGCTTAAAAATACTTAATTCCCCTTCAAGTTTAAGGAAAGGTGGTGGTGATTCAAATCTACAGTGACTTGAGCACTACCAACCTCTTTTTTCCCAAAACCATGATAATTTCTTTGCCTCAACTCAAGGTGATGTTGTTGCCAAACCTGACCACAGGATGTGAACTCTGGTCTCTGGTGTCCTGTGCTTCGTATTCCTGCCCTCCACTCCGACCACCTCCCTAAAACCAGAATGTGGTACATAAATGAAACACTAGAGCCCGACCAATATGCAATTTTGAGGGCCAATGTTGACACCCTTATTAGGGTGGGAAAAAAATCTGATATCGACACATATTTTTTGCAGTGATTCCTCAATTGTAGTTATTAAACACTTGTGACAAAGATATCTGATGGAGGCAGGATGTTTTACAAATTTACCAATAAACTTCCATCGTCTAAAATGACATGAGTGCACTGAAATGTGAAGTTAAATCATTTTAAATAACCCCACGCATGTTTTTCTGCATTATGTTTGGTAAAAATGAAAAGATTTCATATTGGGCAACATCGAAATAAGGTTGTCTGTGAACAGAGCGAACTATCTTCTTTGGAACATAAAAGTGAAAACACTTCTGTGATGCACTGTGTTAAGGTAATTTACAGGAGCCAGAGTTGTAAAAAAAGACGCCTGCACACACAGAGACACAATCACACAACCACGAATGATCAACATGGGTTCATAAACATAAACGGGGCTCCTGTGTTTCTTTCTTTCTACTAAAGAGAGTGCATTTTATTTCAAAGCTTTACTGTCATTACACAATACAGGATTTCGCAAGGAACTGTGGTCTGTTTGAGTGTCAAATCCTAGTGAATAACAGGATCACAATTTCAGCCCTTTAGCAACATAAACTCACCTATCGAATGATTAAATGAAACAAAACAAGACCGAACCAGCTATAGTGTTTATATTCTGTGTTGTTCACTGAAGACTTTGTGTCTGTGTTTCCCTCCAGGTCAGGGCGTCCTGTCAGCTTCATGGTGGTCCTCAACACTCCAAACCCCCTTAGTAAGATCTCCTGGGTAAACCGTCTGCACTTGGCCAAGATTGCACTACGTAAGCACAAACACACACACACACACACACAAACTTACACACACACACACTGGCACACACAGGCATGCAGACACAGAAAGGATTACTATGTCATTTTTTATTTAAACAGGATGATGTAATGCAATGAAATGTAATAACAATGTTTTAAGTCAGAGGCACAGACACACCAACAGTGTTTGCTTCACTTTCTGTCAGCTAAGCACACAACTGGTGTTACCACTTATATAATCAGCGGAGAAAAAAAACGAGACGCTCAACTGGGTCATCACAAGTTGACGTGCTGATTAACGAGGCAAACTGTTTGAGCAATGTTAAATTAATAACCTCCGTTCTGGAATACCGTCTATTTATTGTGAAAACAAACATTACTCGGCATTCAGGAGAGATTATGGTGCCATGTGAGGACTTTAGTTACGTACTAGGTCTTGAAAAAGCTATTTGAACTCCTTTAATTAAACTGTCCATTACCAGTCATTGCTAAAGCTAAGTCACCCGCTTTCCAATTCTGGATATCTCATTGACTGTGGAGGCTCAGCAGTGGTCAGTGTTCATGAAGGAAAAGAATGGCCAGACCCTCCCCAGCAGGGAGCAGCACAGTTCTTTTTTATCTTCCTAACCTCTTTCCTCCAACCCTCGCCTCGCCTCGCCTCGCCTCGCCTCTGCCCAGGCCTAAGCCTACTATGCAGTCCGACCACGCTGTCGCATAGGAGGTCTTCCTCTCTGGGCTTCATCAATGCGTGCTGTCATCCAGTGGCAAAAACAGAGACGGGACTACTGAGGACATTAATCTGCTTATTTGGCCATGATGGCACGCATATTCAACCCACTCACCACCCCAGTCCTCTTTACCCATCCTTTCCTATTCCCTGCGTCGCCTTGAGCGCTCTTCCTTGTCACACACACTTTATTCTGGGCTTGTTGTGCATGCAGTATGTCTCTCAACACTGCACTTGTGCGTTGCTCCAATCATAATGTTGAGGCTTCTTACATCCCAGCGGCCATTGCTGTGAGCGTCAGCATGGACACGTTCAAGGTTTCCGACAAAGTTATCGGTAGATAAAAGGACACTCCATTAAATGTCTTGTACAGAAGAGTGGGCTGAGATACCGCCGATGACTGAGATATATTTTTCAATTTTTTGAAGCCTAAGCATAGCCCTGAGACGATCAATAACACAGGTTTGGTGCAGGTCAAGAGGTTTTCATTTCACAGAAGTTTTCTATTTTTCTGCATCTTGAGGTTCTCCATATTTGCACATTACAAAAAAAAAAGGAAGAACACACAAGGACACACTGGATTCTTCTCCTGTGCTGCTGGCCTACCTTTCACAGTGGGGGTATGGGTGTGCATGAAGCACACAGTACATCTGTAGACTCTCCAGTAGAGCTTGCTGTATATATGGCTTGTGTCAGAGTGGCATCAAAAACATCAGGCTGAGCGCGAAGGATGCTGTGGCTGCAGTGAAGCGCAGCATCCCCAGCCTTCCCTTGTTGCTCACACCTTTATCAGCAACACAGCAGGCGTACTGATGAGGACAGTGGCATAGTTATAGCATGCAGCTCTCCTCCCCTGTGGCTGCTGTGCGGACATGGGTGATATTCAAAGCCAAATCATGCAAGTTATCCGTAGCTGTCATACGGACCAGGAGCTGCCAAGCTGCAATAATGTTTATGGAGACCATGAATTTCAAGTACGAGCCGAGGAGGATAAAATGAACAGAGGAGGGTCGAAAGTATGTCATTCTTTTTTTTACCTGGCATTCACTTTGAAAGAAAACATCAAATAAACATTTATTGAATTTTTTTCGCCCTCTTAGGATCTTACACCTACAGAAAACACACCCTGAACACCCTGAAGACAAGGGATAAAATGCTATCAAAATGGAAATATTGCTCAGTGCTTTCACACTCATATTGAGTGACTCTGTAATGGCACACCTGTCAGCACCAATCTGTCTTTGTCATGCTATCCTACTGCCTTGTAGCCTCGAGCGCAATGTCGCGGACATGATACTCCTGCGTGTTAAATCTTTCCCTTTCTTTGACTTAGAGAGAAGTTTCAGATCCGTCCACCAATCAGGGGAAATTGACACATCTAAAGGCTGTGAGGTTTTAGGCCTTCAGCCAACGCTGCTGTCCAGAGGGAGTTACAATAAGACCAACAGTAAAATAAGCTTCGATTCCTTCCATCAGCAGCATGACAAGCAGCCAAGTGTAAGGAGTACAAGCTTCGAAGTGCAAGGGAAAGTAATAAAATAGCAGAGCAAAGACATGAAATAAAATAAGAACCAGAGAGACGCACAGAACAGGGATCTTAGGGCATGTGGAATAAAGGGGGAGGCGATAGATTACAGAGAAACCCCCACTGCAGTCAAGACATTAAACAATTAGATGTTTTTTTTTATATATATCAAGCTCAAAACTCAGATTTGTGCAGAGAAGCTGCACAGAGGGAAAAAAAAGACCATCTTTATTATGAGTCCTTTATTGAAATGATTGACTGCAAGTGTTGATACAATTTTACGGTGCTTTCTTTACGCCTGATCATTTATTTACAAAGATGAGAATTTCTAGTAAGCTTTGTATGTTTTCGCACACTGATATACACATGAGACTTTAAACTTCTTGACAGTGTTCTGCTCTTCAGATGACGATTATAAATCTGCAGCAATACCTGACACATAATTATATATTATGTGTCACGTATTGCTGCAGCTAACTAAACGGAGATAGTACTGATTGGAATGCAACTTTGATTCGCAAAGAAAGAAAAAGAAGGTTGTGCTCTATTGCACTGCTTTTTCTTTTTTCAAGGCAATCGTCAAAGGCCCTTTCACTTTTACCTTCCTCATGAATGGCTTACAGGAATTCATATATGTATTCATAGTTGACAGCCCAAACGACGTCAATCCTTTATTGCGATCTCAAGTAGCCTCACAAACTGAGGTTAGTGGAAATGTTTATTGTGGATGCTAATAGGAGCGGGGAATTTAGTCAAGGTGAGGACACAAAAGTTATGTGTGTATGAAAAAAGTGTGGACTGAATGCAGACTGTCAGGAACATCCACCACGTTTTCTTTACCTTCCTACCCTGGAACCAGACACATTGGCGAGCTCATGTTTCATTTGCTCTGGCAGATGCTTCTGGCCACCCTCCATTCAAACAGTTTTCCCTCTGCCCTGATTTGTGCTGGGCCAAACATAACCATTTATCTAATATAGAGCGGGTTTGATGTGATGACCGGTGGAGCAGCGTCACAGATTTGAACGATCACACGTCACAATTTGGCTGCTCTGGTTGGTTGTAGGTTCGTCCAATCAGCAGGTTTGACGAAACTCAGATCGAACTGTTAAACTGGGCAGTGCTGATCAGTTTTTTTGTTTTGTTTTGTTTTTCTTTATTTCAAAGAGAAATGGACAAATGATCAGTCAAACCAGTTCAGACAGTTCAAACTAAAATATAGAGAGAATATGGAAAAAATTTTATAAAATAATAATTTTGCTCACAGAAGACTTTGGGCGTTGGTGACTTCTTCAGACAAAATTATGCTGAGTAAATTTTAGCTGATTTTTTAAAATTTTTTGTTTGTTACAAGTTTAAGAGACCCACAGTAACAATCACTTGAAATTAAAAGTAGCTTGAAGGATGAGGTTGAATCAAAACATTTAGCTGCCTAAATATGAAATTTCCCCTAAAAATTCCCCTAAATTGTTATTTTCACTCTCAAAATAAGTGATAACATTTCTCCCCTCAGTGATAATGTGTTGCTTTGCATAGTAATACAGTATGAGCTCGGCAGTACTGATCCAATGAAACAGAGACAGATTCTCATATTCTATTTAGCTGTAATTTGAGAACGTTTCTGACCAGGCCGCCGATTTTCTTCCTGCTAGAAGAACGACGGAGATCCACCCGAAGTTGCATGTGTCACTCAGCGCTTTGTCACACGTCGTTGCTCTGATTGTTTTTGTTCTGTCAAATTGGAGCCGGAGGCATTTTGCTCTGCGGCAGTTGATAACACCTCTTGGAAAATCGAAAATGAATTGAGAGGTTTGAGAGTAATATGCATTTGGCTTTAACTTTTCCACTTTTTAATGTGAAAATGCAACTATGTCATTGTTTTTTAATTACCAGCACATTTAAATTACAGAATGTAAATTAACTGCGTGATGAATGTAATATGTTTTGCCCTGTCTGTCACAATCTAGTCTTAAATGTTTAACATCGAGATGAATCATTTTGTAAGTTCTCTCATATTTAAAATGTGACATTAACATATTAGAATATGTGAATAACTGAGCTGTGATTTTTAAAGACATAAAGATCTACATAATCCCAAGTTATAGGCTGCTGCGTCTACAGTAGATCCCGTATGAAAGTCAGGACCACACATGCACAGCAGCTCTGTGACGTGCTGGTACTCGTCGAGTCGCTCATTTAAAAATAAATGGTAGAGATGAGGGCGGGTTGATGGATTTCATCGGATCCCATGGGGAAATAGATCAGCACCAACCTGGTCATGATGACAATTACATGTTAATTGTATTACACCCACACTTTGCCTTCCCATTTAACCAAATGTAATTACAATAAGCGAGTTGTTGATTTAATTTCACGGATGGTGTATTGTCACCGAGGCTTCCTCGTCATTGCGGGCGGAGGCAGGCCTGCCCTGTGCTCAGGGGAGACCTACAGTTGAATCAGCATTTCAAACGCGCCGAACCATGAGCTTGTTTAGTTTGAAATGGGTGCCGCGCTCTGAAATGTTCCTCAATGGTGGACACCACAAACAGCTAATGTTCTCATGCATGATTTAGTGAGTGATTAGACATCACAAAACCCATTTTCCCAGACCCATCGTCACACCAGTGTTTATCCTGTTACCTCCATTTAGAGGAAGCACAACAGTATCCCACTGCTGTTGCCTTGCCTGCGCCATGTGTGAATATCAGTGGCTTCCAGAGACACTCCTGAGTGCTGTATTAAATCAGCATTAAATCAGTATTGCCTATTAACAATGCCTTGTTAATGCTATGATGTGTTCTCCGTACCTGTTCGCACTCTGAGCATTTCCATAAAGTTTTGCAGCCCATATTTTGTGGTGGCCTTTTAAAAAGGTTCAACTGGAGAAGGTAGTGTTGCAGCTGCTCTGGTAGTCAGGCTATACATGATATAATATGGCAGCCAAGCTCAATGAGACACATTTCCAGTAAACAGCATTTGTCACTTTGTGAGTGCATGTGGTGTAGTTATGAGGCCTTGAAATAGAAAGTGAGAATTACCCCATGGTGGTGCTGCACCAGGAGCCCCGGGGTCCATTAATAACCTGGTGTTCCACTGCATCTTTTATGCCTCTGAGTGGCCCCACTGTTTCTGAAGGGTCTTCGTGAAATAGCCAGAAGCATTGCCTAATTAATGGACTTTCTCACTGCAGAATTAATTGCTTCCTACCATGCAGTCCCAGCCCTTTCAGACAGGGTTAAGGCTGCAGACTTTGATGGCCCTCACAAGAAGAACAAGAAACCGTCAAATCATGAGAGATTGCTGCTGAGGCTTCGGAGACAGAAGCAGAGGAATGAATGTGGGCAAAGTGAGGAAGATGTTGAGGGTGTGTGGGAGTGTGTGTTTATGTGTGTGTGTAAAAGGGGGAGAACGGGAGTGGTTTGCGAGGGAGGGGGGTGAAAGGATGATTGAGACAAGCAATCAGTCCCACTGCAGGGAACAGAGGGCAGGCAGGGGGCTGATGCCTGTGGTTACACTGCTAAGTGTGTCGGTCTCTCGCTTTTTCCCTCGCACGCGGATCAATAGATGAGTGGAGTGCGGCTTGGAGGTTCTGGCACACACTCTGACACGCCTTCTTAATCCACTGTGTGATAACCTGTGCCATGCCGATGTATACCGCACAGGAGATGAGCGACGGGAGAATGCAAAATTCACCCTGCTGCACGGGCTCCAGGGCAGACTGCGAGGGCTTTACTTTCATTAGCCCAGGGATTCAGATTGCTTGGTTGCTGTGGTAACGGATTTCTTTGCATCTGTTCAAAGAAACACGAGCTATACCACATGTGTTACTGTTGTCTGTTTGGTTTTGTGCTGTTAACGTATGTCTGTTCAACAAAGAAGCCGGAAAGATTCCCTTTTAATAACATTTTTTAATATAAACATTCAATAGAAGCCTCCCACTCTCAGAAAAAAGACGTTCGCTCCGTATGTGCTGGAAGGATTTTTCCCTCAGCCCGAAAATTAATCTGTCAGACAGCTAAGATTATCGCCCTATCTCTCTGTGCTCAAACATGGGAAATGTTTATGATAAGTAAACATTATCACAGATTTAATTAACAGATCCCACACTCGCATTGATCCATGGGAAATATCAATTGCACTGGTGTATTTAATTAGTTTATATCTTTGCCCTTTGTGTCACTGGGGTTGATAGAGCGCCATGCTCTGCAAATTAATCTTCATCAGCAGAAGACTTGAAACAAAAGCATGATTGGAATAAAGAAATTGAGAAACTGAACCTCCCTACTTAGTATTCCGACCCTACACCTTCACAGATGATGTTGTTATATTTAGTTATTGTACAGTAGCTGAGCCTGAGTACACAGCAGATAGACCTGACTTTAACCTTTAGCTTGTGGAATGTCATTATTGATAGCGATTGCCTCTAATTTACACTGTAGACGAATAAATTGCAGCAAAGTGGATCATTTTGTTGTCAAAACATTAAAAGTGATGTTGCCATGATGTTCTAAATATGACTATAAAGAGCCATAAATGTTAAATTGCTATCAAAAAATGTAGCTTTGACTGTAAGAAGACCTTAAATTGTGGTGGACATGGATGCAGAACTTGACTCAGATAAGTACCAACTGGACTCACTGTTTGTTCAGGTAAATTGCAATACTATCATGGGGGACTGTTAAGCATTTTAGAGGTCCGGCGTGGAGGATTTAGGGGGAATAATATTCATAATTATGTTTTCATTCGTGTGTAATCACCTGAAACTAAGCCGTAGTCCACACATACGCAGGTATTTTTGGAAATAAAAAGAAAATATCCGTCCAGTTGAGCGTTCAAGCACCGTTTCAGAAATGAGCTCCGTCCATAAAACACGCCATATCCCATGGCCAGTCACATACATAAGGCATATGTGTGCCATTTGAAACAGTAAGCAGATTGTAAACTCTGGTCAGCTGCTTAGCTACAGAAAATACCTTGAACGAGGCAGTGACTGCTCTTCACAGACTCTTCAAGGACAACCTGTCAGCAAAACATTGTAAGCACCCGGGTTTGTCTATTGTATTATCAATGTCTGTTTGTGTCTTTCTAAATATAACGTTACACAACATAACATCCATTCCGTCACCCTACAAATGTGTGTCTGAGTCATTGTTTCCAAAAATCTCTGTTTCTGCCCTTCCAGACGTAAACAACAGAGATTCACCCTGGAAGGAATTCTCTTTTGAAAAAGTCTGTTTTCAGCCACCTAAAGTGATTCGTACGTGTGTACGAAGGATCAAAACACATAGAAAAAGCTTTAAGAAGTACCTGTGTACGTGTGGAGAGGGCTTAAGAAATGTGTTGTCAATACCTCCGAATGAATTTTGTACAGCCGTGTCTCTGCAGTGGACCAGAATGGACAAACTAGTGAGGGCCTTTCTCGTTTTTAGTCACTGCCCTTGGAAGGGGAAGGTGAGATGAGATGTATTCGGTTGGTTGCAATCTGAACCTCACTGCAAGTCTGCACGTCTGTTCAATCAGGCTCAAGTGAAACTTCCCAGGTGAGCTCATGGTCCAGCCAGGTGTGTGTGTTTGTGTGTGTGTGTGTGTGTGATCGTTTGACCTTTAACAGTGAAATGACATTTCTGACTCCTGCATGTTTTCTGTTACTCTCTTCAGCTGTTTGCAGCACACTTGTTTTGCTGTAGAGAATAATATGATAAGGTTGTCCCCAGGTCTACAGTGAACTCAGGTGATGAACATGAGTCCTGTTTCTGGTACAACTCACTGTTATAAATGTTAAAAAGTGTGGGAACCAGACTTCACTGTTGCCTTGTGCCTCCTGTTTGTCAATTTAATGCAGTATAAACGACTTATAGATTGCTTCAGTGAAGATACAGTCACCTGTTACCTTTGACACCAGCCTGAAGCAATTTTAAGAACAGACACTTGTGGAAAATGTTTTTTAATTCTGTGAAATCTGAATATTTTGTGATTGTCTCCTGACAATGTTTTTGTATGAGGGTGTAGAGACGTGGAGAATATATTATCTGTGCTGTTGTTCTGTTTTTAGGGAATCTACTTTGTCAAAATGTCTCGGCAAGTGTTCAGATTTAATTTTCTCCAGCTCTTCTGTCATGAAGCTCTATCACGTTTGTTTTTTATCCGTTAAAGATGTTTATCTACACGCTGAAAATATGTGCATATTGTTTATTTTGCTTTGCTGTTTTCCTGCAGGCGGACTTTATATTGAAACAGGTACTTATGAATGAAATTAGGACTATATGCCACACTGCAGGCAGTGAAGACTGTTATTTATGTAGGTGTGTGTTTGTGTGTGTGTGTGTGTCATATCACTGCTTTCTTGGCAGAACTAGGCCTCATCATCCGGAGTACGTTTTGCAGTCCTCTGTATGTGGAAATTCATACTCCAAGCCTTTTTCATTTGACTAATTGACGGCCGACATGCAAAATAACCAGTTCATTGTATTGCCAGAAATATAACTTATGGTTTTGATTTTTATTTTATCCGACTTGCCGGCATTAGTGGCTTGGCTGCAGCCTGCTGCCTGTGTCGACAAACTTCCGCTTTTTGACACTAATTGGTATATATTGGGAGCCACAGTAAATCCCATGTCCCAGGCCCCTACTTGTAATTACCATTAGGGGGCTGACATGAAGCTTTTTTTCAATCTTTTAGTCGGTAAGTCCTATTTATGGTAAATTCAATATGATGTGAATAGGCAGAAATCAGAGGACAGTGTAACAGGAGAGACAAAGAATAAAACATGTACAGTTTTCTCTCCTGTCTTTCATTTTCTAGAATTAAAGAATGATGTATTATAGTGACTTTGACCCTAAAACTTGACTAAATGAAATAAATATTAAGATATTTTTAGGGTTATTTTCTACAATTTGTGACCAGCCAGACAAAAACAAAACAAACCGAGGCGGGAATGCAGTGTAGGAGTGTTATGTTTTCATGTGTTTAGGTTGGAATTATATTGTAAATGAAGAAGTCGAAATGTGTGTGTAGTCGTGTGCGTGTGTGTGGGTGGGTGGGTGTGTGTGTGTGCCTGTAGAGTCGAGTGGCCTCCGTGTCGGTTTTTTGGTGCCGTTTTCAATTTAAGTCTGTGCTTGTCATTTGTTCACCGTTATTCATCATCATTACGCCGTGGCAAAGACTGAAGGTTAAGGCTAATTTGTGTTCTCTCACATTCACTTTCTCTCTCTGTCCTTCTCCATGTATCCCGGTCCGTCTCTTAAATCAGTATCCAGATCCATTTTTACTGACTGACAAATTCAGCAGGAGAAGCCAGCATACCAAGACCGAACATTATTTATGCTAATCTAATAATTAGCTGAAGAAAGTTGATGATTACTCTGGGGTAGAGGAAACCACTGGACCTGCTGCCCCACCCCGCGGCAATCTGCCCTCAATTAAAGTCTTTTAATATGTGACCTCACACCTCTTTGTATCCTGGCAGGGGCTCGCTGAGGGATAGACAGCCCGCAGACAAACCCCCCCCACCTGAAAAAATGAATTATTAAAGAACACTCTACAACTTGAGATGACTGTAAATATAAATGACTGAATGATTTAAACTCTAATTATAATTATCTAGCCCATTCGTCGCAGTCACCTTGTTCAAAGCAGTCACTTTGGATGTACAAGAGGTCAAAACTATACAAAAAATTAGCAATATCTTGTATCTTTGATATAAAGCATCATCAGATTAAGGTTTCCTTAAAAAATGACTTGTGAAAAACGTAAACTGACAGTTTATTTCAGTTTATATACATGAAGCATAATTTGAAACATGTAATTTACCCTCTATTGTCAGTATTTTCGCAAAATGACATGAAATCTGTCCACTACAACGTACACATTTCACGTTTATTAAGACATTTCTTGACCCTGGAGGTATGTATCCATGCAGATTTGTCTCCTGGTGGGAAAACAATGTGTGTGAATGAAACTCTTTGTCGCAGTGCTCAAAAGATCAAAAGACAAAATATGAAAAACCGACACAGATGCAGTGCAAAAGCCAGTGATTTATGTAAAGACACAACACACTCCAAAGCTATTCATTCCCGTCCTTCATCATTTTCACAGCTTCTTGCTCCGTATAAACATGTTTTGTTTGTTCTAAACATTTCATTCAGATGCATTCATGCTTGAGGGTGCACTTAAGAGTAAAATGTATATCTTTTTTTTAAAACACAAGGTTATACCTTTTTTCCCCATTTCTCTTTAGAGGGGTGAGTAGGTAATGGAAAAAGGGTAATATCAGGCATCAGTGAAGTATCTTTGTGGCCAAAACAGACATATAAAATGTTCCAACCTTGCTGCTGTGTGTCAGTGCAAGCTCATATAACTGGGCCTTAATTGCACCCATCCCTGTTTGCTACAGAAAGAGGGAGCAAAAAGTACTCTAACAAACAAACCCTTCAATCCACTTCAGCTAGTCAGTCTGATGTATTTTGCCTTGGAGGAAAACTACACATATAAAGTGTTGCTTATTCCAACGTAACATATGCAAACAAACCAGGAAGCAAATTTTAGCAAGCTGTTAAATTTCATGCACAATTTAGTTTCTGTAAATTGAAATTTATGATTACAAAATTGCATAATGGGAGCACTTTGGCAGATTTGCCCGGCGCCTTGTCAGAGGTGCACCTGTTGTAAGGCTCAGAGATGTGAGTGCCGAGATGGCGCATACACCAGGCAAATCCATTATTATAACTCAAGCATTTTTCCTGCTGGGACTGACTCTCACTGCTGATTAAGTGCGGGTTTAATCACTGTTGAGACCCTGTGTTGGCAGTAGGCTACCTGGCCTCCCCTCCTACAACAGGGAATAAGCCTCTGGCTGATTATAACATTCTCATGCTAATAACACCATTCAAATTACATACCTGAGGTGGTGAAATGTATTTCTGATTAATTTGCATGGTTTTGACATAGCTTGAAGGAGAGTTTACAGCTGGGCTCAACTGTGGGGGTGAGATGCAGGCTGTCAATAAGCACAACAGCAAAACAAGTTGATAAACCACAGCGACATTAGGTCAGCACCCACCTTTTAGAAAAACACTCAAACAAGTCTCTCTTTTTTTTTTTTTTTCTATCAGGAGAGGAGAACTCACCAGGATGGTTATGGGGAGAGGACGAAGGAAAGACGATGGCCCCGCTTTGGTGTCCGCTGCTCGCCAGTCACATGCCTGTCTTTGCCACGAAGTCACCTGAGAGAAAGGTAAATAAGCCGCGACCGTTACATGAGCATTTCTTGATGAAATCAGTGCAATACTTAAAAAGCACTAGCTTCTTTTTTTACTCCTCACACTTCACAGACACTCTCTCACATAAGAAGGGAGACGTTAAAGGACTCATTCACTATAGATGATCAATGCAAAACAGCTAGTATAGTTTACTGTATATGTCAGTAAACACCAGAAGACTATACCTGGGCCTAGCGCTAATAGGAAATACAGTTACTGTTCAGCCTACTTGCAAAGAAAAAAATCCTTTATTGAATTAATGGACATGCCTTAATAAATGATTTTTAACTATATCAGAGTGCCTCAGACCTTCAGCCTACAGGTACCATGGACTTTCTTTGCAAGTAACGTGGACAGTCACCTGATACTTCATCGCTGCATCAATCCATTTCTTAATCCTGCAGCACTTGCCTTATTTTATTTTTATTTTTTTCCATTTTCTTCTATATACCTGGGCCTAGGTTTGGCCATATGGATACATTCAAGGCAATCAGAGTATATCATTTGTATCGCGGAGTTGCAATGTTGTTATATATTCTAATACAGTAATTCTTCTGTAAATTCAATAGAGAAACCACTTATATAAAAAACAACTAGGAAGGAATGTTTGTAAATAATGCAGCAAGTAAAATACTTAATCACCTTAATTCAAAAATCATGTACATTTGTTATAGCAGAAAGTAATCCTGCTGATTAACTTGTAAGAAATTTTAGGGGTACATATCTCACCGTAACTGGTATGGCAACACCTCTTATACACTGTAATCAGATTCCTGACCTTTTTGAAGTGAAGTCAATTTTTTTACATTTACGGTGTAGTTGACAAGTTCAAAACACTATCTGGTCCCAGCTTAGAAGAAAACCAACGCGTAATAAATTGAATGCAAAACCAAACACCGACTGCAAATAATCAAGATAAATTTATATATAAAAAATGTAAACATAAAATAAACTGTACGTTGACTCATGACTGATAGTGTGCCTTTCAGTGTTGAAGCACTACTGAAGGATTCGGTATAACCGTTTGAAGGAATTCTGCCTCTCAGTACTCTCGCTATGATCAGTGTCCTTCAGATGTATGCACAACATTAAAAGTAATATATCACTAATAATAACCGGTGAAGTATTTAAGAATAAACAAATGGATGACATTTTCAATTGGATAATCTTCCTGTTGCTGTCAGTTTAAGGTTTCAGATAATTGCGTCTCACTGAGCTCATTATCTGTACTCAAACTGCTAAGATTTGACGTGTTCATTGTTTATAAACTGGCAGTGTTTATACTCAGGAGGCAAAGTGCCTCCTTTTGGATTAATCTGTCAAAGCAATTTGACTTTCACTGACGATAACTTCTCCTCTGAAGGGGCCATTAGTCCATAGTGGAGGTGAAATCTTTATTTTAATGACGCTTTGGTTGAAAGGGATCAAAGTGCCATTTAACACAGTCCTTTCCCATTCAAAGCTATCAAAGCCCGCTTGCTTCGCCCTAACAGCTAAAAATACATTGTCTCAGTGATGATCTCACTCAAAAATACCTACACTAGTGGAATTACAAGGTGACATGAGAGCACCCCCTCAAGATGCTGGCTGAAGGCTTTCGATCAATACAAGCTGTTAAGACCTAGAAGCCTCCAATAGATCAAATGGTCAGCACAGGTGAGGGATAGACTAAAAGGGTTTCAGAAGTCAGTGGAAATGGTACAAAATCAATTTGCAGGGGCTGAAAGATGATATTTCCGAGCACATTTTCTAACACTATAATGTGGTTACGGGTCTTACTGAGCAAGGTGTGTGATGGGGGTAGCCAAATTACCATGGCCACCAGGGGAGGATGTTATAAAGTGATCATGCAATTATCTTAATGGGTGTAGGACACCCAAGCATAAATCAATGTTCCAACATTAGATTAAGACCCATACACCAACTCATAGTCTGTTAGCCATGCGGTCGAGAGAGGAAGGTGAGTCGAAAAAAACAGCAGCTGGAAGTGCGGAAATTGTAGCTTTGACACGGTGGGCAGGGCCGGTGGGGGGGCGGGGTATTTCCCAAAAGACTTTGCAGACGTTCTGGAGTATTCTGCAAAAGTGTGTTACACCTGGCTGGAAGTGGAGCCAAGTCAATTAATATATTTTGAGCCAGTGGGACCTTGCAGTCTCTGAGGGTCTCCTCATATTCTCCAAACAAATGAAGCACCTGAGCCCGCCAGTGAAGGGCATGGCGGCCATGTCAGTGAGGGATGTGGTCTACCACGAAATTGTTTGGCTTTTTTGTCTTCTGGAAACTCATCATGTGACTTTGCTGTAAAGAGCTGTGATAGTCGCTCTTGTTATTATGGCTAATGTGAGATTGTGGCAAGGGGAAATGTTTGGCTTGCATTGCTGTGTGTCCATGTGTGTTTTCCTGCTTATATGTATGTGCTTTAGTTGCATATTTCTCCGTATTTGTTTGACTATATACTGCAGTTGGGAATTTCTGTGCATCACAAAAATGGGTATTTGATAGGAATGGGGGCCTGGGTATCAGAAAGCTGAAGAGGTAAGCAGTAGTATTTCTTTCCCTTTTTTGACTAAAGAGAAGGTAGCATTAAATAGAGTGACTTTAAGTCCTTCATGCAGAGCAGACTGTGATTAGGGGCTTAACTCAGCAGCAGCCCCCCTCTCCCTCTCTGTGTCTCCATCTTCGCCTCAGCCACTGCCTTTGGGACACACACGCCTCTCTGTGCCAAAGCTCCGCAGCATCTCTTTCTCCAGCTCTTGCAGCTTCTCTTGGCAGTCTGAGTTACAGTGAGTAGAAAGGATGAAGAAAAGGAGGCAAAAAAAGAAATCCCAGATTAAAAGAGATGTGGCCGAAGGGGCCGAAGCCATTTCCTGCAGAAAATAAAGTTCTAAAGCAGCGTAGCATGAACAACACGCACAGGTCACCTAAGGGAGCTCAACCCACTGCTGGCTGCGTGCCGCTCTGTGCGCCCCGGTCCACTCGGTGGGAGCTGTGGAGGGCTACTGGGCGAACTCGTTAGGCACCGGAGATAAACCTTATCACAAGTCTGCTGAGTGAGAACAGCGGGGGCAGACTGAGTCCTCTCAATTTATCTCTTTCACTTTCTCCCCCGCTCTCTCTTTCTCTCTCTCTCTCTCTCTCTCTGCCACACACACACACACTCACAGAATCAGGTGCTATCTTGGTGAATAGACAAACCACATTCTGATGGTCCTTGTGTTTAAAGAGTCCGTGCACGCTCCTTTACGGTGCCCTCTCTGCCATCCTGAAAGATGAAACAGAGCAAGTTTGGCAGGTGGCCCAAAGGGAGGGTGTGAGGTAGTTGGGTTAAGGGATTAATAGGGGATACTATAGCAGAAAGGGTAACAGCTGAACCGTATCTCTATACAGTAAAGTCAGCTGTGAAATGGAAACGATAAATACCATTTTCTGCACAAGTGGCATGTTGATGTCGCATGATGTTGATGTGAGCAGGATTGATGCCTTTAATTGCTCAGAATTTGACTGAATCATTGACTGAAACGTTTTAACCATTTCGATCACTGGACAACCGTTTAAAATATTTCCTCAAGGATAAACGACAAACATTAACTCCACATATCTTTAATTTACTGGGTTATAAAAATTCAAATTAATACATTTGGGTTTTGTCACCTTGGGCTCTGCTCATCTGTGATGGATGTTTTATAGACTAACTAGGGTTGCAGCGATATACCAGTTTTAAGGTGTACAGTGTTATGAAATCTGTCGGTTATCATTATGTGTGCATTTGCTTATATGCGGTATTGAATTCTACTATATTAGTGGCGTAAAAATATATTTATTTAAAGATTCAAGCAAGTTTCATATCTGTCAGGACATGGCATTTTGTGACATTATAATAAAGTATATGTTTAACCAAAAAAAACCCTCTGGTTTAGTTCTGTTAAGGGCCACTGTAACTTCTACTCCGACTACTAGGTTTGCTATTGTACCGTAAGAATCTCACGCCGTTGCAACCCTACTTACTTAATTTTGACAATGCGCATTTCTACTAACCAGGGATATGTTGAAACTTTACATTCGACATGTTTAAACTTTGAGGTTCTTCATTTTCGTTTTCATATCGTGACAAAGCTGTGCTTATTGTCTGTTAGGCTTCAGCACAAAAACCAGTTGGTGAGAAAAGGAAATCATGAATTTTGATCTTGACGAAGGCCAGAGGGCTGAAACATTATCTAATTAAAGAAAACTGCGTGTGGAGTGTGAAATACTTTTTTCACTTTCTAGAGTGAGGAAAAGATCATAATTTGGCTTAGGTGGCTCTGTTGCCACTAACATGACTGTTAAATGTCCCGACATCTCCTCAAAAACATCCAATGATCTTGTGCGTACAAATGTTAAATCAGTGGTCTCTTGCTTGCCATCTCGACTAGCCGTCACGCCACAAACACACCGTCGCCCTCCTGACATGAAAGTCAGCTCGAATACATGTAATTTAACATCATGTGACACACTGTAGACATTTTGACATCTTATATATGAAGCCGTGAAACTTAAAACATATCCCTGGTTTGCAGAAACTTATGTATAAGTAGTTAGTTGCAGACCTAAATTAAACACCCGGTATTGTATTTTGTATGTCAACTCACTGTCCATAGTAGAAAAATAGAAGAATAATATTTACTTTTTCCACTAAAAGCTCTAGGCGTTTTGTCATCTTGGATTGAAACTGCAGACAATGCAGTTATCTAGAACTCAACAGCATCCACTGTTTCTTTCATCTCCCTGTTTGACTGTATGAGCCTAACAGAGTCTCAGCTGTTTCTCTCAGTTCTGTGGCTGTGTTAGTCTGAAGCCTGGAGACCAGTAATGGATGTATTTATGAAACCCAATAACCTGACAGCTGAGCAAGCTGTAAAACAACATTTGATGGCGTCACCTAGTGCATTGGGAACTGAAGGGCTTAAATTATGTGCCTCTCTCTGTCTAGGACACATATTTTCCTGTGTGCTATATTTCTTTAAAAGTGTTCATTCAGCAATACGAAGAAGAAGATCAATGCGGGGGTTCTGTCCCCGATCTAAACAGTCTCAAAGAGGTGCATGTGCATACTGTACGTGCTGTATTTTACAGTGAGGGGGACAGGAATCCCTTGGCCGCATAATGATTCACAAACGCCTCATATCTCCTCCAGTAGGAAAGCACCTCTTCCTCTGCAACTCTAAAAGGTTCTTAAAGATCCGAGGCTACAAAGACTTTTGAAATAGTAAAGGAACATGTTTCCAGACTCCAGTTTATGAGGCATTAGGCTAGGACAGGGTTGAGGATGGCTGCTATGCCAGAGCTCTTATAATACCTTGGGGGATTTCATCATGTATGCTTTGAAGTGCGGAATGACAAACTGGAAAAGGGTTTGGGCTGCATCAGGGTTAGCTTCCTTTCTCTTTTTCTGAGAGGATTAGCTTCTGTGTCTCAGCTCAGAAAAACCGCAAAGCCTGGCCACATCTCAGCCTAATACACTCAGGAAGTTTACACAGATCACACAGATCACCATAATTATTTATTTATGTACTTAGGGAGGTCTTTTTTTTCCCCATTTTTGGAGTGGCTGTGATTCGTTCTTAAAATCCATTAAACACGTTATAGGTCATTTCTGTCTTTGTCATCTGGTGAAATCACTCTGGGGTCTGTGCTTGTTTACTGGACTAGCGGGGGCTGTCGGGGTCATGTTGTGCATGTCCCCCTCGTTCGCTGTGCCATCCATCTTCCCTGCTGATGGAGTGATAAGAGAACCTCACTGTGCATTCAGCCGCCACATGAAAGTGAGCGCATGTACAGAAAATTAGCTGGTTTGAGTGCCAAACGCTGCATTCATAGTAGTCTGCTGAGTGACTGATTTACGGAACATAACGACTCAAAGCTCTTACAGCAAAGATGAAGGAAGGGCAACAATACAGATGAGATATATCTGATGAAATATGGATTAAATGGTAAAAGGACAGTGTGAAAAGGTGGCCTTCTCCTGATGCAACACCTTGATGATTTATTTCCTCTCCCTCCTCCAGCCAGTATTTTTATTCTAATTTTTTTTGAGGCAAAGTCATCAAGTTTACACCTTACGCAATGCTTCTCCCTTTGTTTTTCTTGAAGGTCGTTCGCTACCTTTCAGAGTAGCAGATATCAGCCACCTCTCTGATTTGTCGAGAATAGACGCAATAGCATGGATTAAAAGCTCGTTCTTACCACGAATCCACCGGGGTGTAGCAGCTCCCTTTCTAACTCTGCAGTAATATCCTTCTGGCAAACAGAAAAACACAAACAGCGGGATGGTGCATGTGCTTGAGACTGTTTGGAGAGTGCACGCAGTTCTCTCTCAGACCCTGTCCTCATCAAGATTAGTTTTCTTTGCTTACTAGAGAGTTTGGATAATCTACAGCATGAAGGCTTTTCTGTGACTATCAGGGTCAAATGAATCGTGATGATGACCAGCACTGCTGACTGTGCTATGCTCTGTTTCTACCATTTGGCTGTTTTGGCTCCATCATCATTTCCGCAAATGATGCTCAAATCTCTTGCCAGTGTGCCATTAGAGGCTACCCACCAGCTTCTTAATTTAGGGGACATGTTTTCTACTTTGCTTCGATTTAAATCCACAAAGTATGAGTTTATAGAAAGGAGTTTTTTCACAATGTTTGATTTCTGTTGCACGGCTGGCATTTTAGATTTTGGAGACTTCCTTTCATAGCAATAGATCCTCATCAAACATCAAACAAGTTTTCAGGAAGTTTTCAGGAATTGAGGCAGAATCTGATGTGGCGTTGTTAAAAAAAAGTCAATATCGATACTTTGACTTCAAAGCTGGTTCCTGAACAATATTTTTTTCGATCACCAATTTTAGGAAATCCGTTTTAACAAAAGATTGCATAACACACAAACATGGTGAGCCCAGTCTGTGACTGTAACTCAGTGTTTTTCCTGCATGCGTCAAGACAGCCAGTCAGCTGCACTATTCAATCTTGGCACAACAAGTATGCTGGATGCCTATTGGCTCACTGATGCTGATGAGATTAACTCCTGAGGTATTGAAATTTGGTATCGAATGAGAAGAAATCTTTCGATGCTCGATAGTATATGCCATAAGAGTATTGAATTTCGATACCCAGCCACAGTGGCATCCTCTACCAAAATCGACAGGTGCTGCCTCCAATATAAATTCATAAATACTTACATGCTAACACATCATGTCCTTTGTTTCTCTGCAGAGATGTATTTACTATGGAATTCAGCATAACATATCTCTTGATTAATTTTTATCTGATAAACTGTGTTTATGTCTGTGTTCAGACAAAAGTAACTAACCTCAAATCTAGTTGTAAGTTATGGAGCCGCTCAAAGAAGCTATTCAAACATCCCCGGTTCTCTCCACTGCAGCTCATCCCCTGAGTTCAGAGGGGGCAGACAAGCTTTTGGCATGCAGAATCAGAGAATGCAGGGGAAAGTGTCAATCTAATTTCTCTGTGTGAAGCTGGATCACAGCAGACCTGTCGCCGGAGCTGATACGGCATGGCCCTGCTGGTCAGCGCGGCTCAGCTCAGGAAAACCCAACTCCAGACACACCAAACCTGTCACTGTCACAAATACAGGGCGCAGTGACAGCACACAAGCTCTGACTGCTTAACACTCGCGATCAAAGAGGACCTCTCGCTGAGGTCAGGGCAGAAGTCAAACTTTGGCATTCGCCGAGTACAACTCTGAGGGAGTTGTGACAGTTTCCAACATCTTGGCTAATGTACCAGGAGTGTGCAGAGGTCAGGCTTTCTTCTTTGTAGATCTGGATCTGTGCTATGTGCTCTGCCAGGGCAAAGCAGCATCAGCAGCCAGGTTTATTGAACTCAAGTGATGGTTAGAAGATATTTTAAGCAAAAGGCAGCAACTGTTAGCTGTGCCGCCTCTCTTTGCAATAAATTCAAGTCCTTTGTCAGCCACAGACATCTTAAGCAGATGTTAAGACCAAAGATACAAATTGTTCAGATCTTTTTAGATATGTTTTTTTGTTAATAGTAGATGATGTTGTACATGAGAGCATAAGAGTTACACTTTGAACGGCTGCCATGCTTGCCAACAGTACAGTCCTTTTCTCTGTGGGACTTATTGGCTAGGACAGCAGAACTGATTGTGCTGGCAGCACAGTAGGCAGCAAGGTTGCTGCTGTGTGTGTATTGAAATGAAGAGAGTTGTATTGAAATAAATAGTGCAAACACCCAAGAGGCTGTGTTAGCATCAGCATGCTAATATAGTCATGTCATCATTACATCCTGTGTACCTAAGCTGTTAATTAATTTACCAAAAAGCCGGGTTGGGGACGGTGAAAAGGATTTGTTGCTGTAATGACAGGATCAAGGTGGTTTTACAACTGCCGAGCCTGGTTTTCACAGTCAAGTGTACTAAACACATCAATTTACTGGATGCAAGTTCAGTCTTGTTTTTGTAATTTACATGGTAATTACATAGTAGTTACATGCTCACACATAAGCCTGGCTTCCATCGTATGCACTTCCTTTTTCCCTCATTACTCTCCTTACCAATAGAGGGCAGCGCAGTGCCTGTGTATATATATTTATATATATATATGAACAGGGTAGACACACCCACCTCTTGACAGCGAGGTCATTCACAAAGGGCCTGACTGTTGCTGTGACAGTTAACATACTAATTACAGGGAATCATAGACACTCTAGCAATGCCTCAGAGTGGAGTCCTCCTTCTCTGGCCCTGGGTTTCTGTTCACTCTGTACTTGTCAAGATAGCATGCAGGAACAAATTATGTACCCAGAAGGGAAATCCTGCAGATCTGCTAAATGTGCTAATTCGGTCACATTCTTCCTCCGTGATTATACATCAATGTGTAGAGGACGATAGGCAAATACTGCATCAATTCAAAAGGAGAGGGAAGAAAGCCTTCTCTCTCCTTTGATTTCCTATTGTGCCAAAGCAATCCTGTGTGCTGCAGTGATATGTTCTCTCCTTATTCTCTCTTCTGCTAATTAGTCTTCCTGCTACTTGCTTTCAAGACATGGACGACCACCGCTCCGAACGCTGCCGAGTTTATTGTTGTTGATAAGATGATACGAGATTTAAGGACAGGCCGTCGTTACCTTTTGCTGTCTTTTAAAATAAAAAAAAAAAGTGTTTTTCACACGCTGAATGTTGGAACTTGTAAGTTGACTTCATCTTTGCTTTTTCAGTTCTGCTACGAAACGCCAACTCTTGGGTTGTTCTGTACAAGACAATTAAATCATAGCTAGAAAATAACACATTTCAAACAATATCAAAATACCAGCTTGAAACGAAGGGCCTAAAGTGCGGTTGTTGAACAACCAGATTAGTATTTGTGAAACAGTTGTTTGTTGTTTCTATGTCTGTCTTATGTTATGCCAAACAGGCCACCATAGAATTTGGATCCAAGCATTGTAAGGGGCAGATTCAAATTTGGGAGGTGCTCCTTGATGTGCAGAGCTTCCTTGGCAAAAGTAACTGCACCCACCACATGGCTCAGACTGAGTTGTGTCAGTTTGTGTCTTTGAGGTGGGTAAAGATCCGCCCTGTGCGGATGTCTCCTGTCCCTGGCAAAAAGGGAAGGGAAGATGGAGGAAGTGATTGACTACACAGAGAAGTTTTGGCCCGGAGTCCTTTTTTGAACCCATTAATGCAGGGGCAGTACACTGCTTTCATCCAGAGTTGGAACTGCCATGGCCGCAGGAGTCAGCGGTGTGTGGGGATCTGTGCGTGTGCGTGTGTGTGAAGAGGGGGCATAGCGACACAGCGAATTTGCATCACATTTGTTGGGCGTGTTGCAATCGTTCAGCTAGGAGCGGTGAAGGACACGAGGAAGAAAATCTCAGTCGAGTCATGAATATGAGTTTGTGATGTCCTACCAATGTCAGGCTGTGGCTCTGAGCAGTGATATGCAAAACCGCTCTCCAACTTCATTCCACTTATTGCTGATATGATCTGTGGCATAGCCAGAGGAGACAGGGAATCGTTACTGTACAGACAGTGGTTATTAAATTGAGGGGAAATGTCCTGAGCCGGTTTTAATAATAAGCTGATAGCCATATGGTTTTGCCGCAAGTCCCGAACACCTCTACAGGACCTGAAACGTGCCCATCAAGAGTTAAAAATCGGACTGTCTACTCAGCCCTCTCGCGCAGATGGTTTAATCTTATTGTCTTCAAATGACTTTGAATATTCCGAACGTAACGCGGGCCTGCGAGCACAGCAGGTGGTTGGCCCTTTGATCTCTGCTTGTAGATGCTGGTGGAATTTAAATCACAGGGTGACATCCGGCTCATGAAATCATAACATGAACAGCAAGTTTCAACTTTGATCTTGTTGTCATTTTGTATTTGGTTCATTAGAGAGGATGATGTATTGGAAAACAGATAATGAGCAAACAACATTTTGCTGTGCCCGTATGGCTGTGTGAGACTGTGGGTGTACACGAACAATGTGTGTATAAGGGCTTATATAGCATACTTGACTCCGTATATACACTCATTTTCCAGCTGCAGGATCATTTCGGAGGATGTGTTGCATTGCATTATACAGACAGGTGTTTCTGTGGCTCAGTCTACCCCTCATATGGGGCTTTTCCACACACGTGCTGGCTTGGCTTGAAGTCTGTGCATCGGCCCATTGCGGCAGGGATTTGCATGTCCATTACAACGGGGCTACCCGGTTGAATGTGTCTCTTTAACTAATGATGAGCTTGTCTTGAGTTGAAAAGGTTTTAAAGTATCGGACTCATCTGTAACTGTGATTAGTGATCAAAGGTGCATCCGTAAATACTCTTCCCATTTGCATTATTAGCTAGAAAATAGCCGCTAACAAAGCACTGCAAATCCGATGATAAACACATTTAATTTCCTATATTATTCCCTATTTAAAAGCTCGTGTTAGGTTTTCATCAGCAGAAACTTAAAACAACTCCTTTGCAGCTGAAAGCGAAGATGATGAAACGGTAAAATAAAGCTGATATCTGAAAGTACAAACAGGGACGCAGGAGAGAAACTAAACTTCAAACCACAGAGTGTCAGTTAGACGCTACAAAAGTACTGAGAGCTGAACACACAGAGACTTTTAAAAAAAACACCCTTCTTTGGTCTCCCGTGCACGCATAAGTTGAGTCTCACAACACATGCTCGTTAAAGGGGGAGAAGGGAGCCGATAAGGCCACAGTTGTGAGATGTCAGCGTGTCCCTCTCGGGGCTGCCAATGGAACAACCTCAATTGATAAACGGGATGGACAAAATAATCACCTACCACCAGCTCCAAATTGACCATAATCAACACCTGAATGAGAGTACGACAGAACTTTTGTAATAGATTACAAAGCCAGGTGTATTAAACTGGCAGCTGAATGTATAAGTATTGAGTGCCCACGTTACTTATAAAGTCATTCTGCATGCTATGATCTATGAAAAAGCCTTTGAGTTCTAATCAAGATCTATTTTTTTATTTCCCTTTTATCCATAAAAGGCCAACATGTTCTCTCTCCCACTTAGTCAAATACAGTATGGCAGCTTGGTCAGTGGCCTTAAGCTTCAAACTAAGATGCTCTACCTGCCCTTATAGAGCTAGTTTTGCATGTGAAGAGCTCTGCGGTCATATTTGCAATAATACGTAATGTGCAATGTCCGGTTAGACTTTCAAAATAAAGCTTGCGAACAACCAGTTCACGGTTTGGTTAGGTTTAGTCACAAAAACTAGCTTAGCTTTAAGAAAAGATCATTCTTTGGGTTGAAAATTACTGCGCTCAGTCGATGTAAGTTACGTAAGTTATGTAACGTAACTTGCATCATGTATGTATGTTAACTTTCTCACATAACATAACCTAAAAACAAATCGCCTCTGATTCTTGGTCACAAATGGAACGCAAATCCCTTGGAAGGAAAGTCCTTTGTATCACCGATCCGACTTCCCCAACCCAGTATATGTTTGTCAGTGGCAAAGACAAACCCGGTTAAAAAAGTATGAGACTGCCCTAATTGCCCAAAGTGTATACACTGTATTGTAGCCTCAGTATTTCCCACCTTACAACAAAACAGTTTTTGCATGTTCACTGCTTCTTGCTAAAAAAAGCCTTAATTGAATGTGCTGCCTTTGATAGACGACAGAAATTACCTTTCATGCACACTTCACCTGTCAGTCACGGTGCAAAGTAATGATGATGCAAGTGTGTGAAACCCTAATTTATTACTTAATGTAGAGCAATCACTCCCAACCTTTTTCACATGTGAACACTTAAAAATCACAGCCCTGAAATTGGTAAGACTCAGATTGGGAACAGCTTCTAGGTGTGTCATTTAAGCATAGTTTAGTCCGCTGTTAAGGTCTCATTTTAGGGCACTTAGCTTTTATTTCAGAGTCAGGTGTATTAACTCCGTAATCCTGGTAAAACTGTTGTATGCTTTTACCTTAAGCAGATGAAAACTCATGTCCCTGGCGGTCCTCCTCCTCCTTTTCAGTTACTCCGGTCTGTCATCCTAATTGAACTGATGCTAAATGTCACCTTCTTCTTTTGTTCCTTTCAGATCTCACCAACGGTTTTTCAGTTTTTACATAAATCTTTTTGTGCTCCAGTTGCATTGATTTTTCTTGACATTTCAGTGCCTTTAAGACAATGTATATAAATTATTTCTTCAGCTAGAATTTCTAAGTCGTTTGGGGAGAAATCCATAAGAAATCAAAGACGAAAAGTAGTAATTAGATCTCATATGATAGCAGTTTATGATAGCAGTTTACATAAAAGGTCAAATAAACCAAACGTGATTAACAAACTCAGAGCCCATTTATGTTTTAGCAATGAGGAAACGCCACTCTCCATCAGAGCTTGCCTTCTTGATAAACTGAGCAGCAACTGTGCAAAATCTCTCATGTTAGTACCTTGTTTAGTGTGCATTACCTGTAGCAGTGCACTGGATGTAAGTAATTTCAGGTTGACTGGCAATTCGCTCGGTGGGCCATCTTGCCTGTAGCCTTAGACAGAGGGGCTGCAGTGGGGAGAGAGCGCCAGCACCAGTCAATTACCAGTTAATAAACAGTGGAAGTTTTCTATTAGTGCTTGTTAGTGCGTGTAAAAGATTGTTGGTATGTGGAATTGGGGGAAGGCACTGTGACTATGGAATTAGAAAAAAATACAGCCATATTTTCCCTCCCTGGGTCTAATATACATCACCCGTTTCTCTGTGCGCGTTCCGTTTATGGAGATAATATTTGTGATTTGATTTTCAGCAGGCCATACAGTGCAATATATAGCATTTGCAAACTCATTTTTTCTTTTGAACAGCCCAGAAATGTGTGTGCTCAGGAGTTTCACCTAATGCAGTTCTTCATAAGTGGCTACAGAGCAGTTCTTCCAATAAAGAGAATCCATTACATAAGCATGGTGGAGGCCAAACAATGCAACGCTGGCTGCACTGTGTCTTGTCATTGATAACATTATAGCCCTCTGGTGGATGTGATGCATGGACCCTCTTTGGAGAGCGGTTGTCACAAATCGGATGCGCGGTAAATCCCCCATATATATATATCTGAGAGCAGATTTCACAGTGCTTACAGAGGAATATTGCTGTAAGGGAAAAACAGTGCACCTGAGTAGCCTTGAGAAGTAAAACAACATTAATTGGATTTGGGGAAGTCATCTTTACCAAGGGGACAGCGCACTGACAGCCTGACAGCAAAGAGCATGAATCATTAAAACCCAACTCTGTCATAGTACGCTGCTACCAATAACCGCTGCACCGCCGCATTTGTTGACATACAGAGCCAGGAGCTGTGTGTAACTAGGCAAAAAATTTTCACAGTCACAATAAATGGTCCCATCCATTCTATCCTGCAGGAATGGCTGTAATTACACACATTTTACATTTGTCATACAGAAAAGCAATGGATGCTCCTCTACTAACTATTGCCACCTGGAGCCAGCATATGGGCTGGCGCCCTCTTGGGGTAATGGGTGGGGCGGACTCTCTGTCGACCATTGGGTCATTGGTAACCAGCAGCTGGGAGGCCGCCCTCTCATCACATCAACAAATCTCGCTTTAATTAGCTCACCTGCCCGTTTCCTCCCTTTTCCTCCCCACGCTCCCCGAAGTCCTCCCATCAAACCCCCCCTCAGCCGACTCACCTTCCTCTCTCATCCTGCCTCCACCACCTGGGAATAGCTTCAGCCTCTCAACTTCATACCTACACCTCTGCAAACACACACACACACACACACACACACACACACACACACACACACACACACACACACACACACACACAGACCGTGCTATAAACGAGACTGACAATTGACTTCGAGAAAGCTCGGATCTCATTGATTTTTAAATGGTGCCTCACTGATACCTTATTAGCATTGGGATCACCACTGATATGGTCATTGCTGCAGACCCACATGTCTTTTGTGCCTGTCGATATAATTTGCACATTCACAGGTGGAGATGATCTCACAAGCTTTGTTGTTATGCTCACCCGGGTTCTTTCCATTGGCTGTTTAAAGAAGTTCAATAAGTGGACCAGTGGTTTACTGTATTGATCATAGTCACTGTCTGCACTTTAATGGGAACACAGTCTATCCTCACCTCGGTATCCTTGTGTGCTTCAAGGCCCGTGAGCCTTTTCTCATATAAGATGTTTTATTACAAATTGAAAATATGCCTCATTCTAATTATTGCATGATTGTGTGGATTTAAATGATTATCCTATACAGAAAGTGCTTGTTAATGTTTTAGGCATAATAGGATGTCGTTAGCAAACAGCTAATTACTTAAAGAAATATTCCAAAATGAGATTTCCTCTTTATAACAGCAGTCATTTTACAAAAGTAGACCTCAAATTTTTCAAATGGCTGATGTCTCATTAAGGAACACGCCTCTCCATTTACACATCAGCTCTTTCTCCGAATGATCCCAGTGCACATTCCTGCCTTTGAATACCTTATGAAGCTGTGATGCGACTGCTCTGATAGAGTGGATAGATCCCACTCGTATTGCCAGACCGACTCTGGAGAGTGCTAACATACAAAGCAATCTAGGCCTTGAAGATTGGCCCACGATGCTCGCCGGTCTCAGGTGGCTGATAAAATCCAACCACCATCGAACAACCAGCAAGGACCGTTATAGTGCTCCAGTCCCTCCGGCCCAACCGCCACTCTCTCTCTCTTAACCACAAGGCTTCCATATGGACACCTATTATGGCTGCCACTTAATTACCTATCAAAAAACATTTCACTGCACTTGACGGAGGGCTAGAAGGAGTGGAGAGGGAGGGAGGAAAAAACACAGGCATAAAAAAGAGTGAAAGACGGGAAAGAGAAATGGGAAAGTCGGACTGAGAGATTGATTGAGAGAGGACTAGCCATGCATCTGCGTAGTGAATTTGAATGGATGGGGACAGACACGGGGGGGGAGTGGGGGAATAGCCTTGCGGTGCAGATGGGGTGAGCAGTGATCTGGCCGGCATCCTGTTTTTTGTCTCGTGTTTACAAACCCACACAACAAGAGAGAAAAGGGGGAGGGTCCTGGCCAGGGGAGGCGATAAATTACCTGTGATTGATGCTTGCCGCCGTGGAGGACGACAGTTAAAGACGTGCAGTGCTCATCGCTGACCCTCTCTTCACTCCCCCCCTCCCCTACTCTCACCCGCTCCCAGCCTCTCCACCACCACCCCAACAACTCACAATTAGCTGTTCTGTCCGTCACATGGCCCACCCTTAGCGGTCATACACCAAAATGATAATCATTTTCTACCAGACGGAGCGCTGGTTAGAAGAGCAGCTCTCACCACAGGGGGTTTGATGCATTGGCCACAGGCTCTATGCTGTAAATGTCACCCTCCATCATTCCCTGTCAGGCAAACAAATCTGCTCTTTTTTTATTGATAATAAAAAGTCTGACTTAGTCTGCCTCGGTTCAGGACTTCAGTCTTCTGGACCCATATGAGCGGACAGCACGTCAACTTAAATAAGTAGAAGTGAAGGTAGCTCCAGAACTAGGCACATGAACAGATCTAATTACATGACATTAGGAACTGTGTACGGCCAACTGAAACTAGGCCAAAACCCTAATGCTTGCCTCCAATAATAACTGAAACATCAGACATTATTTTTAGGGTTTGTCTTTTGATCTTGGCACTGGTCATAGAAAATAGTTCATAATATAACACTTGCAGGTTATATACTAATATGAGCGCTGTCTGTCGTTTGTGTATATCGTCGTTCTTTAACATTCAACATATAAATTGTCCTCAGTTGTTTTGGACTCTGAGAATAGAACATACATACATACATACAAACAACCCAGATCCCAAAATCCTTGGGACGTTGTGGTTCTTGTCGCTTTGCATGTTGCAGAAATCAAGTTAAGAATGAGTATATAGTTACAAAGAACAATCAAGTTTATCAGTTCATACATTAAACATACATTGTACTGTATTCGGTTGAATAAGTCATTGCACTCTGTGTTTATTTACATTATACACAGATTCATAATTATTTTGGAATCGGGGTTGGAACATTACAATCACAGAAGACAGTATTCAAGGCCCGTCAATGTACATCTGATCTGGGACTGGCACTTGTTCCATGTAGTATTACGACACTGCAGAGCACTCATAATCACAGACGTAGGAGACAAAAGAATGTGTTCACTCGCCCCAAAAGACCAAAGGCAGCGTGGAAATAACTTCTTTGTTTTGTATTTTTGCAGACAAATTCAGTCTTTCCAGGATAACAGATGGTCTGTCATTACACCCAAGAATTTGCATGAAAATACCTGCTTGTTTTATTTCATTATGGATAACAATAGGAACGTTATGAGGGACAGATTGTGAAACAAATAAAACTTCTCCCATTTTCTTTGTGGTAATCTGAAGAGCATTATTATTGTTACTCGACCACCTTGGTGCAGCCCAGGGCTTCCTGACTTACTTAAACACACAATATGTCATTTCTGCTGCAAGGTGTCTTCCAATCAAAACAATAAACACAAAAGAAGGTGTGAAGTAGCGTGGGATCATGGGAGTTGTTGTCTTTATTGTCGCTGGTGATGATGATTAACTGATGAGGTAACGTGTGAAAGTTTTATTCACATTACACTTCGTCACGTTCACCAACTTCCTCAGTCTCTGAATTATCGTCTGATGTTTCCCCAGAAGTTGCCAGGCGACCGAATGAAACACACGGTTAGATGAATAAAAATGACAGTTGAAACGTTGTTGGATGAAATTCGGAATAAAGTAAGTGCACTTCTTGACGAAAGATAGAACAAAAGGTCCTCATTTTAATGTGGAAATGTTACATAAAAGTATAACAGAGATATTAGAGGGAGAAAAGAGAAAAGAATACTAATGAATCAAACGGGGATTCAGTTCCCGCTGGACCATTTTTGACACCAAAATGTCTGCTATACTGTTTTAAAGCCAAGGAATAATCTTAAAGGGGGCTCTTGCATAGGTGTTGGGTTTGTCTAAATCTTATAGATCTTTTGTTTTGTTGTACTAACACAATACTGAGGTAAGGCCTACTGGTCTGAAACCCTTATGTTTTTTTGGACGTGGGATTTTCAGGTAATGGTTGTTAAAAGATGTGCAGAGTTTTCCATGACAGAGGGACAGTTTGTGTGAGCTGAAGCCTGAAAGGTTGTTTGCCATACTGCAGTTAGAAAAGTGCTGCATTCACCAGCCCAGCAGCTTTCTCGATATTTGTTGTGCTCCTAACATCTTCACAGTTCTGTGTGGGGCTGCAGGTGTAACAGTTTTAAGTTTCCTTTGTGCTTAACAGAAGTATCTAGTCATTCAGATCTCGTGAAGAAAATGTTTAGATCATTGGCAAAATGAAAATTCATAATGTTCAATGTTCACAATAGGATGAGGAGATTAAATTCCTGTCAGAGTTTTCACATTTTTGAGGTTATTGGCTTTAAAGTCGACCTGCTTGCTATTGATTTTTGATTTGGTCAGCGCCAAACAAACATGTTTGCTTATATCTGAAGAACAAGATTTGTACAATGCTGTTTTGTCACACATTTAACCTTTATCAAAACAATGCAGCTTCTGTGATTTGGATATCACACTCACCCATATTACCATTTGATAGTAATAATTGTGCAGCCCTACTTTAAAGGCATCTTCCAGAAGCTGTCTGTGTGCCAGTTTTGATTCCATCATTCTGATTTTCATCTCTATTTCTGTCTATTTAAGTGATCCAGAATCTTTGTTTCTTAAAGCCACTTTCTTTGCATTTATAACTTTGTTATGTCCCTTGTCACACATGATTTATTATTTGAATATATTCTAATCTCCTTTGTGGGTTACAGTCAGCGTTACACAAAAAGTTAATGTAAGCTTTTGTGACAGTAGTCATTTTATCCAGTGAACCCTCCTGGACGATTTCCCAATTTGGCATTTTTTATCCCACTGACATTCGTCTTTGTCATTATCACTTTATTTTCTGGTTTACTTCTCTTGAGTGTTGTCTCATATACTAGGATCATGTGCACTTACTTAAATTAGTTAATACAGTATGCTGCTCCACTGCAAATACAGTATTTTATTTGCCAAGTTCTTTGTGACAAATAAATATACAGCTGCTGTATGTATTGTATATTTATTCTTTTGCACAGCAGCGTGCAGCGTGTTGGCTGCTGTCCCCCTCCTCCTCTCCTACACATCTCTCTTCATCACTACAGCTATCCCTTCCTGACCCGCTGCTTCAGTTGCCACAACAGCAGCACTGGTTGGAAATATTTGAAACAAAAAAAATTGAATAGGTAATCACACTGGTTGGACTGTTCAGCTTTCACACGTGTGTTTTCTAGCTATTCTGTTCTGCTAATACTTCTGGTGCAGACAGTCCTTGAGCCCTTTTGAGTCTTAAAAAATATTTGATAATTCAGCGAGTTATTAACATTAACATTGCTCAGCTGTGTTCTTAATAATCTAAAAATCAAAATTTTTGGTGGTCAGTGTTGAAATTGTGGCAGGCAGCCACAAGTAAATCAATGTAGGGGAAACACTGAGCATCTTTAACATTTGCAAACACTCGTCCAGGATATTGTTTTTGTTGTGGCTCTGAACATACTGTACGAGCCCAGGTAACGAAGTCCAGAGGGACACTGGTTCAAGGCCACTTGTGAAGCTTTGCCGTCGGGGTGCGTGTTTACAACACACAGCAAAATCAATCCAAATTCTCCTGGAAAATCCCACATTTGATCACAGATCTTAAATTTTACAGCATCATAGATCAATGGACGCAAGTACGGCCTTCCCTAGTTTTCCCCAAGTCTGCATCACTGTCTGCTTACACAAGGTTGAATCCAGGGACTTCAAAAAAAGAGCCGGGCATTGTAGATTGTAGCCAGCTCTCTGTGAAGCATGACAAAGATGCCGTACCAAATCTGCGATAGTACCTTGTGTGTGTCTGTATAATACCCACTTTGTTGCTAAATGAGCCTACGTTTGTAAGAACAATAGATGGAAGGGATGGCTGATTGAATCTTTGCCGTAGGCGTTTCCGAGTGCTCCCCTCCATCCTAGTTTCTTTCTCCTGTTAGTTCTGATCAGCTCCTGGGGGATGTTATTCAACATCTAACGGTAGAAGTGGCTTAATATCATCTCATGAGTCAGCTTGGGTTGCAGCTTCAGCAAAGTCACTCGCCGTGACTCCTCGCAATGCCTGTGCATGTTGCCACTCAGCTGTGCTGTTGGAAGTTGCTCTGACAGACACGGTCCGCAGAGGCCAATGATTTACAGAATCAGGAGCAGTAGTTCTCAGGACACTCATTCTCTTCTTACAGATGCGTCGAGTTAGACACGACCGAAAGACACGCAAACAAAAAGATGTAACGTGTGAGCAGCTGATGCTTCAAATCAGTGTTTTCCTACGCTTACATTTACAGTGTGTGATAATGCAGTCCTTGCAGATGGAAGAGGCGAGGCACTCTATTGTTTGCAAGAATTTTGATTTAACTTGTATCCTTGTGAAAAGGGACCAGCCAGGGCAAGAAGATATTTTTGAGACTACATCAAAAGAAAAAAGAAAAAAGATAAGGTTGCAGTATTGAGCCATGATGCATCTAAAATCAATATTCATTTTGTCTCTTGTAGCTTGAAGCTGCCCTCCACAATCCTGTTCACTGCGCATTGTTGGGCTTCTCTGCTGCGAGCACCTCCTTACCTCAAGGCTACCTCTGGGTAAGTGATCTGTTGCTTATACACACGCCTGCATGCATTCATATACTGTACACACACCCACACACTCAATTGAATGCTAAATAACTAGAAATAATAATAAATGACAAGGCAAAATAATGCATATTTTACAGTTGCTGATAGCTTCGCTTTTAACACAATAACCATAGCCATTTAAATGTCCCTGCTACCATATTCTCTCATTCATTCATTCAAAGAAAAGAAGAAGAAAAAAATGTATCTCAAGGCTAAAAATGGGACATGCACCATTTCTCTCTGCAAAATGTCGCCAGGAAACTGTGAATTAATACAGTGTAAAGGCTAGTGGTAGGTAACTGCTGCAGAGTGTTTTATGATGAGTGGGGCAAATTGTGCCGCCAGACCAGCACATCACAATCCCCGGACTTGTGGGAGTTTAGCTGGATCTGGAAAGGGGAGGGTGGGATTCAGAGAAAAAAAAATGATGCAAAGAATCTGCTATTAATCTTTAAGTTTCAATTTTTGTTCCCCCGTCCTTTTTGGAGATGGTGGGCCATTTATCAGGTAATCCTCTTTAAACCCAAAAGGTGCCTAAATCAAGTGTAGGCGCTTCAAGACACAGAGTGCGGCTCAGTGTCTGAGACTTAATTGCTTGTGCGATGCTATTCTAAAGAGGACTGGATGCTCGGATGGGGAAAAGGAGATATTGTGGAGCTGGCATTCAGGGCACTGAGATATCAGTGGTTGACCCTCAATTTCTCTGTGAGCACATACTATTACAGATGACTGTAATGTCCCTGACCTTGGCCTCCCACACCTTTTGGAGGAATAAAGGTAGCTTTTCCACATGCTGCGTGGTTAACTGGTACAGAATAAGTGTAGTGTAGCTAGTGAACACAAGACTGAAGTGCTGCATTAAAAGGTTTAAGTCCCTTATGCCCACATGCATTCATGCACAATAGGGCCATTAACAGCTGCTACGGAGGTTATATATGGTGGTGAAGTTCATTCATTTTTAAAGCATAGCAGCAAGGCATGCACCGAAGACCTCAGACCGAGTCAAGTCTCACGTCATTCAACAGGAATTCAAGTCACATCTCAGGTCAAGTCTCAGAGTCCAGGAGAGCAAATCATACGGCTCAATATAAATGGTCAAGATCAAGTCTTTCTGGTCTCTGAATGCTGATGATAACAGTAACATGGCTTCTAAACATGTTCATGTCCTTTAAATTAAAGGATAAGTGCACCCAAAAATGAAAATGATTTGTAGTTCACAAAATGCTTCTGGAGCTTCACTGTAAACAGTTTTGCAGCATTCTCCTAAACAACTGAAGTAGATGGGGACTCGCTTAAAACGTAAAAAAAAACACCAAAAAACAAAAGAAATGGCCTTAATACAACTCGTCTGGTGTAATCCAAAGCCAAGAGATGCCACATAGATTTGAAAAGACATTGTTTACACCCTTTTTAAGTTGATCTGTCCACTGTAGCTGCTAAGCTAAAAGGGTTAGCGCATACCCCATCTGAAGTGGGTGCACACGCTCGACCATGCATCTAGGGTGTAAACAATGTCTTATCCTTCAATATGCCTTGTTATGTACGTGACCATCTGAGGCTTTCTCATTTATTTAGTTTTGTTCCAGGATTATACCAGGTGAAAACTTACTAGAAAGTTTTCCATATCAAAGTCAGATCTTCAGGGAGTCGAGTCTTACGTACGTCAAGCTGAAGTTAAATTTCAAGTCACATTTTTGTGACATGCCTGACTTCAGTCCAAGTGATGTTTTCTTGGCAGTAATTTTCAAGAAATAGGTTTGCCTCAAAAGAAAAAAGAGTTTGGATCTGAATCTTTGGGAAAGAAAATGTCAGACGTTTCACTGTGATGGAGCATTGCTCAGTAAACAATGAAAATTCACCTCTTGATTGAATTATAATTGCATTTTTGGCTTTGGAGGCAGTCACAGTGGATATTTGGAATAAACTGGGGTACACTTATTGCATTTCAATAACTTGGAGATTTCTGCCTGTAGAAACCGAAGGGCTGTAGCGCCTTTATGGTGAATTCCATATATGAGGAAGTCTTCAAAGATATCCAGCAAAGAGGTCTTTCACTTAAAGGTCGAGTGTCTCGGACTTATTGCGGCGATGTTGAAGATTGCAACCAATTAAACACCCATTTCCTCTCCGACGGTGGCTGCTAAAAACGAGAAAGTCCCTCTCTAGAGCTAGTGTTTGATTTGTCCATTCTGGGCTGCTGTATTTAACAGCAGTTCAACATGGCATACTGCGTGGAAGAGCATCCTTCCCTCTGCAGATAAAAAAGGCTAATCCAAAGGTAACAAAAACACAATTCTTGGTTTCAGGCGATAATAAACTAATGATGTGATTATGATTATAAAAATGTCAGCAACCTTTTTCATTGTGAATGGAATTAAATTCTACAGAGTGAATTTTCTTCGCAGTGCCAGCCAAATCAGAAATTCTGGACCGACCTCACTAACAGAAAAAGGGGCACCTTGAGTTACTGAGCACATCTGACCTTCCTCCAGCACAGTCAGTGTTACATACTGTACAATGCAACATGTCAACAAAGCAAAAACAAACTGGTATCCACTGAAAAAATAATAGTGAAGGCCTGCGGATCCAGCAAGAATAATTAGTGGCTGAGCGTTCCCGCCCCCAGTTGGTTCTACCTCCCTGGCAGGCTTGTCAAATAAGGGATGACACTAATCATGTTAACGTGAGATGGGCTATGGGGATTTCTGTGTGCTTTGATCAGAGTAATGACATTGTGTCTAATCAGCCTGATACCCCAGTGTTTCCCTGTTTGCCTTCACCTTCTTTGTTCCACTTTCTCCAGCATCCTGCTACTACTAACGCTGCCATTACGCGTCTCCACTTATGTGCATATTCAGGAGGTTAGAAATTCATAGCAAATGTCAGGGATGGGAAATTTAAAATGCAGCCGTTTTGGAGTACATCAACAATCTGGTGACCCATGGTTTTGGCTGCTTAATGTGGCGAATGCAATTGAGCAGAGTGTGCTATCATGACCATTCTCCCACGCTTCCTCACTGCATCCAGAGCAATCTAATTATTGCTGGCAGAGCATTTACTGTTTGGGAAGTTTTTGTTTCTCCCGAGCTGAGCAGAGGAATCTGTCCAGGGCACGACTCCAGATATCTATTTCTCTAAATAAGTAGTGATGACTTTGTCAGGACACAGTATTTGCACTGGATATCGGGCGGGGAGAGAGAGGGAGAGAGAGAGAGAGAGAGAGAGAGGGGGACTGGGTGTAATTGAAAAGAGGAAGGGAATGTATTCATTGATGTGGATCGTGGTGATGGTGGTGTGTGTAGTTGTTTGTTAGGTACGGATGGACATGTGAATCTATAAATTATAAAGGAGTCTGGGCGAGGGGGGGCCTTGCCTCTGGTTCTGGTTACACAGATTCACTTGAAGCCGTCTTTTTTCGTGCTCCTCGCTGCAAGATAAGTCCCTGTCTTTTTTTTTTCCACCCTGTGCAACAGACCATTATTTGTTCTGGCTCATTCTCAAGAGCCCACAGGATCGCTCCTGTCCAGATTCTGCACGCTGATACAAATCAAACAAATGATTGCATGCAAATAAGGGTGAGTGTGGAGGAGAAGAGCTAAAGACTATATTTAGCTCGTGTCACATTCGCACGATGTGATTCATACAGAGAATAAATCTTCGGTGTCTAGCAGCGAGCAGCCGTGCTTCTTTTTTCGAGGAGGACGTTGTGTTTTGTCTGGACATCCACCGGGGCCTCACACAGGAGTAATGAATGAAATTGTGTTGAAAACCTACAGCGACACTTTAATTGTTTGGGAATGGAGGCAATGCCACCCTAATTGGAATTGTATCTGAAATAGGTTGGAGGGCTCCTGCTGTCTTCGTTTACTCGGCATTGGCTTTGACAGGCTTACATAAAGGCCAATGTGAATATGCTACAGAGGAAATGAAGACACTCAGACTTTGGGGTGTGTGTCGCTTCGGGGAGCTTGTTATGAGTAGTGGACCTTTGTTGATATCATCTAAGGCTGGTTTCTTGTTTGTTTACTGCGTGTTTTTTGGTTTTTTTTATAATGATTTGTGTTCTCTCTCTCTTCGAAAAGGTACAGACCACGAACACTGAATTGTAGAAACTTCCAATCAATTCAAATTGAGCCACCGAAAGCTCCCGGATTTCAAAGGCTCTCTTTGAATGCTTGTGTTCGAGTCTTTATTTGTACTGAGAGCTGCAGCTTAAAGTTCTTAGTGTGACCTTGGACATGTTAACATCAGATGTCAGCGTAATGAATAGAAAATTATTATATTTTCATTTTATCGTGAACTGACTCCCTCAATAGATCAGTCACTTGATCTCGTAAACTCATAATAAAAACCCCCTCATTGTTAAGCAACACGGAGTCTTTCAGAAACTTACGAGAGCCTCTCTGTTCTTTCAATGATGAAAAGATCGCAGGGGTTTAAGGATTGTTTGATGTTCTCGAGATGACATTGTGAATCCATTACATAATGTGTTTAAAATTCCAAGTGATATTCAAAAAAAAAAAGAGAGCAGTTGCTACAAACGACAAGGTCTGAAAGGATAATTGATTTGAACTTTTTTGAAATCTAAATTGCTGACAGGTAGAGAATGTTTAACCAAAGGCACATTATCCACTGGCCTCCACAATTTGATTAAGACACTGAACACACTGCAGGCACGATTTAAGCTAGACCGGCGTGGTTCTGCTCTCTGCTCTTCCTATCTCTTTTTTTCTTCTGTTTCAGCAGAATAGTTTATTACCCATGGCATTATGATTCAGTCCATTGGTACAGCTTAACATGGGGTCTTGACCTTTTCTCAACCGTGTTTTTTTCTCCCTACAGGTGGCTGGCGGAGGAGACGGCTCTCAGGGGCAGATAGAAATATTTTCCCTCAACAGACCCATGCCAAGAGCTGTAAAGAGCCTGCAGGTCGGCGCCGCCGTCCGATGTCTGGAGTATGTGCCAGAACCCTCTCCGAGTGAAGAAGTGGAAGCCGGAGTTCACAAGGCCCCCTCAGGGATCGGCGCCAACATTTGTGTTGGATCAGACGACGGGCGGTGAGAGACTGATATCACAGAAAACAGAGATGAACTACAAACAAGCCTTTGTGTTGAAATAGAATGATGTAAAATTATGAAATGAGATTTAACACACAAGTGTAAAGGTAAAAAGAGCAGAATGCTTCTCTTCTGTAGTGATATAATATCCTGTATTATCCTCTGTTACGGTCCCTTGAGATCACTTGCAGTATAGATTTGCTTGTCAATATTTCATCAAAGCAGGAAATCAGAGTTGATACCCTAACGCAGCATCAATACTGCTACTGCTGCAAAGATCACTGTTTCATTTTCAAATCCAATAAACCTTCTGATCCCCACTGTGTGTAACAGAGGATAGGTTTAATCTCGGTCTGCTGCCATAGTTCAGTGAATACGTTCTTCTGTTTGATTGTTTTTTTTTTCAAACTGAGAATATTCTTGGTTTTAAGATTCAGCTTTATGTTGCCGCTTTTCTGTAATTTTCATTTGTGGCAGTGTTTAGTCATTGCTATAAGAACCAGAATCATACGTCAGCAGTTTTTTTTTTTTATGCTGACTCATTCCCTTGTGGTGTTAGTGTCTGTCCAGGGAAACCGAAAGAAAGAAAAACGTAGAGTAAAATAAAAAAAAACAATTTCAGCATTTCAGCACACTCGAAGGACTGTCAGCCTCTTCTCAAACGGAGAGAAACAAACAGCGATGTGCATTTGTCATTCTGAAGAAGACAATAAGATGCAGCAAAGTTCAGATGGCATTTCAAACATGAGAAAGATAGAGTGGTTGCACATACACAATGCTTTGCTCCAAAGTGCACTGTTAAATCAAACTGCATGAAAACGAGGCACTCTGTCATTTCAAATGACACTCATTTATCATGCCGGCTTGTGCTGCTTTTGTTCTTCCAGCGTACTGGTCTACGGCAGTGTGGACACCGCAGCACAATGCCTATTGACCCTCCAGAACCCAGAGGGCTGCCCTGTGCTGTGCCTGAAGCACTCCTCTCGCTTCCTGTTTGCAGGCCTGCGGAACGGAACCATGATGGTTTATGGAAGAAGTAGCAGGGGTAAGGTCCCTCCAAGGTTGCTTTGTTTCCAGACGGATGGCTGTAGTTTCTGTTGCAGTTCTCAATGTGAGGTCTGTCGGGGAAGTGAAATGTACAAATGTCCCCGGTGCTTTTTTAAATCTCATGTCAGAAGAATATATGATGAAAGATGAAGTCACAGCTAATTCAAAATGCAAAACATATTTGTGATGACATCGACGACATTCTCTAAATACTATTTTCATAAACATGTAGCTACAGTAAATGAGGCATGTCATTGCTATTGTGTGCGAATTCCAGCCTTTACTGCGTTTCTACCAATTCAATACAAACACAATTAGACAAACAGGGTGCATTCATGTCACAGTAACATACATTTCTAATTCTGACATGAGGCTATCCAGTGTCTCATTCCCTTTTACTTTTGTAGATAGAAACCTGCATGCCAGCTACTCTCCTAATGAGATGTTATGTTAAATGGACTGAGACATCTTTTATCGTTAATTTCTAATGGCTGATGTTAATCAACAAAATATTTTTTCCTACAGTGAAATAATTAGTACAAATGAGTTTTACTGTTTTCATGCATTATAAATTTCTAAAACAGCTCTGTGGTAAACATCTTTTGTGTTCAATATCAGTGTTAAGTGTCATGTGTGACACATTTTTCAGGAAACCCATTTTCAGACCGAGAGTATTTGTAAAATTCAATTAATTTCAGACTGCCTTTCAAACTGCTGCCTTCGAATCACTTTCCCTTAATGCTATACCTTTCCATTCCTACTGATTTTCACACCCGCTGTAAGTATGAAAATAACACTTCGCCATGTGGTAGATGGCATGCCATGTTTAGTCAGGCAACGCACAAGGCCAGGGGGGGCTTAACATCATCACAGCAGTCGTATGCAGGCTTCACAGCCAGCGGGAGCACAATAGCTCTATCACCAGGCTTCTTCTTACCTGGCCACAGTATGTCAACGTGCTTGCCTTCCTCCTGTGCTCCTCTCTCCTCCCAAGCAGAAAGGATGATTAATTACACCAAGCTGCTGCATGCCGATTAAATATTACTATTCATGCTTTGTATATAAAAAAAAGGACAGGAGAAAAGCTCTGGAGGGTGCCGGGGAATGTTTGTGGATTCGGCACATCTGTTAAAGATTTATGCCCTTGACTAGTGTGCTACTGTCTAAAAACAAGTCTGCAGCAGCCAGGAAATGCCAAGGCTTCAGTCGAGACTTGTATCAAAAAGGGTTTAAATGCTCCAAACACATTGTTGCTCAGTGAGTAATGTGCTCCAGCTATCCTCACCGAGATATGCACATCATGTCAACTTGCAATGAAAATATTCTGCAAAACGAGGCAGAGAAGTTTGGTTTAGTGTGACAAGTCGGGGCCCCTCTGTGTTAAAGAGGGAGAAGCTTTGGTGTGGCCTTGCTTAGCGTGAGGGGCCGGAGGGACATTTACAAGAGTGAATTTTGAAAAGGTGGAAAAATGACCTTTATAACATGCCAAGCAATTAACCTGTGGAAGGCAGAAGGCATTGTAAAGCTATTCTGCTATGAAAGCCAGAAATAAACAACTCAAAATGTTAATTAAATGGCTGGGTGCACTCCCTTCCCTAATTTTGCTTCATTAACGCATAGCAAAGGAAATGCTTATGCAATTCACTTTATAATGTGCTTCTGTGGTAGCTGCAACGTGTGCCCCGTGATTAAAGCTCAGAGAATAAAGGTCTGCTTCATTTTCACACTGATGAAGCAAAATGGGAGTGCAAGACAGAGAGAGAGAGAACTGATGATAAAGTAGTTGGAAAGTGGATTAAAGCGTACACCGCTTATTAGCATGTGGGAGGCAGGGATGAAAACATCGCGCTGCACAGTGTGTGACGATTCAAATGGAAGTTCACAGTCGTTATTTAGTCAACCTGTGGTATATATTCTCTCACATGGCGTTTTTTTTTTATTAGAGTGAAAGAAAATGAGCCTTCACTGTGAGCCTTCTTCACTGATGCTTAGTAATTGCTCAGCAGTGTTAGATGGCTTTAGGAGTACTTTTAAAGTAAACACCAAGCTAACTTGCTGTGGTACAAGTGGGAAGAATTGAATTTAATTGCTTCGCTCAATGTGTTCAAATCGAAGCAGGGCATGTGTTCAGAGATTATTAATATAACTGTAGGCTTGCTGTGATAATAGCCATTGATTTGAAGGGTTTTTCTTACGTCCTTTTGATTTCTTGGTTGTAGTTTTTTTTTAGCAGTGCATCGTGTTTTTGTTCACAGTTATTTTTTTCCCTTTTTTTTCTCCCAGATGACCTCTGGGACCCTGACTCCTGCAGATGTGTAAGCCTGGGCTCAGAACCAGTGCGAACACTGTTGGTGTTAGATGACTCAGTGTGGGCGAGCTGTGGGAACTCGGTCACAGTCATGGACATCTCCAGTCTCACCACTCAGGTAAATAACTAAGTCATTGCTGGGCACATAATGTTGCACTTTACCTTTTACTAAAAAAAGAAACGGATATCGACTTTTCATGAAATCATCAAACGGCTACCATGTGGGAAAGTTCTGAACATTGTGCATTGTTTATTCCGATATTCCTTCCAAACACTTTGTACTTTCATCTACAACTTAAATACGCTGCTATTTTTGCTTATTGTGATGTTTTTTCTTGGAGAAATCTTCAAATGCTCAGTATGCTCACAACTACACAATACACTTTTTTATCAAAACTACAAAATATATTCAAATTGCTCAGAACTACTATTTCCCTCAATCTCTCTCTGACAGCTGTCAACCTGCCTTTCTGCTCCCTTCCTCCCACTCACTGGGGTGCGTTTACACCTCGTATTGCAACGTACATCCAGTGACATCATGACGTCATCATGCACATACAATCTAATTAAGCGGAAGATGAAAAAAGAATGAATGTTCTAGCTATTGATTTTTTATTTTAGATCAGGTCGAACAGGATCATGTGAACAACATTTCCTGCGGCCACTTTGAGGTAATCTTTTGGTGCCCAGGACCGTTTTTTCACCATATGTCACTTGACATGGTGACGTTTTTTGCATTGTTTATTTTCTTTGTCTCTATACTAGATTATGGGAGACGTTTGTGTACGTAAGGAAGTCTAAAAAATTAATAAAAGATAGTAATTTAGGTGGTCATGTCATATGGCATACATAGCAAGATGTCATATTACAAAATATTACATCCAAGCACCCATCCATCCATTTTCTGGGTCAGGGCAGCAGGCAAAGAGCAGGGAAGCATTTCTGAAGTCCCCAAACTGGACACTCTCATCCTGGTGGCTGCGCCTTGAGATCCTATCCATGAACATCATAAACAGACTGTGACAAGGGACAACCCCGGCGGAGCCCAACACCCATAAAACGTTTTTGACTTCCTGCCGAGAACAGTGTTTCACTCTGGTTATATAAGGACTGCATGGCCTGCAGCAAGGGCCTCAATACCTCATACTATCACTGTACCCACACAGGAATCCCTAAGGGAATGTAAGCAAACAAAACACATGTAGACTTGACGGGCAAACTCTCATGACTCCCACAATAAATGCATGGATAAAGAGCTGGTTCACTGTTCCATGACCAGGGTGGAATCTGCATTGCTTTTACAGAGAGGCTTAAAAACTGTCCCCTACTTCTACAACATTGAAAAGCTTATCAGTCGAGACAGCTCAACCTACCATATCTCAGGGTGGCTCTCATCCACATCTGGCGTCTTGCCTCTAAGGAGCATCTTAACTACCACAGAGACCTCTGTCCAGGGATATGGGTATGGTTTCATCTTCAGACTGTGCCTCCTCCACAGAGGACATGTTTGTCAAGTTCGGGAGTTCCTTAGAGTGCCGTTTCCACTGCTCAGTTCCTCCCATGCTGAACAAAGCCTTAGCCAACCCAGCTTTCCGTTTATGACTCACTCGTTTGCCAGAACTTCCTTGAGGCCAATCGGAAGTCTGTCTCCATAGCTTCACTGAACTCCCCCCACACTTGGGTTTTTGCTTCGGTGACCACTGACAACTCCTAGCAGCCACATCCACAATGGAGGCTTTGAACGTGGCCCTCTTGGATTCCATGTCCTCAACCTCTCTGGAGGAGAGAGTTAAAGAGCTCGTGGACAGGGAAGTCAGCCATACATTCCCAGTTCCCCCTCACTACACGTCTGGCTTTACAAGGCAATGCCGTCAGTCCTCCTTGCCATCTGATCCGACAGCTCTGCTCCTCTCTCCGCCAGAGTGTCCAAGACATACGGCCACAGATGTGACGATCATCAACCTTTGGCCAATAGTGTTCTGTTACCGAGTACACTTATGAATCACCCAATGCTCGATCACGGTGTTTGTTATGACCAATTCATGACATTGCACCTCATCTCAATATCTTTCTTTGCGGATGCTGGGCCCACAGGGCAGCACCTCCATGTAGGTCTTTCAGGCTGTGTCCAACCTGACATTTCTTTCCCAGCTTTGGCTCCAGGAGAGGGCCTCGGGTTTCAAAAATATTACAGTATAGGTTAACTACAATGTCCTTACCTTTAAAAGTTGTTTTAGAGCAAAAAAATAAATAAATGCAAAAAAACAATCAAAATTATAGAATGACACTCAGTTGAGCACATGCCTCAAGCCATACCAAGGCCAGACAGCCCCCTTTAATTTAATCAAGCATGACCCTAAATTTAAAACCACCCATTATTGGTTAACCATAATTAAAGCTCACCAGATGAAAGGATCCGCATCAGATTACATTCACTCTTAGATACCAGCCAACTGAATACGGCCGATTTCTTTCATCAATAGCCCTGCATTATTCCCTGAGAATTTAACAAAAATGTCAAAAAGCATCTTATCTCACCCAATGTTAAATAAAGTGAGAAAAAGCCCTCGGCCTGTACCTTTATCCAGATCTGTACCTAAAGTTAATGGGATCTGTTCTAGGCCGAGACAAATCCTCCATCCAAGTTTTGAGTAAATCTTTTCAGTAGTTTTTGTGTAATCCTGCTGACAAACCAACAAACAAACAAACTGACACGGGGGAAAACACAACATCCTTGGCGGAGGTAATAATGCAATTCAAAAGATCTTGTTTGAAAGGATTGTCTAACCAGTTAAAGAATGAGTTTGAAGGATATTTGTTTTGTTATGTGTCACTTCTTGCAAGGTCAACTCCACCCACCTTGCCAGCTGATAAATATTTTCAGTCTTCACTAAACCATGGTTCGAAAACCAAAATGGATGGCTTCATAAGTGAAAGTGCTAGACAAGGTGATTTTTTCTTTTTTTTATTTGTTCTGTCGCTTTTTGGAGCATTTGAGGAATTTTTACTCTCCTTTCATTTTCTGAAAAGATTTATGCACACAGCCTTAGAGAGCCGGCTTTCTAATCTGTGATGTCATCAAGATTTACTGCCTGGAGCTGCTGCGTGGACAACGAATCAAAGCCTGTGTAGTCATACAATGTTTGTTGGAGCTCTCCCACACAAATAAGCTTCATTTCGCTGTAGCGCTCTGAGTTATGGTACAGGAATGTGCACTGTTATCTCCAGAAAATCATCCTGGGTGTTGTCTCTGTCACGCTTTCTATTTTTGTGTACTCATTCTCCAAGGTGTTCATCTGTACAGTGTGTCATTAGAGGTGTACAGGGGGGCACTTCTCCGGCTGTGGTAGACAATAATGAATGACACAAAACAAACTCTTCTGGGTAATGTTAATATGGTATTCAGATGCCGAACTGCAAACCATTACCATTTAATTATAGCTCCCAGATGGGAGTGTGCGTCGCTGTGTAAATGGGTAGAGGGTTTTTGTGGAAAAGGAGCATGTGTGCAAAGCAATCCTGCCCTGGATGAATAAAAGTTGATGACATATAAAAAATATGATTCTGAATTTGAACAGCCACACAAACTAAAACACCAACAATAAACAAAATGCATGTGTCATTGCCCGCATTGTATAAATTTGTTTTTCATTTTCAATGTAAATGAGCTTCATTTCTAGAAAGAACTGAATTAAGAAAGTTGCAAATGCACAATCGTTATTTAACCACTTATTCCATTTGCAATTACAAATGTTTTCTAACCTCGTGTTAGATATGATATGAATATAAATATGCAGCACAGTTGCAAAAAAAAAAAACTTAATTGAAGTACAAATTGAATATGCACATGCATTTACATTTTCTTCTCTTAAAAGTTGCAGCAAATTAAAAGAGGCAGCTGACAAATCTGGACGATCAATACAGAGACAGCTGCTTATTGAGTCTGCCTCAAGATCCTCATAATCAGGTGTGAGCTGAGCCAAGGATGTCTCCTTTTATTCCTTCACCTATTTTCCATTGCCCGTTCCTCTAGAGACGCAAGCTTAATCAGCTGAATGGCCACGCAGCGGAGGCACAGTTCTGGTTCAGTGTATCTCCCACAGAGCTTAACAGGTCAGCTCTGGTTACTTCTTCGCTAACCTTGTCTTCCTCACTAATATGTACTCAAGAGGGCTGACTTCACAGGGGCTGTGATGCATATCTGGGATCTGAAGAAGCAGAGCTTGGCACCTGTAGCAAGAGATATGACTTGGAGCAAGGATAGAGGGTCAGGGACTCTTATTCACTTCACTTCTTTCCATTGTTTTCCCCAATGGATGTTGCCAGATTTGCAGCACTTTTAAATCATTTATCCATGACACTGCTGGACACTGTAGCCTGACTCGTTTGACTCATCCTTGCACCCTACTGCTTGGTTTAGTCTCTTTTTAAATCTTCACGGTCAATGACTTACAGCATTATTTGAATACAACCTTTTCACTCTATTTTTGTGTAAACATGGCTGTGCTCTTAGTCCAGGGTTAGAAATTCTCTCCGACAGAAACCCAAAGGATCTTCAACGCGTAAAAAATTGTTTATACTCTCAGCTTTGTACTATTTGATTATTTACACTCCACCCCAGAGGGGATACATTGAAAAAGTGCTGACGAAACCTCAGCAATAGAATGGCTACAAGGAAAAAGAGAGAAGAGGGCTGAAGGAATTTGAGGATTTAGAAGCTGTTTCATCAGTGATTAGATGCAGATGTCTTGTAACAAGCTCACAGGCCTGAAATGGCCAATAGTCAAAACTGTCAAACATATCGTATGTTTGACAGTTTTGAGTGAGTGTGAGTGTTACCAAGGTTACTACTGTTCATCTTGAATGTCAGAACTAAATTTCAGGGAAATGCATCCAACAGCTGTCTGAAACAAAAATGGGGACCTGCTGGTGGCACTAGTCATTGGTTCACCAAAGCCATTAGGACACATCACCAGGGAACCATGAATGTTCGTACCAAACTCTGCCAATCCATAACCAGATTTTGAGATATTTTACTAAATCAAGTCAGGCGATCACCAAAGTTACTAGGATTTATCTTCTGGGGACCATGAATAGCTGTACACATTTTCATGGCTATCATTAATGTTTATCAAAATGTTTTCCTCAGGACCAAAGTGGTGGAACTACTAATTTGGCTAGAAAGGTAAAGGAAATCTCGGAAATGCTGTAGTAGCATGGCTGCATGCATTATCACCTCGGTATAGGGTAAAAAAGGCTAATTCCCCACTAAAGAAAAGGTAACAGCTGCTTGCTTTTTACTTAGCTCTGAGGTTGTTGTTGTTTCACATAGTGTCAGGTATTTTAGATTCAGATAGTGGAAGGACAGGAAATCTTCAGATGAAGCTCTAGCAAACATTCAGACAGGAAGACTACTCTTTCGCATGCCCAGTCTTTTATAGTTTATTTCTGTTACCATCCTTTTGTTTACTCCTCTCACGCTCACTCTTAACTGCCTGTCATTATCTGGGGCTGTCAATTGATATCAGCTGCTCACATCGGCTGGGCACATCTGTCCAATAGCACAGCGACACAGCTTCACTGCTTCACTGCTTCATTTCGCTCCTGTCTTTTTCAATATGAATGTCTCCCCGCCTTTTGTTTATTCAAGTAGTCTTCCAATGGCAGTCATACACCAACAGTCTTATACCAGTGAGTCAGACTAGGTGAGGCAAGTCACTTATGCCCAGTGGCCAAAGAAGGTACTGCAACAAGAATCATCCCCCAATCCAAAACCCAAAGAGCAAGTTCATCAGCTCTTACTCCTTTTCCCCAAAATGTTTGCTTTCACAATTACTACAGACATGACCTGAGTGAACATGTGATCAGCGGTGTCCTCATTAAAGAGGGAACCACTGTCTGACATGTGACGACACGTAAAAATCAGTTTAAACTGATTAACTTCAAACAAAAGATAATCTGGATATATCAGTAACATTTCAAAATAACAAAACCTATTTACATTCCCATCAGGCCACCACAAAGGGGTTCAGTAGCAGCAGGGGTGGCGGCTCACAATGGGAATTTGAAACAACTTAATTGGGGAGAAAATTAGGAAAATCTCAGTCAACCAAATTATATTTTAGATAATCACACAGCAGGGGCTGAGTTGACTCTGATGATAATATAGTACTCACTTTGTTTGATTTTTACACAAATGTAATTTTGTTCGAACCTACTAACATTCGTGTCATGATTTCAGACAGTTCTCAGTTTTGTTTTTGGGTTTTCTTAAGGGCCGATCTCTGCCGTATTTTAGAAATCCACAAACTTCAGCACTTTGTAGAGGTGACTCTCTCCCGTGTAACCAACCCTTAACAAAGTAGGACATGCATGGACATACAGGCTTTGATCAATACTGACTGGCAGGCCTTGTTCCTTCCTCGTCCCATTACTGTTTCTTTTTCTACCTGCTTTCTCCCATCACTCACATGTCCGCTCGACTCCCCCGCCATAGCTCAGAGTGATATGTGGAGTTAGTGCTCAGCAAAGGACAAAGACACCTTGTCACCTAGTGTAATGAAGGACTAATGAGCTGTTCAGACCAGCTGTAGTGTTTGTGGCTTAAGCTCGGCTGTTATTTCCCACTGCTGGTGGAGGACTATAGGAGGGATGTTGCTGTTAGTGTGACACTGCCGATTTGAGTGGAAAGGGCACATTACTACTGTCAAGCTTCACCGACCACCACATCTCTGTAAGCAAGGCTGGATTCAGCAGACTAATGCCTGCCTGTAGGTTGGAGGCAACAGTTGTGGCTCTTACTTATCCTGTATTTGACACAGTGCAATGGGCCATCAACCTGTTTGGTCTTTATCCGTGGTAAAATGTTTGGAGTATACTTCGATACTGGCTTAAAATGTTAATTGATATTTGTGTGAAAGCATTGTTGTCTTACACATGTTAAATCAATGATGTAATCACATTTTCAGGCGATCTTTAAGATCCCTGTGTATCCCTATTGAATAAATGAGGCTATTGAACACATGTTGTTTCCCAGAATGCCTTCCAGGTGGTTTTGAACATATGGTAGGCAAGATGGCATCCAACAATTACAGCATGTCAGCCATTGATTAGCTGGACGTCCCTTTTAGAGCCACCACGCCTGATAATGATTAATGCGATAATTATTCCACACACACACACACACGCCACAGTGGGACTGTGTTTTTCTTTTGCAAACTTGTCAACTCATTTGAATTGCAATGGGTTGTTGAAGGTGAAATGTGCCTTTTTATTATGGATATCAAATTTTTTGATGGTTGCACTTGAAAAACCAAGAGATGCACTGCGTATCCTTTCCCAGGCGGAGCAGGCACCCACTGCTGAGGAGTCAATTAAAAGAAGAAAAAAAACACATCAAAGTCTTCTTTCCTTTTCCATAATTTCAAACAAAGGAGGACCCACTGGCAAGGGCACATAAACAGGTGGTAATCCCTGTCCGCCGGTGCACTCGGGTTGGGATGGGGGGGTGCATTCTCATCTTCAGTCACTCGCTCTCACTGACTAATTGCCTGGCCTCATGCAACTCATGCATTGACAGCGATATGAGTTCCAAGATGATGCCCAAACCAACCCTTGTCACGCCTTGGACCGCAGGGGCTGCATGTGTTGCTATGATAAGGCTCATTGCATTTATTTCAAGCTACTCATTAAGACTGTGTGCCTGAAACTCTCTTTTCCCATTGTGCTCTTAAAAAGATAGAAGCCAGGGGAATGATGCAAAAATATGCCCCGTGTGTCAGGGACTCTGCAAATTACAAAATTAGGAGCCACACTTAGAGTTTATTTACAGAAACGCAAGTTGTTGAGCAGCAACTGGATGTAAGATTCAGGGGGCTTCGACTGACCCCTTCATGTCGTGATTTAATCATGACAGTGATCTTGTAATGTTTTGATCTAATGAGCACTCTCATAAATCAGCTTTGAAATGACCGTCACAATAATTGGCATACCAGTTAAAAGCTTTCTCATTATCAAAGTGTGCTATGATGAAGCTCCATACAGTCAGCACAGTCAAGACTTCTCTTTGTCGCTTTCGTTTGTATGTTTTACATTTGTCATGTCAAAGCAATAAATGTCCTTCTCTCCTTCCACCTTCTTTCTTGTTCCTTTCTAACGTTCTTGTTCGTGTTGTTTGTGGATTCTACTGTTTAACCAAACTCCACACAGGTTTAAAAGAAGCATTTCCGTCTGGAAAGATGGACCTTGCATAAAACTGGGCTGTCTATGCAGAAGAGGGAAAAATATTTAAAACAGAGAAAAAAAGCTCTTGTATTCCTGTTCCTGAAAACTTGAATGCACCACACCACATCGGACCAATAAACAGTCCCGCTGACTGGTGGCGTGCTTAGAGTTGGCCATGAAAGCGGTGTGGAAGGTGGAGGAAGGGCTTTTTGTAGGTGAATCAGGTGCCACTGATTGGATGTGAGGAGTTAGTTTATTGGGGCCTTGTGAAACAAAGAACACAGGCCAAGCACCTGAAAAACGACATGAGTAATTTACTACCAACATTGCAGTGATAGAAGGCTGGTTGAAAATCTGCAAAGTTCCTGTTTAAATGATAAAGAAGAGAACAATTTTTGAAAAACTGCACTAAGGCTGCGGTGTTAGAAGTTAAAAGACTATGTCTGAAAAATCCCTCTAAAATGTCTGTTTCGTTTTAAAGACCAGACTCAGATTCCACAGAGATCTAACCTTTCAGTTGTAGAAATGTTACACTTTCCATCATGGAAATAATGTGCTTTGTGTGACAGTGTGGGTGATTGCATTCTCTCCTCATGTTGCCTTGATTCATAACAGTACCATTATTGTTCCCATTACAGAAGTTTGAAGTCCATCCAGACCCGATGGTCAGCGTGGCACACATGGCGCGTGCCGGTGGAGGCGTGTGGATGGCGTTCTCAGAGGGTTCCTCCATTCGTCTCTTTCACACCGAAACACTGGAGCTTCTGCAGGAAATCAACATCTCAACACGCTCGACACTGCTGAACACCGGTACACACTCATCACACATCACACTCGGTCCCCACCTCCACATGTAGAGGTCAAGCTGAAACTGAAACACATTTTTTTGTGTCTAACAAACACACAGTTGTTTATCTTTTGTGATATTCCATTTGTACTCGTCCCATTTTTGTCTTTCTTATACTCGAGCAATGAGATGGCATCAGTTTGACACTGACGTTACCTCTCCTCCCCAGAATGGTATTCTTGTCTTGTTCAAGTTGCTCCTTGGGTCTTGCACTCCGGGGACTGACCTGAATAAGTACCCATCTCAGGCCTTCACAAAGCCGTAATAGAGCTATGGGGTGAAAGATGGGAATTAATAAAAAAAAGAAATAAAGTCATTGAGGAGTAGTAAAATGGCAGCCTTAAAGATTTTCATACTAAGGGTTCCCATGGAAACGCTCTTGTCTGTCTTGAAGCGTCCGTGCTTCTGTGGCATCGTGCCCGTCTTACCTCTTTTCCTCTACACCTACCTCCCCACTTTTACTCCCTTTTGAGTTAATATTTTCCTTCATTTTTGTCCCACTTTCTCCCTCTCGCACTGTGTTTCATCTCATCCGCTCTGCTTTAAAATCCTCTCACCCCACGTTTCACTCCTCACTGCAGTCCGTTTAGGATGCCACAGATAGCCTATTACTTCCTGTGTGCCTTCTTTCATGATGGATGAAATATTTATCAGCCAGTGTGGGTGTTTTCGCTTTTTCTTTTTCTTTTTTTTTATGGGAAGAACTATGGTAAACAAATTAGATAGCAATGAAGCATACCTAAAGCTGTCTTGTGGCGATATCCACAGTTTGTGTGACTTAATGCCAGCTTGGCTCAAACATGTTCAGGCTGTCACATGTGGGCCATTAGCTCATTCAGTACATGTGAAGATCATTTTGAGCTTCGCGAGTGGTATGAATGTATTTGGATTTAGAAAATGTTCGTTGAGTCACACCAGACTGTGATTGATGTATTTAGAGCAATATTCAAATTTAAAAAAAAAAGGTTTTCTCTTGTGAGAAAGAAAGAAACAAGGAAAGAAAGAAAGAGCAAGGAATAAAAGCACAAAATATGTTTCAGAAACCAAACTTTTTTCTTCGATCAGAGTTCCTTTCTCTTGTTTGAGAGGAGACTTTAAGGAGAACAGACTCCTATGGCCATAGTACCAGGGGGGGGAATCTGGTGACCCAGAGGTCATTTTCACCCAGTGCCAGTGCTTCCGCTTGAAATATGCAGCAGATTCGATGAAGCGCAGCAGCCTCAAGGCACGGCCCTGAGGGAAGTTAGAGGGTGAAAAGAAAAAGAGTTGATCGGCTCATGTCTTCAGGGTCCACGAAAGGAAGAGGATCTTTGACTTAAGTTGTGATTTGTTGAGCTCACAAGAGAAAAGAGGATTCCCCAGACGCTCTACAACCAAAGATACTGCACATGAAATACTGATAGTTCCTCTCTATCAATGGGGTCTCTGCTCCCCTAGGTTTCTCCTTGACTTATGCTAGGACATGCAGTAATGATATACCCCCCTAATCCTTTCCCCTTAATGTGATTTATACTCAACAGGGAATTCCAGTTGCAGTAAACAACAGAGAAGTTTCTCCGGCAGAGGAAACTGCTGATCTCTTCTCCACTAATGCCTTTAATAGTTCTATCCTTGGGGTGAAAAAACAATATACCAAAATAAAGTCCTCAGTGACATATCACAGGGAAACATTTATCTTTGGAGACATCTTTTTTCAGGCAAATACCGGCTCCCGTGATAAACCCGCTTCCCACTGCAGTGTGTGCATTGCTGCAAAAATTGGAGGTGCAAGATTGCTCGAGGTTAAGCTATGCCTTCTTAATCTCGAGTGCCTTTGTCATTATCCACCTTTATCACTGTTCTTAAAGACAATGCCTGGGCGAACATCTTGCGACTAACTTCAGATTTCGTGGTAGCCTGAGAGTGGGTGTTCAGGAATGTCTCTCTCTTTCACTTAGGCTCTCTAACCAAAGTACAAATAGACTCCGAGGCAATGTGAGCAGGTGGCAGACAGTTTTCGAGATAAAGGCCATTTTTGCCGGAGCCTAACTCACTGCTGTGACCCTCCAAGGTCTCCACCTACAGGCTGCCGCTCTCTGTTTGCAGACTGTCCTCCTCTGCTCTGCCTCCACTTCCTCGTCTATGCGGAGCAGCTTTTTCTTACTTGGGATGAATCATCTCCGCGCAATAAAATGAACTAATCAATGGCACTGTCGGGCCACTCGGGCAAATCATCTGAGCATGACACAGAACAAACACGTAAATACATCTACACGTGTAAATCAGCATTTCCTTAGTTGAGATCACTTGAGTGCTGGTGTAATTCAATTATCATTGCCATGGATATTATGGTAAATTGTTCTATAGATAACTAGGCCACAATGGGAGCCAAGAGCTGAGGGACCACAGAAGGAATGCAAAAATAAATCCACAACAAACAATGTTTTTCACCCCTTTGTTAAGTGGAAACAAAGGGTGTGCATGTATAATAAGAGTGTGCAATTATTCTTTCTCCCTCTCTAATGCGGTGCTACAGGAACAGTTCTGCCATGGAAACCTCAAAACTGAAAACATATGTTGACTCTTGCATCATGCTCCATTACTATATGTAAAAAGTTAACTTTATGCAAAGAAAATTGCTGCTTAATGTCACCCTAGAGGTTATCAACACACTGTATAACAGAAAACAGCAACAAACACCCGTACCACCTCACTACATCTCATCAGATCTGATTAGCTACGGACAAGAATAAACAAACGTACAAGCAAATGAATGCAGCGTTGCTTTTGTTTGCATGTTTCACCAGCAGGTCAACGTCTTTTAGTCATTTTGATATATTCTGAAAACAGAATATATCAAAATATGTTAATATGATTATGTAAATATCTGACTTCAAATGCACAGTCTATTGTTTAAATAACAAGTCAGTGCCAAAGCTACTTACAGCCACATACAGCAGTGCTGGAAAGATGATCATAGACTGACAATGTGCAAGTACAGGGCTGAGCGATATGGCCCTAAAGTAATATTGTGACGTAGAAGCTATGTTACGATACAAAAATCTTGATATGTTGGAATCTCCTCAAAAGCCCTTGATTTTTAGTGTTTGCTAAGGACACTAAACTAGAACACATGAGAGAATACTGAGGTTGCACTTTGCTCTGCTGTAAAAGTTGCAATGAAAATAACAAAAAGGTCTGGAAATCAAAAAGTGCCTCTACATGCCCACACAAGCCTGTGATTGAAACGTCTCTGTGGGTGCACTCCGAGCATGGCCTTGCTTATTTGAAAGGATTATGAAGTCTGTACTTTAAGTACCTTTTAGGATGTTTGTCTTTTTACCAATAAAAGAAGAACTTCCCTGCATATCAGTTTTGCTTTCTGTACAGTAGGAGGTGAAAACTTTGAAGCTCAATATTTCAAACCCACTCAGATCTCAAACAGAGACGTATAATATCAAGTCTTGTTTCCTACCTTGTGCTTTTATGAGAGTTTTTCTTTCAACTGGGTCAGAGGCAAGTAGACAAATCCAATTTTTCTTAATCTTATGTAACCCAGAGCCCTAGGTGGCTGTGCTGTGCATGTGTTAAGCTTGTCAAATACAGATTGATCACAGAGCTTAAACCTTACCTCAAGCTAACACTGATAACCAACAATGAAAGTTTTTCTTTTTTTTTTTAAACTTTTTTCATCATGCTAGGACTGAACTGTTCATTTAATGCTGCCATTTTGAAAAAAAACCTCTGGTAATAATAAAATCAATGGAGGCTCATAATTCACTCTCTAAAAGACAGACCACCCAGTCTCTATCATTTTGTCAACACAGAGTTATCTACTATTCCTCCAAATGGCCCCATAATCTGTTATAGTTTCGAGCTATCTGTCTTTCTGTAGGTGGCGAAGAAAACTCAATTCAATTTTCTGACAATGTTTTCTATATTGCAGGTCAGAAGAGCATGCGAGTCACAAGTCTCCTGATTTGCCAGGGACTGTTATGGGTGGGCACGGCCCAAGGCTTAATTATCACTCTTCCAGTCCCCAAACTGGAGGGCATCCCCAAAATAACAGGTATGGATCAGAGGGAGGCGGCTGACTGTGATTGAGCAGCCTCTCGAGAGGTCAAAAGAGAAGCGAAGAGGTTTTTTCTAATGTTAGAAAATTACTCTGCACTGCCCATTATTGAGGCCACACTTCACATTTTTCTTGTAGCTCTGGAAATCAGTGCAGATATAACCAGGGAGGCAACACACAAATCATATATATATATATATATAAATATATATATTCATGCAGGGTGATTTAAAATTTGCCTGGAAGCATTTTTTTTTTAATTATGCCAAATTCCCACTTGCACTTGCCTTACTTTATGACCATCTTATTCGAAGACAGTTTATTAAATACGACGTAAATACAATACAAACTACAGTCACGAGTGTGACCGATACAGCAGCAGAAGTATGATAAATGAATATGTTTAACTGTTTGACATACAGTATGATCCAGGGTTGTTGAGTTCAAGTCATTTTCTGCCAACTCAGTTCAAACTGCAACTTACGTAATAAGCGATGCAACCTCAGCCCAGTATAGGAGCAGTATTTATTCTCTCTCTGGATGACATTTCAACATTGCGTCTACTTTTCTCCTGCAGGAAAAGGAATGGTCTCTCTAAATGCACACTGTGGGCCTGTGGACTTCCTGGTAGCCACCACCAGCACTCTGTCTCCTGAACTGCTGAAGAGGGATTCTGTTGTGGACGGCCCAGACTCGGCCTGTGGAGGCGAGGACCGCAGCGACACCTCCTCTCAGGAATCCCTGCAACAGTCCGGCTCCTACCACAGCGAAGGCAGAGGCAAAGGACGCGGCGTTCTGCTGCAGTACAAGCTGCGCTCCACGTCAGGACTACCTGGACGGCCGTTAACGGCGATGGCCGACGAGGCGTCGGACTCCTCCCTGGAGTCTTTGGAGCACAGTGTGGAAGATGGATCTATCTATGAGCTGAGTGATGACCCAGAAATGTGGGTTCGGGGACGTCCTTGTGAGAGGGATGGGGGACGCAGGGACAGAGTGATCTCTGCAGCGGTTATCTCTGGAGGCAAGGGCTTCCGTAGACTGAAGGAGGGAGCAGCAGTAGGTACGAGCACAAGTGGGGAGGGTTTAGAGAATATTCTAATGGTATGGCAGCTCCCACTCACAGTGTGACATGGAAAATATATGGCAAGGTGGTGTGTATTTATAGATGTCTCCCCATCTTAGCCTTGAACCACTTGTTCCATAAATCCAAGGCATTTAAATATATGATGAGAGGGTGTTACAGAGCTTATGATTTAGCCTGTGGAATAAAGAGGCTAAGACATGCTGTTTATTTGAGGTACTGTCATCCCATAGGTCGCTTTGAATGTTCAGGATTGTGCATCATCATCTTCCCAGCAGTGGCAGAGGCTGCCACAGATTAATTCCATGTGATTGTTTTGAACTGGTTCCTCTGACTGCCTTAGTTAAGATTGATATGCCTCAATTTAACCTCATCACTGCTGCGAGCGCTCTGCTACATTTATTTTCTGCGAGGGACTTCTGTGTGAGCACCCATGGACAGCATGCCTTTAAGAGGCAGCTTTTGTTGAATCTGCCATGCTCTGCAGCGTTCGAGATGGACATCTTTTATCTGATCCTGTGGGAAAGATCCCATCTGTTTAGAGCTCAAAGCCGGGGACTTCCACCGCATCACAAAGCACATTAGCATCACTTTATTAGCTTCGCCAGCTTTTCTGTCATCCCTTACAATGTGAATGTACCATACCTTCTATTGTGTCTCAAAATTGAATCTGTGCTCTCGTTAAAAGAGAGAGAATTTCGTTTTTCCTGTTTTGCTGCAGCTGTTGCAAAAAAAATATTTTTGGTTCCAAAAAAAGGAGTCGCTTTCCAGAACTCACCATGCCTTTGTTGAGGAGGGTCATGTTCGCACAGACTGGCTGGGAAAAGAAACAAAAAACGTATGAGACTCAAAGATGTTATCGCGCTACATTATACAATCTATATTTGCACTGTAGAAATCCTATAATTATTACAGGTTTATTTGAGGAGACTGAACTTCTCGGTGCCACATTTGAAAGTATTATCTTGCCCAAGCACTGAAAAAGCCAGCTATCTATTTCATTATCAACTGTCATCTACCAGCTCGATAAAACAAATGCGCACACAGGGTGAGCAATAAGTAAGTTACACATCAAAAGCTAAACTCTGAAGGCAAATGATGAAATAAAAAGTGCTGCAGCATCTCAAACTGCTCTCAGGCTTGTCTCATCAGAGGGAACCTGCCTAACGCAGACAACTATTATTACCTTTCAATAATATACAATTCAAATCTTATTAAGATGGTGTTTACAATGTGTAGCATGAGCCTGTATTACAATTACCAGACACTGATGTATATTATCTGTTTTATTAGCCAGGACACTAAGTCATGTAAACCTCACTCCTTCTCTTCTAGTCTTCATGCTAATATCTGGTAAATATTGTGACTTCAATGCTAATGTTATTATTTTATGATCCGGCTACGAGGATAGATGTAAACAAGCAGACATCCACGCTGGGTGGAAAACCTCACATCTCAGTTTCTGGTGGTTATCATGTCTTCAGATCAGTCGGAAGTCTTTAACCTGATAGGGATAATGAAATCCTTTTAACCGCATTGAATGATATAAAAAAAGCATTGTCAGCAGGATGTGTACAAGCTGTTCTCTTTTATTCACTTGTATAAAATGAGATTTTGGAAGTAAACAGTTTTTTTATTCAACGACAGTGAGCTGGTATGAGACGCACTCGGTGGTACTGCGTTTGTAATATTGTGATGTTTTTGCTTCATGACTTCAAAGTTACAGTGGCATCGGCAGGCTTGTAAACACCGACTATTGACATGGGCAGCTATTTTGCAGAAAATTAAGAAGTGCGTTCTTAACAGTGCACATTTTCCACAGCCTGTTGACAAAGGTTGCGGCCACGATAAACACAGCTTTGTGGATTTTGAATAAACCATGCGATGGTGAAGGTTAGAGTTTATCGTTTTTCTCCACCGGTACTTCGACTCAGCCTTTCCAGCACACGTGAATCCTCGTCTTATCCATTCATCACAGACGAGGCATACAGTTCATGTTGAGTATTTCCTTGAGGCACATTGTGGTTTATTTTCCCCTTTCTTCCCCTCCTCACAAATACAATTCAGAAGCATTTTAAACATCCTGCTTTCAGACAGAATCAGTCAAAAAAAAAAAAAATACGACGACGTAAACTGTCCTCCGATGCTGTCATCTAAATGTAAATCTCAATGTCATGTCAGAAACGTATACTCTAATTCATGTGAGACGCAATGCTGCTGCAGCCACAACGCCATAATGGTCACTATAGAGGTTGTTCGTTCAACCTCAACCGGAGGATGAGTGTGTTTTCCTGCTTCAGCAGCCTGATGAAATAAACATGATTCCTTCACAAAAGCTGCCGTAGAGTTGGCACTGTTGAACTGTTTTGCAAAAACGCTTGTCCGCTGACAACTGAGATTTAATCTCGAAAGTATAGCAACCTTTGATGGTGATGACATTGACTCATACATTTCATTTGCTTACACAACATGTGTACAGGAGTTATACATGCACTGAATATTAATACTCTTGAATGAACGTACTGTACTACTAATTAGAACTGTTATTGTACTAATTAAACCTGTATTCCCTTTTGTAAAGAGGACTCTGCAACAGTGTTGATGTTTTTGATGAGACTGTATAATGCACAATTTATTTTCCTGTGGTGTTTAAGGGTAAGTCCAGTGAATTACAAATCTTAATTTTTAGGTTTGGCCTTTGTTTTTGTTAACCAATTCGCAAATGTAAATTAGTCTGTCAACCTCTCATTTCATTTATGATTTCCAAGGGCAATATCAACAGCCGCAGAATGATATGCCCTCTGGACGCAGATGAGTCATAAAACCCGGAGATAATTTAGCATTTTTGCACTTCTAACTCCCTCGCCTTGAAGTCAATGGGTTTTTTTTTAATGGGTATTCAGTTAAATGCCTGAAATAAGGTCTGTGGTTAACAGAAACTGAAGAGATTTTCAGGTTTTATTCTAAGGCATAAAATACGTCAGTTGACACCTCACATTTGAATTATGGATATGTCTTCAAAAAGGCGGTTGCTAACAAGCAGCTACATGAGACTGCAGAGGTTGTCGGGGACATTAAACGTCATCATGGTGAACACGTTAACTCATCTACTCATTAGTCAGTCTTTAGTTACAAACTATTCTAACTCTAACTTTAAAAAACTTGTAGATTGATAAAATTTTAGTTAAGTGTGTATAGTATAGTGTAGTAAGATGTGTAGTGGTGGTGAAGTCATGTAGATGTAGTTTGTTTATAGCCTAACGTTGTGTTTTTTACATCTGGTCTTGCTTGTGTTTGCCACAGAGCTTATTTTAGGCAATAATCCAATTGAAAAATCCCATTGGCTTTTTTTCAAGGGAACCTTCTGGGTTAGACTACAAATACTGCTAGCCATAAGTTAGCCCTCCAGCACTATATTGGATGGACCTATAAATAACCAAACAGAGCAACATAAGCTGTGATATAGCACTGAGCAACATGACAGCAGAGCATGCAGAGGTTAAAGCACAGACGAAATGTAAGCTTGTTGGCTCCCACTGAATCGCTGGCTAGCTAATACTAACGTTAATACAAAGAGCAGCGTGAATCGCAGCGCGATGCTTTCTTTACACCACAACAATTAACAAGCTGCCTTCTTTCCAGGGTAATGACTGATGCATTCGACCAAAAGTCACCAGCTAACAGGGTCACTCATTTAGCCAGCACACTGAAGTGCTGTACTGCTGTCGCCTTAAGAATATCGGAACAAATTGTTAAATTCGGGCTTGTTGATCTAATATTAATTGGCTGCTTATTTGGTTGCCCGTTTCTCGCCTAAAATATGTTCAGAAACAGATTTCGTATCCAGAGCCCTCGTGTCGAGACAGTTGTGTCTTCTCCGTTCACTCCAATGGACCATTTTTTCACAGCGATGGCGGATTGTGGAGCCTCTCATTAGTTCCAGGAAGTGAGCTGCTAATTCTAACCAGTGCAATAGGGTTTCAGCAGAAAAGCATTTATGCTTTTATTGGCCACTAATTACCAAAAATCGCTGCTCTGTCTGTATATATTCACATATTCAAATTGCCCGCCAAATATTCCTGGAACTATCTGAGGTCCTTCTTAGCATTTTGAACTTCCATTATCGCGACTTTCTCTACTTAATGGCTCTGGTTGTATCAAACTGTGGACTGTCAAAGAGACATTATCACTGACATAATGCATGCGCTGACCTTTAGTTTTACCAACTCCTGGTTTTTTTTACAACCTATGTGATCATCTGATTGCTCGTGTCTTGACTCATCAGATATGATGTAACAACATTGCTACGTTCCCTTATCTCAGCGATTACTTTGGTGAATAGAAAAGTACAATGACTGACAGAAATGATGGCCAAACCTACAAAAGTAAGGTTACAAAAGTAAAGTAATAAACTGGAATTATACACTAAGCAAAAGTATTACACATTATGCCGTCGCAGGCATATTGAAACGCAGTGCTCATTTCCCTTTGGTACAATACTTAAATGTTAAATGTCTAAACATTGTCTAACAAGCGTATGCTAAATTAAAAACATCTTTAAACATGAGTTTTGAGTTTGATCTTTTTTTACTGATGCCTGATTTAGAATTATGATGACGGCTGCTGATGTAGTCAAGGTACAGTAGTTTGAGTTTTAGAGATGCACTGTACATCTGCAGCATTGTTATGCTAATGATCTCACACTTTGTGCTTCTGTATGACTCAGCAACACAAAATCCCGTCTTTGATGTATCATTTGGATTACGGTCTCACTTTTTTTTTTGCTGTTTGGATATTCAAATTACAATAAGCTTCCCTCAGCATCTGCTGAAAGCCAGTGCTTAAACACAAACACAATCTTTTTGTCTGGTAGTAGACTGTAATTCTGTAGGTAGAGTGGATTACACATGGATGGGACTGCAGCCTACAGTTATTTTGAATTGTAAAAAGATTGGACTCCAGTGTCACGTCCTGTGTCACTGTCTCCTCTGCTTAATTAAAGGCACCGTTGCACCACATTAAGCCACACAAGCTGGGTTTCCATTAACATATTCACATGACAATTAGATGGAAATACACCTAGAGTGGTGAGATTGATGCCTGAACTAGGAAGAGGCTTTAAGGATGAGGGCTAATGGAGGCTTACATACTGTTCCTCTAACACAGGGGTGCCCAAACTTCTTCAATTGTATTGTGTTACAGCCGCAGGCCAACATCCTCCTCATGTGTTTAACCCTTCCTGTAGTGTCTTGATAATTATGATTAGGAGGATGTGCACCGGATTGTATGCACCTGCTTCCTGTCTAACATCATGAGGATCCTGATTGGAGCAGCAACCGGTCCGGCCCTTCAATCCAGAAGAAGGAGTTTCGGTACTTGAAGCTATCAATGCCTACCCAGCTCGACAGCGTTTCTGTCATCGTCCTGCCAGATGGTTGTGTCCATTAGTGCAACAGCTCTTAGAGGGCTACACCTACGTATACTCATAGAATCTGGGGTTAAAGTGGGTAACCAACATTCTGCATGAACTAGTACCGAAGAAAGTGTTATCACATGTATTTAAACAGCACCCATTAGACCTCTCCTTTGTAGTTTGCCTTGCTTATTTTCATGTAATTAATTTTTAATTCAATGTAATTTAAATATATATATATATTTTTTTTTTTTACCAAAAACATCTAGTTTTATGTTGCTTGTTAAGAAGAAATAGTGCTTTGATCCCAAGTTCCCATAATTGACTGACTTCCTGTGCCAAGTGTCACTCCGCCGCTGTGCACAGTTAATAATTACTGATCCTACATCAAAGACCATTTTCAACTTGCAAATAATGTACCAGCATGAACAGTGAATCATGGTTTCATTTTTTAAAATACTTTTTAATATTTTTTTCCCCACTAGAAAATCTGTCAGGCCAAATCCAACCTCAAGGCCCAACTTCAGCCGGTCGTGCTGTAACTTGTGACTGCAGTTCCTTTAATGGCCACTAGGCTCCAAGAGCGATAAAACCCCATAAGAGCCCATGTTAAAACTTCACAGCAGAAATAAACATATTCACAGCCTGGTAGAAGAAACAGTTTTGATCTTTATAAATAATTTATCTCTTCATGACAACTGTTTGGGGTTGAATTTCTATATAACTCACTCGTGTTAATTATATTAAGGCTTAAAGTTATGCATAATTAGGGGCGTGGCCTCTTTGAGTGACAGGTAGTACTCCTGAGGCTAATTGAGGTCACTGAACTTGAGCTCCGCGGCGTATTTGTGGTGTTGATGGCTTTTTGGAGACACTTTTTTTTTGTTTTAAATGTCTTTCTGTGCGGTTAATTGGACTTAAAGACCGGAGTGGAGGGACAGAGGCCGGTGTTTTGGATTAACGAGCGACTCTGACAGCTGGCGGAGCTCCGGAGGAGGAAGCTTCTGGAGGGAAACGCCGAGAAGTCCAGGAGGGTACAGAGTTTGTTTCTTTAAACTTTTTAGATTAAAAACTCGGATTTATCTTCACTCTTGTCTGCCATAACGAGCCACGGAGGTGACAAAAAATCCACTGGAATGTACTCAAACTCTGTTATTTGACTGCTGAATGGAGGAGAAATGTAACGTTAATGTGTTTTAATGGACGCTTTCAGGAGCTTCCCGCGGCGATGTGACGCTACAGGCTAACAGAAAGAAAGGAGTATCCGGTGAGTGTTACTTTGCTCAGACACAAACACAAACGCACACCCTTGCTGCCAGTTGTTAGTCTATCTTGCGGCTAATGTACGAGATATTGTGGCTTTTTGTGACTAATAAACACCGCGGTCAACAAACCAAATTAGCATTGACCGCTTTGGCTCGTTGCTGCGATACGTCAACGTCGCCGCCATATTGGTGCGGCCAAGACTGGCCTGTAGACTGATAGAAGTAAGCGGGGGCTGGTGTTTGGATGAATAAAAAGCGCTATAACGTGAGTGAGTCGTTTTTATATAATCAAGGCTTTATGATGAAGCTACGTGGAGTAGCCCATCATTGAGAAAAATGAAAAAAAACCACAAACAAATACTGAGATACTTGCAGCCAGTCTGCTTTCTATATTGATCCAGAGATCAATATCCTTATTGATCCCCAGTGAGTGTTTTGTTGTACTACTTCTAGGACCTATTATATTTCATTTTATACTGTTTATATTCCAAGCGTTTCATTAAACTTCCTGGACATTTCGTGTACATTAAATTATACTAAATAAGGATGTCTCCACAACAATTAAATGAGGAAAATAAGTCAAATTGATGCTTGACATACATGGCTTTTTACAATTCCTTATGACAACGACTTAGTAATTCAGCACATGTAAGCCTGATGTTCAGACACACTGTAGCAGCGATTGTAGCCTAACAATCGAGATTATGAGCAACTGGAGATTTTTCTTTCCTTTTGACACGTAAGTCACAGACCCTTGAATATAAAATAACTCATTGAAATCAGTTGAGAAATTCAAACGTTACAGTGCTTCTTATCCAGAAAAACCACAGCTCTCCCATGTACTTTTTTTTGTATTTGTTTACTGGCGATACAGCACTTAGATTTACTGGCGAGTTTTGCCCGGTCCGATATGGTGGCAACGTTGACACACCATCCAGCGGCCAATGCGATGTCTCCGTGTGTATGTCTCTGGTAACAGAACTAAATTCTGGCTCGTCAGAAACCAATAGGTATACAGTCAATGATACTGCCTGATGTCGGTGTTCATCATTCTCTCAAAATTTAATTGAGTATTTTATTGACATTTTAGGTCTGTTTAGAGTGAGATATTACTGAGTTTATAGAGATTTTGCTGTTGTAAATATTACTGTTGCCGCTGCTCTACAGATGGTATAGTTTTATGTAAAATACTATTCTATTCCTGTTCTGAATTTTTTTTTTTTTTAAACAATAATATATTTTTTAAAAAGCAATTCTTTCATAATGAAAAATATCTGATAAGAATACTGATAAAGAACTGAACCGATAAGGAGTATCACGGAGTAGTAGTACAGATAAAATCCTAATGATACCCATCCCTCGTGTCAGATGGTTAGACTTAATGGGATTCTACCATATCAGCAGAGTCATAAGGTAATGCACAGCAGACTATAGGATTGTAGGTCGATTCTCGCTGCCTTTCACATCATTTGAATAAAATCACTTCCCGATGTCATAACTGAACTGTTGTCTCAGCTGTCTGGAGAAAAAACAGGTCCCTATACTGTACTCCAGGTGCAAAACAGTTATTGACTCATTCATCATGGAATTGGTTTCATTTTCTCCAATAATAAGATCAACTGTTTATTGGTGAAACCTGTAACTTCAACATCCCCCATTTGGCACATCAAAGACAGACTGCTCTAATCTGTTTAGTGCGACAGAGTAATAAAAGCTCACCTTTTTTTTCCTGAAATATGACTATTCTCATAATATTCCAATGTTTTCTCATTCAATTCTGACTGTATTCTCTTAATATTACTTTTGTTCTGGAAATTACGACTTTATTCTCGGAAATGATCAGACTCGATATCGCTATTCTTCCCTAAATGTGTCCCTAATGCTCTGTCGTAAAATACAGAGACTGAATAGTTTAAAGAATCAAATGTGATTTTGTTCTCAGTGGGGTTCTCTTTCCAATACACCACTTCACTATACAGCAGATTATATTCTATACAGAATATCTAATATAGCAGATATTATTTTCTTGTGTCTTTCTCAAAAGCAATCCTCACATAAAGTCGAAAGGAGCATTAGTTTAAGTATTGATTGCATGTCACAATAAAAGAACATTGATTAACGCTTGTTGTTAAGCTACAAAGCAGTAACATAATCGGGTAAGGAAAGAAGTTGAACCTCCTCGAATTTAGATTTTTTTCTTTCAATAAAACACAAATCTTTTCTACACATTATATTATATCTATTTCTGTAGTGGAGTCTCTCTTAGCCAGAGAATTTCACTCGAGTGTACTTGTACAACCAGAGTGATAATAAACATCTTGAATCTTGAATCCAATCTGTATGCACAAAACTTTTTCACACACACACACTACTGCATTTTTACTGCAGCAAGACTTAATTACACATTCACAACTTGAATTTTTTTAGAATTTTTCAGCATTCAGATATGTGCATGCAATTTTTTCACATGCACACAAAAGATGATAAACAGCTGCTGGCTGTGAAATAATTTGTGAACATCATATCACAAGCTCAAAATGTTAATGACCCATATTTACTTCCATACATTACAGGCAAACTGCAGTTTCCATGAGTGCAGTATTTGAGTAAAACCTCTTAGTTAAATGATCACCATTGAGACTTGGTTTTGTCAAATCCTTTATGCCTCTTCACCTTCATCCTAGCCGGAGTGCCAGTGGCTTATGTCGTTGCTGGCACACTACACTTCAGGGAGACAGGCAGGATTGTTACGAGCGAGCTCAAACTGCAGGTGAAAACACACTGGGGAACCCCTACCATATTCCTCCCTCCCCTCCTCCTCTTGCTCTCTCTCCTTGTCTTTATCTCTGTCTTTCTCCTTCACTGTGCTTCTTCATCCCCCTCTCTTTCTACATGTGTCAAAGAAATCCGCGTGGAATACAAATCCACTATCCATCATAGTAGGAAATGAAGCGGTGTGCCATTTCCTCATGACCAATCATCGGGTCAATGTGTGCTGTTGCTCTTTGACCTAAAAGTTACATTAATAGCCGCCTCTTCCCACTAACTCCACATGGAGGAGTCGGCCACATAAAGGCCCCCCCTCCGGGGCTGACAATGTCAGCTAAAGGGGAACAGGGCGGGTGGAGCGGGGCTGTACATCCACTGAAGTGAGCCAACAGGAAATGACCAGGAAAGGTCAAAGCTAAAAGAAACCATAAATGATGAGCTAAATGAGACGAGTCAGATAGGTTCAGGTGTGAAAAGCAACATTTAGATCACAGCCAGCTGAGGCTTTCAAACACACTGTAGTTTGATCTAAATCAACTTGAGGCTGCATATGAAGAAATTCTTTAGAAATACAGACAAGCAGTTATTATTTTTTTAGATGTATTGATGCCTTTTCCAGACATGCAATGATTCAGTTCTGTATGCATAATACAAAAAACGGGCATCAGGAAAAAATGCATTCTCTTCCATTAATATGCCTCCTCATCCTCTGTGGATGTGTATAATCTAGGCTTTGTTTACTTGTACTCTTTTCAGTTTTGCCGCGAGCTCTCATTTACCCAAAGTTTTGGGGCTCATGGGTGTTATCCTGGGAGCACCCAATACGCAAACCAGCATCCAGCAGCACAATGAGGATCACATCACCACAGGAAGCTCCTGAAAGCATCCATAAAACTCCGGTGAGAATTGAGAATGTAATACTGATCTGATAAAGCGCTGCGCCTTGTACCTGGGTCAGCGGTAGAACACATACTTGCCTTGAAGCAAAATGACAAACTGAGAGGCCAAAATGCTTCGCAAGCATTTCACTGTCAAAAGTCAAACTGTATGTGGCATAAATACGTGTGCTTTTTCTGTTGGGACTTCACAAACCCCCTTTTCTAAACCTTTCTATAGATATTTTCTGCCAATTAACCCTGCCTCAGGAGAGATTTGCCTATCTCAAGCCCCAGCTTTGCGCCTGTGCAGCTCGCGGCGTCACTCTCCCTACGTCTCAGGTATAATTTGCATGCCTCGGTCAAGGCTAAACTGAAGCGGATGAAGCGTTGCGGTTTGAAGGTCTCCCTGCTTTATCTGCCGACTCCTAAAAGCCAGACATATTTGCATTGCTTTTCATTTCCGCAGGCTTGGCAGTACGAATGATAAAGGAAGAGGAGCACACTGTACAAACCTTGCTCAACAAAGGAAGCTGTAGCTAATGATTTGCATACGGAGAATGCGAGGATAAGGCCCACACAGGGCTGCCTCGGATGTTATTATCGGCCTCCCATCATCGCTGGGAGCTGATGCCTGTCAACATCCAGTGCATAGCCCCAAAGAGAGGGTCTAGGTCACACCTTGGTGTCAGATGTGGCTGTCTCCTCTGGCAAAGTCAGTTTCACATGAACCACAAAAATCTATATTTCAATAGAGGATATTGTTTTCCAGTTCACCAAACTTGTAGATCTGACGACTGAACTCCCCCAGTGCCCGTTCAGGGCTCGGACCCATCAATCTCACAGCTTTATGTTGACCTGTCTTTTACAGTGCTCTTAGCCGTGCTCCCAGATATGTTTTATTTACAACATTTTAATCATGCAGAAGATTAATGAAAATTTGATCACTGTACATTATTCAACTTGTCCCCCTGGAGAGGGGTCTGCTTAATGGCATGACACGATGCCTGTATTGAATAGTTATCATCTGCCACAACATTTATCTCCTGTCCATCTGGTTGTATTGAGCTTTGGAAAAATAAATATCATGCTCCACAACGGTGGTATCTCTTTAACTCTTACTTATTCTGCACCTTCCTTTGGCTGTGACATTATCATGTCTGCATATCAGTCTGTAAAATCATAATAGGTGAAGTGCGGCTGAGGAGTTTTATAGGCAATTTCCTCGAAACATATTTATACAACGTCTCAGAGCCTGGAATCTTATCCCCACTTCTTATTTACTGTTATATGTATAAACATGCCGGTTTTACATGCTCCGCACTTCCCTCCGTTCAGCAATGTTTTATTTTCTCAGACTGTTTGGGCCTTTGAAGGGTGACCTTCAATTCATATATATTGCTATAACTCTCTGCTACTATCTCCATGGGACCTCTGTTGAGAAGATAAAATTTCTTTTATATGTCTCGCAGTGAATCAAGTCACTTTATGCCAACATTTCTTTGACTATTCAAACACAATGAGAATATTAGCATTCCACTCTTTCTCCTTTTTGCATCCCTGTTGATTTTGGACGCCAGCCAGAGAGCATTTCAGAGGTAAATAACGTGTTGAATGTGGCTCTAACCTGGCTGCATTTCACCACAGGAGCAAAATACGTCTTGAATCATTTTCGCCATCAAATACAACAACATCTCGTCTTTGCTTTCTCCTTCTGCCTGTTTGACGAGCTGATGCAGTGCTTGCATCACCTGCACCAGATGATTCACATGAATGCTGAGCAATATTCATTTCGAGCCTGTTGTTTTTAATGATAGCTATGTCTTCAACTATGTTTCCAGTGTTTTGACTCCCAGCAGTTTGGTCCAGTTGATTTTTTTGTCTTGCTTTGCTCTCAATCTGTCTTTCTTCACGCCTGCCTCTCTTCCCTCCTGGGGGAAAAGATGTAAAGTATCTTTAGTGCTGTGTCCCCATCGTGACAGATGGAGGCTATTAAAATACATTTTCATTGTATTATGGTAAATAACACCGCCATGTTTTGTGCCATATTACTGTTCCCAAGATAGTACTAGGACGCAAGAGCAAGTCATCTAACCATTTTTTGCGAGTGCGTGTACAGTAAACTATATCTGTGATTTAGTTATATACAGGGCTTTCAGTGAGCTGCATTTATTGTTTGATTGCACGAGTCAGTCCAGAGCGAAGTATAAAAACAGCTCTGACACCAGCTCATCAAGCCTGATTTCCAATCTCACAAAAAGCTAGGGTGACTGAGTAATGGATTTTTTCCACAAGGCACCAGCGCTGACAGCCACACAGACAGACTGGTTAAGATTCTTAGTTTTTCAAAAGCTATAGAAAATCAATATCAGTGGTGGCAGGTATGATATTTATTCAAAATGCACTCCCTCTCGTGATAAAAAGAGGTGGTTGGGCTTTGCAGAAGGCTTGGCAGCTTAAAAGCTGTCTGTTTTATAGGGTGGACATTCACAGTAACCAACGATGACAGTTTCTATTTTTACACACCTCACTCCTCTGAGAGCGATCGTGAAATCCAACGCTGTCACAGTTGTCCTGCTGGCACAGGGAGAATTTTTGTTTAAAATTACAGGATAGGAAAAATATTCGACTTTGACGTGAGCTCATAATTATCTGCAATCGGACAAATATTATTTGAGGATGTTAAATATTGTTTTACTGCAATGCCCAGAAGTGTGAAGTAAATAACCAAAAGTGTTGTCAAATTCTAAAGTGAAGTGGGAGGTTTATTTTGTGTGTTCTGTAGGACATACTTGCTGGGGACCACATTCATGAAACATGTTACAGTTGTTACCCAACATCCATTTGTATGGGACTAGTATTACCTGGAGACCTCTAGTATTTGGAAACGATTGCAGAGGACATCTGTGATCTTAATCCCGTGTGAATCTGCCATGTCCATAATCTGTGAAGCAAAAATTCCACCGCATATTACCTACCATATTTCACCAAAGACAGAGATGCGATGTTGATATTAGACCTGTAAATCCGCATGGCGGTGATCTCAGGTTGTATTTGTTTGTAAACATCTCTTTTATGTCGGCAGATAGCTGAACAAGTAAGAAATTCGATCGCAGCTCAAAATATGGATAACAGCAGTCAACAGCTGTGCTGTGAGAACAGCTGGTAACATTTCACTCACAAATTTCATGGCAAGTAGGTGGTAATTACCAAGTAAATTACATCTAAATTATCACCTCAAAATCAATTGAAAATAATGACATTAATGATGTATTAATAATATTCTGCTATTTTCCAATAAGCTGTTATTTCCAGGAAACTTCCAACTGATTTCTGCTAAACTTCTGCTGATCATGCCATTTTAGTTGCAACTTTTGCAGCTCAGTAAATTAAAGTCAGTTTTTTTTATGTGTTTACATTTTCATCAATTTCTATTACTTCAGCAGATTTTCCCAAATTTTACAGCCAACCGCCAGAAATCGCTAATAACCAACAAATGCAATTTTATAATCAACAATTAAGTGACTTATTTGTACAGAAATGTAATAAAGAAATGTGGTATTGTGGTATTTAGAAGTAATTTCAAAGAAACTTCAAATATGTTACCCGGCTATTACCATCTATATACCATGATATTTACAGAACTGTAAAATGAATTGTTACCGAACAGCTATGTTGACATTTGAAATTGATGACAGAGAAAATTAGGAGCAACAAAGGGTTTTCATATTCAAGTGCAGCCACAGAGCATCCGTTACTTGATCTAAATGAGCCGCAAATGTGTATTTATGCTTGCAACACATGCAGAAAGTGGGCAAATCAACTTCGGTGTGGTAAAAACACTATGCTTCTGACAGGCGATGTCGCACAGAGCCTTGACATCAGTAAATAAGTAAAAGTAAAATGCCAACTTCACTTATCCTGTGCGAATGCGCCACATGAAACAAAAACATGGTTTGGTAATTTCTCAGTCACATGTGGTCCCCTGGTAATACTAGTCCCGTGTGAATAGGCCTTTAGATGATGTCCCTTCAAATGACATCCATCACATACTGTGCACCAAACATGTTAAACTTGTAGTTACATCAGGAGTACTGGTCCCTAAAAAACAAAAACAAAAGAGAATTGACAGGAAGAAATGAGTGCCATGCTTATGAAAAGATCAGCTAATGGCTCAGTTTAGAGGTAATGTTAGGTTACAGGATTTGGCTACATTTTCGGATTAGTGGCACTGAATCACAGAGTCACTGCTGCTTTCTGGTACTGCAGCTCCCTCTGGGTCCATATTTGCAGCCCTATGCAGCTTTTTACTTTTAGCTCATTGGTTTGTTTTGGGTAAGTCACTTCAGCTTACATTACTCTCCCTGTAAGTCAGGGCAGCCATTCATAGCTCGCAAGCTCACATGAGCTCCCTGCCCTGCACAGTAAGAGCCTGTACTCCCTTTATTCAGATGTTGGTTGGTAACAGCCAGACAATAAGTATTACATTCTGAATTCTGACTGTGAATAAAAGAGACTATAGAGACATCACTAATGTTGAATTTATTAAAAACAAAGAGACAACCATTTTAATTAAAGTAAGTAAAAAGTTAATTAATTTGAGCTTTAGTGTGAGGTGCAATGAAGTCACCAGGTTGGGATGTCCTTAGTTCCTGGGTAGGATTTGACTTTTGTAGCTCTGCTGTGTCATCGCCTGACTCAGTTCGTGTTCTCTGTGTCCCCATTTGGAGCCAGGCCAAAATTATTTTAATGTTAATCTAACATTTCCAGAGCTGGTCCTGACCTCCCTGCGTCCCCAAAGCAAAATTCTGCTGAGGGGCCCTCCTACCTGACCCATAAGCCATGTTAACTGTTTGCCATTGCTACATAATCACACCTGGCACCCCAGTGCTCCCATTACAGTCCTTCCTGTGTGCTCGTGAACACGCAGAGAGCAGCATCCTCCTGCCTGGTTCTATGTCTGGCAATTACTGCTGCATGTTCATGTGGTGAGAATGGAGGGGATTGCTAACTGCAAAACAGACAGGAAGTTAGTTAAAACAGAGACAACGTTTACAGCAGCTTTAAGAAGACCATTGGATAATTTCCAGCCAAGTCTGTGGCGACAAAACCGGGATATTTTGACGAGAAGTTGTGACATCTCCGGTCATGTCGTGTCGTATTTTAAGCCAAAACATGATCTTTTCATAATGCTTACCAAGTTGTTTCTGTGCCTAAACCTAACCAGATTGTAAGCACTGCGCTGAATGTGAAGTTGCAACATGTGTGGTTTGCAGAAATGTACATTGCCAACCTTTGCAGTGGCGGTTGCGTTGCAGAGAAGAATGCCGGCATCATGTAAGTAGTGTCAATGTGCTAAAGAAAGTAAAATGCAGAGTTGCTTCGTGAGTACTCACTCCTACTCAGCTTCACCTCCTGAAGGATACTCCTCCTCAGCCATTGTGCTCTCTTAAAAGAGAAGGTCGCTCTCTGAATATACAAACAGGAATTCAGTCAGTGCTCTGCATTCATGAACATTTATCTATACTGTAGTTTGTAGCCAAAGTACAAACTGATGCTCATAATGCCCTTCATTTGGACACTTTGCATAATGGGATAGGTATGAAAACAGTATTAATGTCAGGCCAGCTGTCAACAAAACACATATAGCCCGTTGGTTTCATTTTTCTCTGGAGACATTAACACAATAAATACAAAGTGGGAGCATATCCGAGGAACATTCTTTGATACCCTTGTTTAGAAACAGATGGGACTGACTTAGTCCTTCTCATCGCTTGAGGTAGTTGTCACAGTCTACATCAAAATGGGCCATGCAGACAGATAAACCAGTGGTTATTTAAGCAATAATGTTGCTGTCACATTCTGAAGTGTTTCTGTGTTTGCCATTCTCTGTGTGACTTTTTTTTTTAGGTCAAATCACTAATACAGGATTACCCCATTGGCATGTGTAGCAAGTTTAACTAAACAGTTTACTGTGCTAGTGCCTGAGAATTACTATACAGCCGCGGGGGTTCCCTGCACACATTCATGAAATTAGGTGGCAAAATGTAATAAAGTCTTTACCCTGAGGGACTTTTATTGTGATATCAACAAACCAGGTGGCAGAAGGTAGAGGGTAATCTTACACAGTATAAATGCCAGAGACAGACAGAATGTGTAAACACTTCAAATTGGTTGGTCTTTCTAAGGTTCACTGCTCATAGAAGATGAAACGCTCAGCGAGGGGGTGTCAGGGACAGTTAAAGCATTTCAAAAACATTATTTAAGGCTCTCCATGGACAGAAATCCAATACTGTACTGTAGATGGAAACTCCACATGCTGAACAAGCCGGAGAGAGAACATTATCTATATTTTCCATCAGTCATTATTAAAGTTGAAACTTGCTCTTCTGTTTCCTGTGAGAGTAATATGAAGATGGACAGCTTAATTATCAGCGTTTTGTCAAAAGTTAGGATGCACTTGTTTATAAAGTAAGAAACAGCATGCACGTTTAGCAGAGCAGTAAATTGCCTGTTCAGTTTACTACTTTCTTTTTTAGAGTTATGAGTCAATCAATTTTTAGCTCTGTTGGCAGCATAGCTGTAGTAGTGGTGGAAACATTGGTCTGTGGGTCCACCACTGAAATGTATAAACAATACTGGATGTACTGGTGATCCCCTGACTCGAATCGAACCAAACACCACCAGCAGGTCAAATGTTCGACTTATCCTGTGAAATATGTCAATATTTGGTGCAGACATTCATGGTTTCCAGATTATTAATTTTAATGACTTTGGTGAGTCCCTGACTTCTCCTTCAAGCAACTTTATGTAGCACTTTGTATTTTGTGTTGTTGGGCGCACACCACCGTGTCTGAGTGCAATACAACTGCTGTAAATACAAATCCCAGGTTTCTGGAAGAATTTGTCAGATGTGATGTTACACTACGTGCTAACTACAAACAAAACTTGGCACACCATAACAATGTTAAACATGAATGCTCAGGCTTTTTTTGCCGTGCCGCTGTCAAAGTTTGCCTAAGCACTGCAAACAATTCAGAGCAATAACAGCACGCTAAGTTAACATAACCTAGACAAGAGACAATAACAACTTGCTTTTTACAAGCTACCAACTAAATCTCTGTTAAAAAGTTGTCTCGACCATTGTTTCTTTTCTCTTCTAAGCTTCCTCCGTCAACGTCCTCTCCGGTCTCTTTGCCTCTGTCATGAAGTCCGTAGAGGCTGCTTAGGCCAGTCCCTTTGCCCGCTCGCTTGGCTCCGGTTCTGGTGATAATTCAGGCCCCAGACCTGAAACCTCCTCCTCCCTGCAGTCCAAAACTCCAGTGATAGCAGCAACACCACCTCGCCCTGGCAGTGCTCCAAACAGATTCAACTAGCAGAGCTGATGTACAGCTACAGTTAGAGGTTGCCTTTAGGAAAGTCCAACCGCCAAAATAAGTCATAGTTGGTGCCGTGTGCGATGTACTGCTGTAAAGCGTAACACATCCTACCCACTAATAGAGTTACATAGCCTAGAAACGGGATGACTGAGACAGACACCCCATTCATCCTATTATAAGTCACTCTCACATTAATGATTTAAAAAGCTGTTATTTTGAGGTAAACTAGTTACATAATGTAACTGCTTCCTTTTTTTGGTATTCATTTTCATCATCTCAGCTGGCTGGATGGATTTGATTTGATTGGCTATATCGAAATAAGGTCTCCATTTTTGTTGACAGATACAGGAATGCTATTACATAGAAACGAGACCACAGTAGTTTACAGAGCAGATGCTGTAGCAGACAAAGAAAATGCTAATTCATTTTAGTTGGACTTGTCACATTGGACGAGCTCTTAACTGTTGTTGAAATGAGATGCATCCTTTTCACTGGTCAGTTTGTGTACATTAAGTGGCAGACAAGGTTTTAGGTGAAACTTCCTTGCTTACTAGCTACCCTATATTTCTTATTTCCTTGCATCAAACATCCATATTTAGGTACTTTAAACTGCCTCTAAATAAGTGATTTAACCATATTTACCATTTAACCCAACTGTTCTCACCAGGTCAGTGCAATTCGGCTCTGTGTCCTCACAGTGGAACCCACAAATTATTAACTGGTGGATAAGGTTACCTCATGTCCAAGAAAAAGGAAATAGGCTATTACCCTGCAGGCGGTTCTGGCTTGGAGACCTCTGATTTACTAGAAGCAATATTTTATTTTAGATATCTTATCACACACTCATTGTAGTACAACTGCAGGCTGTAGACCTTTAACATTAACAGCCTCTGAAGTGTGAATTCACCATGAAAGAAAGCCCTTTCCTTTTTTGTTCTGTAATTGAAATAAGGAAACTGTATTCTCAAAGTAAGAAAACGTGGAAATGCCATTGCGTTGTAAATGGAAATTATGTGTGATTGTAAAGCCTTTGACAACCAGGAATGTGTCAGACCACACAGGCCTACTGTATGAGGCTACTGTGCATATTACACACCACTTAAATGGCCAATATTGCAATAATATGCTTGACCTTTAATTGCTCCATGCAAAAGATTGTCGGACATTTTATCTGCTATCAATCACAGTGGAAGAAAACTGAATTTGTGGATGCTGCTTGGCAGCTGTAAACAGGCACACTGTTATTGTAAAAACTATTTTGACTATTTTATTTTTTAAAATATGCAGTGTTTAGCTCATGCTTCTGCGTTGTCACAATATAATAGAGCTGCTGTACTTCTCTTTATAGCTTCTCGTACTTCAGCTTACATGTCAAGGAAAAAACGCACTCGTTCTCAAGAGAAACTGCCTTTTTCAGTTGAAATCTTAAGCAATAACCTAGATTTATTCTGTCTTTCATTGTAATATTGATTAACTATTATGCAATGTTCAGACCGCATACTCATGGTCTATTTCATGTCTGTCCGTCCTGGGAGAGGGATCCCTTCTCTGTGGCTCTATTTCCCCCTGTCGTTCACTGTACAGTTTGTACCACTGAGGCAATGTGATTGTGAGTTTGATCATGGGGATATAAACGAAGATATTTCTCTGTGATCTCACAGCAATAAATGGATCAGAAGGACGCTGAAATAACAACATCATAATGCCATCTTGTAAATAGCCTGAACTCATGCTTCGTCAGGTCTGTCGGCCAAAATACAAGCAAACAACTTTTAAAATGCTTGTTCCCTGAATGGAGTTCAGCTCAATAAGAGCTATGCTGTGCAGTGCTGAGACGTATTTCCAAAACTTACCAGGTAGCCTGACATTCAAAATTTTCGCTTCAATATTTTCAACTCATGCGAACGCTCGCTTGACGCACATCATCACGTCATGGCTTCAATTGCGTTGTGTCAAATTGCGCCTTATCATTGACTTTGTATGTAATCTAGTCGCACAAATAATTTGCGCCGCGTTTGGTCTGAACACTGCATTACATATAAACAAAGTAGAAATACAATTTCAAGGATGTTACCCAGCAGCAATCTGACATGTTTCTGCATATTAACGATGCAGACAGAAAACAAATACAGCTGGAACTTTGACAACACAATGCATTACTAAAAACTATAATGCAAATCTGCATTACATTCTTTTTCTACAATGATTTCCCTTATGGACAAGCATATTTTGACAAATACTGAAAAATATAGTATATTAAAAAGCCACATGGCAGTATATCGCCATTTTGCTTCAAGAATATGTAACTATAAAGCAATGACTCTGTGTGTGAATATGAATAATATTGAATAAATGGTGAATACTGCTCTGTGCAGCAGAGGGAGCAGGGCTTCAGTGCTTTGGCTTCATGGCTCTGCAGACTGAAGCTGGGCTGAAGCAGACTTAAACAAGATGGAGATTAGCGTGGCGCCTCTCTTGCAGCAAGAAAAATCAAAGGCAGAAGGTTAAACAGGTCTGGATGAGTGGGGAAATGTGGTCAACACAGTTTTTCTGTTGTTAAGCGAGAAGAGAGGTGAGATTTTATGTTTCTGCAGTGGTAGACTTAAGGGCTAGAATGTTTATCAATGCTTGGCAGCACCGTCAGCTACTCGGGGATGCCTCTCTCTTTGGTTGTCGAGGTCCTGCTCAGAAAATACCGATGTTATCATCCAGATTGAAAATCGTAAATATCAAACATGTTTGATATTATCGGAGCTGGCATGATGAGTCCTTTAACAGTTCAGGAGGCTTAAGACTGGAGCTGTTAACCACTCATATTACCATCTAATCTGCCAAACGGCACACTTTGAACCTGCACTGCACTATTACAAAGTATAATGCAAGCAAATTTTGTTAATAAATTGGTAATATACTGATATGTAAATCTACGACTTAAAATATATTTTGTGTATATATAACATAACCAATATAATACTTTTTTTTTTTTTTTTTTTACAATATATATAAAACAGCAGTAATTGCAATATTTATCAGTATATAGACAATGTTACTTGATATATTCAATAATGCCTTGCAATGATTATTTTTGGGGCTTTTATTCAACAGGATAGCTTAGAGAGATACGGGTAATGGGGGAGAGAGAGTGGAGGAAGACATACGACAAAGGGCCACAGGCCAGATCAAAGCTGGGCTACTGCTGAGGACTCAGCCTCCAGTACATCGGTCAGCCTACCAGTTGAGCATCAGGGCGCCTGCACATGTGCTGCTTAGTTGAAAATTTTAGGAGCACATAAAGAACTTTAATAAAAAAAATATGACAGGGAAAAAAATGCTTCAGAGTGTATTCAATAGTAATGTAATGGTTTATATTTTAAACTCAGGGTTCCTGAACATTTTCAGTTGTAAATTCAAGTTCAAGCTGTGGCAAATTATATACACACAAAATCATTTTTTTGACTTAAGGTAAAGTTTCTAAAAAAAAGTTTAACAACAAAAAGTTTCATGTTTCTAAATCTGTCACCTGTCTGTAAGTAGACTTGGTATCCTTAATAACCTGACTGAACCTTTATAATATCATTATGGAAACAATGAAATGAGTGTTTGTCAGTTTCAATTTCAAAATGTTTCCTGCTACTGCTGCTAAAATTTGTCTTTCCTACCAGCAGCGGAGGATTAACTATCATTGCTTCTTCAGTTAAAGTTTTTAATTACACGTAATCCTAATTATATTTTACATTTCACACACAAGTGGCAAATGCAAGTGAAATACTGCTGAGCCCTCTTTAATTGACACAAATAAAAAAAAGAAAACCTAGAATGTTATTATATTAGATTTACCTTTTATGGGAAATGTATTTCATTGCAGGAGACTTACAGTAAGTTAAAAGGTTCTTACTGGCCTCGTTCTTTCAATAATTTATTCCCAGTACTCTGACACAATAGTATACCTCCTCAGTACCTACCGAGCTGTCTATTCCTGCATTGCTCTGTATAACCATGATATGCATTACTGCCGAAACATTATTGCAGGGCTGCACTTATCTTACATTGTCTGTCAGCTTAGGTTTTTGCACACTATCATACTTTCCAGCAGCAGGAATTATGTTCACGTTGTACAATCTTCCTAATCTGTTCCTCATTTTGCTCAACGTAACCCCATCACGGTGAACTGTCTGGTTGACTACACACTAACCATATAACCGTGATCACTCTATATTCAGTGCTATCTCAGTACAGTGACTGAATGTTCAGAGGGTGATATATGAAGTTCTGTCAGCTGTATATGCGTCTTGCATTGTTCCCTTCACCGCATGTTTGCATGTCGGTTTATTTACCCTGTAATTGTGATACCAACATGTAAAGAGGGGTGACAGGGCCTCCAGTAAAAGCCCTTTAATAACTCACGGTATCCTTCAAAGGCAACCATACATAATAATAAAATACACGTGGAATCTTCAGAGTAGGGGCTGTAACCTTGTTTCTAGCATCAAAGTGCCAGATGATACATTAGTTTGTTCTTTGCATTTTCCGAAACTTCTGAGGTGAAATCGGTTGAGGTCGCAAGATTTATCTGTTATCTTAATTTCCCTTCATCTCAAGGTTCAGGCTCAGTACACGTTAATAATTCTTCCCTGACCTCTCCTTGCACTGCGTTTGTTGATCACATGATTTTGATTTTAAGTGATTGCTCGCCCAACTCAACACATACATTATTCCTGCCTTTGTTTGAAGTCCCATGAACGATATCGGCATACATGGAGAATGGATTTCCATGTCTTGTCACATGAACACGTTAAATTATCAATTCACGCTCTTGTGCTCTCGTCCCTGATGTCGTTATCATTTACATGAATATCTGTTTGCTAATTAAAAACATGGTAGGTTAATATATTTTGCATGGAAAATAAGGGCCGAGTTTGTGTCAGTAAGTAGTAAATATTTTTGTATATGATAGTTTATTTTTTTAGAAACGGACATAGTGTTATACAGTTCATTGCTACCCTTCCCTGGATTTGCATTCGTGCTCTCTCCGACAGAGGTGGGGCAGGGTCACTGAGAGGACTGCACTCGCTCCCAGAACCTCCCCCGCAGAGTGAGAGGCAGTACCATGGTAATGCCCTTTATATATGTGTTGTACACCCTTGGACAAACAGGGCAAGTCGAACTGGGCAAAACAAAAACTGCTAGTGGTGCAGTGACCGATAAGGAAACAAAGGAAAAAAAAGTAAGTGAGTATTATTAAGTTTGCAAACAGTAGGTACACTTCTCAAGTCTACCCCAAACACCAATAATTCACTGTATGTAGCAGCTCACTAATAGCAAAAAAGACGTCATCAACACATCAATCCAGACACTAAAATGTATCAGGAAGAGAATATTAAACCGCATTTATTATAGTGGCTAATTCATTAAAAGGTCACCCATTTAAAAAGCCAACATGTTTCTACCACCATGTCTTCATCAGGGCCCCAGACAACTAACAACACGATGTGGCCTCACCTGTGCACTGCATGCACAATTATTAGGCAAGCAAGTATTCTGGCCTTACCATTATTACTATGGACATTTTCCAACTCCAAACCCTATAAACTTGAATGCTTATTTGATTTAAACATTTTCAGGTGATTATGTATTCGTGTAATGAGAGAGGATGTGGTTGTCACAGTCATAAGTTCTGTCCTCATGTGTCATGTTTTGCTTTATATTTCCTCCCTTTGTTTTCCTCTCTTCACTTGTGTTCTTTAGTTATGTTCTGCTTTGTCCTTGTGCTCCAGTATCTCCCTGTTCCATCTTTCCGTCGTGTATTTCTGGATTTTGGTTCAGATTCCGCGCATTATATCTGATTTGTATTTTGCTTTTTGGTCTGTACATTGCTTTTGCATCTGTTTTTGGATTTTGGATTATCAGCTTCATGTTAATAAGGCTGTTCAAGTCACTCGCCTGCCTGTGTGTCTTGCGGTTGAGTCCCCTGTGTTTAACCGTGACAGTGGCCTAAAGCGATTCACACAAAAAATATAAAGGTATGCATAATTATTAGGCAGCTTCATTACCTCAGGTAAAATGGGCCAAAGAAGAGATTTAACGACACTGAAAAGTCAAAAATTGTAAAATGCCTGTCAGATGAATGCAACACTCCCCAAATAGCTAATAGCTACTGAGGCGTGACACCCGGACAATCAAGCGTTTTGTTGCGGATAGTCAAGGTCGGAGCCTGGGCGCCAAACTCGATCCCTGTTTTGCAGCTGTAATAAACATTTAAAAGGTCTTCTGACTGAAATGTGCCATTTATCAGTGCCATCTTGTTTTCACCAAAAAAACACAAGACTGTATTGTGGTGTTATGGGAATGTAAATGGGGGACAAAGGGGAGACACACAGAGCTCAAGCTGTCCCAGTTGATGCGAATGGGAGGAGGAACGTGGCTGGGAGCAACAGAACCGAGCAGGAGGCAGATCGGAACCTTCAGTTGGTTTTGGGTGTTCTGGGCGAATTTGGATGTGAGCACATGTAGACCTGACTCTTGATTTGGATTCAGCAGCTGCCCCTCTTTGATTTATAGGTTTACCTTCCACCTTGTAATTGTACGGCTCTGCATGAGAGAAAAAACAGTCATTTTCATCTTCAGCCACTCCAATAAATATAATTAGAGGCCTAAGTGCTTTTGTGTTCAGAAAAATAAATGTAATTGATGGCTGTGAATATTAAAGGCTCAAGTTTCAAAATTGCAGAGTTATGCAAACATCTTATTAAGTTTTTAGAAAATTACAATTACATACAAGAGTGCATTTAAAGCCCACTGTGAAGGACTCAACTCTCATAATTGTTTTGTAAGTCGTTCAGAAAACTATTTTGGTTGATAATATAATATAATAATAGTACATGGTTATAACTATTGGAGGAATATTACATGAATAATATACATAGCTGTGAACTTAATTTGTATTTTTCAGCACTGGTTGACCCTGCGTTTGTTCTTCCAGCCTCATACATCTCCTGCTGATACTGAATTTATATCAGACAGCATAAATAACACATTTCTAGGTTTATATCTTTGCACAGAGAATTGGAATTGGACATCATTTTCACTAGAAATAGTTCCAACCTTAAGTTTATCTGAGCAAAGTAAGCAGCCGACACTAAGAATCCTAATGGCACATTAGACAGCGAGCAGATATTCAATTTCATGGCAGAACGTAGCTTTTTTTTTTGTCTGCACCTGTTCTGAAACTGTGCATGCAATCAAAGCACATTCAAACATCCTTTTGATACATGAGATGGCTCGGAGGACTTGGGAGTTGGTTCCCACAGGCAGACTGAAGCACCTTTGAGTCCTAATGATGTAAAGTGGTGGAAAAGTGTACAGTCTGCAGTGGCATCAAGATTTAATTGCTCTCTCTCAATGAGACTGCATTTAAAACTGTTCTCCTGCTCCAGGACTTAATGAGAGAGCTACCAGTGCGCTGCAGTCAACTCACCTCTTCATGTGTTACGGTTATGATAATTAGAAATCACTTGTGTGTGGACTGGTTTGGAGTAAATTCAAACCAACAGATCAACATCTGTGCACGCTGGTTGCGGCAATGAAGCTTGAAGAGAGGAGAGCCTGTGGTGAAGTAGGCAAAACATCAATTGCACTCTCTTCCACAACATACAGTATGTACACATATGTTAACATGCACCTGTGCACCACCGATGTTTTCTCTGTTTTTCTCTCCGTTTCTTATAAACACAAACAGATACATATATACATACTGGCAACATTTGTGCACAAAATGTATAAGGTGGCAGCTCTGCTTTAAGCGGGATTTATGGTTCTGCGTCGATTGTGCGCCTAGGCGTCGGCGAACATGATCGCCGTGATTTTTCATTTATAGTAGTGCGGCGGTGTCTATGCATCGCGTGGTAATTCACGCGACCCGGAAATGATGTAATGCGGACCAATCACAGCCCTCGAGGTCCGCGTCGCATGTCCCTGCTGTCTGCGCCGTTTCGACGCGTAGTTAGGATTTTTGGGAGGCGCGCGTCAAGTGACGCAGATGTTCGGCGTAGGGGTCTGCGTCGACGGCGTAGCTACGGCGTAGGTACGCCATCGACCTGACGCAGAACCATAAATCCCGCTTTAGTCCACACTGAGCACTGAGTGTAATACTAGTTCTAGCATTTAGTCATTTATTTATGAAGTCCAGCCCAGTTGTTAATATAAAATGTTGGCATGTAAATTTCTGCAAACCACTTATATGTTAAATGTTTATTTTTCATATAGATGATATAAATATTTCCACAGTAGGTATCATCCTCAGATTTCATGTAGAAGCAGTAAAGTATAATTTAAGCAATTATTGTGACATTTTGCCACCATCTTTCTGGCAACAAAACCTGCTATTTTTCAAGAAATTTCTCATTTTCCAGCCGTGCTTGTGATGAAAAGTCAAAAGCCAAACATGATTGTTTCCAAAACCTGTTTTTTTGTCATGTCTGTCATAAAGTCATAGAAACACAACACATCATTTGATGTGGGAAAGTGGAAGGCAAAAGTCTTTTTTGACTGTTAAATAGAGAACAAGTCTCAAAGAAGCAAATAGAATCGTTTTCCGACATTTTTGGAAGTTAGAATTCTTTATACTGTAGCCTTTGCTCTGGGTTATGAATGCAATTTGACAGCATTTAATACGAATGAGACATGAAGGTGAATGAAGTGAGATTTATTTCTAAAAATGATCCAAATTGCAGCATCACTCGAACATAATTATCCACTTGTTATTTTTTTCTCTCTTTCTGCGCACTAAGCAAGGTGCTTAAAGCAGGGTTACCAGGGGGAACAGGGTGGTGAGGTCCACGAAACAATTCAGAAAGTGTGAGACGCTGTTTTTCTTTTAAAGAAAAAAGAAATGTACTAATTGTCTCTGACGTATTTTCAAGTAATTATCTGGTATTTGCACACTGGTTGTAAGTGTGCTGAAAGGGATATGTTAATGTATTTGACTGAACAAGAGGGAGGAGGACCGAGTAAAAGGATTTGTTACGATCAGTTTATATGGAAAACTCACTAGAAACTAAAAGTGGTATTGAAATAAAATTCGTATATAAATAGAACAGAACACTGTAGGCCCTGAGCTGTTTGGTGAAGGTGTGATTTACAGTAATTAAGTAACAAAAAACAATGGATACTGCGAGTACGCAACAACATGCCATGAAGCTTTAACGATTTTTTCCTAGATAATATTGTCAAAATAATACTTCAACTCTATAATAGTTGATAATAATTTAGTGTGATTGTTCCCCTACATTAGTATTTTGAGTTAATTTTCCAAAAAACAGACCAAACACATTAAACAAAGATGAATTTGACTGATAGCATTATTATTATGTTTTAAAATTTTCTATAGATATTAAAATATTGTTATCATGAATTCTTTAGGCCATGATAATCGTCTAGTTGAATCTGATATCATGATATATACTCCTATAGTTTTAAGAAAATGTATGAATAATTGTATACTGTGTTTATTTGTATTAAAGCTGCTGTAAATGTTGTTGTAGTTTTAGCTAACTTCCTCTCTGTCTTGCTGTTAGGAATCCCCTCCCTCCTCTCTACGTCACCACACTTGCACAACTCCTTTCTTTTTGCCTCTTTTCTTTAAGCGTTTTTCATCGCTTTCCCTGTAAGTTAGTATCTGTGATCTCTGTGTGGTCCACAAGCAAACAGGACCGCCTCTCTATGGAGTTCTCTGTTCTCATTGGATGAATTAGGCAGGGATACCAGAAAATGTCTTTTTGCTTTTACTGCATGAACAGGAGGAGAGACACGGTTTACTGATCAAACATTCTATAACAGTGATTACTGTTGAAATACAGAGCTATCTAACACTGATTTTAGTGAGAAAAAATGTGTTTACAGCAACTTTAACTGCATTGTGGGGACAGCATTAAATGTCTATGCATATGTTTTTTTGTGTTTTTTTTTTTCAAAGAAAAGCTGGCAGGAATTATTTTCAGCTTCCAGTGAACAAAGACTTACAAAGTATTTTTGTCAACTTTTGCTATACAACTGTAAAGCGCAGTGATTACACTGTATTAATAGGATTAAGCAGCTCAGTCTATGGTGCTACAAGAAGCATTAAAGTTTTAAGTCTTTGGTCTTAAATAGAATAATCTAAAGTTTAATATGGGTTTAATGGAGAATTACTCTGAACAACTTTTTGACTGTCATTGAGGACACTCTATGCATTGTTACTGTTTTATGTTGTGTGTGTTTGTCTGCACCCATCATCACTGAGCTTATGTTTGAAGCCAGTAGCATAATCGAGCATCATCGCAACTGGTGGCTGGTAGTTCATGATCCAAAGCCACCGGTGCATTTTTCCTGTCTCCTTGTGATTACATTATCAGCGAATGAAATTTCATTATGTTTTGATCTGATCAGTCAGAGAGGGACCAAATTAGAAACAAAGCATCGCCGATCATTTATCCTTCAGAGCGTCAAGCTTTTTCAGCAGAGCTGTTAACACTGAAGTGTTTTCCTGTCTCAGCTCTCTGCAGATTGGTATGAACCCTCTCCATCTGACGACGTACTGTCAAAATACAGTCACTTTACTGATGTGCTTTGTGGATTTACACTCGAGAATTTATCACCTGACTAGCTAGCTCTGCATAATTCATGGAGCAGGGAGAGAGAGACCGCAATCTGAATGCAGACAATGTTGTACTCACACTCAGAGCCATATGACAGCACTGTCTTCACAACGCCCTTGTTAAAACTCTGCTTTGGGTAACAGGAGGCAAAGACAACCCGTAGCCTCATTACAGTCCTTGCTGCATTTGTTCAACACTAACAGTGGAAAAAAATGTGAACTGTCATTTTAATGCCCTTTGCAAGAGTTTCTCATTTATTTGCAACAAGTCAGCAACATGAAACTTTACTGAACGACCTTTGGGTCAATGAAAACCTGTTCCACTGCAGTAAAAATGTAAACAGTATTATCTGCTCATGACTCCAAACATGATTTTTGTTGAGTCAAAATATTTCCAATTAGTTAATACACTGTCTTACTGTCTATCGTATGTGTTCAGTAAGTCTCAGCTGACGGGATAAAAGGATGGGTTAAATACTGTTTTAACTGCTCAAAACAGCATTTATGTCGAACACAAACAGAGATCTGAGTGCAATGGCTATTATCCAAAAGTTTACTTGGTAGGCTACTGGGGAAATGATTATAGGTGAGACTTTCATTGCTCGGCGGAACCAGCATAAGTAATGAAGTATCATAATAACTCATGCACAGACAGCACTTTCAAGGTTTTAGAAGAGTTAGCTAGGTGGGCTAAGCAATGATAATAGTGTTGGTAGTATTCACTCGACAAAATGGCTAACCTAGAGCTTCTTGAATGAATAAAACACTTTTCACATCACTCTAAGAAAGAGGATTAGCAACCAAGGTATCATGGAGGCTGGGGATATAGTGCATATAATATTACAGCAGACAGAGAAAAATAGCAACTCTTACAATGAAAAAGATCAAAACTTGCACCAAGAAAGGGACATGAAGGAGAACACACACCATTAAGCAATACAGCAAAAGCAGCAGGCCACAGGAAGTGTTATTTTGTTGTCATATAATATACATGTAATCTAAGCAGAGCTGTAATCAAGCAGAACAAATGAAAACACCTGTGTGTGAGTGTGTGAGGGGCGTTTAAACAAAACAAATCCTTTCCACAGGGTTGGTAACTTACTGTTGTAAATCCTCCATCCCCTCTGCCCTGGTAACATCTGGTGGTTTGATCTTGCAGGTAGCCTGCAAGGCTTAACACCAACCCAATCACCAGAATAAATGTCAGCAATGTATGCCTCTGCAAACCTCTTCTTTATGTTGCAGCTTTACATTTCTTTAGGTTCAATTGTCTATTTTTATTTTGTGACAATGCTGTGCATATGACCTGGTTAGTAACCGCTTGGTAAGGGTTAGGAACAGATCATGTTTTGGCATAAAACACCCTTTTTTGTTCCTTGTTAAAACTACCCAGTGGTTTCACACTTCTAAGTGTTGAATCATGGGCACTGGGTTGGCAGCCTGGTCACCAACATGTAACTCCACCACGATCCCCTCCACCTCTGGACATGAAAGTAAGCTAATAAACACTTACTCTGAACATAAAAATGTGAAAATGCAAAAAAAAAAAAAAAAAAAAAAAAAAAAGCTGCCAACACTTTATTCTGGCGACTGGGCTGCGTATCATTTAGGGTAAGCGGGTGCACCTGAGCCCAATGTTCCCAGCAACCATCGCTGAGACTCTGTTGGCTACATGTTGTATTCGGGTTCTATGCATATTCTTTTCCAACCCATCAACACATTTCTTACACATCAACTCACTTAGACTGCCGATACTGTATTACTGATTTCCGCATCTTAACTTTCTGAACTAGTTATTGTAAGTTTTGCATAATTTAGTCTTTCTTCCGTTTTATTGCTAGTCATGAGAAGCCTTTATGTGGATTCATAATTTGAATGAAAAGCTCCATGTTTTGTCTTAAGATTTGACATCTGCAGTGCGGGCATTTTGAGCTATTTCATCCTTCTAAGGTTCTGTGTGATCTCTTTACATACCTAAAACATTATTCATGCAAGATATTTGGCTATTAGCTGTCACTCAGATTATATAACTGATTATCACATTTATTTTATTTGGATGTTACTTATAACTCCTCTGTATAGAATATTTATGAGACCACAACTTCTTTCAGAATACTCTGCTGGCATAAATTTTAATTTTTTAGAAATCTGAGCTGTCTAGATGTGTAGTGTATAACTCTCCCCCGCTTCTGTGTGTGTGTGTTGTAAAATGGATGAATGTGTTTATTTGCTTGTTTTATTGTTTATACTGCCTTTTCTTTTAAAAATGTCTCTTAGCCACACTATCGCAACAAAAACAAAGTTGATATTACTTGTGTGGTGCACAAGGTTAAAAGAACTAACTCTAATGCATAATCATCATCTGCAGTAATTATAATTTTAGAAGGCCTGTAATGGACTGTATCATTTTCAATGGTTTTGGAAATGCTTGTTGTTTTTATATAGTATGCAGGCTTTCGTGTTTTGGTCTTCATCAAAAGCACACTGAGAAACAGATCATAATCGTATCATATACGAGTTAAAGCTAACAGACAAGAACAGTCGTCAAGTTTTATCAGCAGTGACGGTCTGTGTAACGAGCGGACGCAGAACTTATCTTGTCTGAATATCTGGCTCGTTATACCTTTCCAGTATTCCCAGGGGATTCAAGGCTTTAGACCTGTGTACATCAATGAAGTATCAGCAGTCTACCGCAGTCTTGTTAAAATATAATTGGCTATTCTTGTAAGCTCTATTCATACACTCGCTCTCACTGTACCACCACAGCACCAACTGCCCTCCCAGAGTGCCTGACACACTAACCTTTTCATAGTTGTCTCTAAATGGCAAAAGATCAAAAAATAGAAGGAGCCACTGAGCAATCTACCCCTGGGTCTGATTTATATACTTGTACCAAAGATGCCTGCAGTCAATAAATCCATCTTAAGCCGTGATATCCAAAACAGTCAAGACCTAGGGTGTAATATGTATCCCCCAAAAAAAGACTCAGTGTATTGAGTGTTGTATTTAATTACAAGGAAACGACAAACCCTTTTAACTGTAACTGAAAAATAAAGGTGATAGACCCTGTGGACCAGTAAGGTATGTAATGAATAACTGTCAAGGACCCACCTTCGGGAAATATGGATGTTAATGATTTGAGCAGTCCTCAATTTATTATAGCAAACAGTTTGTGATGCTTTGTTTCTTTTATTTGACAGCACTGTGTTGTAAAAAGTTCTATTAAAGGACTCTCAAGACAATATTTGTGTCGAAGTAAATGCCAAAAACAGGCTAAAAGGGGGTGTAGGACAACTTAAGACCAAGACCAGAGCATGTGGAGTGAGACCACTGGCCTCATCACAGAGAAATGTCCTGAGTGCTCGTCCATTCTTAACTTACATTTCGAAGATAGGAAAAAATCCATTCCTATTACAATTCCTAAACTCATGGTCCTATCCTATCTCAGACGTTGTCGTTGTTGTCAGCTGTATCTTATCTTAAGTAATCCTAACTAGAACTGTAAAGTCAATTTTTCAATTGACACTCATCCAGTCACACCTGTGTCTGTGTTTAAAATGTAGGCTACACAACACTGCCTGTATCAATGAAAACAGCTGTTTGACGTCCCTTGTTTCTTGTACAACAGTGCTAGCTTCACCAACAGGCTAACATCAATGTTGGCTTCTTCAATAGGCTCACAACAGCGTTATCTTCTCCAACAGGCTAACATCAATGTTAGCTTCTTCAACTGGCTAGCATTGCTATTGGCTTCTTCAACAGGCTATCATCGCTGTTAACTTTTCAAACATATGGTTTCAGTAGCCTTTCAATCTTAATATTTCGGTGTTTGTGTTTTTCGCCATCTTCATTATCAACATAGCCTACGCCATCGACTAACCTATGAATACAAGACTAAAAACAGCGGTGAAGTGATGTGTGTTTCTCTTCTATTGTAAGTGCAAAAGACACCCCTTAAAAAAATGGGTTAAGACTTGTTGAAATCTACCTATACCGTATCAGCAAACATGCTAATTTCTACTCTTGAACATCCAACTAATCAATGCTAAAGAGTGAATTTATCAGCGCGGAGGCATTGTCAGGGATCTGCAGATGCAGTCGCTTAAACTGTTTGTTGTGCAACTCTAATCATCAACATCATTATCATAATAAATAGAAGTAGATGAGAATATATTTGAATAGCAGGGAAGACGTACAGAGAGAGAAGCCTTGTTCTGTGTCTGGTTTGTATCAGCTGAAAAAGACAAGCTGACGGACCATTTCAAGAACACCCATAGTTTCAGTCGGGCTAAGAGAAGATCAGCAGATTGTTCTTTTCTATTGTTGGATCATTATGACAGCTGTGGTCCCAGGCTGTTCGTGGCAAGGCTGACTGACAGGCTGAGCGCCGTGGAGCTGACAGGCTTAGCACGTCCATTGGCAGATACAGATGTCACATGCACCACAGGTCCGTCTTGCAGCTGGGAATGGAGAACAGGACGGGCGGTCATCACCAGGGGGCTGCGGGAGACACAGGGCAGCCTCACAGAAACGATACAAACTACTCAGTGACTTGAAAGGCAGATCACTCCCTCCTTTCTGAATCACCAAGTAGATCGTAATCCAACCAAAACACACAAAGTTTTAACTATTTTGCTGGCATGCTGCTGATAATCATATTTCATACGTTGCATTCTAAACAAGCCCACACCTGTTTTCTGTACATGCTGTAACAAGCTGTCATACCGAACGCATCTCGGCGCTGGAAATGCATAGGGACGCTGATTAAATCCAACAACGGGCAACCAATTATCAGGCATGTAATGGAGAAGTTGTAAAGGCTGTCTCAGTGTAGCTGACTCGTGCGACCTAATTAGATGTGACAAAGTTCAGCATCTCTTGGGGGTAGGATTAAGAACACATTGTGGAATGCAGACCGTTTGGACAAAATCGATTATGACACTAATCCTTGATGAATAATGAATACGGTCATTTACCAAGAACGCTGCAGGGGGAAGTCCATTGTGTGATAATAAAACGATGCTTGGAGGTAAGCTGGAATGGACCATTTACTCATACATGGTGGTAATGATAGAGACCTTCTCTATGATGATAATGTGCTGTGGCCTGAGGCGCCTGCTTAAGACCTTTTCAACCCATGGGTGAAAAGGCCAATGCAGAAAACCCCATTTAACTAATACAGCTGAATCTGTGTGAAATACGCAGTGACACAGGTAAGTTACCCGTTCCTCTGGGAGGATATAAACTCACTTCCCTCAAGCTGTGGCGCTTAAATAATTTAACACATAAAAGGCTACGTGAGGGATGTGTTGACTGAAAATCAATTGGATGTCCACAGCCTCATATGTCTCTTTCGCAGCGTTGGCACCAGCACTTCTTTAAAAGGTGCAATAGGTTTTTCCCTGCAGGGGCTCTACTCAGAAAGTACTTCAGGAATCCAGTGCATAACAACAGCATACTTTTCACAAAATTTTGAAAATATTTCGGAGACACCGCAGCATCGCTGAAGCAAGATATGCCTCTCTGTTACGCCAATCATTAAAATTTTATCTGCGAGTGTGGAAAACAGAGGTAACAAAGACACTCCTGTGTGCCTAGCCATGATCCAGCAGTGGATGTCTCTAACAAGAATTTAAATTTCACAAAGCGAGCCCTAAACTTTTGTTTTGTACGCTGTTGGGTAATCCTGTAGGATTTTAATTATGGAATAGGAAATCGTTTGAGAACAATTCTATTTTGGAACTTTACACTCCCTTTAGACACTACAACAGACTCATTATAATCCTAAAAGTCATAGAAGCTTTGCAGTAGGGACACAAAACTCCAAACAAAACACAAAGAAGTAGCCACACACTCATAACTCAGAGTGTTGACGCACAGTCTGGATGAAGACGGTTTGTCTGTCTCAACAAATAGATGAGAGATATTTTCAGATTTACAGATGAATCTTTCTCTGTCTCTGTTATGCTCAACGCTATGTATAATTAAAGGTCTAGTGTGATTCAGAGTTTTTTTTTTGCAGAAATTGAAAATATTACCATGATTATATGTTCATGATGCGAAATCACCTGAAACTAAGAATTGTGTTTTCTTTACCTTAGAATGAGCCTTTTGTATCTACAGAACCGAGCCGCACTGATTTGCTTTTCCATTAACAGTTTTGCTGCGCTGTCACAGCCTCCAAGTGGGCTGCGTTGACGTCTCGTGACTGCAGCCAACACATAACAAGCACCGTCACCCCCTCAAATCGATACTCAACTCATGTCTGTGCAAGAAACCTGTGAGAAAGACGTTCTTAAAAGTCAGTGTGTTCAGCTCTCAGTACTCATGTAGATTCTAACTGAATCTCTTTAGTTCCTCTCGTCCTGTTTGTACGAACAACCAAACATCTGCCGTGTTTTACTGTTTCATTGTGTTCACTTTCAGTCACTCGTTTAGTTACTGCTGGTGAAAACACGTTTCCTGTAATGCTTTATAATAAAAGCTTTTAAATGACAAAATAATGGGGGAAGTTATAGTAAGTTAAATGTGTTTGTAACTGAATTAGCAGAGCCAATTTGTTAGCGATGATGCTTTGATAGCACTGCGGGGATCAGGAAAAGCGCATCATTGATTTAAGACACATCCTCAAGCAGGTAGCCCAGTTGTGATGGAAATGCAAAACCCTGGCCCCACCGCACTGAATCAAACCGGACATAGCCAGGCTGGCAGATGTAATGGAAAACGGCTTTGGCATTGTTATTAAGGATGTCATTAATAACTTTTTGGGAAGTTATTAAAAGAAATGCACAAAAATCAAGAATATGTTTTACTTCAATACAATACAAGCAACAAAACATATCTGTTGTATCACCACAAAATGGATGTGCATGTGTGCGTCTGTGAACAAAGGGTGGATGCTCCATGTCCTAGTTTCAAGCTCAATTTTTCTTCTTTCCTTTCTGCTTTGTCACAAAATGTTGCCTGCTGAAAAGCATTCAGAGACCAGCGGGTAGAAGACTCTCTGTTCAGATATTAAAACGAAAAATCTGGCCTTCTTTATTCCATGTCTGGAAAACTGACAGAGAAAAATGACATGGAAACACTGTAGGCTCTCCTGTTTGTGTTTCCCCCCTCTCTCCTCCTACACTCAACTCAGAAGATTCATGGATACAGCAGCTTTGGCTAGATCACTCAATTTGTAATAGTGCCAGAGCTGAACTTCTGATTTATGAACAGTCAAGGGTCTACAAGAGCCCATTAACTATAGGGAACATGGAGGAGTGAGATGTATATAAATTAAATTAAAATCCAAGATTATAACTCTCTGTGATATCTAGGTTCTCTGTCAGGACGGTTTTTGCTCGTATGAGAAATATTCAAGGCTTGAAAGAACCGAAATTGTCGGGTATATTGCACATTGACAATGTCATTATTTTGCATTAGATTTATAATGTGACCTACATCTATTATAGTCATCGTGCATCGATGAAAACAACATAAATTAAAACAGTCATCAATGCAGCGTCCATTATGTTAATATACTGTATGATCTCTGATCATATGAGTGTGTGTTTGTGTTTCAGAGAGGAAGAATGCAACGCAGGCTTGTGCGTGTGTGTCTGTGCGCACTAGAGTCTGTGAATGTTTATGAAATACAGCCATGTTCCAATTCACTTTGTTGATTTTGATTCAGTTCCATGAGTTTGGACAGAGACATTTCACAGAGCATAATTCTGTTTTGCAAAGACACCAAAACCCAGCGAGGCATACTTTCAGAGGCCCTGGAAGTTCCACAACGTCAAAGCGCTGATCCAAGCATTTCCATCTCAACAATGGTTGTAGTAATTTAAATGATTTGACAGGTACATCCTCTCGCTTGACAGAGGCAGGCTATTACAAAGAGTCTGTGATTCACATATGGGCTGAGTTAAGACAGCTTCAGCAGGTACAGAGGCACACAATCCCATTCAGATTTATTCCCCTGAATCTGCAATTGAAGCCACCGTGTAAAATCTGTGCATGTGAAGGAACACACAGACAGAACAACAGATGTGCCAGCTGCTCAACGAAAATACCATGTTGGCCTAAGGATTCACATACCATATTGTAGTTGTCAGTTGAAAATCTGGCATCTCAAGTAGATAAAGTGGTAGAAAAATTCCTGCTAAAACCACCAGCATTTTTTGTGTTATCCCTGACAGCAAGATCATAATAATAGAGAGGTAGACTGAGAAACAGGGAAGCCATTTTGTTCAATAAGACTGTCGAAGGAACATGGGAATAATTTTTTTACCCAACATGAAGTATATTGAGAAGGGATCTGTACAAACACACTGAAGGGTACTGCCTGCTAATGTGAAAACCTGTTGTAATTGAGGTTAATTTTTGTCTACATGTGAAATCCTGTTATAATGGAGGTTAATTTTTGGCTACATGTGAAATCCTGTTGTAATTGAGGTTCATTTTTGACCACAGTAGCAGCACGACTCCAGGGATGGCAATGGTGGTCTGTCCAAATTCCCATCAGGATTATCTGTACTTTAATCTTTCTAAAACTATTACATAAAATGCAAAAATATTAAATTATGGTGAAATCACTCATAAGACATTGTTTTAATTTGGAGTTATTGATTGCAAAGAGGATGAAGTTGAGGTGAGTTGGGTACAGGGGGCCATTGTAGCACCATCTCCAGCTCAGTTAAAGGACCACCCATGGAACTATTTACAATGGGCTGGACGGGCCACAGGCTTAAACGGGATCTTTGCAAATTTCCAACCAGCTTTGTATCACTAGTGTTGGTTGTACTGTACTGCTCTGTTCATGTAGCACCAATTTAAAAAATAATTGCATCCTTCTACTGCATAGACAGCCCAGTTTTATGCAATGGCCAGTGAATTACTTATGTAATAACTATATGTACTTTAGAGTCAGGGTCAGAGAAAAATGGGATGTTACAGAGGTGAACATGTCAGAAGACTGGGATTCAGAAAAGCATGCACTGGAGAACGATGACGATTATTACCGTTGCCAAGGAAGTTATGTTTTGGTTTGTTTTTTTTGGTTGACTGTCAGCAGGAAAAACTCTGATTTTCATGACACTTGGTGAAAGAGTGTAGCATGGGCCAAGGAAGAGCTTGTTAACATTTAGAACAGATCTGAATCGTGGATAGCAGTCATTATGGAGCACTCGGGGACAGTGGTTTCATGGGGAGTACTGGTCCAATTCTAACATTGCGGCAATTGCTTTTTTCTCAAACTGAGGTCTCTATATGGAAATGCCAATACACACATATCACACAACTGATTATACTAATTTTTTCTTTCAGAAAATCGAAACAGTTTTTGATAACACTTCCACGTTTATGATGTCATTTCCGTCTAAGCCTTTGTTGTTTGTACACGTGTACATGATAAAGTGTTTTCTGGTTTTCACAAATGTCTGTTACTGTAAGTATGTGAAATATGTCCAACCTAGAAGTAAATAATAAATGCACAGCTGAGATGTGGAGACTTCAGCTAGGCACAACCATATTTTGACAAAATTCGAACAGTTTTGGAAATATATCCGGACATATGTAGTGGTTATATGGCAGCTTTGAATATCAGAGAAAAGTGGCCCATTCGCCTCGGCAGAAGTCTGCACTCTCTGAGTGCCCTTTCAGTTCACATTTGAAATAAGTTGGCTATTGAAAGTTTGATTGAGAGCTACACTCACCTTGGAGGGAACCTTTCCAGCAAAACCAAAGGCAGGGATGACTTCAGATATAATGCATGTGCCATCAGCTTCAGTTGCTACAGTATACACAAGGTGTCTAAAGAAATCCTCAGATGACGCCCAACCCAGTCGCCAGAATAAATGTCTGCAAAAACACAGATAAGTTAAAACTGGGCGTTTCTTTATGTTGCCACTTTCTATTTGTTTGGGTTGAATTGTCTATTTCTCTTTTGTCACAATGCTGTGCTTATCCTCTGTTTAGGTTTAGGCACAAAAACCACTTGGTTGGGTTAGAAAAGCATCCAGGTTTGGCTTTAAATACCTGTTTTGGACACTACGCTCAGCGATGGAGTCCGACTTCCCGTGAAAAATAGCCGGGTTGGTCGTCACAAAAACTGCTGGAAATGTCTCCAGGTGTCCTTAAAAACATCCAGTGGTGTGACTTGAACTCTAGACGTCCGTTTGGCAGCCTAGTTGGCTTTTTATCCTGTGATTCCCTTGTTGCAATTATTTGGGGATGTTTGCTGAGATTTAACATGTTCAGTCTGTGTTTGTCTGTGTTAAGTTTTAAGTTTTGGTCAGCTTGCCATGCTTTCAAATGGACAATCACCCAGACAGCATTTATATGGTATGTGTATCCATAGCAACGCAGCTTGTGCATGCTTAGCGTTGGTGTTAAACTCATTCATTTTGCCTACATACCAAAATGTTCCGCATTCAGAGATTGACCTGATTAAGCTTGCTCAAAGTGACCACGAGTCGCTGCCCTGGAGAGATGTAGTCCAGGTAATTAGTATTTTGACATTTAAGTCGTGTTACCTTTTTCATCAGCTTGTAGTCAACCAAATCTGTCCTCATTTTCCAGCTCATGACAAAGATGAAAAACTCCCTTGGGGTGTCTTCTTTATAACCACTGCTTGCTGCAGAGTTTCTTACAATATTTTTGATCATTCTTCCATGATCGAAAAGGTCTTGCTGCTTTAAAACACAGGAGTACAGTGTCTGGTTTAGATAGGTTTAATTAATGAGCCATTGGCAGTCCTTTTCTAAGGACAATTTAAGACAACTGCCAACACTTATGAACAGTCCCAAAAATAGTTTACAGGTCGACAGATGTAGACATACCAGTAAAAACACAACAGGCCTTACCGATCTACACCTCCCACGCACAAAGAGGTTAGCAAGAATAATCTATCAAAGAGCATGAGAGCACATGTCAAGGATTGTACTATAGTGAGACAGACAATAGCCTAAGGATAACTGTAGAGACAGTGTGTGGCCTCAGATAGTCTCACAGAGTTGAGAAGACAGGGTTGTAGGTCAAGGTAGAGAGATGACATTTGCTCCTGTCTGAAGTATGTCTCCTTTGTCGTGATCTCGGATGAGGGCACAAATGCGGACCTAGATATCTGCAGTGAGCTACTGGACTGTGATGCCCATCTCAAACACTTTAAAAGGTTTCTGAGGAGTTTGCAGAAAGTGTGAGAGATTCCCCCAAGGTTTCTCTCAGCTGATCGATCTTTTACGTGATGTAACACTAAGCGCTGCAAAATCCAAATACCTGTTTTATAGCAAGTGGTCATTGGAACGGCAGGAATCTTTTGATCAACTGAGAGAGAAAGTCCTTTGCTGCTGAACGATACTAATTTGTGAGAAGTGAGACTTGTGACAGCAGCTTAGATCTAAGTGCCGTTCTCTGCAAGCTGTAAGGAGGCAAGAAACATAGCACACAGCACGCCAGTAGGCTGAGAACAATGAAAATTTTAGCAGCCTGAAAGAGAACAAGGAGTTCCAGCCTTGTTCTCAAGTGGGATTGTCTTCGAAAAAATCCAGGGGATACCTGAACTGAAATTACAGACAACACATCCCTTGTGTCACCTTAACCAGGGGCATTTTTAACATAACTAGGTTGCCCAGATAGCTGCATTTGATTTTGATGTGGAGTACTGCAACATTGGGACTGACACTGTATCTAAACAGCTGTTAGCAGGGGAGACACCACCAGATGGGAATCACCATGAGTTTGATGGGTGTATATTCAACTGTAAGTCATCAGGAAAGGAAAATTTAGTCAGTGCATGTATCAAGTAGAGTGAGATGGATCTGTGTAACCTTAACTCAAGGCAGTTTTGGGATAAGAAGAAAACAGCCTAGTCGTCAGAATAAAAATGTTGGCAGTTAAAGTTCCTGTAACCCACTGATGCATTCAAATTTGTAGATGTCATAGGCTACGAACCACACTGACATTTCTGCAGTACGTGTCATACCTCGTTCTTGTTGTTTATGAACTGACTTTCATATTGGTGGACTTACAGGCAAGAAGGGTGCCAAGACAGCAACTGCCTTTCACAACTGTGTTTCAACATTTGTAAGTGTCATATCATTGAATATTTCTGAGGAGGACTTTTTTAGCCATGATTGTGGTGACCAAACCAAGTATTTGAAGCCAAATCATGATCTTTTTCTAACCCCAAGCGTTTTTTTATTCCAAAACCTAACCAGACCATGAGCACAATGTTTTGTCACGATGTAAAATTAACAATAGAACCGAAAGAAACGTAAAGTTGCAACATACAGAAATGTACATTTTCAACATATTTGTGGTTTGCAGAAAGGTGCAATGTCAACATTTATTGTGGCGATAAGATGGGAACAAATTTCCATTGCAAAAGCGGCCCCTCAGTGTTTATGCTGCTGACAAACCTCCCAGCTACGCTGACAGCGAACCAATGGGCACTAATGGAGAAGAAGGTGGAGGTTTTAGCTCCCTGGGTTGTGAGTGCTGACGTGGGTTGTGAGTGCAGAAGCTGCAACTACAGCTGATGTGATCCCTGCCTTAACAGTCCTGAAACGCGTCCTTTCTCGAGAGCAGACCACTGACCAGGGAAACAAGATGATGAAAAGCACTCCAAGAGGCGGTGGATATGCGCTTCAACCAGGTCGAGACTGACCCACTCTACTCAATTGCGACTTTGGTGCATCCCAGATACAAAGACAGGCAAGTCAAGTAAATAATGTACATTTTGAATGCCATGATTTTCTTTATAATGAATCCAATGCAAGTGAGATGGCTCTGTTAATGGTTGGATACTTTACAACATTTATCTATTTTCAGATATTTCACATATGTCAGACAACCTGAGGCCTGCTAAGGATGCGCTCATTCAAGAGATGGCGAAGATGGAGGGTAAGGAGGGCCGCCAGTGAAGTGTCAGAGGAGGCAGAGCCTGTGGAAAAGGCACCAAGTCAAAACACAGCAAGCAGCAGCCTGGGCAGTGTCTTTGACAAGATCATGGAGGAGGGCGAGATGGAGACAGGGTCTGTGAACAAATGCCACATGATTTCCCCTCACTGGCTGCTGTTGCTACCAAGTTTCTCGGTTCCCCCTGCACAAGTGTGGACAGTGAGAGACTCTTTAGTGCAGTCTCAAACATCATTGATGAGAAGAGGAACTGCCTGTCTGCTAACAGGGTAGAGATGCCGGTTTTCCTTAACAAGAACCTTTCCCTTCATTTTGAGAGTAAGAGGATAGATAACTGAATGAGACTGAGAAAGTTCTCATGTGCTGCTCCAATAGCACTTCAGGAAATTGCCTTCTGTGATAACAAGAGTGCCTCAAAATTTAATTTTGATATTCAGGTTTTATTGTTATGCTGTTTGAGAAACTGTTTTTTTTTTTTCATGTTCAGGTCAAGCTTCTTTTATCACGTTTAAGTGGAAGTGATTTATTGAATTTGATTTATTGAATTCATTTTTTTTTGTTGAATATTCAGGCAAAGCTGTTTACACCACTTTAAAGTGGAATTGAGTTTTCTGTTCAAGTATATTTGTCTGACTATAGTGCTGCACCAAGTGGAATTCTGATTTTGAGTTTTGTGACCGTGAATGTCAAAGTAACAATAAGTAATGTATTCCTGTCGCAATGGTTTATAGAAATTTTGGAAACAGTGGACCTTATTCACACGGCAGCATCAGCAGCCATTTCCAACGTCCTACTCAGGGTGGGAAACTTGAATGCTGGGATGATATTATTTGTGAAAAGCTGAAAAATAACTTCACACATCTGCGGTCTCCCGTTGGTTATGCTACAGGTTAAAACTTTGTTGAATTTTCCATGTGGGGAGTGAATTTGATGTCACTTTCGCTTTTCAGTGTTGTTCTTTGTAGACGGTCCCTGTGCACTCGACTGACAGCTGGCTGAACTGATCAAGCGTTAGTTGCTCCCAACCTTCTCTGTCATCTTTAAAACGTCAGTATAGCCCATCACATTGCACAGCAGTTGAGTATTGTTCAACATATTATGAGCAGCGATCAAGTTTCATGATTGCTCGGTTGTCTCACAGCAAAAAAACAGCAGTTTTAAAAGAAATACAACCCCAAATCACCGACATGCACATGGGACTATGTTATCACAAGACCTTCACGTTTGGGTGAAATATGGTAGGTAATATGCTGCGGAAATTTACAAATTATGGACGTGCTAGATGACCTGCGTTCTCCGCAATAATTACAAATTACCAGAGGTCCACAGGTGATTCTAGTCCACCGCAAATAGGGCTTTAACCTAACCACACACAGGACTCAGCATATGAACTCCAGTATCCGGTGTCAAAGTCCTGCACCATCCACTCCGACATCCTCCCTGCTTCTCTCATCAGACATAATCCAGGCAATGACACCATTTGCTACCACTATTTAATTGGGAAAGTAATTAAGTACTATATAAAAGTAATTTCTTGGAGACCAGGCTGTCTACTGTGGAGTCAAGTCAGCTTCTCCACCCTTGACACTTGCCACATAGAAATAAGATCCAAGATGATTGGGGTCCTTTTATTCACAGGGTAGTTGAGTTTCAGGACAACACACACGCAGCAGAGCCAATCAAAGGTAGCCCTGCTAACAAGGTCCACAGAGCTAATCTGAAGTCTTCTGTCATTCCTGTCCCTGATCCCAGGGGAGCAACAGGAAGTCCCTTAAATTAACACCAGTCTCTTCTTGGAGCTCGGAGAATTTAAATACCCAAGTCGAGACCAAAGGGAAGAAGGAGTGAGAGACGGACTCTGATCATGATTCACAGCCGAACCTCTTGATGTGGTTTGGGTTTGAATGTACAGTCCTGATGTACTTCATGCTCCGATGGCAGCTTCACGCCGAAACGCATTAGCGGATTTGTCAGCTTGTTGTTGTTGTAGATGAAATGACCACAAAATGATGATGACATGGGGTGACCTTTCTCATCACTACTGACGCACTGTCTCAGATGGGCGCTGTGTTCCTCAATAAGGGCTGTGAATGAACGAAAGTATGAACTAAGTCAGTTTAATTACCGTCAGTGCTTCCGCTGTCTGTTTTCTGAGTCATCGCCGCACGCAAATCTTTATGAATATGCACAAAAGAGTCGACTGATGTTTTGGACAAATGCAGATTTCATAGGGCAATTATCATTTTGTTTTTAAGTTGTTTTACATTTGCATCATCAGCGACAAAGGTACTATTATCCCCGTGATGATGCTGCAAAGGAGTCGGTTGTTTGATGAGAAGTATTGTCTCCTCACCAGTCATTGTTTTGTCAAAATGGTGGTTTTCTCATCTAAATAGCCTCAAAAAAGAATGTGCCTCACATAATTGCAAGACACAAAAAAATTCTTATGGTATTCATTAATGAGCAGAGAACATAATAATGCACATGTAAATACAGAGAGCGTGGGGAATAGCAAAGTGGGCGGTTGAATCGGCAGCTGTGATTATTGATTGTGCGGTGGAAGTTGAAAGATTATTAACACATTGTCATTAGCTCAGGCGCAAATTAATATTTTCAGTTTCTGCTCGCACGAGAAGTCACTTTAGATATTGTCTGATGTCAATTGGCAATCCACTAACTTAATAGTGTGTGTTCGTGTGTGTTTACAGCAGCCCGAGCCAACAGTAATTAAGCTTTTAATGTCGAAGTATCAATTACCACCATAACAGACTTTGGCAAATAAAAAGTTATGTTGCTATATGCTCAACTGCTTTGACCTCTCTGGTGATGTGAACTGATCTATAAATGTAACAGCTTAAACAACCTATGAATATTTTAAATATTGTAGCATGTAGAGTCATGGAATGAGGCATATGGTTAAATTATGCATCCTTGAGTAGTGAGCTCATTAGCCCCCGGGAGGTCCCTCTAAATAGACCACAGGCCTCATCTAGGCCTCCCTTTAGAGACAATAGAAAGAAAATAGCTTTGGAAGGCGCGATAAAGGTTCAGAACCTGACAAAAGCAACCTGATAATGGCACAATAGTCGCATAATGAAATCAAATTAGAGGCCTCCATCTCATATTGTGCTGTCCATTTCTAACTGCAGGCTAAGCATCCATCTGTAAGTGATTCATAACAGCTTTTTATGAGTCATCCCCCCAAAGATTGTGTGCAATAAAGACTGCTGAGGAGAATAAAAGTGTTTGATCACGCATCCGTCCGGTGGGATGACAGTCTAATCCAATAACAGCTCCTTAAGGAGGTCACGCTGAAAACTTCAGGCTAGTCGCAGGCAACACAGAAAAATTATGGATGGTTATTTCCCTTATTCACCATTACAGTTATGACTACTGTTAGCGGGAGGCAGATATGTCATTCCATAACTGGTAAGAAATTTCATCTCTCGACACACAGCATGACCCGCCTTTGGGGGGCTGCTGACATGAACAATCTGTATGATGTAATAAGCAGCAAGAATCCTCAAGTCTACCCCGATAAATACTCATTCATAGTAGGCTATTGTATAACAACAATCCCACTGCTTCCTGTAGGTGCTGCCAGGAAAGGCTGCATGTTACTTCCTAACTGAAAGAGACGCACACTCAGTGGAGGTGGAGAGTCCCTCTGGGAGCCCTGTTACTCGTAACAATGCCACAATCCCTGCGTCTCACTACTCAGAGGGCAGACGCCTGGCGTGATATACACCTTCACATTAGCCGCTGACAAGAAAGGGTTGTTTTTGATGAAGTGCAGTTCTTTGGTGACAGCCTCCTCTCTCATGAAGAATATTTACACAGCCACAAGTGGAGGGCTGTAAATAAATTGCCTTGTGGTGAACCACAAAGTCGCCAGACCTTTTCCTGCAGGGAAGGCAGAGATCAGGGAGATGACAATCTTTCTCCTGGCTGTCTTACAGTAACTGCAGCCATGGATCAATTACATTCAATGTCCTGAATAAAATACATTGCAGTTTAGCATATTTATGGCTTCTTGTCTCCAGCTCGAGTCCAGCTCACTATAAAAACAACAACCTCATGCTGTGTGGCCAACTCTTTTTGAATAAAAGTTACTCTGGCTGCTTAGAAAGTTTATACAGAGGGCCAGATGTCAGACTGAATATTTTTTTTAAAAGTCACTGCCGATATTTCAAGTTATTAAATACTGGTGCAAAGTTGCCATGTTGGCAAGAGCATGTTGCCTTTTCACAGAAATCATATCAGGTCTTTACCAGGCAGTATTTTAACAAACAAAACAGTGTCAACAAAGGTCCACTTGCTTGTTCCAGGGATTTTAAGAATTTCGAAGACTTGCCCAGACTTTTGGAGGATTTTAACATCTAAAGTTCCATAGCAATAGCGCAGTTTCCTTTTGCTCATTAGGGCTGTGTAATAAAATAGAAAACTGCACGAAGTTGGGTTTGGGTCGCTGAAAGTGATGCATTCTCTGTCAGAGTCGAGCTGATTTTGTATTGAAATGTGATGGTGTGAGAAAGTACTATTTAATTTTTTTTAAATTTTTTTTTATAATACTCAGACAAGTATGGTGGATAAACTTGTAGCACACCCAACTCTCATGCAGGAGATCCCCCTCCTGTCACACATCTGCAAATTAATTCACATTTTAATTTACCCTCACCGTGAATTTTTTCTAACCTTGTAAAGGTGCCCTGTGGAGAAATATTCTTGTAAACAAACCACGTTCCTGTTCACAGTCAGTGTTACTTATCAAAACACTGTGTGTGTGTGTGTGTGTGTGTGTGTGTGTGTGTATATCCTTGAGGTCTGACAAAAGTGCTGATGCATTTCTTTCCTCATAAAACATTTATAAAGCATAATGTTTGATAATTTTGAATACTGCATTGTCCACATCCATGTTTACTTGCTTGCAGTCCTTTACTTCTTTGCATTCAGTTGCTGCAATTCCTGGCAAGTCACTGCCATCTTTAAATCAGTGAAAGAAAGTCAAATTATTCAAATGTGAAGCGCGTCACCTGTGCACGGGTGTCATTTCCACTCGGGACACTGGGGACACGTTCCCACCACTTTTTGAAATGGCAAATATTGTCCCCGTTATTTTCTGGTCTATATTTGCTGAGAACCAAGCGTGTCGCGGCAAAAATAGGTGAGACTTCTAGACGAAGCGCCGCTGCAGCCACGGTTGACACGCGCCTCAGAAGCTAGACTCACAATTTTTCTTTACATAATAAGATAGTGACTTACAGTACAGTGCTGCTTGCTACAGTCATTTCCAGTCACTCCATCATGTTTGCTAGGACATCATGCAATATTTAGTTAGCTGCCAGACTTTGCCTATAATTAAATTCCCAGTGGCTGCCCTGAATGTAGATTGACAGGGGAATTATTTTGAGTTTTTAATTGTGTGAAATGTATGAACTAACATTGGTTCATGATTGGTTGAACTTGACTCACAAACTCTTGAGAAGTCTTAAGTTTCTCTAACTTTAAAAAAGTATGCATGATGTCTGTTACTTGTGCAGTCAAGTTTGCGTTTTACTTTGGTTTCGTTTGCTCTGTAGTGGCCTATAGGTGAGCCCTTTTACTGCACCGTCATGCAAGTTTATTCCGTTACACAGCCTAAAATCAAGTGTTGAAGACGGTTTTCAATACAATGTGACGCCCTTGTACCTGTGTGGTTGTACACATGCACCACAACAAACAGAACAATGACCCACTTGTTAAAACACCAGTTTTTGCTCCATAGCGGCACTAGTGATGAAAAACCCTGCAGAGTATCTTTTAATCTTTTAAATGGTCTAACCCAGACCACACCATAACCGTAATTTCTTTGCTATAACCTCAGTCTTTTCCTAAACATACCCGTAGTGTAGCTTTCATGTGCGGACACTGCAAAAAGATGGTTCTGAAGAATTAATTAATATTGACATTCTTGTCCAGTGAAACGGTTTATATACTGTATGTACTAGTCTTACAGAGATGTATAGATGTATGTTTGTATGCATAGATGTTGGTGATGATATAATATGTTGCTACTCCTACCAAGCCAAAATGCTTAACATTGCAGTGTGCTCAACAGAGGATATGATGGAAGTAGATAAATCAGATTTCAATCTTTTCACAGATACTGTAGGTCTCAAGGGACTCTTGACACGTTGTTACTTTTTATCTCACAGATTTATGCATAATTTTATCTTAAACCTCTCATGTATAAGGAGATAGGCACACAAATTCAAATAATTAAAGATTTTTTTGGACAACCTCCTAAGAAAAAAAAAAAATCTTGTTTATGACCTCACATCTTTCATACTCCCAGAATTTTTCAATTTTGATGGGAACCCAGTGCAATTAATATTGTATGACAGCAATTTGAATTCACCCGCTGCCATGGCATTCCAATAAAATGAGCATCATATTGCTCAAACTGTGAGGATTAAAAAAACAGGTGCTTGAGGCATCCTGAGTGCATTACATCTGATCGCCACATTGAGAATGTCTGTGCCAGTTACACATTTTGAAAGCTCCTGGCTCAGCGTGATAAAATATGCATTAGGTGCATGATACATTATACACTGAGTATCCTAAGCCAGGTGTCACGCTGTTGGAGTTTACTAAAAAAAAAGAAATCCTTTCTTGTTTGTGCTTTCAGCTCTCGTTTGTGCTTTTCTGTGAGCTGAGATCAGGTTTGTTTTGTTTTTGTGATTATGCAATTGGATTTCATACTTCACAGATAAAGGAAATTAAAATGGTCTCCCTGATTGTTCAAAATAGTCATCAACACTGTAATTCTGACAACCAGACGTTAGAAAGATAGTCACAGTCACGCAAAAATAGGCACGCTCTAAAACACAACAATCATCCCCGACTTTTGATTTACAGATTGATAAAATATGTCAACCAGGCCATGTGGGATGTGTGTGTGTGTGTGTGCTTGTGTGGATTTACTATCATCATTATCGCATTCTAACTCTTAATTAATCAGACAGCCTATTTTCCTGCCAGCCGCCTTTTTTTTTATTTGCTGGATTGCTGTAGGCCCTCTGTATCAGCACAATAATGTTAATAGACTACACTATCTCACATATAAATCTTTTAAATAAAACACGGCCTCAGTGGTGTTCAAATGAGCACATGCTGCTATAAACAACTTACTACTTCTGGTCCCCCCAAAACGTTGTGGTTTTGAAAATGCCCGAACACAACGCTGCACTCAAGCTGAAGGAACCTTTTTATTTTGTTAAAGTTCAGATAAGAACAGCCAGATAAGAAGAAAACTTACTTCAGGCTGGTTGAGTCGAAGATGTGATGAGAAGCATACTGTGTCTGTTTTGGAGCTTGTGCTCAACAGAAAACAGTGGTCCCCATTTGACTTGACAGAAGTGTTTTTGGAAGTTTCACCCTCGAGCAGCATTTTCATGGCAGGTGGTATTTTGTGATATCAAGAAGAAAATATGTATTTCTTAGGGGAGCAGTAAGGGTATTGAGTTTTAATGTGTACGCTTATAAATTGAGTGGAATAATTGCAGGCACCTGACATTAATGGTGATTCACTTTGCTTTTTCACCCGCAGCTGTTTTTTTTTCTTTCTCTCCTCTCTTTCAGTGGTGCAGTGAGCCGTCCCCCCTGAATGCCAGGGCTGTAGTTGACAGGGGCATTTAGAGTTGTCACCCTGAAAGTACCATCTTGAATGAAACACTCTCCTTGCCTTAAAAGTGTCCGCCATTGTGTTGCGGCTTATTAGCAGACGCTGATGCTGCCTTGCGTGAAGCAGATCTTCCAGACACAAGTTCCACACTCTTTAATTAAACATAAAGTTACTTATTGGGGGAGAAAGTAATGTGCTGACAATCACACACTGTTTACTTCAATCAGGCAGGTTCTCTTGTGCTACTGTGCACATTGTAATTAAACTCTGCCCAGACCCACTGTAGAGTAGATTAGGACATCTGTTCATTTAATTTCATTCAGGAGGAACTCGGGGTGCAGGAAGTTACTGTGAAATATCCACATGTCGAGGAATACTGACTAATACAGTGTATATAATCGATGTATAATTATAAGCTTGCAATATGTAAGACATTATAGAGGGGAAATTGACACATCATTCATTTTTCTTTTTTTAACCAGCAGGGTACTACTTGATGATGCCTCGATTTAAAGCTGCTACAAGGAACTTTCATTTTGTGTTGATTCTGGCGCCCCCTGTGGACAAAAGTGGTACGCGCACTGCCGCATCCTGTGAAAAAGATCTTGATCTGGCTAGAGCAAGGGTGTTACTTTGTGTTGGAAAGTGGTGGGCATGGGCGTAGGTTTCTATATAGATGGTCGTGACATGTCACAACCAATGTTCGAGGATTGCAAAATAGTCACTACCAATATTTGTCTGCTGCTGAGCCAGTAGTAACGTTAGTGAGTGGTAGTAGTGAGCATCTTCCAAACTGTGTCCGCTACTTGAAATGGATAAGAGGAAGAAACAGCTGAGAAACAGCGATTAAAAAGTTGAAGTCTCTGGAGGTGGAGGCTGCTAAATGTGCGAAGTTGACGGAGCTTTTTGGTGCCGGGACCAGTGACACCGACCCGCCAGCAGCCACAGGTGCTGCTGCGCCGGGAGACGAGGCAGGAGGACCTGACGATGATGAGCGAGTGGAGGCAGACAGGGTCAGTAACGTCAGCCTGGGGCTGGCTCGGCTAAATGTTTGAGACATGTCCAAAACAAAGTAAAAAAACGTTTTTACATTGAATGTGATGCGACCTCACTAACATACTGATGAATGCAGCTGCCGCTAATGCTAACGTAGCTGCCGCTAATGCTAACGTAGCTCCTCAGGGACTGAAGTCGTTATTTTCTAACTTTGACAATCTAACATGTGGCAGCACATCAGCCCAGAGTTAAAGGGCTGTGACTGTTGGTAGTTGTGGTTGATTTTGTTCAAATACGCCGAATTGTGATATTATGGGTTATTATTGTTCAGATGATTTAGCTAAGCTAGCTAACAGATGCTAACGTCAGCGGTCTCTTGTTGCCATAGCAACAGTAAACATTCACGTGGCCTGATGAGCTGTAAACAGAGATACAAAACACAAGTAAACCTATAGCAAATAATAAATTTAATTTGCAATATTTACCATTGAATTTATTGTAATCTTTCAATTCATTTATTGTTTACTGAGGTGATAACTATCTAATAGGTATAATTTGTGTGTAAATGTGTTACTTTTACTGTAGTTTTCAAATGGCTGTGTATAGTGTTAGTGTATAGTCTTGAGCATTTTCAGGTCACAAAGATCTGGCTTTTTTGCATTGGGAAACACTAGTAAAGTGTCCTAATGAAAACACGACAAAGCCATTTGACTACCTTGTTCATAAATGATGGTGTCAGGACTTTTTTTTATGACACACACACTTTCATTGATAGGAATACTTGGTTTTGAGGAATGACCTCTATTTTGAGCATGTGACATGCTTTTGCAGGTTATCAACAAGGTTTTGCAGTTTGTACTAATTGTTTTGAGAAATGCACCAACTGTTGTGCAAATGTAAGTAATGATGTGAGAAAAACTCCACCCCGTCTCTGGTTTTGGGTTCTTCCCGTTAGTCTCGTCCCACCCCTGGTCATAACATAACTTCTGTTGTGATTTGACACTATAATGAACAAAGATTGATTGGTTGATTGCTATAGCTGTCAGTTTTAGTCCTTGAGTTCATAGCTACGTGCTTTATTTGTTAACTGCTATCAAGGAATATGACTCTCCTTTGTAGTATGTGTGAGAAAGGACGCCACGAGATTTGTGGACTTCTTCGTGGTGTCCGCTGATAATATAGTGGGCTGGTCTGGACAGAAAATGCCAGAGCTGAATTTTTGTCCCAGTCCACCCCTGGTAATGTCACTACCAAAGCTGAGACCAAACCTACGCCCTTGGTGGTGGGGGATATAAGATTAAGATGAAAAAACTTTTTTGAAACTTTTGTCAACATAGGTGATTTTGGCCAATGTAATGGGGAGATCATATGAAGCCAGAGCAGACACCAAATTGACTTATTCTAAGCATGAGGTGTAAATATCCATATGTGAGAACATGAAGCGGGAGCAGGGAGCAGATTATTTCTATGTTTTAATCCGTATTAATTTTATAACGAGCACAAATGATTGATTTCATTCATTCGAAGTCTACACAGTGAATTTGAACATTTCACACAAACTTACAAACTTTCATTCTGATTTTATGATATCTTCTATCGATATAGCTAGCTATAATCTAATGAACAATAACCATTTCCTTGCATATATTATGTGTTTAGCCTGTGTCCCCAGTGTATATGACACGTATGGGCTTGCATGTGCGTTTGTTGTAGAAGCGAGCTAAAGAAAGAAACACAGCTGTCTGCAGAATGCATAGTGATGAGGCCACATATCTATTTGTGATTATGTAAGATTAGTAACTGTGATACGATGACGATGAATCAAAGTAAACTGTCTTCTTTCCTCAGATTGCGCGACCCTTCAATTCATCCTCAGCAATCCGCCATAAAAAATAGTTGGTTCTGGAACAGTGGCAATAAAAACAACAACCCAGGGTGAGACAAGATAAAAAAAAACATGTGATTAGCTGCAAATAATACAAAAAATGCATTAAAAACATGAGTAACAGTGAACACATGAAGTGCAAAAGTTACACTAAGGAGGGAGAAACAGGCGCGGTTGGAAATGCACTGATGCTACCTTTTACTTTACAGAGCTCAGCAGTAAAATGGAAGAGGGTACGAAAGGTAATTTATGTATGTTAGTTTTGGCTGATGGTTGTCTGAGGTGGGAACCAGAGGGCAGGAACTCAAAATTCTTAGTGCAGGGGAAGGTACTGTCGGATGGGATGAATTCTGCCTTATTTATCACATATACTGATATTAGTTATTTTATATGGCCAAATTTCACATCAAATAGATATTATATTGATATTTATGGCATCATACACCACGGTGATCATGGTATTGTATATTATACAATATCTTTGTCTCGTCTTTAATGTTCACCATTACTGTATCTCATGATTCTTTGTGTCTCTGTTTCTTTACGCTCCTCTCATCCAGAGCTGTTGTCCTTCCTCTCACATCAGCAGCATCAGACCATGAATACTGTGTACATACCAACACAAGGTTATATGCAAACAAATTTTCTACGTTAAATTGCTAATTATTCAGCAGAAATGTTGTATTTAGCATTGAGGAAACATCAGACAAACACCGTACATCTGCTCAATGTATAACTTAACAAAAGGGAAGCCTAATTGAGGAACAACACCACAATTATTCTATACATCTATTCACAAGGCACCAGATAAACACATAACAGTAATCGAGTGCTTTCTGTGTGGCGAATGCAGTGTGGATGATGGGACCCCATGGTGAGTTTGTCTTCATCTGGCCCAGCAGGGGTGCCACTGGTCATCCTTCCCATTCTCTGAACCTCTTGTCAGAGCACCACTTATCTATTCACCCAGAATAGTGGCTGGCTTCTGTCTAGGTTCATCCTCTTCGTCCCCTCACGTTGTTCGGCGGCATTCCTTTGTGAAGACGAGGGCAGGCTAATACCTGTGCTATTTTGCAATGCTCAGGAGCATCTTATCGCATGCAGGCAAAAATCCCTGGCCTAGGAAGGGAGCAACTAGGCCAGTCTTGTTGGGAAGGGGCTGATGCTGTGGTAACCAGTGGCAGGGAAGGCAGCCTTATCTCAGTGTGAGCAGCCATGGCACCCCTCCCCTATCCGTCTAAACTCCACACAAGCCTCTCAGATTAACAACACCCTTTTTCTCCCTCCACCACTCATGCCCCTTATCCACCTCCCTAGTTCCCCAGCGCCCTTGAACAGACATCATTACAGTGATTATTACTGTTTATCAGGCTGATGTACACAGAACAAAGCACCGGCCTGTTCAGGAGTTGCTTTGTTCTGGTTTTTTGTGTCTGTCGGTTCATGGCTTTGTCATGGAGGTAACGAGAAGGCCTCTCAAGTGTGTGTTAACAGGCCTTCTGGGGAGAGTGCTTCCGTGGACAATGAGTAGGAAGTGGGATCATCTACAACACCCTTGATTTAGTGCAGCTTACTGTTTTACCTTTATCCCCTGCGTGTGAGTCACTGCTCTCCTGAAGCTTCCTGCTCTGTGGTTTATCTTGTAGTCCTCTGTGTATTGTCCCAGCATGACACACAAACACACACACATACACGCACGCTAACAAATATTCACCAGCTTTTTTTTTTTATATGTTTATTTTCATCCGCTTTGTTGCTTTGTTGGTCTGTAAAGAATTTTACAATGACCCCCTGTGTTAAAAGCACCTTACAAATAAATTTGGATGGCCTTGAATTGACTTGATATGCTTACGGCTCCCACAACACTGTATGCACAGTGGAAAAATCCATTTTTCATTTTTGAGAAATCTGATTTGGGTTTTCATTACTCAATTATTCTCCACTGAAACTTAACCTAAGGGCTGTCTGTCATCAGAATGCGCGCTACTCTCCTGGCAGCAAGACACACTCAGTAACATTGGATTTCCCCTGTCCCAAATATTAAAATATGCAATTATATATTTATTGCTGAGGAGGGAAATGTAATGCCAAAGGTTAAGGATTTATGTAGTGTGTCTACACACCTTCTCAGCAACAAACTTTGTAATCCAGGAAAGCCAGACTCTTTTTGTTTTCTCTTTCTGGCTCGCAAAACTCATTTTGAACTAAGACTGGGGCATCTGTTGATGTGGGAAGACAAACAGTCGTCTTAATTAAATTCAAAGTGGTTTATGTGAAGGCATTATTTAAATCACACCGTCTGAGAAATTAAGTTGGAATGCATTTGAAAACGTGAAGTCAAATATACTGGAAGGGGGAGGAAAATCGTTTAATTAAATCCCTATAGTTGTCATTAGCATGCGCGCTTCTGGAGCCCTGGTCACAGATTACATGTGATGTGCTAAAAAGCTGACGAGCACTTTTATTCAAAAGTTATTAACTTTTTAAGCACCCAATTACGTCTGCTGGATTGCAAGCACACAACTTATAATCTTCTAAGGCAACTTTGGCTTAGGATCATTGTCCCTCTGAAGTATGGCCAATTAAGCCGTGTTGGGGCTGACAGAGGAAACACAGAGCGTGTAATGTCAATATGATGCTATTTTTTCCCTCCGAAGGTTAGACAACAACTGTTCATACAGGAATATATATATACCTTCCCTCAGCTTATACACAATTAACATGCACAGCAAAGTGGAAGAATGTGGCGGCACGATCGCACAATTAGCGAAACTGATTATTCAGCCTTTCCTCGCTGCTTCTTGCGAGGCACAGTGTATGAAAGCAAATCATAGCTGAAACTGTGGAGGTAATTTACAACCACTATCAGAGCTTCACCATCACGACACAGAGGATAGAATAAAAGGAAAAAGCCAGATTCACCTAAAAAAAATGAGTTTGTTTTTGACTTACCTTTCACTCCACATAGGACTCACATCTGTCCCTGTACTTATCTTTTTGCTATCACTTTATTTACTGACTCCTTTCAGAGCTTTTTGTATTTTTCTCTACTTCACCCGAGCTCCTTAAAAAACATGGAAACCTTTTTGGTGTTTGTAAGAGGAATGTGTTGACTTATGACAAAAGACTGCTGTTTGCAAAGTCTGATTTGGGGCTTTTCATACCCTGAGTGAGCACCGACATGCTTTACGAAGCTTTCAAAGACAAACAAAAAGTAAGTAATTCTCAGAGAAGGTACAACATTGTTTTCCACCATCAACAAATGAGAAGAAGCTTTCAATTTCAGGGATGCCATGCTGCAAAACTCTCGCTTACATAAAAACCAGCACACAGTGCTTGTTTACACATGCAGGGTTGTGTTTGTTTGCATGAGAAACTGTTCATGGAAGCGCTGTGCACGCATGACATGTTCACCTGCCACAGCATTTTTACAGAGGTCAGTCTCGGTATTTGTCAACTCATTTGGATTCTGTGAGCCAGGTGGGAGAGGAAGCTCATGGCGTGAAATTGTCATCGCGGTGACTGCAGAGGACTTGAGGGACGTGGGTCAGTTGTCAACCAAATGACAGGGTAGTCCAAACCTTGACTGCCTCTCAGGGCGTACGTCTCGGTGCGCACACACTTCTCTGCCAGGAGACAGTGTAGCACAGCCGACCTAAGCTGTTGTGGCTTATGTTGGGATCTATCCAGCCGCCTGTTGTGACATCTCTCTCAACTTTTTAACCCGGTCGCAGTCTCTTCCCTGTAAGTCAAAAGCCCTGACACTGATATCACTTCAAGTTTGATAAAGGCTGCACTGTAACTGGCTGGATAGATGCACATGTGAGGCAAGACAACCTGTGCCTAAGTGCACTTCAGACAGGTCGCAGTGTTTTATTCTTATCCACTTTGATGACCAAATAAAGAAAACATTTGGAGTGAAAAATGAACTTAAACGCACTACAAGGAACCTTTAACCGGTTATAAAACAGTCTGAATTCAATACTAAACCCTCTATATGACCCACACAAGCAAACTGAACCATCAGCGAGAAGATTTGTTAATTCCATATTATTATTATATCTATTCTTAGTGCCTGTCACCTGATCAGAACTTTGCAGGTTGGATGAGTCATAAAATCAGACAATTTTTTTATGGTGGAGTCTGCTTTCTTTAACTTGCTTCCAAAGCAAATGCAGATGCTCGCCAGATCAAGATTGTAACGGTAGCGATGGTGCTCAATCCACATTATATCCACACATAATGTAAACAATTTAAAGCCACTCTCCTCAGACTTTGAAAACTAGTTCATTAACACGTGAGATTAACTTTTTATATATTCACTAGCTAAAGCAGGGCATTTAGCATAGCATTGCAAGATGATAACTATGAAATTATAAAATGATCTTTTCACAAAAACTTTCACAATCAACAGTGAAATAGCCCACATAACACTCAAATTACAGCAGCAGTGGCGTCTGCCGGGGTACAGCAACAGCACTTGGACCAACTACATGCAGAACATAAGTACACAATAACACTGACACATTTAGTGTTAATAATGGCAATTTTTCAAAACAACATTATGTAGAAATTGGCATTTTGTGCAATTTGACACCCCCAACAGTTTCTGAGTGCAACCACTATCAAAAATACAAATCCCAGGTTTGTAATAATTTGTCAGATGTAATGTAGGTGCAAAACTCATTATGTCATAACAATGTGATGTGTTGAAAAATTGTATCTTGAAGTAAACATGTATGTAACACTGGTCCTACCCTCTCACTGAAGGTACAGTGCAGAAACAAGTGATAGGTGGGCGGAGTGGCTGAGACAGAGACACTGTTCTCCATATTACAAGACAAGGGTGGGAGTGGGGGGAATTTGGAGCATATTTGAATATATTTGGCAAAAATAATATGTTGTCTGTGTGAGCACAGCCATGCCAAATATATCTGAGTTTATTGTAGCTACAGAATAGTGGTCACAACTTTTGTGCCAACCTACTTTCCTCATCCCCCTGCTCGCACTTTTGCGTTGATTTGAAATAACACAGAGCTTGCTCGGTTAAAAGATCCTGGACCAAAAGACACTTAAATCCCCCCAACACGCTACAGTAGCAACCAGGCCTGACAGCAAATCTTCGACTTAAAGCTGACGTGAAAGTGAATAGCTCTCACCCGAGCCGCTGGTTTGACAAAACTATATTTGCTTTTAATCTTCTTATTGAGTTCAATGCTGGCCTTTTAAAGACCAATTGAAAAAATGTAAATCACATACAAATGAGGAGTAATTCTGATTTCCTCAGTCTGCTTGTCCCTCAGTGACCATATCCAATTTTCAGAGTTATATTATCAAGCCTGGTGAAGTGGTCAGCGCACTAAAAGGAGCTAATATCTGCCAGACCAGCTGCTCTGCCAGGGCACGGAGAAAGCTTGAATCATACTCTGCTCTGTTACCCCATTTAAATGGACAGACTGAAGCTAATTTTAAATAAAGTCTAATTACGGACATGCTTTTGAAACGAAGAGAAACATAAGCTGGAGCGACCATCTAGTAGCAATTATTCTGCGGCATTATGTGTCTTAGAAAATGGGGTGAAACAGACTGCAATGCATTAATCTTTCTTTTAACTTCCTACGCTCCATATGAAGTCAAAGTTCATGGGTCATATAATCATTTTCCCCCTTTTGAAATTTTTATCTTGTACGTTGTGCGACTGTGAAACAATGATTTCAAAGTATGTGCATGTCCTCCATCATAAAGCACTGTCAAAGAATAAACCAACCTCCTGCCAAGTAGCCCCAAAATTAAATATTGAACCACTGAAATGGGAATAATTCAAATGTATATGATTTATATAATATATTCCGCTCAGTGAATGAGAGCGGAGCACGGATGACTGATTAGGCTTTTATCTTCACCAGTTCCCACTGATTATACTCAGTGTGGTAGTAAAGAATCCAAAGCAGAGTGGTAACAATAGATGGAAAAAGTGTATAGGATGGCTTCCAGCAGCAGCACGCAAAAAATAGTGCAGTTTCGATTATATGTTCCCGTTTGATTGAAAGTTTTTCAAAAATCTTATTTATTCAAATGTCCCGACCTTCCACCCAGCAGTTGTTACTTTCAGGCATGTCAGTCCTTCAGCTCATTGAAGCAGGATGTGTGGGTGGTATTGTTATCCTCTGCTCTCACACAGTAAAATCCATGCACCTCAAAGGCTATTCGAATGTTACAGGCGAGGAAGGAAAAGCTGTGCTGCCAAAAGCATTGACCACTGTGAACCGTGAGATATAGGTTCTCAATGACATCTAAAAATATGATGCAGTCTATTGTAGGAACATGTTTGTATTAAACTGACGAATTTCCACTTGGACAGTGTAGTTTGACGCATATCAGCTTTACAAACTGTACGACCTGTTGCTTCCGGTGCCAGCTCTACAGTATACGTCTATAGTTATCTCAGTGCTTTTTCATCCCTAACTTAGTTAAAATACACAAAACTCAAAATTAGTTAGGGATATTGGGATATGGGTGCATATATGCATGTGCATGGAAATTTCGTATTTCACTTTTCACAGTTCACTTTTTATATATCGTTTATAGTTTACCGTTCGTTTAAAGGGGCTGTATGTAATGTTCAACATTTAACCAACAGGATGTTAATAAATGGTGGTTTTGATGTTATAACGTCTATATTTTCTGTTGCAGAGATATCTACCAAAGTAAGCAAGCTATCCAGCTGGCCTCAGCTATCTCACCTGTCTAAAGCTAATGTGCTAGTGGTGTAAACACTAACACTCCCCTGGTCCCGGAGCTCCCAGTCTGAACCGCTAGCTGCATGGCTAACTTAGCTAACTAGCAATTGGCAGCTACAGTTAGCAGTAGTAAGTGGTTACTATATGTGCTATTTGTTTTGAGTTTGATGGGTAGCCAATTCTTAGTTATTGCAGCAGTAAGCATATTGTGTGTTTTTGATCCTTTAGATAAATAGATCACCGTAGGCAATGTTAGCTAGCCACATTAACACACACAGCTACACTAACATTAGGTCGTTATGGCGTTTCTTTGCACTTGGTGCCAAAAATGAAAGTGATTGACATCCACCATCTTGTGAAAGTGAGCAGTAAAGTTCCGATGTCATTGCTGGATAAGGGATTTATATCACAAGTCAAATAGAGGGGTGACTGGTTCAATTATTATGTAGAGCTTATAGGAAGCTACCAAGGCTAGCTGACAGGCTAACCTCACTAATTAAAAACACCTCCAAGATTTTCTTAACGATCAAAAATGTTAAAAACACTTGTATATAAAAAAAGTATTTTAACTAAGTTAGGGGTGTAACTATAGACAGACACAGTGGATAGACAGATAACTTTTAGTGATGTTAGCTAGCCACACACACAATGTTCTCAATGGCTTGTTTTTACACTTGGAGTTTGGAAGAGCTGCCAAGAATGAAATTGAAAATGAATAGTAAAGCTCTGATCTCATTGCTGGATTAAGGATTTAAATCACAAAACAAAGAACTGATACAAAAAGGAACAGAAAACTGTTCACAATATAGGGTTATTCCATGCCAACTCACCCAAAATACAGAAATCTTCCCAGTTCACATTGTGGATTTCCTGGAAAAAAAAAAAAAAAAACTGAAGTAATGGATGAAAAAGCACTGAGATAGCTGTAGATTTGGCACCGGAAGCAAAAGGACGTGTAGTTCGTGAAGTGGATAGAAATGCAGAAGTGTGAAAAGGGAAATGTGTTTTGTTCTCGCAGGGAAACAACATAATAGCCTTTAACATCATTTTTCCATGAATAGGTTTAATGTGGTAAATCTTTAAATAAAAGATAAAAGCATTGACTTGACCGCAGTGTACTTTCCCATTAAGCTGCAAATGTCCTGCCACTCACGGCATGCTGTGTATTGAAAGCCCACATAATGGTCGTCTTTAATTATATGTGATTTTGGTGCATAACTGCTTGTTTCTCCCTTTGGGCTTTTTGAAACGCTTCCCGCTGTGACGACGGCCGAGTCAGAGCCGTATGTATCGACGCAAAAAATAAACTGTGACCTCTGTCAAAAGGAAAGGTCAGAGTCCCAAATGCTCCTTCCCAAAGGCGTCCTGTCAGCTGCTATCACAAACAGTATTAACCCAGCTTGGTGGCACTCCTGTGGAAATCCCACCAGCAATTTTCACCATCTAAATGAACTGTCATTCTCTTGTCATAGTTAACTCTAACTGATTCTCAGCCACTAATCTCCTTAGCAGATATCCCCAAAAGGACACGGAGATAAAAAAAATAAAATAAATAAAAAAAGAGAGAAATCTCGTAGAATGATTTCATAACAAATTCACATTTAGGTCATTTGACAGTCATTGTAGTTCATCTCTGAGGGTTGAGGCTCACGACAGTAATGTTATTCATCATTCTGCGCAGTGTTTAATGGACATGTTGACATAATCTGCATTAACCAAGGATTTTAAATACACGGAGCACTTAAGTGCCGGACACTGACGGCCATATTCCCCCGGTATTCAACTGTCATTCAACTTTAATGCGCTGGTCTACTTCACTGTGTTCCTCGTTACTAACTTGCTTAACAGTTTAAAATGTCCAATTACACAGTTGGATGACCATTATGACTACATAAGCGAGCAACATGACTGAGCCATTGAAATTGCTTTTGCTGTGTGAAATAATCTGAAATCCAAATGGTGTTATGCAAATGATGATAAATATTAAGACAAAGAAAGCGATGCCGACTTGCTTGTAGCTCTGCCACATTTAAGCTCTTGCCACAAACATGATGTATTAACTGTAAAACATGTGAGATGAAATCCCTCTGAGCAACATCTAGACTGCAGCTGGAAACAAAAACTTTCTTTTTTCCCCCCCCGTTTGGCTGTCACAATCATTCAACTTCTTTGTCAAGCTCATTTTCATCGCCACATCTTGTCAGGAGTCTATTCATCACAGTCCACATCTGTGCCATGTGAGATTGATGCATGTGTTTGATGGCAGCCAACTGCAAAATACCTGCATCAAAAGTGAGGGTGCTCTTCTTCAGATCGCCTTTACTTTTCGTCTCATCTGTGTTTTGCTTGCACAAGCAGTCTCTCCCCTCCTCGCATGCCTGCATCAGTCATATCAGAGCAGCCTCTCTCTGGCGATGGCTCTGTAAATGATATCCTTTCACGTAAGGTAAACAACTTTCCACACCCATCACCAACTGTATTATTTGTTTTTTTTCTTTTGCATCGCTACCATTAACCGTCTTCTAAGTTCTATTCAGCGTCACGTTGTATGTTCTTGCAGCATGATCATCAGCATCCAGGGTTAAACTGAAATACAAGCAGCCGAGAGCACAAAAACACAAGCAGACAAACATTTAAATGAGTGTCTTCCAGCCCCATTTTGCCAATGCAAAATAGTTGCTTAGAAACATAATTCACAAGAGATAAGGCTGCCGCCTCCTGCTATGTGTTCCAGCATTCCATTTTGACTCCATTTGAAGCGGTTCATTCCAGGCAAGTTCTTTGAAGCTCAAATATGCTTTATTCTGCGGAAGGTGGAAAAAGGTCATCCTGTACCGGGTTCTCCCAACACCTGCAAAGCACAAATAAATACATCGAAAGCTTAAATCTTAAACTCCATCCTATACCGATATCTGCAGATGGTAACGCCTGGTGCAGGTGCTGATAAGAGGCTGTTAACAGGTGCAATAAGTAAGGGTTTTTACCGCTCCACAGAACAAAAAACATCTTAAAAACATCTCCGGTGGTTTGATTGGGGTGTTGATCAATACCCATGACACAATGATTGCTCTGCTGGTTTCAAAACACACTTTTTCAACCAGTGCTCACCGGCATGTTTTAAAAAATGAAATGACCATCTGACATCCTGTTTTGATTTCTGCTCTAAATAGCTCACTTGCTTCATCTCAATTGCAAAAACATTTTTTGTTTATGTCAGTTAAAGGTAAGCAGTGCTGTAGAGCTGTCACTGTTGTCGCTTTTCCCTGTCATTGATAGAGGCTGCTGGTCTTTGACCACTTATTGCCCTAATTAATCAAACCTTAATTACAGCATGTCATATCATTCCACTTCTAACGCTTTACATGTACCTCCCACCAAGGGCAGGAGAGACAGCTGGATTTATCTCTGCCATGTTTTTGTCTCACTGCAGCTTGTTTTCAGCTGGCGTGACACCACTCACCTATTCTCGCAACGAAGACATTGGAGCGCAGACATTTTTTCCGTGTCCTATTAGTGAGTGATACAAGTGTTCCTCAATTAAGGATCTCATTAATGACATTTGATAAGTCTCCCTGTCCCTGGGGGATATCAAGAAACTCACTAAAATCCCAAGCTAGGATATAAACTCAGGGTTGTGTGGGGAGAGGCAAAATGAGGCAGCACAGACGCGACATGCTGTGTACTGTGGTAGTGATTAGTCCTTACGGTGCAGGATTTAATAGTGTGGATACAGACTTTGTGCAGGCAGGGTCCGCTCACCCTCCTTGACCTTCTCTAACAGAGGCGCTTGACTAAAACAAATGATGAGCATCTGCTTTGGAGTCAGCGTAGGTAGGAGAAAAACACAAACTCGTCAGGCATCCTGGATCAGCGACATATTTCACCCCGGTGCACAATACTCAGCAGACCCCTCAGCGCCTGTTCTGATCCAATAGATTGTAAAAGAAACTCACCACAAAAGTACTGACCTTGGTTCGATAATTCCCTGGTTACCATTGAAATATTTGGGGGCACAAAAAGTAGAGCTAGGCCAAAAGCTAACCATATTTATCTCCCTCACTGTTTACACTGTTCTATTTATACTTAAGCTCCTGTTTTCACTTAATTAATAAGCAAACCTTCACCTAGAAAGCAAGATGTGAGTGCATTAGGTTGACCTCCTTAATATTTCTTTTATTATTCCTCATAATCCCAGGTGTGCATGTAATTTCTGTATTTGCTCTTGCATTTGGCAATATTTCATGGTGATGTATATTTTCACAGCAAGAAGCTAAAAACATAATTTAGTCATAATCAGACTGAAGGTCGGAGTGCTGCACATTTTGGGATCTGAGAATTCATCCTGAAACATGTGGTAGACACAGTAGTACTCACTGAATTTATTTACTACGGAGAGCTGCTGATTATTCAGCCATCACAGACCATAACACGGTGAGAATTGCTGGTAAATATTTCTGAGTGCTAGAAATAGAAATGAGATTTCCTTCCTATTAGTCAACAGCCATATAATCTTTCCAGAGAAAATGGATGGCTGCCAGTTTCATCACCAAACACCTGCTGATTTTCTGAATACATCCCAAATAGTTTTTACGAAAATTGTCCATCTCGAAAAAACTTAATACATTGTATTTCATCTGCTGCAATCAGCGAAGTGAAATGATTTTCCATGATTCTAAACCACAGAAGAAACTCAAGAAAGAAGTGTTTCAGACCATGTGGGTGCCGTCCTCTAACAACACTTAGAGCGCAGCCATAAAATGTGGACATAAGTTCCATAGAGGAAACTGTGGCCCAAAGCTTTTCCACTTAAAACATCAACCACATTTAGTTTTAACGAGATGAAAAGTCTTCAGCTAATAGAGACCTCACTGTTCATTACATCTGATTCCAGACCACAACACACAATATGAAAATGTTGTTTGCCGTAAACAACGTAACAGATCTTTTTTTATTTCTACAGTCTTGCCATTGTTAGAAGAAAGTCTTCTTTTGTTGTCCCAAGACATAATGAACAATTACGTATCTCGTGTGCAAATGGAAATCTTTGTGTGAAAGGCAACTAGATAATCAGCTGAATTCGTCAACTGATTATCCCAGATAATTAATTGGATTCATCCTCTAGGATCCAGGAATATCCACAGCATATGTCTCGGCAGTCCAGCAATTAGACAAAGACAATTGTCTAATTGTCAATTAGACAGTTGTACCTGCGGGTGGTGCAAGAGAAAACTAATGCTGATTTCAACATTGAAAGGGTTAATCCACTGGGGAGCATGACTGCATTTAAAGAATGTAATGGGAACCTGCACAATATGAGATTTCTCGCACAGCTTGCATAAGAATGAGACATCAGCTGGTCAAACAGATATTTCATAAGGTAGCGGGGGCCGTGTGGGGTTTTCCAATTTCTATTCAAGATGTGCTTGAGAAACAACATGAATGTATGAAGGATATTACTACATGGGCTCAGGAACACTTTGGTAAGCAGTTGTAGGTAAACACAGTTTGTGTGTAAATGTTTGCATTCTGTTTTTAAATTACGATTTACACAGCGTTGGATTTGTAATTAAAGCACGATATAGCCTGATTGTGCTATACAGCAGTCGAGGAGTTTAAGTGAATGGTGTTAATTATAACATTCAGACACTAAATGATGCATTCCATCTCACTTGTTTCATTGCATTCATGTTACAACACCGCCAGTGATCGAATCATCTGCCCCCTCAAGTGGTTGCCAGTTTGTGCACTAGCTGAGGTTGCTAATGATAGCTGACATTAGGAACGCTAGTGAGCAAACGTTAATGTTGCTGACGCTAGCTAGCTAACCTTAGGGCTTACTTTTTTCTCCCCACAACCTGGCAACTACCAAGACTGCTGATCGCTGACGAAACACAATACCACATGATTCTGTCGGCGTTATGCTTTTGACTGACAAACGTTGCTGGAACCAGCTTTCAGGATTATTACACAGACATAAACAAAACAATCATTTTTAAATTATTAATTCACAACTAAAATAATGTTTTTAAAGAAAAGAGAAACTTTTATTCTGCACCTTTCTACAAGCTCTGTAGATGTGTTTGCTTTTGTTTTCTTACATGGCTCTGGAAAAGGTATTTTACACATTTGAATGAGACAGTTGCTTATAGAAGTGTGTTTGGAAATGATTACCTCGTATTGAAGAAAGAAATACAGGGAAGGAAAGGAGAAAAGAAGGAAAGAAAACTCTGTTTGCAAACCTCTTTTGTTCCAAGTAGAGCAGTATTTTCAAATAAGAAATGGCATTATCATTTTAGAAGAGCTTTGTTTTTGAACATTACGCAGTTTTACATAACAAAAAGCCCAAATAGATTCATTCTAACAGACAGTCACATTATTCTGAGCTACTAGCTGGCACTACGTCCACCAGGATGCATTTGCTTTGTGCTGTTTGGAGAAGTTGAAATGCAAATATGAATATAATATGCATCATCACAAAACACCTGCTTCATAAATCACCTTTGGTAATGCATTTTGTGGCTTAGTTCAAGCCTATATTCGAAATAACTCGTGGACAGAGACTTAAAGCAATAGATAATGAGGATTAGACATATGTAATTATAATTGTAATGCTACAGTGAGTGAGCATATTCATGAATATCTAAATGCCTCCACAAAGCAGCTATTCTGTCAGGGCACTGGTACAGAGTAGCTATTGTCTGATTCATGTGACGTGTTTTAAGCTGCAGGAAAAGACGTTAGATAGTCTGACACAAACAAGAGCTAAGATGTAGCAGGTGTCGCTTATGGTATGAAAATACAATCTGAACCAACAACAGAGAGAGATTGAGAAAAAAGAGATTGTAATAGTTTCTCTAATCTGTGATGGCTGTTTTAAATACTGTAACACAAGTCCAATGATTAACCGGAGTCATTCAAAGCCTGAAGGCTAAGCAATCGGCCATTTAGACAAGTAGGTCAAACGCATGTTAAGTAAAGTCATGCAGAGGACTGCTCAGTGCAAAAAAGTCCGCCAGACTTTATTGGTTTAATTAGTCGTTCTTAATGCTATTGACCTGTTCTCTAATGTTGCTCTGTAGCTATTTAACGTCAAACAATGTGATAAAAAAAAGCAACAGGATGGCAGAGACACAGCCAGGGCAATGAATTGCTCCAAGGCTGAATAAGCGGGAGTGTAATTAGCACTTTGTTGATAATTTCCCAAGCATCAATCTAACATTCACATCTAATTACACTTGAAGTTGCTGGTCATCTAACTTCCTCTTAGGTGTTAGACTTCATGAAATGTAATAACAAGCGTGTATAGATCTCTGTGACCTTCGGGAACAGAGCAGTTGTTTCATTTCAGATTCACTAACGGGCGACAAAAGGAGGAGCAATTGTCAAGGAAAATGAAGTTATCCTACGTGAAGTTATCCATAAGTCAAACCCAGTATTCAGATTCTCAGCTCACCCGAGATCCTCTCGTCTCTGCATACCTCAACTCAACTCTATACCGTTTCCATCCACTGCAGCCCATGCATTTAAATAGGATATTTAACTGAACTGCAGCAGCATTTTGGCATATATGGTGGTCACTTGTACAATTCTGGAAAGTCAACCTCACATTTTTAGCCCCAGGATATCACATTTTAATTTATTTATGCCTGATTCCAAGTACATATCATGTGTCAGTGAAATATTGTGTATCTCTTATGCGGTAGAAAAAATATGTTGAGACCAAAGTTGCATTCTGGGAGAGAATGTGCTGTATTAGCAGTTTAAGTACTGTAAATGGGCACCATGTTTAATTCTGGGCCATCCGATTCCATGTCTGTATTTTGTGGTCCACTGTTTCTAATTGCTTTAATGAGTCCTTGGTGAAGCACTAAGCCACAAAATTAATGCAGAACAATATATGTGGATATTGTTAGTAACAAATTACCTCACATTTGTTGTTGTGTGTTGTATAACTGCCTCAGGGTTTAAGGTCATGCTCTTCAGTCGTCTGGTAGAAAAAGCCTGGATATAGTTTGACAGCTGTAGCGAAAAAAATAAATAAAAAAAAACTCCCAGGCTCTGCGGAGAGAGCCATGACTGAGCAGAGGAAATTACTTTTTTACTAATACCCAGCCTGGACAAAGGCAGACAGAACACAGTTTGATTTGGGTACACATCTGGGAACTCAGGTTGGATGGATTTGGCCTTGCGAGTACATATACCTGCAACAATTACCACAAGCTAGATGCTTCATATATTGATTTAAACAACCTCCGCTTCATTCGAGCCATTAACATAATAGTTATTTTATTGCTAATGCATCATAATAACTACACTGAAAATGCTAAAACCAGTCTTGAGTCTTATTGTCTGAGCATTTACTTGCACATACATTGATTCAGAAAGTATGAAACAAAAATGTATATCCATGGAGGGTACTGTGAATTTGTGAGTTCCTGAAAGACTATCAATTGCTGCAAAACAGATGATGGGTAATACCAGTAGCCTTGTAAAGCTGACTCTAATGAATTCAGTTGAGCCATGCAGCTGGAGGGTTGAACAATCAGTTTAGTATAAGGGAGTTTTTTTAGACGACAGCTAAAATCAGTACTGTATTTTTTAATCTAACGTAATTTCTAGAGCGCCTTTCATGTCACATTGAAGGTTTCGTAGTTACGGGTTTGTGATTTGGAAACGGTGTTGTTGGATCTTGACAAGGGCTTTCACGATATCAGATTTTCACAACAGGACTTTTGTGGCCAAACAAATCCACGTTGATGATATTATTGTGATTTTTTTATATTAAAAAATGCTGCAATCAAATCCATCTTTAACTTTTTTTACTGTGTGTTTTGTGTCTTTTTTTGGCAAATAAATTACCCTCAAAATACTAGTTTAGGGAGGTAGAGAGAGTCTGTAACTATAGAGAAAGCTCACAGAATGAACAATTTCTTGATAACTTGAATCTTGAAATGAACACGTACGTAAAGCTGTGATCCTACCCTCTCGCTGAAGTTAGAAACAAGTGATAGAGGGGAGAAGTTGCTAAAACAGAGACACCGTTCACCCTATAACAAGACACTGCACCATCAAAATAATTTTCAAGCTGTTATTTTCAAGTAAAAAGGTTACACAAATGCTTAAAATCCATAGGTTCAAGGCTATGTTTCTTGAGAAGTGGTAGCACTCCTGCATGCTTCAGTCTGAATCAATAAAGTATCTATCTATCTGAAGGCAGGAAGGAACACAGCCAGTGGACAGAGAACTATTTACTGCTATACAGAAGGAGCACTTTCCTTCAGAAATCAGACAGGCATAATATGTGAAGGACTTGATGAAAGCGAAAGTTTGGCCATTGTGTCCTCGTAGGTGCACAATGAAAGGGCCTCAATAAGACTGAGCAAAGCAGAAGTGCAGAGACGGGTCAGCGGTGACTTGATCATCTGGAGTTTGATTTCATTTACAGAAATTCAACTCTGAGATCATGGGGCAAGCTTCAGTTTGTTGACTGGGTGGAGGGTAAATTGTGGCGTCTGTGGGGTTGTGACATTTTGTTGCAATGATAGAAGGACCTGGCTTTTTTTTTGCTCCATTTTTCACCAAGAGAATATTCGTTTTTTAAGAATTTCATTTGACACCACCAGACTGTCCTTTTCAACTGCTGTTCTGCTTGTCTGCATTTTGTCTTTATTTCTCTGGAGTAGGGACTTATGCAAGGCATTGGTTTGACAAGCCTGACTTTTGCAAGCGGTATAGAATCAAGTACAACTTTACAGGTATTGCTGAAGTTATTTAGTAAATCATATGTTGACACATTTGGTTTTAAGTCATTGCTATGTGCAGATGCATTGGTGAAGGACTTCTAAAAGTTGTCAGCAGGTTGCTATTAAGGACATAACAAGATATATAAGTAGACGAGTAGCAAAATGAAATATTTTCGTTCCTTACATCCGTTTACTCTCTACTGTCGTGCCTTTCACTTTAATTCATACAGGTCAGCTTTGGTTATTTTTAAATGTGCTATAAATAACCTTGACTTGACTTGAAAATCCCCGACAGGTAAAACGCAATGACTTCATAGCCATTGGAGTAATAGTTGATGCCAGACTGCCAGCTAACGAATAGTCTACAGATCCTGGAAAAGGTGCTAGGCACCACTCATTGTGCACAAATGGAAGCGCCAATCAAAGAAACCATGCCCTCACACTGACCTGCTCAATGCTTCATCAGCCACCCAGTGGGACAAACTCGGCAAAAACAGACACTGTCACACTGGGCTGTAGAAAGTTGGCATGACGGTCTTGAGTCTCATTTAATAAGAAGCTATGTTGCAGTAGCCAAACAGAAAATTAGCTGGAAAGAGTGACCAGTGCAAATATATGGCCCCCAGATAAACTATTATCAGCCCACAGATATCACAAATCAGAAAGAAAGGTGGGAGGCAACAGTATCTGGCACATTGATTAATGTATTTATATTACACATTTATAAAAGAATGGATTTCCGTCCCAAAAAATTGCGTAGGAAATGTTTTAATGGGTTCTTATTAACATGTGAACACAGCTGCGGAACAATTGTGCGTGGGAAAAAATATTCAGACGGACCGCTTCACCAGTAAAATCCTTTGTTTCAGCTGATGTCCAGGTTGAAATGGGAGAGAACTTTGGTACCAAAACTTTTGGTTACCAAGTCTTATCGCACTGGTGAGAAAAGACTTTAAGGCTCAGCAGAACTGACCATCATTAGCGTTTTACCTGATTCTCAGTCTCTACCATTCTCCTCCTTTTCCTCCAGCCTCTTTAAGACCTTGGTGGTGCAGGCCACTGTTGGGATTAATCAGAGCTGGCACAAACGGGGGAAACGGGGATTAAAGAACCCCATCTCATGGATTTGGACAAATGTCATCTACCACAGAAGAGTCTGGTGATCATACACCAGAGCAAGGAAATCCTGGATAAATAGAGGTAGCAGAGCATCACTGACAACAGCGAGGGTGAAATGCGAAGGTCAGGCAGCTTTAAAGTCAAACAGAGGCAACATGAGACCACGTTGTGTCGTTAGGATCTCGCATGCTAATAGAATTTGGTGAAGAGTTTTAACATGGGCTAAGGAACAAGTGGAATTTTGCCTGAACTGAAAACTACAGCACTTTTCTAAGTAGACACATGCATTACATCATATTTCCTGTCATCAAAATAACACCTTTTTGAAGGATTGTGCAGCCTTGGCAGTGGTATGGCTCACTGAGTTCTTGCTAGTTCAGCTTATATCACTACATTTGTTTCCTTCCTCATGTGAGTGCACATTGTTTTACCTGTGTTAAGGTCTTTTTGTACAGGCTCCAACATTGGGCTCAAAGGAGCAGTCAGTGCTCTCACTCATTTAATTACGCCCATGTGATGTACTGGCTGAGAGCTACACCTCGCCTGGCTTCCCTAATCTGATGGCAAATAAGGGTGACATCCATCTCACCATGTCAGAAATAGTAATGGCCACACTTTCTCTTCTCTCTTTGGTCTACATTGATGCAAGACAGCCATTCAGCCTCCACTCCCCTCTCATCCTTCCTTTACTCTTACCATTCATCACAGGAAGTCTCAACAGATGAGATCGTTTAACAGTGGGCGTGAATGGAGATGTGCACTCTCTCCTTCTGTTAAAGAAGAGCCTCTGCGATTTGGAGTTCAGAGCCCGGCTTCAAAGGAATTTGTCACCTGGACGGACATTTTAATTGGACCATTAACTTTTGGAAAGACTCCTCCAGATATCTTGATGAGTTGATTTTTCTCCCCTATCCAAAACTCAAACTCAGTCCTTTACACACACCTCAGACAACATCTTCATACGCACCATTTCCACCTATTACTGTCACAGACTTTTTCTCCCAAGTGCATTACACACTGGCCCCGTCTCAGTCCTTGTAGCTCAATAAAAGAGATAGGGAAAGATTGGTGAAGATTATTGTGAAAAAGTGGACAATGCTATGAGACTGCCTTCTCACAGTACCTGTTCTGAGCCCATTGTATGTTCTTTGGAAGGTCTGTGTGAAGTACCTGAGTGTCAGACTACAATTATGTACTTCAACAGACATGTAGGTCAGTTTGCACTGACCTACATGTCTGTCGAACAATAAGTTATGTTCTTAAAATTTTCCTTTAGTTGTCTCAAAAGATATATTGCACTTTGTCATTCTAGGCATACAATGGAATTATTTTTGGTAATTCCACTGTGTGGCTAGAAAAATAGTTGATTGAGTCTCATTTGCTCGTCGTTGAATACTGACCCTTTCAGTCAGAATTCAGGCCGCATATCGACCCAAAGCGTCATTATTCAACAAAATGGAAATGAGACTCAATCATCTTTCTTTCTCAGAAATCGCCCTCTCTACCTTTAATTTGCCAATCAAGAGGTCCCGGTCACAGAGAGGCTGCTGTTCCTGTGGAACAGGGGGAGAGAAAACCCATCAGAAATCCATATTGGAAAGAGCCTGCTCCTTGCTGTTTCTACAAAACAAAACAGCTGTTTATGGTTTGCTGCTCTCTCCCTCTCCGTTTTGTTGACTTTTCAACATAATTGCCAGAATATATGTTGCATGCAAAATCACTTTTCTTTGGGTTCAATTTTCTTTTCTCATCTTGTCACAATTATGCTCTGGTTAGGTTTAGGTGCAAAAAAACACTTGGTTAGGGTTAGGAAAACATCATGGCTTGGCTTAAAATATCTGTTTTGGTTGTCACAAACACGGCTGTAAATGTCCAAAGGTCCCCTTAAAGATATCGGGCTTTATCACCACAAAAATGGCTGGAGATGGCCACAAACATGGCGGAGATGGCCTGCAATTCCCTTCAAAAATATCTTTTTTTTGTCGCCACAAACACTGCTGGAAATTGTCCCGAGGTCACCTTAAAAATATCCACTCATATTTAAAAATGTTGAAACGCTGTGGTCCCTCGTCAGAAATGTCCAGTGGTTTCACACTTACAAATGCCCTCCGGACGTATCTGTGGTTTGCAGAAACATTAACTGCTAACATCTTATCCTGGCGCCTGGGCTGGACTGTCCCTTCACTTCCCTGTTGTCTCCCTTCTGCCTGTGGATTGCTACAATGGGAAGAAATGGAATCAGGGCCAAAGTTAACAACAAAGAAAAGTTAAATTGGCCAAAGAAACCAAACTAAGCGATCTGTCTGCCTATCGATTGGTCTTCTCCACTCTGTTTCAGAGTTATGGACAGTATCACACCTACACTCGCACTCCCTAAATTAACCATACTCATTTCACCATTTCACAGCCCAAACGCCTACTTGCTTGTTGGACTTATGGTAATAATCATATGCCAAAATATTTAGACACCAGAATAGTGTTAAACCACATGCCAGCATTGCTAATGTGACATGCATGAAACTCAAACGCTTCAGTTGTCTCTCTTTTTAAATTTGATTTCCATGCAAAATAGGCAAACAAGCGATTTTACGAGGTAACTTCAATGGGAAATAAATGAAGAACATTCAATATTAAACAACATTTATTTACAGATTTGGATGGTGACAAAGGACGTGCCAGATGGAGACCAGCAGCAATAGAAAAACAAGATGAAAATAAGATAATAAACAAGATAAAGTGCTGTAGTGCACGACAAAATTATTCATTTGTGATCCTTAAATGTGCTGTTGTCATTTAATATTAGAAATGAACCGTTATATAAGTTTAATATCATACCACCCGACGTTATTGTGGTTTCTTCATTGTTTTTTATGGATGAGGTGTTAATATAGTAAATAGAAAATGGTTAAACTCTCGCATGTTGTATCATGAACCCAATTCTGATCACGCCGAAGCACTTTTATGTCTCCTACTGCAGCGTTTCTCACAAATGTGTTGATTGCAATGCAGCCGAGGCAAACGCAAGAAAGAACAGAACTTATGCACCTGGACTTTAAAACACTGCCACACAGCAAGCAATGAAAATAAGGAAGGGGAGTAGAAGAGACAGTGCCAATTCTCAATACCTATTGAAAATAACTCTCTCCAGACGGATGAGGTGAGAATGAAAATAGAAGCATACAATAGAGGAAAGACTTTCGCTTCTTTCTTTTGCCTGTGATCAGTAATCACTGAGGCAGACAGGAGAGAGTAATCTCAGAGAGGGTTCAACAATTCTGCCCATCCTGAGATTACATTATTTTCCCAAATTGCAAGTGAAGCCTCTCAATCCACCCGCCAATGAATCAACAGTGAAGGCAGGGAGGGGAGAGCAGCATGCAGTGTCGCCTAAGACAAGGCATGTGTGAGGCATCCCATTAAGGAAAGAAAACAACTGGGAATACTCTGTGTGCAACATAATAGCAAAGCAGTGCAATGGAAGAAGCAAATAATCTCAGTGAAGCCTATTGAAAAGTTTCCTGAGGAGGAGTTCTTATCTGTTGGACATAAATAAATGATGTGGATGTGCAGACATGCATCTAATATAAATAATGATTATTCTGAAAAATATTGACAAACCTAACTTTAATAAAAAGCCTGTAGTTGAGGTGACACTAACATTGTTATATGGAAAAACATGGACATTTAAATAAATACAGAACTAAAGGTTTGGTGTGGTTGTACTAAAAAGTCTCCTGAATGCATTTCTTGACTTTAGACCTCTATTCATGACCTGTCATGAAGCATGAGTGGAAACTAAGGCTTGAAAACAGACAATCTCAGCTCTGCGGTGGCTCAGCCTTCATAAGTGTTAACTTTACTTGGTAAGATCTAGCTCAACATTCACCAGCCTCTGCCATCCTCTTTATCTACTTTGTCAGGCTCAGCTGCACTTCACCAGACTCTGTTGGGTTCCTGTACCTTCATTAGTATTCCCTACATTAAACACAGGCAATGTAGTTGAATTTTTTTTTTGTCTTTATTTTTTAGTACAATATCCACCGTCTTGCTGCCACAAAATCCCACAAGAGCAGTGAGTTCCCAACCAGGGGTACTTGTACTGTTGCCAAGGGGTACATGGAGGAATTGTAGCATAACTGAACTAATTTGTTTTTTGATTTATAAAATATATCCACATATTGAGTCAGTTATGACAGGTGATTTAAGTGTTATTGCAATTAAGAGTGCGTGAAAACTAGTTAGCAAGCAAGCAGAAGTCCAAACATTCACTGTACATTTCTGCAAACTACAGATATGCTGTAACTTTACATTTCCTTTACATTTGTTGTAACTTTATTTCTCTTTTCAATGCTATCGTCTCACAGCGCTCTGTTTCTGCTCTTAGATTTAGGCACGAACACCGCTTGGTTAGGGTTAGAAAAAGATCATGTTTGGCCTAAAATACCTGTTTAGGTCGCCATAAACAGAGCTGGAAATCGTCCCGAGGTCTCTTTAAAAATGTCCTGTGTTTTCAGGATCACAAATGTTTTTCACATTCACATCACACTGTCTTCTCTTGTCAAAAATATTCAGTGGTTTCTCACTTAAAAAATGTATTTTCTGGCATTCACTGGCTTGGCAGCCTTCTCGTCTGTAACTCTACCACCATCCCCTCCACCTCCTGATATGGCAGTCGGATTATAAACATGCAATGTAAATGTGATATGTCGTGCTTTGTAGAAATGTTGATATAGTGCGTAGCCTGTGACACGTGAACTCAATCATTGGTTTGCAGGAACGTTAACTGCCAACCGTCTATCCTGGTGACTTGGCTTAACATCCACTTCTGTAACCACTTTCATATGATTAATGCTTAAGTAACAGAAAGTTTGAAATGAATTTAAATTACCACGTTTGGAAAATAAAATGGTGGCCTTGATGAAGGGGTACTTGAGTTCACTAGACTGGGCTTTGGGGGAATGTCTTACAAAAAAAGGCTGGGAACCACTACATTGAAGTACCGAATATTCATGAAAACAGTCCCTGAAAAGCGCACTCCACTCCTGTCTGACTAATGTTTGCCCCGGTTTTCAAAAATACAAATACATGAAACAAAAGTGCCCTCTTGGTTGTGGGTAGATAGAAATTGAACAAAGCCCCAGGTATGGTGGCCCAGTGTGCAAGAAAACCTGATGAGGTGCCCTCCCCCGAACGTTGGAGAGATCCTGATTTAGAGCCATATACGTAGGCGGCCTTTCTCTTACTAGATAATTACTATGCATTCATCGACATGCTTTTAAATGATGAGATAATGGTGTGTGTTTTTATTACAGAGGTGTAATAGTTCGACTTTAAATCACAGTCACAAGTTGTTAAGTTTTTTTCACCATAAATGCATCACAGCTATCTGTGCACTGGTAAATACAAGTTTTGAATGATGAGGTGGGGGCTAATTCATGTAACAAGAGTTCATAAATACACACACACAATACAATACACCCTTAAAACTATATAAAAACATGTCTGTGTACCGCAGTAATGCTTTATCTAATAATTAAAAAGAAAACTTCTATTTCAAGGAATCTATTTCAGTTTAGCTCTGTTGGGGATGACAGGCTTAAACCAGCATGTTTGGTTGGCAAATCAATGAGTGTGAACCACCAAGGAAAAATACTCTACAGTACTATTGATTCTGAAAATCTGTGGCACCTTTCACAATCTCTAGAGAGACCCTTAAGCACATCTTACTGTGAGGCCTGTTAAAGATATCCATGATACTGATTTTTATTTTCTGGCTGAACTAGGAGCCTTTTCATACTCATATCCTTGCGGTAATTAACTCAAGTCAGGTTTCATAACAATACACTGTAAACCAATTAATAATCAAAGAGACTGGACTAACATGAATCGTGTTTTTAAAGCCATAGTCGACAAATATGTATTTGCATAATTAACATAATTCACGTTTAATGTTCTGTTTAACACGGAAGGACTCTCCATGTGCAGAGCTACAGTACAAACCGTCTGTGTTACAATGCCACAGAAAGAAAAAAAAATGATAAACAAACACCAGGTGCAGTGCATGCACAACCTTAGGGTGTTTTTATAAATAATTTAATTTTCATATATTTGCTGTTCTCTCTGTTCATTATTGGCTTTTCATAGGAGTTACGAAAATGACTAGCCTAATTCAGTAAAACATGACCCGAGGGAAAAAAAAGCAAACATATTACCTTTACTTGATCATACCAATTAGCATTTTTTTCAAACATTGTACTCTCTGGGTAAATAAAGGATAAAAGATTTTCATGACATACAGTAAGAACATGAGCTTAGTCTTCATATACGAATAGATATTTGTGCTTTTATTCAGTTTGATTGACCTTGATCTGAGCACTATGTTTATTTATGTATTTCTGTCAGTGAAAGCAAAAGCAACAGTCATTCATAAAATTATGGACCAGTTATTTACCAGGATTTTCCTCGCTGATGAAGCCGACATAATATACTACTATTACCAACCTTAATAGTAGGGTTTTTGCACACTAAAAAATCCAACCCTAACAAAGCCTAGCTCAATAACATGCCATGCAGTTCAGTCTATTTGTCTAGACAGGGATGAGATGGTTAAAATATGTGATGTAATAGTGTTGTTTATTATTGTATAAAGTCAGTTAAACCCCAGTCAAGTGCTTGAGGTATTGCACCATGATGCAAACATTATATCTATCATCTAGGGAATAAGATTTACTCCTAAAATAACTAGTGCTGTAGTACTTGAGATTGCTCTTGGTCCCAAGACCTCTTTTTGAAGGTCTTCTGAAATCTTGTCTCGGTCTCAGAATTTATTGATGTTAAGACTAGTCAAGACCACAACTTAAGGGATCTCACTGTATTGAATAATTTCAATACATTCTGCACTAAATGATGGTTTCTATGTGAACGCATGCATGCACAAAAATTGCACTGTGTTAAGGGGATGGTAAAACGTGTTCAGTAGCGATGGTTAAGTTGATTTCAGCTGCTTACTGTTACTGTTGCTCCTAGAGCTCCCTAATTCCCACATATGAAATTCAACCCTTCAGTGCCTTTTGATTTACTTTATCAAGACATTTCTCATATTACACTTATGCACACATATTTACTGTAAATAGAAGTAAAAGAGGCGAATAAAGAGGAATCTTCATTTGTTTTCTGTGATTGTTTTTTATGGGAGTGTAGATATTTCAGACGATTTTGAAGACTTCTTATGTACGACATTTTAGTGTAAGTGTGTCATGGATTTTGGGACTCATACTGGTCTACTCTCCCTTGGTCTTGTCTTGGTTTTGGTTTAGGTGGTCTTCACTACAACACTGAAAATAATATATGTCGTTATTTACAAAATAATCCCATAGTTTTCTCTTTTTTTTAGCTGTTAGTTACTGATTGTTTTCGTAATTTATCAGGTGTTTGTGTAACTTTATAAAGTATGAGCCATAACTTTTATGGCGCCTTACTGCTGTGTTACATTCCTCTTTGTTAACAACAATGAAATTGATAACAATATTTTTGTATTTGTTACACTGGGTACAAATAAAAAAATGTATAAAATTATAAGCTTGAAAAACTCAAAATGTGAAAATAAAGAGAGGAAAAGAAAATCTTATCTGACTTGAACTCCTCTGCTCGGTCATGTCCACAGCAGGTATAGACATCGAAACAAATGGGCATTACAGTGACCTTCATTGTAATTGGAGTTCAGCATCAAGTAAATGGTCTGAAAAGTTGGTGGTGATCCTGTCTTAATGCACAACTGACCGCGATAAGTCACACTGATTGCATTTTAATGCTGTGTGGAAAAAACAACAACGTTAATGGTCCGGTGTTGGCACATGGTACCGAACGTTGACAGAGACTTATCTCACCCACTGTGGAGACAAGTCAATCAGTGCGAGGGGCCGCTGCCAAGTACTTGTTGTCGCTTTGTGTCGCTGCTGGAAGGGTCACACTCATCACGCTTTCCACTAATACATCCCGTCCTTCACATCCCCTAATACCTCACACCTTGGACGTGTCCACTGATCAGCACCTGTGACTCATCTACTGCATATGTTGCACAAACAGCGGCTGCCTCATAACACTATAATTGCTGCCCTGGACATTGTATTTAAAGTGTAGGTTAGAATAATGAGATATGATCTCTGCAGCCCTGTTGCACAAAATGACCGTAATAAGTCTCCCGGGGGTTGATCAGGTTGTTGATTAATGGCAATGACTTACTGATTACTTTGGCAGGTTCTCAGACTGCCGGCTTTCAAAACTCATTTTCCAGCTCATATTCTGTGATGGAGGAATCACAGCTCTCAAAACTTCAGGATACTCTTGGGTTCATGTAAGAAGAGATAAAATCTGTGACATAGAATTTCAGTATTATCAGTAGATGTATCGTTTTTCCCTTTCCTTCAGTGTTTTATATATGTTCTTGTGCATGTAAAAAGATCTTAAAAGTCTGCACAATCAGAAGCTCCTATCTCCCACAGAAAACCTGCCACTGAAACGCCTCGCCAATAGTCCTGCCTTAAATTCTGTGACTTTGTGGCATCACACTACGTTGCAGAATCACACATTTGCATAATTTATGCCAAGAGGCTAGTTTGGTATGTAAGGATTGATTTAGCACAGCGGCTCTGTTGTTGCTAGCCGTGCTGGGTCAGGCATGAGTGAGCTGACCAATCAGAGGAGACTGGGTATTCGGGAGGGGGGCCTTAGAGACGGGAGATAAAACAAAGCCTTTCAGACAGATGGGAAATAAACTGCTGCAGCACTGGACAGTATGAGAAAAGTAATGTGTTTTTTGAGCAGTAAAGCATGTAAACCTATTCTAGTAGTAACACAGAATACAATTATAAACCTTAAAATTACCAAAATATGTCTCCCATTAATACCCACCACCACCCCAGCATCCACCTGTAGGCTCTGACTGGGGGGTTCAAAATGTTTTGCCCATCACTCCCCAATATCTCTGCAGTATGTGAACATATCCTCTGGGAGTGACGCCTAGACGCCAAACTCTAGCCATGTTTTGCTGCTCTAATAAACATTTCAAACGTGAGTTGTCTGACTGAAATAAAATGATCAGCCTGGAAATGAGCATGATCTGTCTCCTCTAATACCCCGACAGAAAACTTCTATATCCTGTATTGTCAGCCAGCAAGTTGTGAATTTGTTCTCAGCAACTTTTCCAACCCCTGAGGTCAAAGTCCAGTGTGTGCTTCTCAGCTTGCAGAGGTGAATTTTCCTGAGATGACATAAGGTCACAGAAAACCTAGGGTTCTAATGGTGGTGAGAAGCTAGTTTCCACTACAGAGCAGAAAATGAAGAAGCTGTCTTTACTGCAGCTCTGCATGGGCAGCGCTGCACAAGTCATCAGTCACATAGGTGCAAAGGGGTAAGGGTGGGCACATCAAGACCAGGATTGAAGGCTGACTGATGGGTAATTGCAGTAAAGCTGTGCCACTGAGACTAGCCATCTATTAATGTCAGTCCTTCCAACTGAGCCCTGGGTCAGGGGTCTGGACAGTGTTGCCGTGAAGCATTTGATTTCACGGCACATTTAGTAGTTGGACCCAAAATAAGAACTACAGCAGCTCCTCTTAGATTTGCAATTTAAAAGTGTTCAAAATTATAGGAAGCATACTGTAATTATGGCGCGGAAGAGAAAGAGAGAGTAATAGAGAGGCAGACCCTTCTTGCTACACCCAAAAGTACCGCTCTCTGCAATTTTAAACATCAATAACTCTGTCCGTCCGGTTTTATGCTAGAACCATGCTGATTGCAGCCAGATGAAAATTGAAGTGATTTTCTACATCGGATTCATTATGTGTGATGACAGCATGTGAAAAGTGAATCTGAAGTTGCATCAGGCTGCACTCAATAGATGTCACCTGACATGTTCTTTTCATGTTTCCTGTGGCTTCTACATATAACACAGACATTGAGACTTCCTCCTTTATGACGCATGGAGGTTGTCGAGTTTGCTTACATGAGTTAGAGCCTCTTAGAGCAGCAAATGCAAAAATAACTCTGCCAAAGTGGCCCTTATTTGAGTAAATTTGAGTTAAGGGAGCCAACGTCAAGCTATAACTAGTGCCTCAAATGTGGAGCACACACAGATTAGAGCTTTTACCGGCATTTGGTTGTATTTAACTTCTAAAGACACTTGAAATTGAAGCATATGCTGGATGGAATGTAATTTTTTTACTGTTTTACTATCTTTAAAAATTGTTAAATATGTATTTTGTATTGATACTAAATGCTGTATTTCATTCCAATGACTTGTTTTCCTACCTTCTTTCCGTCTTTGTTCTTTTTAAGCTCATTGCTCTTCTTTGCTTTGAATGCAAATTCTCAAAAAGTCTTCCCACCAACAATTATGTAACACAGATGTATGAGAGGCCATTTAGGCTGTATTTCCTACTTTCTGAAACAAACTCTAAGACACTAACATTGACACAACTATACCCTCTTCCATGCATCAAACTCTTTCACACATTGTCTGGGCCATAAATCATGATTTACACTGACACGTACACTGTAAGACTCTGGAAGAGCTTACAAGATAGTGGTGTTAATGAGAGAGAATAATGTCCGCAAGAAAGAAATTATACGATACTCAAGAGAGCGTAGTAGTGTGTGTAAGCATGAATGATAGTGTAAGTGAGAGACAATGGTTCTGTGAATTAGTATGATGATGTGTTACAGCATGAGCGTAGGACTTAATCGGGACGAGGAGCGATGGACTCTGTGTTTACGTCATTGATGCTTGGTGCTCAAACCCATTCAAAATTGATGGACAGCCTTTACCTGATGTCACACTTTTTTTGTAAAGATGAAGCCACATTGCCGTCACCATCTTGTTGTCACTGTTAACATTCACGCTGATGCAAATTCTAATAATACGCTACAGGATTATGTCCTGGATGTGTACATGTTTATGTATATATGTATATAACATAACTGTATATAAGTTCTACGTTTGTGAAGATAAAGAAATTAGAATCTTCCATTTCGTTATGCAACCCTTTGTTGTATAGTGACAGAAAAATTACCTTGATTTGAATGACCCTGAATGATATATGTAAGACAATGATTGTGCCTGGCAAAGAATAGCAATGCATGTGAAAAGAAAGGATGCAAGTATTGAACAGAGTAAGATAATCTAAGCGAGGGACAATGATTATTTTTTTCTTAATATGATGGTTTATGTTACAGTGAATCGTGTTACTGTGTGTGAGCGATAATGATTATAAAGAAAGTTAGTTTGAGCAAACAGGAAGAAAGTCTGACTCCTCGTTTCATCATTGGCTTGCCTTGAAAACGAAGCCTGTACCTGGCCGGAGCACTTCTTATTAAACTGGAGATAAATTCATGTGAAAAACTAAGATCAGCAAGAAGGTAGACAACATTTCATTTAAGAGTAACTCAAACAATCAGAACTGGACTCCCTCAGTACAACTTACTGGAGAATTACCCACTGTTTGTCTGTTGGAATGAGTTGGCAAGAACTAGCTGTATGCTTTGGAATCAGCAGGAGGACATTGCATGGGCACGGACAGCAGCTTGAATCTGGCCCACTGACCAATAGGCAAAAGGTTTCAGGTTCTCTGCACCAAATGAAACATCCTCATTACAACATAATGTTCTGCAGTTATTCCCTTTCTAAACCTTGTGTGTACCCTAAGGCAAAGTCCAAGCTCTCCGTGAAATTCCAGAGCAGTGGTAAATTGATGCAGTTGATACGTGTGTTCCCCGGGCAAATAGTGTCCAGCGGAAGGAATGATCATGCAGGAAATCAATTGATGGCTGAGCGGAGAAGCTAACCGCAGGGATGACACTTTTACCTGGATTTTACCTGGCTGTGATGATTCCTCTTTCTCTAACACAGTAACAAAAGCAAGCAAACAACAAGAAAACAATTCAAATTTACAGCAATCATACTAGAAAGTTACAAATAGCATGTAGAAAAAGAAAAAGAGTGAGGAAAGTGAAAGAAGGGAATGGAAAAGGCAAGGAAATAGGAAGATCTCTTATGAACACAGCAAGCAATGTAGGGCGAGAAAGGTATTAAAACAAAGAAAGGAGGGAATGGAAAAGAAATAAAGAAAGGAAAAAAAAAATTAAGACAACACATGGAAGCAGAAGGTGTTGATGAATTGGCCAGAGGGTCCCCGCAGTTGTGATGCAAATGTGACATTAGTCGTCCAAATATTTTCTCTTGGATCAACGTTGTGTACACTCGGTGTGACCAACATTAAGAGAAACAATGCCACACAGCAATATATCCTGCAGATAAACCCCTCCAAAATGGTTCCTCTGCCCTTTTCTTGTAGCTTCCCTCTTCAGACAGACAGATGTGGAAAAGGTGAGCCATTAAGGGCCCTTGTCGACACAACAGAAGGATGACTACACAAACAACAACAAGCTTACAAAGCATGGGGTGATAAAAGCAAAGCACTCACCAGCGGCACTCAGTGTTGATCGACAAATGGGCTACACTGTCTCTGTTATGATGTCTGTCTGATAAAGCTCAGGATTAACAGACACAGCCAGAACAAGGGTGACGGATGACAGATCCCGCCCAATCTAATATAAGAGGGTAGATGACGAGCCCAGCGCCTTTTCCTGAAAAGTTCAGAGATTTTTACCTGAAAGAAAAAAACAAAAAAAGCCTCTCTAGGAGGCCGCATGCCACACTCTCTCCTCACTGGGAGCAACTGAAAAGAGATGCGACACTATGTTGACAGAGGCCCGAAGTCAGCAACAACTTAAACAAAAATTAAGTACGTCTGTATCAAATTGGGATGATTATCAGTTAGGCAGCATGGGGCAAAGAGCTGACTTGCATCACCAATATAGAATACGAGAAACTAGATCAGAATATGGGATGAAATCTGGGCTAAAAAGACATCAAAACAAAAAAACATACCACTATATGATATGTATTGTGCTGTAACCATCTGGCTGTAGCCATCACACATAAAATGCATTCAGGATTTGCATATGTACAATGTGAATAACTAACCTTCTCATACAGGTTAGCATCAGCAGTGTTTTCCAATAAAGAAAGTGTTGGTGCAAAGAATCCTGGTGGAGGATCATCATGAAAAAGGCTTACAGCGATGGCCCTGTTAGCGATGAAATACAGATCTTAAAGCTGGAGAAAATAGAAAATTGAGGACAGGATAAAATGGATGGGGCAAAACAAGGGCAAAGATTATGGGTAATCTTAAGAAATCAATACATTGGGACCAAAAACGTAGCACTTACCAGAACTGTCCAGAGCCAGATTTAAATTGCTGTCCCTTTCTCCAAACATTGGTGACAGTTCCAGAACTAGAAAACTAAGGAAGAATAAAAAGTACATCTCCAAAATGACCGTCCTGCAGTCGCACATTTTCCACATTTCAAAGGCAAACTACCCAATTATGGATACGGTAGTAGTGTGACATCCCAGTTTAAGGTAGGGTGATGTGGGGTAGACCCAAAAGAGAATTTACTATAAATTAGCATTATTATAACCATACAGTTCTTCTTCTTCTTCTTCTTCTTCTCCTGCTCCTCCTCCTCTTCCTCCTCCTCCGTATAATTATAATTAGGCAAAAAAAAGGTGACTTAATTTAGATAGCACAAAAACAGAGTCAATTGGAAGTGCTTTACATAGACTGAGAAAACCATTAGAATGACATTTAAAAAAACAATTAACAATAAAACCAGAAATTAAAACAAAGACCGAAGCTAAACTGTTCGCAGCTCATGGCTCATGGGTTGGTTGAAACACTATTGACTAGCTGTTACATCAGTTAAGTAACCATTCAACTGCCATTAAAGCAAACTGTTATTTTTAAATGTGGTACACACAAAAAATGTCATCAGAAACACTTTTGTGTTTATTTTAATTTAAATAGCTGGAAAGTCATTTCCTTTGATCTTCAGGGTTTAATATTATCCCTAAAAAAATCATATACATCACAGTCATGTCATTCTATTCTTGGTATGTATTGTGAGGAAACACGGTAAATGTAAGCAGCACCCAGGTGGAACATTTGTCACGGGAGCAGTTGCGCCCCGGGTTGTTTCAGGTGGAAAATTCCACCCACATCTCAGATGCAATCTGGATGACGAACTGAGCAGCTCTGCGCCTTCATTGCTGCTGAAAATTATCTGTATTTTACAGGTTAGTAGCTGGTGAAAATAACCAGTTTCAACCTCTTAAAGCCAAACCTTATGTGGGCAAGTGTTATAAAGGTGATTTGATATTGATTTCAGCATCTCTGTGAACTTTCAAAAAAGACTTTGAAATCCCGCCACTGTCTGAGGCAGGAGGTACACATGCGGCATCGCGGGTGATTGGGCTATTTTGCCCTGAATATGGTTTTGCAGGCAAGTTGCTAATGTCAATTTACTGTGCACAGTGTTATTCATTTAGGCTCCCACACATGTAGTAGCTTAGAGAAAAACAGGTACTTTATTAAGATAGCTGTTAAATGCTACAGAGTTCTATGTTGTGGAAAATGTTAATATTGTAAATATGCAGTAAAATGGTTCTGTGGAACTCAATTACAACCAAATGGTTTTGCATTCAAAGTGCTTTGTGTTTCTCTATGAGTGTTAGTACGTGTGTATGTCCAGAATCATTGCAGATATGATGTTGTTGATCTTCACACAGTTTATTATTGCTGTAATCTGCACTTTATCATGATAGTAGCCTTGATTCACTTTTACAGAGGTGATGAAGTGTACTAGAAGATTGCTTTAAATAAGAAAGCTGTAAGCAGTACACCAGAAATGTGAAGTATCTATAACTGTGAATACATTTTATGATGTGATGGACTGTGAAATATCAAGGACGTTTAGTTTCTGCAAATCTAGATATAAGTTTAAACTCTACGTTTCTTTAGGTTTAAATTTCTATTTCTCTTTTGTGACAGCGCTCTGGTTAGGTTTACGCACAAAAGCCACTTGGTTAGGGTCAGGAAAACTTCATGGTTTGGCTTGAAGTACCTGTTTCGGTCGCCACAAGCATGGCTGAAGATGGTCCGACTTCCTATCATAAATATCTTGTTTTTTGTCGCCACAAACGCGGCTGGAAATTGTCCGGAGGTCTCCTTAAATATATTTGGTGGTGTCACCTTTACAGATGTTGAAATACAGTGGTCCCTCATCAAAAATATCCAGTGGTTTCAGATTTCTAAATGCTGAAACCAGGACTTGAGCTGCAGTCATCGTCGCCTCAGTCCATCTCTCTCTCCTCCACTTCCTGATATTAAAGTCCAGAAATAACCCATGCAATGTGTGTGATATGACATGTTTTGTACACATATCAATATGGTACGCAGCCTACAACACGCACCTATGGACGTACATGTGGTTTGCAGAAACATTACCTGCGAACATTTTATCCTGGAGACTGGGCTGAGTTGTGTGTGAGAGCAGTTGTGAATTATCGCTCACAGTGGAGATTGCCTACTTGCTCCTGCTATTTACAGGCTGCTAAAAAATAAAAATAAAAAATAAAAAATCTTCCCCACCATAGTCTTTCAATAGTAACATGCACCTACAGCTCTGGCGCTAACTCTCCCACCCACGCAACCCAGAGAAAGTCCTGCTGACACTCTGTTAATGTTGAAACTCTGCACGTAAATTTAAATTACAGCTTGTCAGAGGTAAATGCAAGCAATGCGAGAGATGCCTAAGTAAGTATTATTTACGTTTCGTTGTCGTGTTACATTTGTGGATCAAAAGTTTAAACAGTAATGGACTTAGAAGTGAAGCCAGAACGAAGCTGGACTATAGTGAATTGTCAGCAGCTGTGTTGCTCACAGAGAAACTGCATGCTGGTGGAAAAAAGAAAAAAAAAACATGCTGAAGAAAAATATTAGACACTGTTTATTGAATTGACTTTTTTCCCTCATGTCCCCTAAGCCGTCCTGCTTTACAAACCCAGGCATGCACAGGAAAAGTATTGTGGGTGGTGTTTTTTTTATTTTTGTATTTTTTTATTATTGAGACGTTTTTCCCAAGGGACGTATGGGAAGATGAAAAATGCAAACTTCTAGTATATGAGATTTTTTCATTCAAGTGAAATAAATAAATAAAGGAAATGGTATCCTCACGAGTTAAAGGTTGGGAGAAAGAATAAGAGAGGTCGGGTCCACGCTGCCTCTGCCTGTTGGCAAAGATTCACTAGAAAACTAGACGTGTTATTTGTTAGTATAATGAAAAGATAACCGGACTACGCGATATATATTCATCAAGTCCTCGGTGTGTCAAGGCCTTAACACAGCTGAAAAAAGTCCAGATGCCTCTTTAAAAATATCCAGTGATTTCGCGTTTACATTTGTTGAAATGTCAGCTCGAACAGCGGTCTGTTAATTGACTTACGTCTCACCCAGCCGTCATGCCACCACCATCCGCTCCTCCTCCTGACATGAAAGTCATATTATTTACACTGAACATGACATGACTCATTTTGCAGAAATGTTGACACGATACGTATAAAATCTACAAATTTATCGTATCTGTGGTTTGTAGAAATGTTAAATTCCAAAAAAAAAAAAAAAAAAAATGCTTGTACCTGGGCTGAACATAACACATAATTCAATAAAGCACCAAATGGTTTTGGCTCTCCCTTTTAGGCTGCTGTCAGAGTATTTTATTCCAGACTTATGATGACTCAAATTTATTCAGTGTAGCTCGCTGGCCTTTCCCTCCTTTTTCTTCTCTGTATTAAGGACCTCATGCTCTTTTTGCTGCTTTTTATTTAACTTTGCCTGCAGACTATCTGTCTCGCTGTGATTTTCATATCCACCTCTTGCAGTCTCTTGCAAGTATTTGCTCTTTTCTATTGACTCTTGACTCCATCTCGGCGTGTCCTTTGTTGTCCCGTCAAAGACTTGGTGCTTAATTGTTTTGATTAAAGCCCTTTCTAATTAAATGTACAGGAACTTCGTCTGTAAGAGGCATTTTGATTATATAGCGGTGGCCTGTATAATTCAAGGTCTTCAAAAGGAAATGGATTCTCTGACCGACTACCCCAACCTGTTTTATTCAATACATCTCAAGAGAGAAAAGAAAAAAATTGAAAAACAAATGAGAAGAAAAGAGCTACCATGACGTTCAGCACACTGATTATATCTCCCCCTGCCGTGAGTCTGTCTGTACGGTACAGCATGCTGTAAAATAAAGTTGTTGTAACCTATTGTATGTCTCAGGCTCACTTTGAGACCTCTTTATACGCAAGTTAAACCTTCAAGTTGGAGTGAAAAATAACATGTTTTTCTTGGATGTTTGTGGCTCATTACACTTAAGCCTGGGGACAGTAATCTATGAGATTACAAATAAGTGGGCCCTACTGCTGGAAGGCAGGATCTGTGCATTTTTGCGTGGGGAGAGGGAATTTGGCAGGCTGCTGTCAAGCCAGTGGATCAAAGTCCTTTTCCCACTGCAGTGGCTCATCACAACAACAGAGAATGAGGGAGAGAGAGGGAGAGACGAGGGGAGGGAGAGCGAGATAAAGGGAGACAGAGATCTTGGAGGAAGACAGCTTACGCCACTCATGGTTGGCTTACTGTGCACACTTGCTTCACATTTTAGATCCAAAGCCCATACTGAGCATAGCTCAATAAAGCACTCAAGTCAGCAGGGGAGACTAGATGTGCTGTCAGTGTCAGTACATCCAAATGGATTGTGACAGTGACACATGAGCGCGTACAGAAGAAATGTCTCCATGCAAAATATGAAAAGGATGTCAACATTTGGAAATATTATGGTTACGAAAACTGTACCAAACTTGAAAGATCTATCCCTGCAGAGAAAATTGGAGCCGGCTATACTGCTGTAAACATACTGTAGCCATCATTGAAGACTGAAAACATGAGTTGATGTTTGTATTTTAGGGGACAGAGTCAGTAATTTGAGGAATTGTACTAGATACTATCATTAAAAAAACAAACCCTCTCGTATTTCTCATCTCATTCTATTCAATCCTTTGCTCAAAGGGAGGAACACATGTAATCCATGTGCTCTCCATCACACTGCAGCAGCCTCTGTTGCACCAAGGAGTGCATGTAAGCATAAAATCCTGTGTCTGGCTACAGGCGTTTTCCATGTGACTTGATATCTGCGGACATTAGAATAATGCCACAGCCTGGGAAGGAAAACAGATTTGTGCAAACAAAAACAGAACTTCAATTAAACCAGGCTTTTGGGATTTCAACCACTACAACTAGAGGTGCCCTTGAGCAAACTACTTCATCCCCAGTTGGAGCTGCACAGTGGCGAGACCACAATCCCTTGCAAACAGCAGTGGGGATGCCTGCTGTGGCTGATTATCCAGCCACGAATCCTTAATAGAAAGGAGAGGGGACGGGCTAGGGTGAAAACATCCAACACAGGAGCGCTGGAAATAATGCATCAGAGAATAATGGCCTTGTTGCATATTGCAACAGATTATATATGTTTAAACACTCCTCTCACACACACCTATATTTGTACATTCAATCGAGAAGTTAAGTAATATCTGCAGTGGCTGTCACAGTTAGGAAGATCTCTCTCTCTCTCTCTCTCTCTCTCTCTCTCTCTCTCTCTCTCCGTGTCTCTATCTCTGTCTCAGCCTTCATTATTAATCAGAGAATGTTCTTTTTGGTTTCATGATCGCTTTGATAATCAAGGTTGCTGATGGGAGAGCACACATTCAAAATTGATAGTTTGAGCATGGACTACTCAAGGGACAAAAGTGTTAATTAATTAAGCAGTAAGGTGAGCAGAAAGTGCTCAGAATTCTGGAGCCCCTCGAGAATTTACCCCAGACTTCCTCCCCCCCCTAGAAGCATCAGTCATAATACATTATCAGTATGCGCCACCAAAAAGCGATTCATGTCTCTTTTTAGGCTTTGTTTTTATTGTCTCAGGAAACCACACACTCAGTGATTCAAAATCTCAATGAGCAAGGCCTCCAATATGAAGCAGCTCATATTGTCTCACAGAACATTAAGCCACAACAACCAAAAAGGGTGATATAACAGTTGATGATGTGTGTGCTGTTTACCACGGTTATCTTAGTACTTCAGAGCAAAAAAGGGAATGATGGAATTTTTGGTGCAGATATTTGCTCACAAACCAAAGTTCCCGGACAAATTGAAATTTTGACCAGACGTTGGCATGTGATGGGAAATCAGGGGGATTACATTTAATCCAATTAGGACCATCCGTGTCTGTTCCAAATGTCATGGCAATCTGTCCAATATGTCAACCTCATGGTGGCGCTAAACGGAAAAGTCACCGGGTCACCGTAGTCGTGAGGCTGCATCATGTGGGAGACAAATATATGCTCAACATTTGTGCCAATCCCTCAAAAAAATGTTTGACGGAATAAATGAAAACTTTGACCAGTTGGTGGCCCGAGATGAAAAGTCAGCTTAGGTCACCAAAGTTACTGGGATTAATCCACTTTAACGTTAATGTCTGTTCTATATTTCATAGCAATCCATCACGTATTGGCTAAGATATTCCAGTCTAACTCTAATGAAGGATATACAGCCGCCGCCACGTTCGGTTCATTTATCCAAACCTAAACCTCCTTTGTATAAGTTAGAATCTAAGGCAACATCACGGAGGAAAAGAAGGAATGGAGGCCTGCCATTACTTAGGCCAATTAGGTTTTGATTCTAGAAGAGCAAAACCAAAAAAACCCCACACATCCTCTGACCAAAGGACTGAACAGGTGAATTATCACCGTTCCCAAAACAACATGGTTGTTGCAGCTGAACAGCAACACATGGTATGTGTATTTACACTGGGCGTGAACAGCAGTCTCCTGAAATAAAATCCTGTCGTTGTTTAATCTGCCCACCGTCCCTGACCGCCCTCATGGAGTTATCGCTCTTCATACTACTTCTTCTCAGTTCCTCCTCTACAGCTGTACTACCTACTGCAGTTACTAAAGGTTACCTCTTTGGTCATTTTCTGAGGAGAACAGACTCGAAAATAAACATAGTTGCAACCTATCCTCAGACATAAAGGACTGACTAGATCGATTGCCAGTCACTCCCAAAATGACATCACACTTCCCACAACAACACGACTGTTGTAGCGTACCAGAGACAGGCGTGTCAGACCTTCCTCGTACACTCGCTGTGTGGTTAGGGTTAGCCGTTAAAACTACTTGGTTAGGTTTTGATAAACATTGTTGTTCTGGGTAACTTATGTACCTACCTTACCTACTTAACTGTGTTAGTAAGTTAAAATAACTTTTCACAATGGACATAAGCAGCGGTCTCCTGGGTGAAAAGTCCTGTGCTTGTTCGACCAACCATCCATCCTCGACCTTCTCCCTATGTGGACTTTCTCCCTCTTTATACTACTTTTCTTGACTTCCTCCTATACTGCTGTAATGATTACTACGGCCACCAGAGGGTGCTGCCTCACAAGAAATGTCATCGTAGGAGTAATAAGCTGCTTTCACAGTCGACCTATATGGTTGTTTTTCTGATGACAGCCTGTTGATTTAATATATTCTTACATAATTTATTATTTAACTCTTCTTTTCATATAAATCATACAACCGATATCCAATAAAATCTGAGAGCCTACCTACTCATTGTGTCCATAAATGAAAAAATCTTTCATAGAAATAAACAGAATTACAATGACAACTGGGAATCAGTGTCATTAATTAAATGAAACGTGCATGTTAATTAAAAACTGCCCACCAGAGATTACACAGCTTTTCTTCTCAATAAACCTTCAATATATGACGTTGAGGTAAACGGTGCTTCTAGAGAACCCTAGAGAATAGAGGTCAACTGAGTGTAATACCTGTAAGTAACCAAAGCAGCATCATTGTAGTTGGGTCCATGAAATACAAAACTCAATTCTCGTTGAAAAAGAAAACAAACTCTATTGTCTAATAAGAGTCTAAATCCAGAAAGTGAGAATGCACTTGAAACAAAACAGACACGAGTTTTGAACAAGCTTGTATACTCGACTGGCAAACTGCATCCTGTAATGTGCTACTTCACGTCCTGAACTCCTTTTCTAGTGTACCTGCTGTTCTGGCATCAAGGTGTAAATTACATTCAGCTAATGGGACATGGCTTCTGATGAAAAGTCTCGTCGTGGGCGTTGGGCCTAAAGAGGCTGCAGTTGGAGTCGCAACTGGCAATGATGATGTAGCAAGGACAGCAGGGGTGAACCATTAAAAGCAGAAAGAGGTCATAACAGAAAAAGCCTACACAGCAACTGAAAGCCAAGTTGATGTATTTCATGAGCAGTGGGAGAGACGCCTTTGGGCACAAACAGATAAAGAAAGCCGTGAGATTGCACCAAATGTGTGATCGATGGAAGAGAAGCCAATTTCATGGGTGCCATGAATGCCTGGCAAAGTACGCTGCATGCAGCCATTTTATGAATAAAGGGGAAAAAAATAAGCTGTGAACATGGCAAGAACCAGAACAGCGTTTACTTGGTAAGTAAATGGAGTATGTGTGACCGAATATTACATTTCAGTTCCATGCAGGAATCAGGGACTTCTAGTTCTATACAGCAACATTAGAGAGGAACCTTTAACCCTGTCCAAGATTAGACTTCCTGCTCAAAGCGGCAAGAGACTGATGTCCTTGGTCAAGCTGAATGCCAGAGCCTGCAAGCTCGGTTACAGAGATGATGGTGTGTCCAATGCCTCGAATGATTGCAGGAAGGATGCCATTCCAATGAAAGATTAAGGAGAAAGTACATGTCAAGGATGTTGTACAGGCGCTGCAGCCTTGACAAAGCTGAATGAAGTTGTGTGTACAAAATGTCATATTTGGTAATCAGTGGAGCACTTCTAGTTGCTTACATGTCCAGGGTGGACCCCGTCCCACTCCTGATGTTGGCTCGGATCAGCTCCGGCTCCCAGCAGCCCTCCAAAGGATAAACGAAATAGCTAATCGGTCGATAGTTTGACAACTGTAGGTGTTTTTGTAGGCAGAGGACATCTGCCATGTGTCGTGAGTTCGTTGACTTTTTAAATACTGAATCTTCACAGCTTGAACACATTTAGAGGGAGCCATTTGTCCTGCAGAGGATGTACTCAACAGGAGACAGATGAAGACCACTATAATCACAGACTGAATGTAGCAATAAGGAACATGAATGGAATGATGCAAGATTCAGGAAAAAAGTAGGTCTGTATTTTAGAGTTTGCGGTTATATGTTCGGCTTGAAATCTGCTTCCCATGCAAGGACATTGTGCTACAAGATGCAGGATACTGACAACACTAGGAACTCTAGGAACTCCAGTACTTTATCTTTGTTTACCGATTACCAACAAAATAGCTTTATGAGAGCAAAAGCAGAGTAGTTGTGAGAAAAATGGAAAAGAGGCTGGAGAAGCTTAAACCGAAGCTGCATTCAGAAAGTCAGAAGCAAAAAAAAACCAAGAAAACAATCAAAAAGATCTGTTTGCAGTAAAGGATAAAAGATATGAGGTTCTTTTTCTTAAAATGTTCTGCGTAAGGGGAAAAAACACGCCGATGTTGCTGCTCCTCAAATCGTTTGTAGTGAATGATAAAAGATAAAATAGTACACCTCGCTCGCATGCATGTGTTTTTAATAATAAAGGATAGCAGGTGCTGCTGCTCCTCTGTATCCTTTCTCAGCGTGTGAAGCAGCATAAAGTTTTCACGTCCTTTCAGAAGAGAACAAAAGGGAGCTCATAAAACATGAGAAAACTCATAACCCTGAAGAAAAGATAGCCAGACTGACTCTGTTCCAAAAGGGGCCGGACCCACAGTCCTCGCAGGCTGGTTCTTTTTGGCAGGGGAACAGTTAAAATGACCAGAAACTTAGTGAAATACTGCGAGTGCAACTTTTTTCTTCAAATTGTGACAGTTTGACTTTCAGCATGATTTCTAGCAAGTAACGGGAGAACAATGGACGACAGCTCCTACAGCTTCAAAAGCACAGACCGCAGAGTAAAGTCTGAGGAATCCACTGATCCACTGAGTTTACTCTTAACTGATATAAATGCCTGATTATGAGGCGACCACATGGCCGTGAACTCACGCATCAGGGGTGCTTATTTGCATGAGTTTCTTGCAAATGAGCACTCTTGCACTCCAGAATGCAGAATCACGCAGCACCATTTTTATTTTGCATAAACATTTCGACTGTTTGTACGGCGGGACACTGTTTTTAGATATTCAGGAAAGAAGATGAAAATGAGGTGATGGCCTCCCGTAGTTGCCTGGATATCAGATTTGATTGGATGACAGTCCCTCACTATTTATGTTGTAGGTGTTCGGGATAAGTGAAGAACAGTGGAATTAGAGGATATTAAATTTGTGTCAGGGGTATTAAAAAGTTAGTCTTCTGAATTTTAAATCACAAAACAATGAAGCGAATTCAAGTTGAAGCATGCACAATTTATTATTACATTTATTTAATTAATCTCTTTTAGTGTACGAGCAGCATGGAGAAGAGGCTGACACCTAATCAAGACTGCTGGGTCCATGAAAGTCCTGAATTTATCTGTTATTATGCTGCAGTCATGTTATATGTATGTGATGTAATGTATATATTATGTGGAGCTGGAAATGAGGGGAGAGACAGATGAGGAGTGACGTGCAAAAAAAAAGGGGCTCAGGGCCGGACATGAGCCATAGTTCATGGTCGGCACTTCTAGCCCGAGGCCACCGGGCTGCCTGTCTAACAAAGAAATAGTTCCCCGAAAAACTGCTGACGGTGTGTTCATAAAGTGGAGCCACATCAGTAAAGATGAGGGAGATTAAGGCTGTCGAATGCAGAAGTCTCACATTTTAAAGTGTTGCCTGTACAAGCCAGGGTTCTTCAAGCTTTGTAAAAGTCGTCATGGGAAATAACTGTGCTGTGAGTGAGGGATGGGTGACAGCAGAGTCCCAACATTCTTTACTCAAGTAGAAGTACAGAAACTTAAAAAAAAAGTTTTAAAAAAGTAAAAAAAAAAAAAAAAAGGACTGATAAAAGTAGAAGTGCTGATTCTTCCTTACCCAAGTAAAAGTAAGAAAGTACAGGCTCTTAAATGTACTCAAAGTATGAAAGTGAAGTATCCCTCTGAAGGTTATTTCTACCAGCCACTTCTGTGCAAAACTAACTGAGCCTCACGTCATATTAATAGAATTCAAAGACTATTAAACTTAAAGGTGTAATCAGTGGGATTTGTCCGAGCTGTTCCTAAAGGCACCACAAAGATAGTTGATTGATAAGGATTACTCCATAAACAGATGACACACAGCTATTATTTATTTGTATTAAATATTGATTAATGAGTAGTATACTATTTCACCTCACGTTACTGTTTATTTTGTCACAGTGGTTGCTCTCCAGTCGCCACCAGGGGAGAATATGGTAATGAGCAGATGCTTAGGTGTGCCTGGGTGACGGCACGACAGTAAGATATGTGTATGTCAACATGTAGCTTCAATAAAATTGGCCTCCAACTGTTACCACGTCTTGGGCCTTGTGACTAATTGATGTATGACTAACAAAGCCTTCAGCTTGAGATCTCATGAAAGAGCTCCCCACAGCTAATGGTGCTGCGCTGCGTTTATGAGAATATTTCTGCTGATCTAGGAAACTGAGACTGTGACAGAGGATTCCACTTGGAGTAACCATGGGACGGCCTGCTTCTGCTATTATGAGAGGGAGGAGAAGAGATGGGGAGCGAGAGCACAGGAATATTAGAGAACTGAGCTTCTGAGAAATATTTAGATCAGTGCAAGCTGCACGATAGCGGTCCTGTCAACGGCAAAAGTTTGCAAGACTTTCATATTTTACTTGCTTATGGAAGGAAAAATATATAATCTGTATACTTCAGTGACATTTTCCAGACATGTCACTTTCCTGTTGCCAGAACAACCATGTCTGCCTTTGGCTGAACACAAACGCTGTGAAATCACCAGCACCAAACAGAAAACGGCTGGTATCAAGATGTCTAAAAGCTGCTGTGTAGCATTTTTTCCACATCAAACAATAAAGAATCCCAAAGGTTGTGATTTTGCTTATTTTCCCAAAGAACGACGGACAGCAAGAGAAGAGATCTGTGGCTTTAGGCCGTCCACAGAGAGGGTGAAAGTGGTTGACTTATTGGGACCTGACCGGTCAATATGTGTTCTTTGGTGACAAATTCTTCATCACAGGTTAGTTAATGTTACTGAGTAAATGACGTGTTCGGATTGTGTCTGTAGATCAAAGTGAATGAAAAAAGATCCTTGTAAATTGTAACTACAGTTTTTACTATGAAAAAAATATGGCCCGACCATAAAACACCTGCTTTTAGAATGAAGTTTGGTCTAATAGCTTCTCCGCTCGACAGACGGCCAGGAGCAGAGGGTGTTTTAGCGTTAATAATTCACATAAATTGAGCTGACCTACCTTCTAATAATGAACCTTGTAAACAGCCTAAAGTAACATTGGAAGTGAAGCTAAAACTTTTTTTCTACTCGTCTCGTCTCGTAGTAAACGGTCGCCTAATAAAAGTAGAGACAGTGGTTCTGCTTCACCACTGCAAGGTAATTAGTTAATGACACACTGAACAGGTGACAAAACAGCAAAATAAAGTGTCTTAATGGACATTTAATAAGGTAGTTGTGTATGTCAGGTTCATCCACTTTGATGAAGAAGGACACTTATCAACCCCTATTTCTTCAACCTCTTTATTTTTTTTCTATATTATGATGCCGAACATAGATTAGACAACAACATAATATGAGTGTTTGCCTGTCTGGCCATTAGATTTGGGCTCAAAATGGCTAAAAATCCATACAGTATTCTTATTTTAAGCTATTAAAATGGAAAAGCCGGTGGAATTTGCATTTACCAACAGTCAAATTATAGTTATAGTTTTCATCTATCAGGGGGATGACGTATTGACGCAAGGACAAAGTACCTGGATGTTTCTTTTCCAAATAAAATAAAAGCTTTTGTGAGTTTATGTTTGCAAATACTGTAGACGTTTGAAACTGTGTTTTTACATCCTCAGTCATTCCGTAAAAATGTCCCACTTGTCTAAAGTGTTAGTGTTTATGTGTTAAAAGCATGACGCCAAGACGTGTTTGTCACAACATATGCAAATGGTAAAAAAGGGCACAGCTAAGTTTCTGAAACATTACAATTACTCAGACAGGAAGCCAAGAGGGAATTCAATCTATTTAGACAACTACCAGTCTTCATCTCATCTGCAAAATGCACAGTATCTCAGCCCAGCTATTTTTACAATCAGCTATTTTTATGCTAATGACTTCCTTGTGATATAACAAATCTGTCTATATGGATTTCAAGCTCACAGCATGCTTCCATACAACACTGTGCTGATCCTCTGACAAGCTGCGGGTCTTATGTTGCACTGCAGTTATCGATTTTGTTTCTGTACGTGGTGGTTCTCAGGCCCTTCCGTGGTAAAGTTGCTCAAAAAGGTCATACCCCCTTCAAGATATATAGAATCCAGACTCCTCACCCGCCAGAAAACAAACCAGCACACACTCGACAAGGTTGGAAAAGTTCAGACTTTCCACCTCCTGAGTGTCTACTCTCTGGAAATCCTGATATTTGACTTGGTTGTTTTTCGGCTTATTTGCTTTCATTATGTGTTTGCAGTCATGTTTATGACACTATTGACAGTCCCTGTAGCAACCCTGTCACTCAATTGATTGCTTGGCAGTTATGTGCAGTATGTTGCCGGCACTGACTCATCACTCTCTCTCTCAGACTTCATTTATTTTTGCACAGGCCATAAAGAATTACATCAAACAGAAATTAGCAAGGCATTTCTGTTGCATTTGCAGTCCTAAGTGACAGCATACGGGAGTGGGTGAAGAAGGTGGGAAGGAGAATTGATTTGATGCATGTGAGACTCCCCGGGAAAATCAATATGCTCACCACAGCCCACGATTGACTTAACAGCACATGCCAGCCACCTCAGAGCGGAGCTGAGAGCAAATGTCGGCACAGTTTGTTATAGACCCTCTGAGCCGATATGATCTCGGAGCCCTGCTTTTTAGTTCAGCACATCACTTGCCTGTAGGACACTCAGTCAACTCCTCCCCAGTTGGGTTGGAATAATATTATTGAGGTGGGTGGCTAAGATATCACACTCCCCGCTATTTCATTGCTGTCAGGCTGCAGCAAGTGTCAGACTAAGCTCCGTCTGTGGGCTTTCGGTGAGGGCAACTCACCTTCACTACATGGTGAGACAGAGACGATCAGATAGCACTTCTCAGGATTTGATCTGGTTTAGTTGTGCATTGATTCTTTCTTCTGTTTTTGTTAGTTGTTTATTTTCTGGGTAAATAAATTGTATATGAATGATTTCATCTAGCATCACTGCTTATACTATGAAAACCATAATCTGTATGATGTCTCTACCAGATGTCAACATGAAGACATATCACACCACAGTTCTAAACTATATGCCTTCTGAATTTAAAATGATATTTTGTGAAACTTCAAGTCTCTGACAAGTTAAATCATGATAAAATTACAGAAAAATAACTTGTTTGTTACTTGTTTACAGTTCATCCCAAAATCAAGTATGCATATTTTTCCTCTTGCCTGCAGTGCTGTTTATCCATCTAGGTTGTTTTGGTTACCAAACTTATTGAGATATTGCCCATAGAGATGTCTGCCTTTTCTTGAATATAATAATATAATATAATATAATTAGATGGCACTCAGCTTGTGGTGCACACAGCAACAACAACAAAAAGTTTAAAAACTCAACAGCAACGGGTTACTCAATAAAATCCACAGGCCTTGTTGTGAGCAATTTTATGTAGGAACTTTTTTTTCTCACACCACTGAGCATGCATCTATTAATGGACAAGAGCTAACTAAGCTGACTTAGCTAGCTATTGTTACAGCTCAGCCGAGGAGGAAGTCAATAATGTTTCAATCCTGCACTCTTACGAGCCTCTTGTCCATAAATGGGTGCATGTGGCCTTCTGTGTGGCGATACCGTGCAGTTCTTTATGTCTGTGGATTCTTTCTTTCTTTTCTGTTGCTTTGGGCACCACAAGCCGAGTGCCATTTGGTTTCATTATGTTGGAGAGAAGGCAGACATCTCTACAGCTGGTATCTCTGCAACACATGCCAAAACAATCTAGACGGATAAATAGCACCACAGGTAAATAGGAAATTGTGTCGCTCAAATGTCTAACTCGTCAAAGATATCAATATTTATTGAAACAGTAGCAAAGTAAGTCTCAATAAAAGAGGACAGAAAAAAACAATCATTAAATGAAACCACAGAAAACTGTGACAGACAAGACAACAATATACCAGTTTATAATGACTTAAAATGTTTTTCAAACTTTATTATGGCATGAAATCTGCAATTTCATTATAGATTTTTGGTCAGTGTCGTTGATGCCAAAGTTCAAATCGCTCTAATTTCAGCAATATATTAAAAACATTTAACAGTTGGCAGTTTTGGCTTGGGCCTCATTTAAAACAAAAATAAGATAAGACTTCCCTCAGTGGGGAAATTCACCTGTTACAACAGCTCCACAGGCAGAGGGAAGAGAACAACAGTTACTGAGTTATAGATAAAAATGTAAAACAGAACAAGCAAGACAAAAATAGAACAACATAAAGATTAAGTGAAAAAGTAATAATAATAATAAATAAATGTGATTCTACATGAGTTGCATTTAAATTTCCATACACTAAACTAAAAGAACTAAACAGGTAACATCCCTAAAATATGAGAATAAAATGGTTAGTTACTTTCTGTATTTCAAAGCGCCTCAGTTTGACTGTTAAGTGAACTGCAGGAAGCACCTGTCAGTCTTTGCCCTCATAACTGACAGCGCTGTTTATCTGAGCGTTCGGCTTCTGTCGTCTCGAAATTAAAACCCTGCCAGGACAAAGTGGCTTTATACAAAATGTGTGCTATAATTGCTTTTTAGGGATGAAATGAACGTTACACTTTGTAATAAAATGAATCTTCTTAGTTATGGCAGCACTTTGGAAAATGTTAATGGACAGCACAAACCCCCTGGGATGTTAACTCCAGGCAAGCAATTCAGAGAAGCCACAAAAGTCAGAGCAGAGCAGAACTGCAGCACATTTAAAGTGCAAACCTGGAGGTGATCGTCTGCGTGGTAGTTCGTAACCCCTTCCCCAAGAAAAATCGACTTTGAAGAGGACAGTCTAATTTAACTTTTTCACATTTATACCAGATAAAAACACCTAGACAACCGATGTTTTAACATTAAACACACACGAGACATTTGAAAAGCTGCTGGAACCAAAAGTGAAAGAAACGTGTGAACTTGCCAATACAAAAAATATCCACTTCTTCGTGCCTACATGTTTAGATTCAAAGGCATTCATGTCTGATATGAAAAGGATTTCTCATCAGGGGATGAGATGGGGTGACGCTGGGGTGCAAAACTCCACCTGCAGCGGGTACAATCCTTTTTAAAACAACATTAGGAGCCCCGTCCTTTCAGCACTACACTTCTCAAATGTATATAAGCTTTCATCTGTTTCCATAGTGCAAAACCTTTCTTCTCATATCAGAGAGAGGCTCCCTCCACTTCCTCCTCATTACCACACCATTTGAGCAAATGCTCTGTTCTCTTTAAATACATGCAATCATTATCAGCTTCAAACTAGCCAAAAACAGCTCATCAACCATTTTGCAGAATATAGAATCCCCTGAGTCGTAGCTACATTTACTAATTGCTTAAGATTTAAGGCTAATGATGGGGATTTTTGCTCTGGAGCCCTGTCAGATCTATTTTCTTCACTTGCCAGTCGAGTCTCAGTTTCTCGTGGAGCTTGTTCTTACTGTCACAGTGCACACTGAAAGCGGGAGAAATAGCACTGTGTGTGTGGAAATAGGGCCGCAAAAGTGTTGACAAAGCCATTACAGATCATATTACAAATATTTGATTCAGATGCAGAAGAACTGAAATATAATCTCTCTTAAATTCTGTGACTATAACAATTTGACATCTCTGTTGGATATACAAACAATTTAATTCAAAAGCATAAACTATATTTTTCTATAATGAAATATTTGATGCCAATGTTGATGAAGGTTCTCAGTCATCCATGTCATGGTAATTCCAAGTGCTGTATCGTAGGCAACTGGATGTGTTTCAGTTTCTTGAAGACCGATCCAAGAGGCTTCTTCACTTCTAACTAACTGGAGGGGAGTTTGCAGGCTTTTTGATTTGATGTCAATGTAAAATTAAACCCCATACTGCAAGCGTATAAACAATTCATAAAGTCTGTCGGTGTAAAGCTGTACAGGGCGACACGCTTGATGTAAAATGCATCTTTCTTTTCATTTTGAATGACAACGTGACACTGCGACAGCGCCGTGCGTCCCACTTATCTCAGATGTCATGTTGCCCGCTTTGTGCGTGTACTTTCAAATCAGTCACCGTGCTGGACTCTGGGAGAACCAAATAATTAAGCTGCCCGTTGCAGCAGTGGACATTGTTGCCATAAACATTTCAGATGAGGTTTTTGCATAAAATAAGTGGAGGTGCATTTAGAAGTTTGAATCCTGCAATTTCTGTGTCGTGTAAATGGGACAGACTCCGTGAGCGCTTGGAAAACAACTAATATCCATTAAAAAGGAGGTACTATCGCTATGGAAACAACATAAATCGGCTTGTTTGCACACTTTAGTCAACTCTAGTCAAGACATTTGAGTATTAAAGGGAAATATTTACACTTATCTGTTCAGTGCGCAGTGGCCTCTTCACTCTCCTCCTTGTAGCCTCAGATCTGCTGCCAGTAAATAAGTGTATCCCTGCCACCCGCCTTTTTTCATGCCAACCGATGTAACCCAGAGTGACCAGCTTGCAGTGAGGATCTGCTTAGTAGCGAGACTGACAGTAGCCAGACAGAGAGAGATGATGCCACCATAATTTGCTGTTGGGCCTGAAACAAGACAGTAAAGGCTGAATTTCTTCCCTGCTCTGTTGGATGAACAAATTCCCTAGTTTGTGGGTTTGGGTCACTAATTTGTTGTATCCACAGATGCCAGCGAAGGAGCTCCAGAGGGACGTATGTCTCTGGTGGTTTTGTTGATGGCAGTTTGCAAACAGGATTGGAAGAGCCTGGACTGGACTATTGGTTTATGAGCGCTTGGTGGTTTCAATTTTTCATTTGCTTTTCCTCAGGTTTAACAATTAAGCCTCCGCTGGGCTATCATTTCATCTCTTTCAACAATACTGAATAATCATCCAGTGATTTTTTTGTTTTGTTTTGTTTATGAAACTAAAGATTTGAGAGTGTTCATGTTAGAATGGCTCAAGATCACTATTTAACATACTTCTTGCTTCTGCCCAGTCGACAGAATGAATGCTGGCAATGTATGTTTCTGCAAACGGGAATGTTGCAACTTTATGTTTCTTATGGTTCAGATTTCATTTTTATGTTGTGATAGTGCTGTGCTTATAGTCTGGTTAGGTTAAGCACAAAAAGCACGTGGTTAGGGTTAGGAAAAGATCATGTTTAGGCTCAACATATCTGTTTTTTTCGACACAAACATGGCTGGAAATTATCCTGAAATCTGCTTTAAAATATCCCGTGGTGTCAGGCTTACAGATGTTGAAACCTCGTTTCATACTGCCTTCTTGCCTGTAACTCCACCACCATCCCCTCCGCCTCCCGGTATTAAAGTGAGGACATAAACATGAATGTGAATGTGACGTGACACGTCCAAATGCGACTGTGCTGCTTGTTTAACATATGACATTTACAAAGATGTCTTGTTTACCTTTGTTTTCAGGTATCAGGCTAACAGTAAAGCACTTTTGATTACAGTAATCAGCATATGAGAGCACAGAGTCTAACAAACAAAGCTCGTCCAGCTGAACCTGGAAGCTGTGATTCTCTGAGCAGCAGGATTTAAATATTGGGTTCAGTTTGGCCTGCAGCAATTAGCAACTTGGACACACCTACACACAGTCAAGCTGCTAAACCAGTCAGTTTACTTAATGGCTAAAAAAAAATGTTTAGCATTTGCTGCGAACTCACCACGCAAAGTCTTTTCACCCCTTCAGTAAAATATTCTAATAGAGATGACTCTGAAACTAAATGATTTTGGTTTGGGATTTCCATATTGTAAATGCCGGTGTGACCTTGGCCTTACACTATTACAGTTGCAAGCCAAGTAGTTGCAGCAAAAAAATGAAATTGAACGCACCTAGAAATTTGTGCCTGAATCGTGCTGCAAAAACTCAAGTCATAGTATCCAACTTTCACTGACTTGACCTAAATTTTAAAGACTTAGACTTAGACTTAGACTTCACTTTATTGATCCCGTTGGGATGACTCCCTCAGGGAAATTGAATAAAGCAGGTGAGATTCATGTGGCAGAGTAAAAAGCCAGCAGACGCTGATGTATTCACCTGCGGTTTGTAGTGCGTTTCATGTACAGTCAGAGCCCGGTGGTGCCGAAGTGTTGAACTTCAGATTGTGATTGTTTCTCTCAGTTGTGCAAATTCTGAAGAAATGTACACCGCGCCCATCTGTCCTGCATACCTTAGTCTATACTTCTAAGAGGTTTATATAGATATAAATAGGAAAAGTATATTTTGCTGAGACAATGCGTTCCCTTCATGCAGTCTGTTTCAGGTTAGTTTCCTGTTTGTCTATCCACGATTAGGCTTTGAATGGCTGGATACGCGTTTGATCATAGTGCCAACTGTTTGTCTGTAAGACTGTTTGTCGCAGGGCTTTGTTGTTCGTTAGCTGAAACACAAAGAGAGAAAAGCTGTCAAAGAGCAGAGGAAATATTTTCTTGCCACATCCTTTCATAGCCACCAGATAAATACAAATAAAATGCTGATTCATGTCTTTTTTTTTCTTTTCTTTTCTGTTGCAGTAAGTCAATTCTGGCTTTGTAACTGGACCTTGCAGGTTTAGACCTTGAGGTAAAAAAGCTTATTTAATGAAAAGTGATCACTGTTTACTTACTTGAGGATTTAGCATTCACATATTCAGATTTTTAGAGACTAAGTCAAAACAACGTGGGAGTCTGATAATGTATTGTTCAATGATTCAAAAAGCATTTGAAAATGTGTTGTTTGAGGTAACAGTTTTTGAGGTAAAATTTTATCAATGGGAAACAAATCGAAATGCTAATTTAGACATCCTGGAAATACAGAAACCTTTTCATACAGTTCTCGTAATCTTTTCTATTGAAATCAGTTTCTTAAGTACATTAAAAAAAAACCTCTTAGAAAAGACAGAAATCTCTGACTCAGATAATTAATAAATGGTTATCACTTTGTGTATCTGTGCTTTTGAGCGTTTAACACCCAAACGAGAGTCATTCCATGGTAGCGCTTAGTGCTCTGAACCAGAAAATGCAACCATATCCCTGGAAAATCGGCCTGGGTTCTGTGCCATGGTGTCCACAAAGCCAACCCAGCACTCACTGCAATTAAGACCCCGGAAGTGTTTTTCATTGCCATATTGAACACTTTCCTCCAGTCTTTGCGGAAAAATGGAAAACACATATGTCTGGACTAACTGTTCATGGTTTATTGCTGATTTATTTCTGTGTTGTTTGAAAGTAGAATCTTTTTACACTTCAGAATACAATGGTGCTTATGGTAGTACATCCAGAATACACATCCCAAAACTATGCAGGATATATACATTCAGCATCTTCTTTCTGTGTTAATTCAGCCTGTTTTCACTCCCAATATGTCAAAAACAGCAGCCTGGTCAGTGGCCCTTTGCCTCTAAGTTTGACGCTGTCTTTACCCCTGTAGCATCACTTCTTGAATCGCCCCAATATTATAAAGAGCGAGAAAAGTCAGAGTCAGGGTGGTTGAATGGGTCGTTCACAGGACTGTCCCTTCAAGACTGAGGTGTGCGTCCCATTTGTGACCAAGAGTGATTTGTTTTAAATTTATGTAATGTAAGTCAGTTTCGTTTATAAATGACGCAACTTGTGTCACTTATGTGAGTGGCGTCAAGTACATTACCTGTCCAATTAGTTTTGGAGCCAAAACCTAACTAAGTAGTGTTGGAGCCTAAACCTGACCAAATAGTTTTGGAGCCTAAACCTAACCAAATAGTTGTGGAGCCTATACTTAACCAGGTAGCTTTGGAGCCTAAACCTAATCAATTTGTTTTTGAGCCTAAACGTAACCAAACCATGACCATTAGACAACGGTAATGACATCCCAAAAGTCAATATATGACATACAATGTGAACCGTTTGCTTTATTTTGAAAGTCTATCCAGACCTTGTAAATGATATATTATCACTAACCTACCTGCAGATCCCTTCACGTGCAAAAGCTTTGAAGCTTAAGGCCACTGAACAAGCTGCTGATGTTGACAAGTTGGGAGTGAGAACGTGTTGGTTGATTACAAGTACACAATAATCATTGTGGCTCGTTATACCCCACCTTCCATTGTTAATTGTCAAGTGTCCTCCACAATCTTTTTTCATCATCATCATGTTAATCATTAGAGATTGCATAATAGATTTATTTTTTAAGGTCAACAATTAGCAGCAATCAGAACTAATTTGACATAACTACATATCCCTCTTCATTGGCAAAAATATGTCAAATAATGGCTTAAATTGTGCTTTTTATGAAACATTATACATGGACTGTATTGATCAAAATACATGAAAAAATGTTATCACAGGGAATAAAAGTCTTAGATATACTCCTTGCAATGACAGGCAAAAAAACATTAGAAGCTAAGGGATAACAGTCAATATGTCAGCTGTATCTAATCTGCAGTTTGCTGAGGGAAGTGAGTTATTTGACACCACATGAGTGGGCTTCATTGTTCTATTCTCATTCTTAGACAACACTGCCATCTTGTAATGACACTGATACTAAAGGGAATTAAAAAAAAACAACTTTAACTTAAATTTAAAATAACTCAAATATCTATTAGATTGCCAAAATAATAATGTAAAAATCAGATCAGCCATGTGTGAGTGTGCAAATTTACCTTGGAAATGGCATCACACTTCTAAATCAGTTGGTTCAACGTATGCAATGAGTCTGGAATGTTCCATTAACTTCCTCCCCCCATTCATGTCTCAACATCAGCTGTGGCTATTACATCAGTCAGGACATTACCAGTAAGGTGGGGTGGGGAGAAAAATAGATTTCATATGTGACAGGTCTTATCTGCCCTTCACTAAACACATTTGCAGGTAGGGAAGGGTACGCTAGATTAGTCAGTGCATCATGTGGAAGATGAGCGACAAGGGCAGGTGCCAATAACCCTATGCCAGATTGAAAATTGAGAATTTCTCTGCAAATGCAGTGGAGTCACACAAACTGGGTTAGCTGACATCCCCTGTCCCCTACAGCAGGGGCCCCAGGTTGATAAATATACTGAGGTAATTTTAAAAAGACATAAGCAGTGCAGTGTGTGTGTGTGTGTGTGGTTGTGTATTGGTGCAGGAATTTAAGATATCCAACAATTTATTTATTGTAATTTAGTTTTTCTGAAACGTCCTATGACTTAAATTCACAGTATGTAATTTCTGCCGCTATGGATCCCTCAATCGAAACAATGTGAAAAAAAATGTAAATAAAAAAAATCACAAGACGTAGTCCGATGACGTTGTGAAGTAGTGTGGGATCATGGAAGCTCTTGTCTTCATTGTTAAACAACCACCATTGCAGATGACAATCTACGTGACGTGATTCAGGCAGAAGTGCTTGTGTTTCAGAAGTTAAATCGACGACAGGTGACCAAATGAAACGCACTGTTACCTTGAATACAATTATGGATTTCTGTGAGTTTGAACATTGTAGAAAACATTTACAATGATGAAAGTACACAACTCAACAAAATATATATCAAAGATCTTGTCATTTTTAGACATTTTAAAGGTGCAGTATGTAGAATTTAGTGGGATTTAGAAGGATCTTTTGGCAGAAATGGAATATAAAATGTATGTAATATTTTCATTTCCTGAATCAAAGGCCCAAACACACTGAAAGCAACTGACGTGCAAGTTTTTGAAGAACACATATTGTTCCAAATGGCCAAACCTGCACCCAAACTGCTTTGACGCCTCTACTAAAACCTTGTTTGGATTTTAGAGCATCAAATGAGGACCTACCGTGGCTGTTTTTTTCTGCAGCTGCAGTGCCCCTAGTAGCTGTAGAGAGCTAAAAGGAATATAAACATAAGACAGAGAGAGAGAGAGAGAGAGAGAGAGCACAGCAGAGCCCAGCTCGATGCTGCACACCGCTGCGCCCTGTAAGGACACACCGCCGTGAAAGCTCTCATCAGTAATGACCAAATTCAGCTATTGTGAATACTTATCCCAGTTCTGTAATGCTGAGGTAATTGTAGTAATGTTCTGTCGCGACTGTGCGGAGGCAGGAGGAGAGGAGACTGGCAGAGCGAAGGAAAATCAGAGCCGGAGTTTTTTTTTCGTTGGGTTTGATGGAGGCTGCATTATGCGCATGTGTGTGAGTTGAGAGCTCTTGTGCGCAACTGAGGTCACTACAGAAGAATTTAAGTACTACACATAGCAACATTTTCCTCATATACTGGCTCTGTGGTGTTTGCATTTAATGGGAGTGGTACCTGAGTATGAGCCTTTTATGTCTACTGAGGGAGTCAGCTGTCCACCACAGTTGCCCTGTTGCACCGTAATGCATCTACAGTAGCCCAGAAGGGGCAAATCAAACACTGGTTCTAAAAAGGTCCCCTTGTGTTTTGCACATTTTTAGTGACTGCTACTGGGGATATTTTTTCTGTTGCAATCTGCAACTTCACTATTAGATGCCACTAAACCCCACATACTGTTCCTTTAAAGTATATATGTTACATGTTATATCTTTAAACAAACCTCTCAGTTTACATATTCTTGGCCTGAGAAGAACTTTATTTTACTTTTTGCCATTTCATTCTCTGAACTATTTTGGCTTGTACTTTGCATCATCATTGTGTAGCAGTGCTCCCATGCAGACTTCCAATATTAAACCTTGCTCACAAAAACACACCTGGCTGGTCCAGATAGACAGGCTTGTATAAAAAAAAAGTAATTATGTAAATAAATAAATCAATTCCACAGCAAAAAATTGCCTTTTCTGAAATAGTTTGTCTTCATGTGCTATTGTTAATTGGGTTTTCCTAAAATCTTTGTTTTCCATTACAAAGTTCAGTTACATATACAGTAGTACATGGTTTCCACTACAGCTGTTCATACATCCACATTTTGGTAGAGGGAACATCAACAAAGACACGAAGGAACCATCTGTGTGTAACTTCACTCTGCAAGGCAATTTTTGCGCATTGTGTTTTATCTGACAGTCGCTTTAAATGATGTTTTTAATTATTTACTTTCTGCCATGTTTCATTCTTATAGCTGTCAGAGGAGCAATATCTTTTACATAACCCTGAAGACAAAATGAAAAACCTGATTTAGGCAGCATTGATATGTTTATAAGTCCACCCTCACTCACATTATGAAGCTATCAGGAAAGCTCTCTGATAAACACAGCAGGGCTCTACATTTATTCTGAAAGGAATGTACATGACATTTTGAAGCAAACATCTTAAATTGATCTCTGTTTCCACAGGATTTCATTACTGCAGAGACATATAGTACAGGAACATGTGGGCATATGCAGATTTGATTTTTATTACAGTGTGAGGAGGACTAAAAATAGAAAAAGCCAATATTCGATAGATGAACATCCTTGCACACATGAGAGATAATTAAATATCACCCACTCATATGGTGTGTAATTCTGCAGCCATATTCCTCCATGGTACATACGTACAGGTCACAATCTTAGAGTACATGTTTTTATTGGCTCTTCTCAGTGAGGCGCCATCTTGATGCACCTTTCTACAATTGCTGACTGTTCTCCTTTATTTCTTCTAACCCACTAAAACTAACACTGATTTCCTTCTCATATCAGCCCATACCAGCACACCAAAGTGTTGGTTATTCTAAGGATAAGTTAACCTAAATAATTAATATTGAGTCATTATTATATAGGAATAGGGGGAATAAAAAAATAGGGTCAAATAAGTCAAATAAAAAAGTCAAATGGCTCCATACAGCTCGTCATACAGCATATTTCAAGTCAAGTTTAAGGCTGGACTCTAGCTGGCGTCCCCTCTCAAGTGGGAGTACAAACTTGATCTAGCAGGTTGTAAATAATGTTTTTTTTCAAATCAGTTTGAGATCTCTGGGCTTCTACAGACTTGGTTACACAAGATGAGCTGTATCAAAGCTTTTTATGTTTTTTTTTTTTTTTTTTACATTTTAAAACGTCCCCCGTCTACTTCACTTGTTTAGTAGAGTGCTGCTGTTCTGCTGCGAAGCTCCAGAAATATTTTGTGGGCTCCGAAAAAACCCTGACTTTCCATCAGCATGAGTGTTGTGAAAATAATGACTGAATGAATTAATGTTTTTTGGGTGAACTTATCCTTCAATATTTTATGATGAAAGTTATGGTACTCCAACCGTAAGTATTAAGTAAAGTCAAGTCCATTAAGCTTTATTTATATAGTGACAATTCACAACAAATGACACAGGTCTAGACCATATTCTTGAATTAATTACAACATTTCCCTGCATGTGCATGAGATGTACAACAACAACAACAATAATAATTCTATCAGCTGGAGTTAAGCAGGACCACAGCAACAGGGCCCACCATGTTCGACGGGAACCTGAGAGACGAGAAAGCAAGAAGCCTAGTTAGTAACATGTAGTAATGGGACATGAATGTGTACAGCGAGGGAGAGGAGGAGAGAGGAGCTCATTGCATCATGGGGAGTCCCCCGGCAGTCTAAGCCTATGGCAGCATCACTAAGGACCTGTGCAGGCCCGAACCTTAAGCTTTATTGAAAAGGAGAGTTTTGAGCCTACTCTTAAATGTAGAGACGGTGTCTGCCTGTCAACAGAGATTGGAAGATGGTTGCACAGTCAGTAAAAGCTCTAGTTGCCCTGACCTGAACCTTGATGATATTCTTCTGCTAACTTTAACCAAGTGATTTAGTAGCCTATTTCATACTGTATCTGCAATAAACATGATGTTATAATGTGGCAAATTTTATATTTTGAGGTAAAAAGCTCTTGTGGCAACCCTTGATTGTTTTTCATTATCTGAGCATGGCAGTCAGAGTGACAGAGGAAGTCAGTCAATTAAGGAAACATGAAATCATAGCACCATTTTGCATCTTAACAGTACAATACAATGGGTGCCTGCTTTCTGCCCATGGACCATTAAGTTTCAGTTGTTGCCTTCCAAGGGAAGAGGTTTGGGCACCCCTGCTCTTAACTGTAGATTTATTTGCTATATGGAAAAACTCAGACTCTTTTACAGCTATGTCTTATACAGAAAGAGCCACGCTGTTCGCATTTAATCACAACCTTTCATGCAGAAAAATGCCAAACATTTGTGATACTTGACCTTATAAACTACAACGATCATAATGACTTGTTATGAGACATCATAATGCATCATTAGGGCCTGAGACTCTCACAATGTATTATGCGGGTAGTTATAATACATCATAGATATGGGCATCATAAGAAGTGTTTCCATTTTTTGGTCTACTTAATTAAAGCAATAAGCATTTCAACACAATTTTATGGAGTCATTTTATATCAGGCAGCTGGGGGTTTCAGCAGCGCATTTAGCTTAACATTTCTGTACATTATTAAACACACAACAGTTAATTATGTTGATTTTAAGTGCTGCTCAGACAGAGCAGGCTGTGTGGGGTGTGCCAGAGACTGACTGAGGTGAAGAACAGAACTGGAGCATGACACAAGTCAGCTCTCTCTGCTGCTACCAGCACTAACTAAATGCCACAGGAGCAAGATGATGTGTCGAGCTTCTTGTCTATGCTGAGCACCCATGCTGAGTGCACAAGAGGCACTTGGCATCTTCCTCTAATGCTCTCCTGGACACAAACATTAGACTATCAGTGGGATACACATTACATTGCTTTTATAAATATTAATCCAACATGCAGAGGAGTTGTTCGGCGCTTTATCTATGCTCACATAGCATGTGTACTTCACAAGGGATGAAAACATCTTACGTCACCTGCTTAATAATAATGCGTAATTGACGATACTAAAATATACATTTCTTTTTTTAAAATTCATGAGCTGCACCCTATTTTTGTAAGTGAGAGGTAATGCCCATTACTACATTAGACAATAGCAGCACTCAGACCAAAGTGCAGGCCCCATGATAGACGAGAAGTGTCTGGAACTGGACTTGACTGGAACGCCTGATGCTATTCTTGTCTTTCCCAGCGAATAGAAACACAGCCCAGTTTACCTGCTAGACAATGATTGGGGCCGAAGCTCTGCCATATCAAACATCCAGAGCCTTCCTGCTTCCTAGCATCTAATTACTGACACAAATCATGCAGAGATAATGCATTCCCATTTGCGATTAGCATGTAATTGATGATAATGCCATATCTACCATGGGATGCTCAGGCTCTTACAAGACGTCTACATTTGGCAGTAATGATTCCAGTAGGCTTATAAGACAGATCAACACAGGCTCATATGCACTGAGATTGTGTGCATGTCACCTTACAGAGCAGCATTGACACTTGAACTCTCTCATATGGTCACAGCCCAGTCGCCAGAATAAAATGTTGGCATTTTATGTTTCTGGAACGTTGGATATGTTCAGATTTGTATGTGTATCATTTCTACAATACCTGTCGTATCACAGCCTGTTCTCACTCCCAAGGTGTCAAATACAGCAGGCTGTTCAGTGGCAGCACGCTTCTAAGGTTGATGCTATACCCCTCTAGCCACTCATCACTTGTTCAAGCGCCGGCCTAGTGCAGTGGTATAAAGACAAGAAAAGTCTGGATTGGGTGTATTCAGGGTGGTTGAATGTGTCACTCATACCCCTTTTGGACCGAAGTGAACCGAGTGCTGTTCAAAGTTGGTTCAACCTGTTAACTTTTTAAGAACCGATTTGCTTTTTGATAAGTATGAGAGACACTGTATACGTCTCCAATTTCCCATCATTGCAAGGAACAGCTATGGAGGTGTGGACCTTGGAACAAATATGACAACATTGATCCTTTACAAGTGTTGCTCCTGGCTTTGCATGCCTTCATTGGCATCCAGACATGACTGGTCCTCAGACGACTGCTGGACATATTAGATTAGGGTTAGATTTCCTGATATGTGATAACATAACATTAAAGTAAAATATGCCATCAAGACACTCGTTGGGAGCTTTCTCTTCTGTGTAATGATGCACATTCAACATGCATCAACTTTATTTTAAATAACTGCTGCTCATTGTGGCGATTGCAGTACTGTTTTATAGCAGCTTCATCAATATTAATTTCCTTCTCACATTCATAGTCAGAAGCTCGGAGGTTGAGTCAGCTTAACTTCGTGTGATGGGAGGGAAAGCACCATAATTCATGTCTTCCGTGACGCCTTCCAATGAAATAATTATTTCTAGGGCGATGGGAACTGTAACATGCAGTCTTGAAGAACAAATAAAAATATATTCTTTATAATGTTAGTATCTGTGATAATGAGACAAAAAGAAGCTGCATTTGTATACATTATGTAGTATTTACAAAAAGATGAAGAGTTCAAGGCCACTTCATGACCAGAGTAGAGAGTACAGCATAATCTTCCTCCTGTCATGATTTAGTACTGAGGCCTCAACCCAACCATCTGGATGGATGAATTAAATAAGCTCTTCAACCTGCATCTCTCATTGTGTTATCATGCTTTTAAAATGTTTTATTTGATTTCTGCTCTCTTTTCATGCTTTGGAGAAATGTCAAGCTGACAGAGAGCGAGAGAGAGAGAGTGGAGGTCAATTGGCATGCTCCAGTTATTTAGTTGGCTCCATGTATTTGTTTGCAGGATTTAGAAAACCTTCACTGACAAACATACATCAAAATAATTTACATGTGTTAGGTAAAGGAAATAGAGCACAATAAAATGTATCTCTGCAATGCTGCACACAATTGTTACTGGATAATGGGATCAGTATAAATTTGTTGAGATTCAGAGACAAATCAAAGATGCAAGTGGTGTTTAAATTAGAATTCATAAAAAGTCTGCGATTGGCACATTTGAGGTGCTGATTAGCAATCATAATTTTGTACCATGATAAATTACTATTGATCTATTTCCAGGGAAGCAAAAGCAAACATAATTGATCTTCTCTCAAAACTTTGAAAGAAACTTCCTTCTGTCCATGGCATAGAGTCTGCAGGCCTGGTTTCCAATAGCTGTGCAGGTTTTGGCAAACTGTGTCCTCGTTGCTGTCTCTTCCTCTCAGCCTCTATCATGACATTCTTTACAAATGATTTATAATTCAGGAGTCAATCAGTCAGAAAAATAATTGATGCAAACAACAAACGATACTATGTGTTGGTTTTATTCAAGTCTTATTCAAACCAATACAGTAAGTAGTTCTCTTTATTTAAAACACACAAACTGAAACCACCAAACTGTATATACTCTAAAGTGACGGTGCCACTTTTCATTGGATGTCATTCAATAAACATAATGGAACCCTGGTGGAAAATAATGACACTTTAACTCAGCAAATTTTCACCATAATAAATGGGCCAAGGCCAAAGCTGGTCACTGTTTAAATGCAACCATTAGCACAGGCTTATAGCTAAACAGGCGCTGAAGCACAGCTGTTGTACCGTGGTGTCTAAATACTTCATGTTAATATTCAATTACACAGGGACAATTTGTTACAGCGGAAATCCCACAGACAACACAACCCTGAAACTGTGCAATAAAGCTGAACAAAGTTTAACAACAAAAAAATACGAGACTTAATAATCTCAAAAACTAATTTGTGTAATTTTAAACAGTTACAAACCCCAAACATCTTAAACCTTCCATCCTACAAATTACTTCACAGGCTACTACTCTGCCTCAGAAATTGCAGTATATTCAAGGGCAAGTTTTAGTACCCGAGCAGGTGATGTTCATACAGTATGATGCAGTTGAAAGTAATGGATGGCATTGAATTGGGTGGGCACAGAGAAAATTAGGTGGGCCTGCCTAACCCTAAAAACAATCCTTCTTATTAGGTTCTGAAACACACATGTTAACTAAAATAGGACATTACAACTACTTGCCTGAATGCACATCAGTTTAATTAAACATGCCACATCATAGGTAATGTTACAGGCACCAAGGGGAACATTAACATAGCCTCGCACAGTGACCACTTATTCCCAAACACACACAACTGTGGGCTGTGGAGAAAGACGGCTGAACTTGAGCTGATTTAATGATTCTGTACTGTAGCCCACATTAAAAGCAGCTAGCTAGCTGTGGGTGGCCTTCTCAATACAGCGCGTGGGCTGTAAACTGATTGAAAGATTGATTGAAATGTGTTTATATTTCGACTTTTGTAAACTCTGATGTATGGCATATGAACTGAACATTGTGCTCTTCCACTTTCAACCAGCTGTGAGTTTTCACACATACCATACCATAGCCTTCTGTTCACACAGCAGATATTGTGTAAATTTAGCATGACTGTTAAGATTAAATTGTTCAAGTACACATAAGAAGATGTTTGAGGTAGCTCACACTCAGCCAGATCAGTTTGTACTCTGTCCAGGACCGGCAAACCAGATGTCTAGTATGAATAACCAGCTACACCATGTTATGTAAATCGGCAAAATGGTCCTATGTATAAAAACTCTGTGAAAACTGTGATCTGCTCTCATTCTTCATGAAATGACACCATGAGCCTATGTCTGGTTCTGGGAATCAGAATAAATCTTTGGAAAGTCAAGAGACTGTGGAACTGAGTTCTTTCTCGCCTTTTGTTGTTTGAAAAATTGTAACAACACCCGTCTGTGGCTTTTTAGCTGGAGCCCTTAAAAGATTAAAGTATTGTTGAATGCTTAATTAAAAAGAACAGCAGGCATGCCAATATTGGACCCAGGACATGGTGTGGTTCCATCTTGATAATTGTATTAAAAAGTGAAACCACTCCTTCTCTCTCCAGCAGATTAGACACCTCACTGTGGCCAGAACCACTTTACACACTTTGTCTAAAGAGTTATAAGATGATTAACATATGTAAACCTAAATATGAGATCTCTAATCAGAAAGATAATAAATCACTGATAGCTCCTGCACATCTTCAAGATGTCTGCTAATATACGCAACAAAATGATGCATGCTAAATGTTAGTCCAGTTGTATCCATATACAATAAGTCCTTCTAAAATACTCTGTTTGCTGTCTGATTCTGATAATCCGATACATAATATATTTTGATTTCTCCCATTCAGAGATTTCTGTCATACAAGACAAGAATGTCCTTGTATTTAATAGAATTTAATATTTAAGAAAAGTTAGTAAAGAGACCAGTAATCACAATTTTTAACCATTATAAATTGGTAATGATCTATTTCCAGGAAAGCAAAAGCAAAAAAATCACAACTTTCTTTTGTCAGTGGTATGGAATCAAAGAGCCGTGGTCTCTATAAACTGTGCATTTCTTGGCAAACTGTGTCCTTGTTGCTGTCTTTTCTTTTCAGCCTCTTTGGGTTCTTTACAATTTCTTATTCTCAACTGAACAACTAAACACTTTAAAGTTGGTCAGAATCCATACAGTGAAAAGAAATGATAACCTTGCCTTATGGGTTATGATGCAGATGGGTTTCCAGCCAACCATCTGGTTCCATGGGTTTATTCAATCACACCAATACGTAGCTAAAAAAATCTCTTTATTTAAAACACAATTACTGAAACCACCACATGTTATAGACTATAAAGTGATGGTGACACACCTCACTGAGTGTCATTCAATAAACCTAATGAAACCCTGGTGGAAAATAATGACATTTTAACTCTGCAAATTTGTACCATAACGACTTGGTCAGGGCCAAAGCTGGTTTAAATGAAATGGTTTAAATGTGACCATTTGCATAGGCCTATAGCTAAACAAGCACCATAGAACAGCTGTTGTACCGTGGTGTCGAAATACTTTATGTTAATATCCAAATGCATGCTTGTGTTGGCCAGGAGCAGTTTGTTTTCTTTGAAATCCTACAAACAACACAACCTAAAAATGGACTGTGTAGTAAAGTTTAACAACAAAACATATACTACTTTAATAGTCTCAAAAAAACTAATGTGTGTATTTTAAAACACAAACATGTTCAGTTAAAAACACTTTAACTGCCAAATATAGGTTATACTGTACCTCAGCAGAAGAGATCTGAGGTCTCATTTATAACCATCATTTTGGCAGGGTATGACGCAGTCAGTCTAATTGCTGTAGACATATAGACACTTATTTCTATGCATCAGCATTCATAGGGAGCTTTGCATTAACCATTTATGGCTGAGTGGATGCGAGTACAGTGCAGGATATGAGGCTTATCTATGTGCTTATATTCCCAGGTGGACTGTGATTTATACAGCTCATCCTCATCAAAAAAAACACCATATAGACTTATTAAGCACATACTTACATTTCTTGGGAGGCAGAGAACTCTGGTGGCTCTAGTAATTATTGCAGCTGCAAAGGAGGAAGTGACAAACAGTATAAAGAGCGGCAAGTTTTTTTTAATTGTATTTATTTATGTATTTATTTATTTTTAATATAATATATACACTCCAGTCAGTCGGCGGACATACATATCCTACTGCTGTAGCGGTGTTATTTTAGATCACACTACCTTGCTTGGCATGACCCGTCCTACTCTGCTTCTGATTGGCTACATCCTGCCCATTAAGTAAAGCACATGTGCAACTCTCACCAAAGATTGAACCGAGGAAAGATATCTCACTCTGTAGCTAAAAAAGGGATGCTATGAAAAAAATAATGTGTTTTTTGTAAATTAAAGTATGTAAACCTATTCGACTAGGACCCCCAAATAAAAGTAGGGACCTGGAAATTAGCATAATATGACCCCTTTAAGACATGTACATAACGCTACATAAGTAACAGGTATGCTATTTTACTACTAATTTACTTTTTACTCACAACCTTTATTTGATACATTTGGTTACTAGTTCATTTGCAGATTGCATGCTGCATCAGAGCCAAAGCAGCACATTTTTTAATCAATATATTTTACCCGCAAACGTGTTAATTCTGACATCTGAAAAATGCTGAATATCAGATTTGATAATTAACCAGGTCGATAACGGCAAGGCCGACAAAGCCAAGGTAACACTTAGTATACAGTTTATACGCACATACATGTAACTGTATCTTTAATTTACTTTTACTTTAAGACTTTTGCTCAACTACTATTCATATGAGTGATTTTACCGAAGTAATATTGAAACACAATATCTTTAACTGAAGTATGATTTCAGGTAATTTTTACAACACTGGTTATTTAGTCGTAGAAATATGGTACAAGGTACAAGCCTTGGCGGTTTTTGTGTGCACGTACCATTTTAGTACACATCCTATGCACTGTTTTATAAATGACCTCATGAAAATACCTGACTGCAGCAGTGACATGAATGATCGACACGCTGAGAGTGTGAGCTGTCAAATTATGGAGCTCATCATTGTCTTGTCCGTCAACAACTTCTTTAACATCTCTCTACAGTAGCGTAACACTACTGAATATATGGATTGATCATTTCGTAAGCTATGTATTATATATAAAAGGTGCAGCAGGCTATTGGTGAGCTTTCATATCTGAAGATGTTATTTTTCAAGGGCAGTCTGTTTGTTAAACCTGTGCAATATAGAGAAAGAGAAATAAAAATGTGCAATCAAATTCTGATTCACAGATATTTTGTACTCCAATAACAATCCTGCAATCACTCTGTAGGAACATAGACAATTCACTCTCTGTGCAGCAAGCAGTCGATGTTAACTTCGGCAGTTAAGCAAGGCCAAGGTTTAACCTCGGAACTGACTGAATAACAAGCTGTGCAGGAAGCTGATACAACCTGCAGTCAGTGGTGTAGTGTGAAATGTGTTTTGTGTCTTGTTTATTGCTCCAGGGTAACCCACATTCACTTCACACTGTTTCACAACTCTCTTAGATTGCACTTTAATCAGTATTAACACATTTGCTGTAGCAGTGACAGTGAAAAAGGAAGTGAAAAGACTTCTATTTAAGAAATGACTCTTCTGCATTTTAAACATTTGCCTATTGAAGTGAGATAAAACTCCTTTGTTCACAAAATTAAACACTAGCAGTAGCAGTATGGTGGACAAAGTGCATAACTTAGATTAATTTACTTTGAGTTTATTTGAGAAGACAGGTGAGGGAATCACAGATACACCTCAGCTAAATTTTCTCTGAAGAACAACACATCAGTCACAAACTTGATGGTCTGTTATTTAAATCTAACAACACATAACTAATGAGCTTGTCTGTAATTATCATGGGTCGAGCATAGAAAAAATAGTGCTAGCCAAGGAGACAGCCGGTTAAAATCAACAAGGGCTGCTCTCTGTATTTATCACTCACAGTGACGATCCACACCTGTGTGTAATTTCAGTAAACTAGCCACTTACTATGTCTGGATGGAAAACGAAGCCAAAAATCTTCCCAGCAGTAAAATCAATTGAAAAAGAATACGGTGGAGAGGGAGAATAAATGGAGGGGGGTCATTAAAATTGACTGTGTACTGACGTCTGAAATATTGCAGGGATTTCTACAACTTTAATGAAGTTAGAAATGAAAGATGTTTAGTTGTTTGCTGTGTGACATTTACAAGACCTGAGTCTTGAACTATTGGCAAATAGTTCCAATTTTAATATTTCTTCTAATAACTTTAATTTTAGATACATAAATAATAACTTTCTAAGAAATACTGTATAATAATGTAATAATGATTCGAAATAACAAAAATGTAAGTTGGATGAAGTTGTCAATTCCATTGCGGTTATTTAAAGGTTACATTGATAATAACGTTTTCATGTAGACAAATCTTTTTTTTTTAAATAATACACCTACAGAGCTTAAAGAAAGGTGCAGAACAAAAGTATCTCTTTTCCCTAAACATGTTATTATAATTGTGAATTAATTTTAAAATGTTTGTCGGCTCTAAAATGATTGTTTGTTTATTGCTGTGCGAGAATTCCGACAATTGGTTCCAGCTTCTAGCAAGGTTTGTCAGCCAAAAGTAGAACGGCATTGGTATCATGTGTTTAGCATCAAGAGTCCTGGTAGTTGCCAGTTTGTGGAAAAAAAACTGAAAAATGGCTGACTTAAGGTTGTGCATCAAACTGGCAGCTACTTGAGAAGGCAGATGATTCAAACAACAGTGGCAATGTGACGTGTGCCACATTCACTAGCTGAATGTTATGTTAAGGTAGATTATATTTTCTGGGTGGGTGCACAAGCACTTGTCTATAGTTTAGATAATGCAAGATACAAGATAATACATATGGAAATCTACTTAAAAATCTTGTTGTACAACGAGTAGTTCCTACCAAGCAATCTGATCAACTAGATATTTAGAACTAATCAATAATGTTCAATCATAATGTTGTACACAGGTGGCAATTTGTGAAAAAACATTAGAGGGGGAGTAATTGTTTTTGTAGTGTTTTGGTTCATGAAAATAAATCACAAATTACAGTGAGCATAAGACAATGACCTTCTGTTCGGCCATTTCTTGCAACTGACAAAGTAACAATTGAAAAATAATTATGAATAATTATGACTTTGAGCCTCACCATTGCATTTGCAGAAGCTCTACAACATATTCATATAAAGTGATACAATGGAGTTCTAATAAGTCAAATTTAATTCCTGAATGTAATTTATGGTGCTGTGAGATTACTTCTTTACTGCCTCGTTAATATGGCCGTGTGCCTCAGGGCAGCCAACTTAAAAATACATGTGAAGTAAGCAATGTTAACTGTTAGCGTCATTTAATCACACTGTAACCACAGCGTATTTATTTTTCTCTGAGTAGTCATATTCTAATGGATCCTGATGATTGTTGTCCATTAAATATTTGAGAGACAGCTCTGCTGCACGAGAGACAGCAGCTCAGCCGCTCTTTATTTCAGCAGATCACTGTCGTGAACAAATAGCCCAAGTTTTACCTTCGCTGACAGATTTGTCAGACATGAGAGACAGGCCGCTGTGGGAGAGGGACGTGTCACGAGCATCACTGACTCATTGATTTCCTTTTGCATTTAACTGTTTCATTACTGGCTCCACCAGGGTCTAATTGCTTGGGTGGGAGTTTTTGCTGTTCTGTCTTTTTCACTACTTTCTGTTTTTGGGAGTGAACGGAGACCATGCCAGCTCAGTCAGAACACTAGACCTGTGTAATTACTGCCCAGGGCTAGTTTATCCCACTCCTCTCCCACTGTACCATCACTTGAGTGATTGGAGCCCCAGGGGGGATAACCATTGTAACAGGTCATTACTCATAAAGGTCTGGACTTGCAATATAGAGTCAAACCTCTGCACGTTGGAAAAAGCTCTCGCTTCAATAAAAGAACATGGATTGCTTATCTGTGATGGTGGCAAGCCCATGGATCATCCTGCCATACATCGCATCAAGTACCTTTAACTCTTCTGCAGGTGGACAGATTTCTTTGTCCATCACCACAAAAGCCCAGCATGGCTGATAGGAAATGAAAATAATTTTGCATAAATTATATGGTTCGTTAAAGGTCGATAAGTGCTATAAAAGGCTGCCATAGAGACAGAAAAAAAAAACTCTGAACATGGTCTGTATTTTCATTAAAATTAACATAAAGTGTTTTATTATCTTAAATGTCAGGAGGCATTCACTGTTGAATTCAAACCATTAATAGGTCTTCCCACCAACATATCAGTTATGTTGGTAATTCGGAGGTTGCTCAAGGTGGCTCATGACCAAATCAAGAGCTAATGAAATGAGGAAATCCATCTGGAAATGGATAGATTACCCTGGATGCTGGCAGAAATTCCATTAACATCTGGCAAAGGCATGTTACACCCCCGACGCCTGAGCCAAAGACGTTTGGCATGACGTTTAAACCCTCCATGGGTGAAAAATAAGTGACACATTTCAGGCTTTTTTTGTTTGTTTGTTTGTCATGTGTTTATAACTTGGGGGAAATTTGTATTGGATGTCCCTGCAAAAGGTAGGCGATATTTGCTCGAGGCAAATTGTTGTTTGTTAAGACTCAGAGGGCATGCAGGGTGATGACTTTTGAGTTCCCTGTATTGTTGTTTTAACACAGTCAAGTCAAACAGATACAGGCAATGCATGGCTTCTCTTGGGTTAGCTTCTCTAGACATTAAACATACTCAATTTCTGTCTCTTCTTTGTAACTGGAGTGTACACTTAGCAAGATGTTACGTATATGTCATGACATTTCCAAAAGATGTGCAAACATCTCAGAATGTAATCACATTAATATTATTGTCATCTACTGGTATTTTATTTATTTTTCTGGACTCACAAGCATCACAGACCAGTACAAACACAATATAAATGTTAAAAAATATATAAATTAAAAATACAAATATTATTGGTGTATAAATTAGCTAAAATAATAAATGACATGCCTGTGACAATGCCAATAAAATAATTACAAAACAATGGACAATGTTGAAAGGTTATCAAGACCTCTAAGACCTTTAGATTTAGATTTAGTTTTTTTATTCTATTTATTTTACATGTTCTCAATATAACAAAACAAAGCTCAACATAACATATTATGACACAACCTTCCCCTAATGTAACATTACATAACGTGATGTAATATAACATAACATAACGTAACATAAACATAACATAAACACAATGTAGCGTAACCCATTGTAACGTAACATCACACAACATAACGTAACAACGCACAACATAGCGTAACGTAAGGTAGCATAGTGTAACAACACCCAGATTTAAATTTGAGTACATTGTCTTTTTAGCATTAAATTGTATTACAACAGATTGGTTGAAAACTTTTTATTATTATCCATACCAACTTTCTTTATTTCCTCCCAAAAAAAGGTATTCTCAGTTTATTTTTTATTATGATTTTAATTATTTATTTTTTTTAGCATTTTTGCAAAGTAATAAAATAAATCTTGCAGCAGTAATAAAGCTCTCCAATGCAGCTGCTAATATGTTTTGCTTGGTTAAGTGTGTGATCCTCCCTCACACAAATCACTCACAATTACCTCTCTATACAAATTAAAGATTCACATTCACACGCCTGTACGATCACAAAATGCAGCACTACACAACATATTTAAATCACCAAAGCATCTAATAGAAAAAGACAGAGGAGGCACGCGATAACCACATCTAATTATGAGTTGGCCTGTTGAAATATTTCCATTGTCTTGTTTCATAAATTAATTGTATCACCTGTCACATTTTATCAAGACACGAAGTCACACAGTCCATCAGCCATCTAGGTTACACACTGAACCCTCCATCTGGATGATGATGCAAATGCTTGCAAGCATAACAAGTTTAATTCAGCTGCAAGATGCTCATTTTACAAAATGTCATAACCCCTTCAACCAATTTCAGAATTACTTACTTAGGCCTTGGTATTCCCAGAAGACCAAAGACCATTGACGAAAGCCCTCCGTCCTCTTTGTTTATGTGCTTCCAATCCAGGTGCTGCCATGACAACCCCTCAGCATTTAGGAGATTTAGATGTTTGGTCTCCTTGCAGTTTTCCATGTGTATTGTTATTCTCTTTGTAAAGCTTTGGGAGTTTTTGTTTTTTGACTCCAACCTACCACTATGTGTGGTTTCTGTTGTGTTTTGGACTTGGTTTCTAAATGTCCCCTCCCCTAGCTAGTCGTCCTCCAGGTATTAGATGCCCTAATACCAAATGGGTCCAGACAGGCTGCTACTCCTCCCGCTACTGTGTAGTGAATGATGCAGTCAGTACAAAGGGTGTATCTATTGCATTCATTTCATATCAGCACCATGAGACAGAACCACTTCCAGACATTTTATGACAAGAGCACAATAGCTCAGAAAGCAAATTAATAAATGGCCTGTGCACGGAGAAGTTTTCTTATCCTAAAAGAAATAGATGGGTCTGGAACAGGAAATAGTATGTTATTAAAGCATTTTGAAAATTAGGAAAATATTAAAGGGGTAGTTCGCTGTGTGGAGAAGCAGCGAGAAGCACCAACAAGGAAGCAGAGCATTGTACTGCTGTACACGGTACTGGCAGCAAGACGTAGTTTAGCCACCTAGAAGAAGGCCCAACATACAAACTGGTGGCAATGTAAAGCGCCAAAAATGTTCAAAATTTAGTGTATTAAGGTGGCTAAAATATGTCTTTCTGCCGTTGCTCTGCTTCCCTGTCGGTGCTACACACTGCTTCTCCACAGAGGGGGAGAGCTGATGGTCATCTGCTGCAGATAATACACTGACTAAGGATAAGTACCTCATACAACCCCACATCAAAAGGTCGAACTATCCCTATAATATGTGATTGTTATAACAATGTGTCTTTAACTTTGATGACCATGGTTAAAAGTGAAAAATACAAGATAGTTGATGTAGTGCCTCATTCCAAGGTTGTCAAATATTGATGCTTTGGGCTGGCGGCCAGCCTGACCCACCGACTCAAAGTGTCAACATTTGACAACCTGAGAATGAGACTCAACAATCAAGTGTCTTTTTCCAGAGTCACTTTTCGCTCATTTAAGTTTGCAGCTCCTCTTCATTTTCAGTCATTAGTGAAAGCCATTAACGTTAACATTGGCAGGCTGTGATACTTGCATAGATGCCTTTTATCGGTGGCGTTTTCAGGTCTGACTTGATTGATTCATGCAGTAAGTACTGTGGGCAAAGTGTGTGGCAGAACAGCTCCAAAGTCCTCCATGCTACTGTATTCAAAAGAGACATTTTAAAAAAAAGCTTGATGCCATTTTCCCTAAAGAAACATTCAGACAGCACACTGTTATGGTGCATAAAAGTTCTAATGCCATCACTTATAATTTGCATATAGCGCCTACAAGAAATGTGCTTTACAGGAACATAAATCAACAACAACAAAAAAAAAAGATTACAATCTAAACCAGAGCTAGAGATCATATTATGCTTTTGGGGGTTTTGCCTTTCCTTTATTGTGTTATGTAGCATTTTTGTGCATGTAAAAGGTCTGCAAAGTGAAAAAGCCCAAAGTCCATGCCAAAGGGAATTACTCTCTCAGAATGACATTCAGTTGCTACTGTATCGCAGTATATAGATAGATATCACAATTGGTTATTGAGCATTTTCTGTATTTTCATGTCCTTTTTGTAAACCAGCCTCTCTAAATTTGAAAATATACTTTCAAGATATAAGTGTAATTGACATAAACGCCTAATAAATCTTTAGATAGGCAGAAAAACACCATTTTTCTCTGCAGCCAACCAAAGTGAAAGCCACCAAAAGATAAAGATAATGTTCACATGAGCAATAATTGCTAATTTGAAAAACTTCCCATACTGTCTCATTCCCATACACCATGCAGGGATCTCTTTTTAATCTACCCTGTCAAACTAATTAAACACTTCAGGCAAATGGACCGGCCATTCTCCTACAGTATAGGAAAACAGACTGTTGAACCACTAATGTTCAAATGTGTCACGAACAGAAACATTTGCCTGGCTTCCTGTAGCTATCCCATCTGTGTGCAAGTTCTGGTCCTCCTCTGAACATACAGTTTTATAGCTGTGCACCCGTTAGCTCAACACCTTGCAGTTTGGTATGAAATAAAGGAATCATTCCATGCAGAGTTCCTCCAAATATAAGCAGGGGTGCCATTAGATGTCTCTAAAACCATGGCAACCATTTCTCCACTGAAGCGTATTTATCAGCAAAACACACACCTAACAGTCACAATGCAACAACTGCATCATTCATTATTCACTGCTGCTGCAACCACTGTTGAAGAGAAACTAGTTACATGTGACAGCATTTTACGTAATTAGACTACAAAATAAATCTAATAGTAATCTGTTACAGGTACACAGGAAAACATGTTTAATTAAATTGCAGTTACTAATCAAAATGTTGGCGTTTACAAGGTGTTATGTAATATATACATCTGTATATATTATTTTCGGTTAAATGCTCATATGAAGAAGAATATAACATATAATATAGCTTACCATATTTCCAGGTAGCGTGGGTCAGCAAAAGCCACTGGACAAATTTGAGTGCAACACCCTTAAGAGGAGTTGTCTGTTGGTCAAGACCGGCTCCGTTCATCGGGCAGTATGTGCTCAAAAGTTCCTCTGTTTGAATGTGCATTGATCCCACCTGCCAATCAACACCAGTTTGCCATGGTTGCGACCGGCCAATCACCTCAGAGTTTATAATCTAGCTACTACTTCGTTTTTTGAGGTCCAATCATCCAGGTTAGATTGTAGAAGTTTGGATACAAGTTTGACAGTAATCAGTGTTGAGTACTGTTGTGATGTTTAAACACTGGTATGTTTTTAGGACTTTTCAAATTTATTGCCCAGATTTGCTAGAAAAGTATCAAAAAGTGATCAAATGTAATAAGTTTGCATGACTTTTAAGTAGTTAAAATAGTTACATAACTGATTACATTTTTTTAAATTACAGGGTAACTATTAGTCTGGAAGCTATTACATTTCAATTGTAGCCTCTTTAACCCTGGCTTCATTTTATAATATTAAAATACAAAAAAGTAAAACTAAGCAAGACTATTTTATTGCAGTGCCTGGACACCAGCACTCAGAGGGAAAGCATAGATCAAATTTACAGACCTGTATTAAATTTTTCCAATACCTACCTCTAATCTCGGATAGTTTAAATATTATTTGTGAGTGTGAACAACTTTGAGAGCTAGACTCTACAGAGCAGTGTTGAATGAAATGTCACCAGGTGACAAAACCTCCAGGTTCTTTGTGGACTTATATAATGCCTGTTTGAGCTTTTATGTAAAAGTAATCTTCAGTTCATTAATTTCAGCTGAATTTAAGGACTATAAATTGTTCCCGTATCTCTTTTAAATTGCCACGTAAACTGCCAATGTGTCCATAAAGTAAGTTTCACTTTCACTGTCAACAGCTCACCCTATAAAGTCTTGTCTCAAGCCTCTTCCTGCATATTCAGTGAGACTGCACTGAACTGTCAAAGAGCATAGAAATATCCAAGGTGACCTTTTTAGTAATTTGTAAAATAACTTGTTTCTATGTACAAGTATAATCAGCATCCAGATCATTTCAGTGCACACCAGCAAAAACACCTGTTATGAGTCCACAACTTATTATTTTTATGGCCAGACCATTAGGTTATCTAACAGCAAAGCTGAAAGCTATGATGAAGAGCTGATTATGCAGCAAATTCATATTAAAATATGGCTTTATCAATATACTGTATCTCATTATTGAATTCAATAATGGGTTTCATAATGACTTAGCTACATACTTTGAGTAAAACTTTGTTTTTAAATCTTTCTGAGTGGTTTCTTTCATCAATCTGCCCGGCAAGACTTTCCTTGTGAAATGATGAATCTGTGGATATGGTTCACTGTCAATTATGTTCATTTCCCAGCTCACAATAATATTATAGAGGGGAAATGTGGGGATATATCATGCATTGTGGCATGCTGGCAATAAAATATAAACAAACACATACATGATCTAAAGGAATGCATTTCCTAACAGAGAGAGACACACAAAAACAAACCACAAATCCTCACAGATGTCAGTTTTCTAAAAATACTGTTGATGTGCTAGGAGGGCAAAAATGTGTTTAAACTGATCAGTGTAATTATTATTTGTTATATTTGTAGAAAGTGTCTAAACGTCCCGACCACAATCAATAAATCAGATGCTCTGAAAAAAAAAAAAAAATCCAGTATCTTTGGCTGATCCAGGCCTCTAAGCTCATCCAGTTGTTGTTCCACAGTACTAACAATAGCCGTGTTTGTTGTTTATGTGCATTATGATAATATTAGGTGTATTCTTATTGGTCAGTGAGACAAGAGGTAGTTGAATATGGTTGGCGGTAACAACGATGTACTGCACTCACAGTATACATCCACTGAGTCTGTTGTTCAGCAGCTAGCTAACTTAGTAGCACAAAACACACAGCCCCAAGCTGGAAAACAAAAGTGCTGCGGCAGCAATGGCCTCGTTCAGCGGCTAACATTAGCACAAAGCACACACCTACAGCAGGAAGGAATAGGCCCAACTGCGGTGCTGTCTAGCCTTATTGGACATTTGTGACAGCTTTTTGCTTGTGTTTATGTGATTGCAGCATTCAATAAATGTTTATTTGTGTATTTTCATTATCTATTCATATCTAAAACAGTTAAGAGAGCTTGTAGAGCATAGCTAACTAGCCGCTAATGCAGTTGGTGTGTGTGTAGCCAGGCAGTGGCTTTCAAGGGAGTGGGTTGGATATTTTCAAAACTTAGCTTGCTCTTACCAAACCCAGCTTTAAGTTAAAGATGGTTAAACTCATTGTGAGTACCACGGTTGGGCCTCTGCTCTTCCATGTTTACAGCATGAGCGAAGAAGTTACCAAATAAACTTCAATTCAGAGTCACTATGACCTCTTACGAAAGGGAGACAATGTTTCAGGGAAAAGTCACTAGCTTGTTGCAGTATTGTTTGTTTTGTGTGTGCACTAAAAATATAATGCAGAAAACAAAACCATAATCTGCTTATATATTGAAGAAAGAAAGAAAGAAGATAATGCCTATGTATTATCTGTTTCTGCTGACCGCACTATGTTGAATACAATAAGACAAGCAGGAAGTAACCCACAATAAAGAAGGTGATTTGGTGTTTAGAGAATGCAGATCTGATTCCAATTTGTCAGCATGAACTAATAAACGTGTCACTCCCACTCTCTGAGATGCGGCTTGGCTCCACTAATGACAGTTGCTACCGATTTAGCCCTGGCCTGGCTCTGTAATTAACCGTTTGATTTTCAGGTGCTTTTTCTAGCAGCATCAATGCAAAGACTGCGGCTATCTCGACATGTGAGAGTGTAATGAAGGCGTGTCTCTTCAGTCAGCATGAGTAGCAAAAGTGTTTATTATGCACAAATTATCTGCTAGTTCTGTAGTCATTAGCCGCTCTTAATATGCACGTGTCTTGTTTATGATTCTCACTGCAATTAACTCTAATTTAAAGGGTTTGGCGTATGAGTAGTAGTGAGTCACTGGGAACAGCAGAAGGGAAGATGATAAAGGTTGCTGAATATGAGGCCATGTTTTGAGTTATGATGGGTTAAGGAGGCTGTAATAATGATATTTAGAATTTACAAGTCAAACACTTCTAATTATCCATGAGGATGTCCTAAATTTATGAGCAAAACATTATGACACTTGGGACTTGAACACAGCTCTCACACAGTGCTTATTCCAAGCTTGTGCTGACAGAAATGTAAACGTTAAAGAGATGTTTTATATGGATTTGTGAGCATGTTTACTGGAGGCAACAGGCAGTGAAATATCATCCCATGTGGTAGGATGGATGCATCTTCTTCTCTGAGCACACAGGGCGGCGCTGTTCAAGCTGGTGAGGCTCAGTTCCATCTAGCTAAGCACTGATGCCACGTTGTCCCACTTTCATGGATGGCCTTAATCTCTGCCCTTAGCTGAGGCAGATTAATCCCGACAGTGCTGACATTATCTCCTGTTCTACACTGTGACACTGGACACAGGAGGAACTCCCAACATCCTCACTTCTCTAAGCTCCAACATCACCTCCGATGCCACTGGATCCCAATCTGGAGCCAAAGAAAAACAGTCAGTCAAAGTCAAAATCAGTGTTGGTCACAACTGTACATCCCTAAGCTGTATTTATACACATTTCAAATATGCAGTTTGACACAAGTATTTAAATCACGAGTGACAAAATATGGATGTCTCTAATACGTAGATATTTTATTTGATTTAAGATGCAATAAACCATTCATTGTATGGCTTATGCTGGTCGGTGTTGCAGGACTTTTGCATGTCATCGTATCCTTTTAGAGTAATGACACTGCAATTACTCATATAAACCACATAAATGTGTCAAATATATGCAATGAATGGAATTTACTGTGGAGCCTGATTTAATGTGGAGGTGGAAGAAGTGTTGAGATCTCTTACTTAGTAAAAGTAGCAACACAACAGAGCTGAAATACCGTTTACAAGTAAAAGTCCTGCATTCATATTTTACTAACTGAGAGTGAAATATATTAACATCAAAATATAGTTAAAATACTCATTATGCATGCTCCATTTCCAAAATTATATAAATTCTATTACTAGATTATTAATATTGATGCTTTAATGGTAATTAATCTTAGTTACAAGTAATTAAGGTAACTGTAGTTGAGTGAAAAGTAAGAAGTATAGTTGCAGAAAATGTAAATACCCATGTAAAGTACAAGGACTGCAAACGAGTACATTAACTTTAGTAAATCTGCTTTGTTTCCTGCCGCTGTCCTCCCTCTATGGGCTCAGTATTCGAGCCACAGAGTGTGTGTCAGGCTGGCTGATGGACGGCATTGTGTGGTAAATATTTACCACCTTGTACGATGTGCACAAGTGGTGCCGTTGCTAAGAACGATGGACATCGGGGTCCTGCTGGTGCACTCTGACAAACATTTTCCATTAATTATCTTTATAATTTATAAGCCAGAAGCTGTTTGATGTACCGTGACAGATTATCATAATAATGATGGAGCACAGTGGATGGTGGCCCGCTGGAAAACATGTTTTATCAGAAGGATGAAACTTCTTCGTCGAGCAGTCACCTCAAAACAGGCATCGTTGTTGGAGAACTTGTAGAACTACAGAAACATTAAACTTTCATTGCAAATTTTAAGCGGTTAAACGTTGAGTTTAAAGTCCTAAACAGTGCTCAGCTGAAATAAGAGGGAATTTTATTTATTATCATTTCTACTTTTATTCCTGAGGTTTCTCCTAACTTAACCCACTCCGGAGCAGTTTATGTTAAAGATAATAGATCATCGGTGTACACCTGATCACCTCATCACACCTGCTATCATCTTATAAAAGAGACTTTTTACGCCTCCATGTCGGTAACAGCCACGGACGAAGGCGTTATGTTTTTAGGTTGTCCGTCCATCGGTCTCAAGAACACCTTGAAGGAATTTCTTTAAATTTGTTACAAATGTTCACTCGGATGAACTGACTAGATTTTGGTGGCCAAAGGTCAAAGGTCAAGACCATTGTGACCTCATGGCTTCCTAATCTCGTGAACGCCATATTTTAAGAATGTGTGATCTCACAAAGCACATTTTTGGCCATAACTCAAGAGTCCATATGATAATCACGATAAAATTGCACACAAACTGAGACCAATAATCTCTTTTTCAGGAACGCCCTGATCGCATTTACACAGTTACACATTCGCACCTGGAAGCTACCCACTGGAGCAGTTGGGGTTACGGGCCTTGCTCAAGAGCACCTCTGGTGGCACCACTGCCCTTTAAAGGTACAATTTGTAATATATGGAGTATTTAGTGGCATCTAGCGGTGAGGTTCTAGATTGCAATACTCCCTCGCTCACCCCTCCCTTTCCGAAGACGTTGGAGAAGCTCCAGAAGCTACGGTGGCCCACACGGACAAGAAACTCATCTTCATGGTCAACTCTTTAAGCTTATTCGTACATAAATTTTTAAGATGTTAGCATGCCACAGAAATATGACGCGGTTATATGTGGCCTGAATATGAGAATTAAAAGATTTTTTTGATAATCCTGCTATCTGGTTTGTTATTATGGAGCTTATTATGAATCCCCCTCTAAAAACTCAGTGGTCATAATTATTGTAAGTCATAATCATGCAGCATTGAGGGACTTCTTGGCAACTACTCTGTATAATGTATCACTTTACTTGTGGGGGCAAGCTTTGTGTTTTGTGCTGCTCAGTCGCTGATTCATATTTAATCAGGAATTACGCTTTAAGAAAAAGTGAGCAGTAAGTTGATTCACAGATATTTATCAGCAGTAATTATCTAATGATTCATAGTCTGCTCTGTAGTAACTTGCTATCAGACCTGGCTCAGAGTAATTCAGGGGCTACTTTTTAATGAGTCATTAACCACACACAATGTAGTATACTGTGTTGTAAAGTGACTCAGTTGTCACATTCATTGCAAAGGGACAATGCAGGGACACTGAAAGCACAGTGGGCCATGTTTCCCATTATGAATGTAATAATTGTCATGTGGATAAACAGGTATTGTTGAGTACAGGACACTTCTTCGTGACTATTTGCATCTGCATCACTTTTACTCCGCCACCAGATTTTGTGGCTAACAGGATCATATCAACTAAAAAGCCTATTTTCATGACAGAGAATGGTCTGCAGCGAGTGAATTGACTAGAATTGCTTTCACACCTTCCCACGCTGTAGCATTTGCATTTGCATCATATTTGGATGAGGCACCGGCAAAGTGTTTTTTTTTTTTTTTCATTACTCTTTTCTTGATTATGCATGCAGTGCCTCGAAGAGCTCACACCCTCAACACGATGCACAAGATATTCCAAACATCTGTATGTCTATGTGAATGCAGGTTACCTAGTGCTGGTAAACAATGTTAAGGTCACATTATATTCATTCATGATGCATGGGGTCATGGTATTTGTCACAGTGTCGGGGACCATCTGAGCAAATATTCCGTTTAATAAGTTTTCAAAATATTCACCAAAGGTTGGAGAATCAGATAAAATGTTTTAGGCCACTTTACTCCAAACAGTTTTAACTTTACTTTTCAAACTACTGCCTGAATCTGCTGCCTACATACTCCATGGGAGGTGTGGTCATCGGTGCCTCTCATGGTTTGGGGTTTTTTGGTTTGTTGATGTCCTGTTGTATTTTGTAGTTATATCCTCTTGTGTCTTGTTGACTTTCTAATTCCTGCTCTCCTGTGATCCCAGAGTTGTGTTTCCCTCCAGTGTTCCTGTGTTCCTCCTCATCCTAATTTCCCCCCCACACCTGCACCCCACCCCCTCATTAGTTTAGTTTGTATTTAAGCCTGTGTTGTTCCCTCACTCTTCGTTGGTTCGCCTGTTCTCGTCCTCGTGTCAGCCCTGTTTTGTCCACACGTCTCCTGTGCTCCTGTGCCTGTTCCCCGGTCCTCGCGTTTTCCCTGTGTTCCTGGTTTGTTCCTGATTTGTTCCTTGTGGTTTTCTGGTTAGTCCTCAGTTTTTCTATTACTGTTGTCGCCCTGCTTTATAATTGTTTAAACTTTTTTTGGGGGGGATTTTGGATTGGCTCACTGAGCTCACTGTTATACTACCTGCCTCTCTCTGTGTCTTGTGTTTGGGTCCTTTTTGTGTAATTCTGACAGCTCAGATCATTTATTCACATTTTAATACATGATGTTCATTTTAGAAAACTTATGGAGACCAGGTGGGGAGGGACAGAACACACTTTACATTAGTTAAAACATGGTAGCTGCCACAACCATTGTCTTTTACTGTGGATATTGTTGCCCATTATGGATTCACTTGTTATTCACAACACTGTCCCTGAACACCCTTCACTCAGGCTATTACCCAAGATAAAAAGTCTATGTCTTCAATTTTTAAATATATTGCAATTATTACATTTATACAGACACAGAATCTCCATTATAATCAAAAAAGCAAATCGATCAAATTCTGAAAATATAACTTATTATATTATGCTATAAATCTTGTTTATTTAGACAGAACAGGAAAAAGTCGATACCAATGCAGTTGATGGCTGTGTCATCATTGTTTTCTTTTTTTTTTCTTTTTTTAAGTTCCTTGATACACACAACGTTTACATTTCCAAGACAGGCAAAAAACATTCATTTTTAATCTAAACATGACAAATTAATAGCATCCTAGTCGCCAGGATATGATTTTAGCAGTGAACATTTCGGCAGACTACAGATAAATCCAGATTTGACGTGTTATAGACTACGTACCATATTGACATTTGTATATAATGTGTCATATCACGTTCACATTACATGTTTATTAACTGACTTTCACATCAGGAGGTGGAGCGGACATGTTTGTAGTTACAGACAACCAGGCTGCCAAAAGGGCGAGGACAGTTTGTGTCTGCATTCTGGCATTTGTCATCGGACACCACTGGCTAAGGAGAGCTGGGGACATTCAGTGACCAAAACTGGGTTTTTTGTAGGAGACCTCAGGACATTTCCAGACGTGTTTGTGGGGACGAAAACCAACAACAAAAACAAACATAAACTTGCAACATAAAGACACGTTCAGCTTGAATTTATCTGTGGTTTTACAGAAACGTACTAAAATAACATTTACTATGGCAATTAGAGTGATTATCCACTGTGTGGTGGCACAGACTCTAAGAAAATATCCGTGGACCTGTCTATATGAATAAATAAACAAAAGCAAATATCCCTTTTGTATCTGATATGTGATCTCTTAACTTCCATTATCAGCGGTCGACAGTGTCTCTGTTTCCAAAGGCCTGTCAGGGTCAAAATATCAAGACAATCTCTGGCTTTCATTCTATCCGGAAATCATAAGAAGGGGGGAAGGGCACATATGCTCTTTTGTGATATCTATCTATCTGTCCGCCATATGGAGTATACTTTAAACCATCCTTCACCAGCGGCAGGCTCTGGTAATGAAGACACTCATCCCCCGAGGAGCTTCCATCTTTGCTGTCGTGTCTAAGAACGAATCACAAACACAGCTGAAGGACGCATCCCCATCTCCTCCCAGCCACACGACCGTTGCTGTCACTGGACTGAGAGATAACTGGCTTTACCAAGCCTGTCCTTTATGTGAATGTCAAAGTATCCATGCAGGGGGCATGACACACCAGCATGAGCCACTGTAGTCTGTAACCAGCCCTGCCTCTGTGGTGAACTGCCTCAGATGAGGTGGTTCACGTAAACCTCACCTCCGTAGCTATTGTATCCCGGCCGCATGCAGTGCAGAGTGCAGGAGATGAAACAGAGATATCTCACTGTCTTAATGCATTCTCGGTGTCTCCATCCATTAACCGCTGTTACCTTTATTCCCCTTAATACTTCCTGGATGTTTAAGCACTTCATCATCTGTTCCAGATGGTGCAGTAAGAGACACTCATCTTTCACCGTTCTTCTTATCTTAAAACTCAGGTTGTTGATGTTGACTCAGATTGCTCTGTGAGCAGTGTCACTGAATGTGTCACTTCATCTAAATTCCTCTGTACAGCCAAGTCAGTCACCAGAGAGGGAGTCAGACTTCAGTGGATGAAATTAATTGCTTAACCTCCGAAAAATCAGCTGCCAGTAAATTACACGGGGAAATGACTGATCACATACATCATGTCCCTATCACCAGAGGTGGGACTGTCATACCTAAACAGGGAGTTCAGTGATATGCACAACTTTTCTGGAAGGGAATTGCAGTGTCACTGCAATCAAATGCAGCAAGGCTGTACCATGCAGCTGTGTGTTCAAGTGCACTGCAGCTGTAGCACTTATATGAGTCCCTGCATCGGAAACATCAAACACTGAGTATCTGACAAAAGGCCAGTGGTGGAGAGAGTGCTGAAAATCTGTACTCAAGTACGAGTAAAGTTACATTACTGAAAATTACTGAAGTACAAGTACAGAGTCGTAATCTCAGACACTACTCAGAGTATTAGTTACTTTTTAACCATCGGTGTGTGATGTATTATCAATAGCAGCATTCAGTAAAAAAGACATTTCTGTTTCTCCAGATCTTCAGTCTAAATTTCTCTCAACTCCTTCTCTGTTCTGCAGATGAAAGGTTCGGATATTAAAGTTGCTGTAAGCTTTGTTGTCGTTTTAGCTAACGTCTTTGCTGTTAGCAATCCCCTCCCTCCTCTCTACGTTACCACACTTGCACAACTCTTGTCTTTTATTTCAAAGCAGGTCTCTTTGCCTCTTTCTTTTCTTCAAGCGTTTTTCCTTTGTTTGGGCTGTTTGGTAGCATAAGCCCTCACCAGGAGCGCTAGAATCGGTAGATTTCCCTGTTCTGCCATTGCCTGTGTAGACCGCCTCTTTATGGAGTTCTTTGTCCTGATTGGATGAAGTGGGCAGGGATACTAGAAAACTTATTTTCTCTTTTACTGCATTAGCAGGGCTGGGGTGGAGGTATAACAGTGATTACTATTAGAATATAGAGCTATTTCACACTTACAGCTGCTTAAATTCAAATTGTACTCTGTACTCGTAGATGTAATTAGTGAGAAGTGAAAAGAGGGAAAGAGTAAAAGACAAAATACATTCCACTTTCCTTGAATCCCCTACCTAATATTGTAAGAAATGCTTCATTTCTGCAGCTCAGAACATCACTGCTGACTTAACAATCCATCAAATGAAGAAAATAAGAATAAACGCGCCGCGCCATACCGATCATATTCATGCTAACAACATGCGGCGCGGATGAGCGGCGATGTAAATGGGGGCGGTCACACTTGAACGCAGCTAGTTCCCATCATCCGAGTATTCACTCAGCTTCGGCTCAGCTCCCTTTTCTCAGAGTCATTTTGTCAGTTTTTTCTGTGTATTCCTCGACTCAAGCGACTGAAGCGATGGTAAAGTAAAAGAGTAAAGATTATAGTAATACTCTACAGAGAGTCGTTCAGAAGAGGTAGAGTATATTCATGGTAAGTGGGGCTTTAAAATCCTCTGACTCGAGCTGACCCCTCTGTCTGGCAATACATTTTTTTAAAATATGAACAGTGGAGGTCATTTCTGAAATATGTATGCATTTACATTCTTTTTGACAGTGTTATAAAACAACAACCACTAAGTAGCTTCTATGCCTTGCATTGTCTCAGCAGTGCATGTGCTTGAATACTGAGTTTACTGTCAAAGGTAAATTACCTTGCCTTCCATTCAGATTAACATTTTAACCCCTATTCATGATGCACACGCACACACTCACATTACTGTACAACGTAAACGAACATACTGTAAAAAAAAAAAAAAAAACATGTTACTTTTCAAAGAGGAGCTTACTGAAGGCAACAAATCTAGGTGGAAACACCAACCCAAGGTAAATGGCATCTTTCATTTTATGAGCCCACCTTGAATTAATCCCATTTAAGGGTTTAGCTACACTGTGCACAGCAGTATTCACTCAAACTAATCCATATCGCACCCACGTACTTTTGCACACAGAGGCTTGCGTGCATGCGTGCAGATACACGCGCATACGCTGTCACACCCACATGTACACTTAGAGGCAGACACACACTCACAGGTGCAATTTCTCTTATGTAACCAAGACACAGAAGCTCCTCCTATGGATAAAAAGAATAATAATGGCTACTTTTGCTTTCACAGTTCAACAATAGAAACTCTCCGGACCATCTCTTGTCACAGTCAGTAGCATACACAGTACACAGATAGTCTTTGGTGAGACACATGTAATAAAGAGACCCTCCCTGAGGCCCTCACAAACACAGTCTCACAGCAGGCTCCTCCTGGTCATTATAACATTAAAACATACCAACAAAGATTCTCTCTGTCCTCTTTATTTTCTCCTCATGAATATTCACAAGCCGAGTCTTAGATGCGTCTTCTGTGAGTGGGAGCACAGGTGGATAAGAATCTGTACATGAAACACAGATGAATGAAAGAGTAGCGTGACTGTCTCTGGGGCTCTATACCCCCACCTTCAGCATCAACATGGCCTCAGGGCGAAATGAGTGAGAGCTGCAGATTTGAGGAGTGCAAAGGAAGCTAAGAGGCACTCAGTAAATACTCAAGGTTAGGTTTCATCTCATCCCTTAAACATACAGTCCCCCTGAATATGGAGTGGTACAAGAAGTCCTCTTCTGACCACTATCATAGTAATTGCATTGTGCAACAGAAACATATGAATAACTATAATAAGCCATTCTGCATGCATAGCCATGACAGACTATATATACTGTATATATATGTATAGTATACTGTATATATGTATAGTCCTGATGGCAGTACAGTGCGCCCTGCTACACTGCCAAAACTGTTCAGGAATGTCTCAACGTGAATCCACTGTGGGGCCTCCGTGGATTGGACAAGGTGCATTGTCCTGCAGGGGAAGCCACTGCCTTCAGGGAGCCATGGACGGGTTGACTTGTTCTGCAATGGTGGTCGGATGGGTGGTACTTGTCAGAGAGAATCCGCATGAGTAAATGGACCCTAGCGCAGCATCGCCTTGTAACGAGAAGATCAATGTCATTCACTCCACCTGTCAGTGTTTTTAATGCGGTGGCTGATCAGTGTATATACTGTATGTGTGTGTGTGTGTGTGTGTGTTTGTACATGGAAAAACGTGGGTTTTTACACAGAAGTGTCATCACACAGATTCAACAATTGGAAGTGGATGACTGAAAGACAAATTATGCTTATTGTCACACTGGCAGTTTTCAGAGATAGCTTGTGGATGATTTGAAGTACTTGATGACTATTCATTTCTCTGCCATTCCATTACTTTCTCTACCTTCAATTGAATTCTTGTAATGGCACATTGAATGCTATTGAAAAGACACTAAGTGTGCGATGAAATGCCTTTAATGTCGAGATGGATCAGCCAATTAGCCATTGTATCACTCAGCGTGCTATTCAAATTCACTAGAGAGAAATCAAAATGGAGTGTGTCAGAAAACACTATCAGTTATTGCTGCAGCCTACCTCACTACTCCGCAAATGGGTAAATCCACTTATAGCGCATGGATCATGACACATCATCTAGTGTGTGATGAGTGGAGGTTACATGTGAGTGTTAGATGTTCATTAAAAGAAACTGCGTGAAAAAATGCGACACTTCTTTCAGACTCTTGTAGGCGATCCAAGTAGAAGCAATTAATACGGTTTCAAAATGCAAACACCTGTAGAGGAAAAATTACATCTACTTAAAAGATCTTGAAGAACTACTTATGCTTTTTAACATTCTGGGTCGTCTGTGCATTTCAGGTTTGCCGGTTGATGACGAATAAAAGAAATATCAAGTTTTTATATCCTGAACCGTATCTCTGACAGAAAAGAAAAGCTAGATTCTGATCCTGCGTTTGGTCATTGAGAATTTCACGAAATTACATCATGAAATTTTATCCTTAAATCTTACTCAAAAGTCCTTGGAGTGCAGCGGGTTCCCACAAGGAAACCACAACATCAGGAAGTCTTTTTGGAGCACAAAATTGGAGAGACACTATAAAGTGCTTTCTCTCTGAGACACATCAACTTGGATTTCCAACCCTGAAAATGAAAGAAATTTAGTCAATTTGAACAAAACTGACCTCAAAATAGACAACTCAAATGGCCTCCAAAGAGCTTTCATAATGAACAATTAGCATCGTCTGTGTATCTGCCTCTTTTATGAATCCTTCTTTGGCCGTCTCCCCTATAGTCATGGAGCTTCAGGACTTGGCATTTGAACATGGGCCCTGGAAGACTCTGGCTAATTAGTTCCCGAGGAAAGAGCAATCCATCTTCCTTAGGAAGTCATGTGTCCGCTTCTGCAGCTTTGGTCAGTGCACTTTAAATTAGAATGTCTTAAACTCCGGACACAGAGAGCAAAGCAGAATAAACAATAAATGAACTCCAAGGAAATAGATTTCTTCATTTCTTAAAGAATTTATCATATTTATGTATTCACTTTCTAGTTATCAGTTTATGTGACAGGGACAATACATGTGGGCATTGTTACATCAAATTAAAATGCAGCCGATGCAACGTCTAGCCGAGGCTAATTTTCAGTCCTTGTCCCTGGTTTGGCTTTTGGGGAATAAAACAATCTTTAAAGCTTTAAAATAGTCATAAAAACTAGCAGTGATTGTAACAATGGCTAAGAACAACAATTAAGAACAGTGACTGAAAATAGCAACTAAGGACAAAAAGAAAATATGTGTATGCTATGTAAGACATGTAACCTTTATTGTGATCACAGAGAGTGTGAAACTCTCAAGAGTTGTTATAGCAGCACCATTATAACTTTTTAATTTGTCATCTTCCGATCTCCCCACTTTTTTCCAGGAACATTCTGCAAGAAACTGTTGATCGTCTAATAGCTACATTTTGCCAGCAATAATGACATGCAGCTGATTTTCAAAAGCCTTACCTGCAGTGGGAATGTGCTCTTACACGCTCAGATTTTTACAGTCAGTTTGGCACAGCTGCATGGAAAATGTATGAGTTCACTTCACCCGATCTCAGGTCACCGTAAACACTTCCTTGGATTGGAAAACAGAATTTGCAGGTATAGTGGAGCTTACATCGCAGGTCACGACACATGGAAATATCGATACAAAATGTACACTTAATTCTTATTCTAATTGGTCTTATTATGAGCAGCGAGCGTGTTTCACCATATGCTCATCCATCGCTGTGCAGTGGTATTTTAATTAATTGAAGCTAGAGGAGAGTAACCATTCAGATACCCTCACCATGTTGATGTTTGAGTTACATTTTCATATTAATTTTATTTACTTTTTTACACCTGTTCATGTTTTTTTCCTGATTTAGCTGTAATTGTTCTAATTATATTTAAAAATAATTATAAAACTCAGTGTTTGCAAAACATTATGAGGGCAGTACTGTGTATTCTGCAGTTTTACTTTATATAAGGGTCTTGCCTGTTGCTATTAAATCCAATTCAAGATACCATTCATCCTTATTATGCTATTAAACTATAATGATTACATTAATATGGCTACATGTTAAGTGTGTAATATGAGTTTAATTTATGCTTTGATTGAAATTTCATGTCTTCTGCCACAGCAGGGGCACAGTATGTATCCATTTTAAATGAAAATTAGGCCTAAGGCTTATTATGTATGGCTTAATATTATCTCATTCTGTCAGCACTCCAAAATTAAAAAGATGTATTTTCCAGTGTTTGGCTTGGTGCAGTGCAGAGAAAACACACTGTTTACAAACTGTTTATAATCAATAAGAAACCAAAGGCACTCTGGCTGGTGGATTGTGTCATTCCTTCCATACATTCAGCACAGTACAATACAGTGAAAGTGAGATGTGGTCAGAGATGCCATCTCATGAATGCACGATAAGACTGAGCAGCCCATCTGCAATGAAGATCTGAAATGGAGGCAAGCAATCAAAGCTGACTAAAGGCATTACCAAGTAATGAGTCAGTGGGTGGGAGATCTTCCCCCATCTTGCGTTATTGGATGAGGCCCGTTTGTGTAACTCCTAATCCTCAAAGTGGGAGTTTATTGAGGAGAAAATAAGTTTACTGTAGGAAAACTATAAGCGTGCATTTCAAGCATGAACTTGAATGGCTTCTAAATGCGGAGAGGGGACGGCGGTTCGCCTTATTCCAAATTCCCTTTGTACCAATGCATAAAAGTCAGCGTATCCATTAAGCAAATAAAGGGATGTGATGTGGTAGTTGATGATGAACTATCCCCACATGATCCCTGATTTGTTTTGTTTTTGTTTTTGTAAGGAAACATGTCAAATGTAAATGTTTATTCTTTTTAGATGGAGGTGCACTAATCTAAATAACATGAATTTCAAAGCGGTAAGGTAAAAGGCACAAGCCTCTATTTTGTGTCCACAGTTATTTATGTGGCTTAAACCAGCAGAGAAAACTATTATATTTGTCAGTATTCCTCAAGGTCAAGGAATTCAAGGGGCACTATATGGTTTCAGGGAAGAAATATTAATTAAGAGAAAGATCTTGATTTATTTAATTTGTTTTTAAACAAAAGCAAACTCACGGCTTAATGAATTAAATAAACAAACTGACCTTTAACACTGTTTTACTTTGTTTATATGTGGCGGACCCTGCCACCTTTCTAGCTTCAAACAGTGTGCTGGGGACCTTATTTTCCTCTGAGAACAGCTTGTTTATTCAGTTATGGAAAAAATATATTATCTCATTTATCGAGTTTGAATTTCTTCTCCTAAACTGCATAGTGCCCCTTTAAGTGTGAGAATGAATGTGGTGGAATGATCCTTTACACATCCCGCATTCTCAAACCTGTAGAAATTACATTTATATAGTAGCAGTTTGCAACGATAAATATATTAAAGAAGCAATCAACATAATGAGGAAACCTTGATTCTGGCCAGATGCAAAATGCTGTGCATATGCAACATAAATATACATGTGTGTGAGTGTGTGTGTGTGTGAGTGTATGTGTGTGTGTTTGTGAGACTGAGAGAGAGGGAGGGAGAGGGAGGGAGATGGGGGTGGGAGCATAATTACATGCTTTCAGGCATAAGGAAGCAAAGTGGTTACAGTATCGCTTTGGTGAAACCGAATTAAAAATTCTCTCTTTATCCCTCCATCACCAACATGACACACACAAAATGATATTTTCTTTGGAGACGTGTAGTGACCCAGATGCGTTGGCAGTCTTGTTTACGGCAAAATGACTCACATGACACTTGGAATAGAGGGCTGTCAGCCTCTGCGATATGGCTAAAATATTGTGCTAAAGATATTTACCTCCACCAATGAGGTTATATTTTCACTCATTTGTTGTCGTCTGTCTGTTAGCAAGATGTCCAAAAAAGTTAATCAGCGGATTTGGATGAAATTTGGTGGCAGATGGCCGTGGGCCCAAGGTTCAGTTGATCAGATTTTGGTGATGTCCGGGTCTGGGATGACTGCCACTGGGCAATTATCATTTTTTTTTGTCATAGCTATTATGCTGTGCTCACATGTCAATGGAAAAGATTGAAGGCCCCCTAAACAGAACTGCATTTCTATGCTGCAGTATGTTCACATTCAAAGGCAAACAGATGACAGAATCTCATCCGGAAGATGGATTATTTCTGGTGCTTTGATGTGCAGCACAACTGTCAGGGTTGGGTTTAATCAAAATGGTTTTAAACTTCATCAATTTCATAATTAATGGATGGTTGTCTTCACTCTGATAGACAGAGCATGGCCAATATGTGTTCGAGCACGGAGTTGTTGCAGTGTGTTCCTCTGACCAAATGTTGATATAAGGGCAATTTAACTCATGACACAGTTTCTGGTGATAATCCACAGAACTCATTGGAAACAGAATTATTTTGCATCAAAGTCTGCCTGCCAACCGCCTGTCGCTGCACAGAGGGAAGCATGTGCAGTTGTGACAAAACAGAAGTGAAAGTAAAGACATCATGTGTACTAAAGCTTTTGCCTAATTAGGTTTGTCCCTTGTTCATATTTTTAATAGTATATATATATATTTTTTTTTAACACTGGCCTGAATAGATGATTATTTTTGTACTTTAAAAAAAGCAGAGGTCACATCGCAGGTTGAGCTCATTAGTCACTAGATGTAGGCGGTGTTGTTGGAGTTAGCCACTTAAATAAAGTGGCTAAGGTACCTTTTGGCAGCGGAGCACAACAACCAGGGGCAAGCAGAAAGTCATGCACCTAATAATATACAACACTGAGCTAAACTAATGCACCCTGTAATAAATCCTACATTCATAAATGTTTCATTGTTCAGTGTTTGCTGAAACAGTTTTAGAGTGGTGTTCTATCACTAGCCTACAGTCGTTGTTATAAACGGGGTCGGCAAAATAGTAGAAACACCAGTCAGCACCACAACGTACATCCTCTGAAATCCCCATGAGGTTTAATTAGGTCAACTAGAACACAGTGTGCCATACCCACTTTCAATATTGCGTATCGAGTAGCTCAGGTGATCCAAATATTGATGGACTCGATGGAAGCATCACAAGAGCAGATGCTCTGCTGGAACATAACAGCTCTTGTGTTAGAGAGTGAGTCCATACATATCAGAACAATTCGCTTTCCAAATGGAAATGCAGTTTGACAAATGTATTTCAATGAAACTTCCCCAAACAAGCACCCACTCTAAATATATGAGGAGAAGTGAGGAGGCCCTTGTGTGGACAGTCACCCCTTTTAGTAATCTATCACAGCTGCCTTAACCACATGTGGGTGGTTAACTTTATACTGTATATGCAGATAAATACACAAATCGGTCAAATGAGTATTAACAATGCAATCCTGCACACAATCCAATGAGCAATCGATCAGTGAATATTACCATTACATATTTTCAACAACAGATATCTCCCAAAACCTTGCAGACCCAGGATAAGTCATCATGAGCTCCTCAGCAGACCATTCTGCCTCAGCAGATCACTTTGCCTGAGGACCAGGAAGCCGGTGAGTAAGCAGCCTGTTTGCCTGCTTGTTGTACTAGCCTACCCTGATTCTGCTGTTTTTTTTGGCTCTAGTGTTTTCTTACAAGGAACAGGCATTTATTATTATCAGCAGAGGTATTCTGCTGATGCCTAGCATGATAGCTAACATGGCTAGATGGGAATATGCTAACAAGCATAGCCAGTTTGTCTTTTTTTAAAAACAGGTTAACTTCTATTTAAACACTTAAAGACAGACATATTATGCTCATGATGGGTTTACATGCTTGAATGCTGTGTTGTGTTTTGAAAAAAAAAAAATCAGTTTCTCATACAGTACAGTGATCATCAACTATTCTCCCAATGCTATGTTTTAGCTCCTGTCACTTTAAGGCCCTCCTCCTGAAAAAGCCCAGTCTGCTCTGATTGGTCAGCTCACATAGCTCTGAGCCAGCAGTGCTCACTGCGTCTCTAGTCAGTGCTGCTGATGTTTTTTGAGCTCCACTTCTACTATGGATATCGCCTCAACAACCGCTCCTTAACCATAATTAACTGCAAAGAGAAAGAATGTAATCCGTGTCAGCCTTGGCCTCACTGCCCAGCTTTGAGTAACAGTCTTTGTTTGGTGTAAGAAAGCTCACTGCTGGGTGAAGCACATTAATTCCTGTAGTTTGACCAGTGTATCTTAATCACACAAACATTTAAATACAGTAACTGGCATGAAACCTACTACTCATTATTGAGTTGGAGTATATATCAATGCTTTATTGTCATTTAGCTGTACCTACAAAAGTAGTGCAGCAAAAATGAGATTGCGTTTCTCCGGGATCCCATAACATGAACACAATGAACACACGCAATATATTACTATAATAATTTAAAACTAAAACTATGACTAAGGCTCATGAAGTGCAGTAGTGCACATGCTCAAGATCAGCAGTTCATCAATCAAATAGCTTGTGGAAGGAAGCTGCTGATTAGTCTGTTTGTTCGTCCTGTTTGTCTCTGGAACCGTTTTCCTGATGGGAGCAGTTCAAAGAATGTGTGGAGAGGGTGGGAGGGTCCCTGACGATGTTCAGTGCCCTGCTCCTGCAGCAGCTTAGGAAGAGTTCTTGGACAGAGGTGAGGGAAACTCCGATGACCCTCTCAGCTCCTCTAACTATTCTCTGCAGGGCTTTTTTGTCTGACATACTGCAGCTGGAGTACCATGTCGAGATACAATATATCAGAACGCTCTCCACCACACCACTATGGAAGGTCCTGAGGATGCTGATGGGGAGAGAGGCTTGTTTCAGCTTCCTCAGGAAGTACAGTCTCTGCTGGGCCCGTTTTGTGATCCCTGAGGTGTTCTTATTCCAGCTTAGGTCCTGTGAGATCTGCACTCCGAGGAACTTGATGTTCTCCACTCTCTCCACTGCGAGTAGCCACATTAGCCAAGCAACATGCTAACTAATTCAACAGGCTGACCTGCAAATATACAGTAATACAACACAAAACATGGCAAAATTTACAGGCTTTGAGTTTGAAGTCGGGTCACAGAGGGCAGATATTGATTGAGCTCACTGGCCCCTGTTGATAATGCAGTCTGTGGTAAAATGCACATATCCTTGAAATTATGTAGGTATTGAAGTAGTCTGGTAGTAAAATACACACACAAAGACATTTCTATCGCATTTCGATGAATAAAGATAATCCACTGAGTCTTGACATCCTCAGAGTGTTTAGCTCTCAGCTTTGTGCTGCTTGAGCCCTCTGAAGTAAGATAGTTTGCACACACACAAAAGTTTTCAAGTTGTTATCGCGATGTTTCCATCAAAAATAATGAAATCCGCTCAACTTGATGTCGTCTGAGGCTGGGGCCCTGTTACCTTCAACATAATGTGAGTGCTAGTTCTCCAGCCATGGGTGGAGATACTCAGATTGGGGGCGTCATAAATCAAATGAGACCCCACTTTACATAGGATGGACGCCAAAATCTGAATGGCTTGTGGAATCCAATTTTTACTGACCTATATGCAGCCCGTAAAAAAAGACTGGGTTGTCTTATTTCACAGTTTGTAGGTTTTTATGCACTCCAGATACCCAAATGTATGTGAACAAGCACTGTAAAGGTGAGCTTTTCATAATATGTCATCTTTAAGTACCTACGTTTTCTTTACTGTGTTTGAAAAAGTGTATAATAAAGCCATAAATGACCCCTCTCGCTTGATTTGTGTGTGGCTGTGAGTGTATTTGTGTCATTACTGTATTAATGGCCTAAAGGATTCTGCAAAGCCACCACAGGGTATCAAGTCTTTTCAGTGAGTCATATGAGGCCAATGGCTTCAGGAAACACTTGTAGCTGACATAGATGTTTTATTCCTCCATATCTACGTGTGCTGCAAATAAAGCGTAATTGTGCAGCTAAAGCACGTCTACAGCTGGTTCCAACCTGGTCAACCCCGCGAGCCTGGTCTTGTCCCATTTTAAGAAGTCACCCGTAATCTCTGGTGATGGTTCAGGCACACTGCAATGTGTTCCCCACTGGCAGACTTCTGAGTCGTCCCCATGCATAATATCCATGCAATTCTGCTTCTGACAGATATGTGTTGTAATCTCTTTGAAAATGAGCATTTGCAACATGTAAGAGCCTCAAAGCTGTGGGTCTGAGAAGTTTGAGGGAGAAAATGACATAGAAAAACTGCAATGTAAAAAAAAAAAAAAAAAAAAAATCCTTGCCTTGAGCCTGGCCTTTTATCCGTGTTTTCATACAGAGTTCGGTATTAATTTCTTTGAAAGCGGATTCCGTAATACATTTATTATATAAACATGTTTAACTTTAAATAATTCATGAAGTGACAGCAGCAGGGGGTATTTTAACAATTAAAATGATTTTAATCTGATCAATTGGTTGATCTCAAAATACAGCTTTGTTAAAACAGTGTTTAGGAAACTGGCACAAATGTGCTGTCACATCTGGAAACATGTTAAATCTGCATCAAGCTTCTTAATATGATAATATGATATGTCCCTTTATGTGATTTCATTTTGTTTTTGGTTTCTTTTGTGAAGCATCTTGCAAAAGTGCTATATAAGTTAATTGTGTTATTATTATTAAATATGTAGTAAGATAACTGTACAGCAAATGTTGCTGTGTACAGCAAATCTCAGTTCGAGAGATAACATCTGTTCAAACATCTGTATTGGCTCAGCATTGTGTTTAGACAAACACAACTGTGGGCCTTCTAAGTGCTACAGTATATCATAGGCAACTGGACGTGTTTCAGTTTCTTTAAGACGTTTCATCTCTCATTGAAGAGGCCTCTTCAGTTCTAACTAACTGGAGGGTTAGCCCTCCTGTGTTGTGCCATTTGTTAATGGAGGGGTTGTTTTGTCTCCCCGGTGTAGAAATCTGTGCAGGTCCTCAGGTCAAGACTCTGCTGCCCACTTACATCTGAAGGAGAAAAATCATTCCTTTGAGGACAACAATGTAAACATCTTGACCAGAGAAGACAGATGGTTCGAAAGAGGAGTACAATAATTAATTTATGTCGGACTAGAACGACCGTCATTGAACAGAGGAGGTGGCCTACGACATTACTTATCAAGCACCTACAATGCAGTACTGAGTTCCCTCCCCAGACAGCTTAACAACCATTCACACCTGGGCTCACCTAGCCCTAGCAACCCACATGAAGGCCGGTTGGGTCAACAACCCACAAGCAACAACTCTGAAACTCAGAGCTCACACATGTCCTTAACGACTCTGTAAGGACACTCCCATACAGAGTTTAAGAGCCTGCAACTCCCCTCCAGTTAGTCAGAACTGAAGAAGCCTCTTGGATGAGAGGTGAAACATCTTCAACAAACTGAAACAACTCCAGTTAATTACAATGCAGCACTTAGAATTATCATGACCTGGATGACTGAGAACCTTCATCAACACAATTGTGGGCCATTTAAAGTAAACTCAAATTGCCGGCTCAATATTTAATCTCTGCCCATGTTGTCACGAGTTAATGCTTTGAATGCTTGCAAGCAAAATGATCAAACAGAGTGACTCCCATTTTTGGTAATGGTTAGGAAAGCAATAGTGATCTTAATCTTTCTTCCTCGGTACTTCACAGTGCTCGGCCTGTCCCATTTCGCTAATGAAAGTGTGAAAGCGTTTCCCGATGTGATTGTCTTATTAAATATTCCTCGCATAAGACTCTAAACATGAGAGCCCTTTGGATTGAGTAATGGATATAATTAAAATCAATCCTACTGTACCTTAGCAATTAAATTGGTCAAAATTGAAAGGTGTTTAATAGCTGGCAGGGCATTTACACTGATGACAAGACAAGTGTATATTCAGATCAAGGTTTCAGATGATGAGAGGCAATTCCATCGCCACACATTTAGATAGTAATTCCCCCTAAGTAATAATTTGAGTAATACATTGAGACTATTGAAAGAGACGAGCATTGTGAGCTGTGATTTCTGATGTTGATCTATAGGCACGGTGTCCTTAAAGGGATCCCTTCCCCACTTAACGACTTAGACACCCTGTGAGAGAATGTATCACAGATGCACTAGAACTAAGCTGGCAGGGCCCTTACACACCGAGCTGACAGTCAGCCGTTGGATGTCATTGGGCTGTGTGTGGCTGACCCTCTGATGTAGTTTTTTGAGGTGTGTCCAGCATCATCAGCTCCGGTTGGCTGTTATCAGTGAGCTGGATGCAGGCAGTAAGAGAGAGCCTGCATCCAAGACTGACATCAATGAACTTATGTTTGAATGCATACCATTCCTTCTATCAACCAAAATGAAAATCAGAAAAAACGAATGTATTGCTATTTACAATCCATGTTCAATGGGTAAAAAGAAACTATCTAACACTAGTCTGGTTGCACGTCTCCTGGTATTCACATGATATTTACTTGAAAAAGTCCTTATTGTGATCAGGTAATAGTTTTGTGTTGGTAAGAACTTAGTGAATTGGGAGCTTCCTAATGTCTGGCACTCTGCAACATAATTTTCTCAAATCACTGCAGCACATGTGAGATTCTTTGGCAGGTGGTATTAAGAGTATGCACAGTGACAGTTCACAATGATGGCTGATTCTGCTGGAAGATGCAGGTATTGTCACCGGCAGATTAGGACAGCAAGATGCTTCTCCGTTCTTGAATAGCAACTCATTTTAGGGACATTACTCGGAATAAAGAATGATTCAGTGTTCTCTTAATGCTACAATTGATTTCTAAGTGTCTAAGATGAACACATCTGTGCTCTTAGTTGATACGACTGCAGTATAAAAACGGCAACACACTGTGGTATTAGTCAGCCTGAACCTCAGGGTCTATTCAGCCTAAGGTAGACAAGATCTGTTCTTGTTTGCAATCTGACATCCCTTGCACAAAATGCAGAGGGTTCTAAAAAATACTCTCTTGGCAGCTGTTCTTAATGCTTAGAAGTCAGCTTTAGAGACAGTTCTCGCATGAATTCCCATGTGATTCCACAATTGCTGTTTGCAGGTGTCTGACCGAGAAACAAACGTAAAAGGTCACACCGCTGGTTTGTGTACACAACTCAATTTAGCCAATTAATTTGTGTCATTTTGCTTGATGGCTCCACTGATGATCCATTTAAGCCTTGTGTACTGTTCCACACAACAAGATTAGACCTACGAATGTTGTAAATGACACGTATTTCTCCTCGGGGAGACATTTTTAAGGGTTTAGAGAATCAGGTTGATAATGTATTCGGGCTGTTCATCAGCTAGTCTTACTAATGCTGTTAAACATTTTATTATAACATTATTTTAGCAGTGTTTTACATTGCATGCCTCATTTGCCAAAGGCGCTGTGCCCTCAGGAGAAACAGGGGAGAAATTCTAGCCATTGTTCATAAGTTATATGTACTAAAGGCATGAATGCTCCACAAGTACATAGTGAATTAAAGGGGACCCAGAAAAGACCCCTGGGGGACCCCACAAAAGAGAAGAACACGAGAGGCAGCGGCATCTCCAAGCATAATAGAACAAATGTCCGTTGGTACATGATTGATATGCGACTGTATGTCCCACATGTGCCAGACACCAACTTTTTCCTCAGTGAAATGAATCAGATATCCAAATGTTTCTGCAGAAGACTCTAAATCAGAGCAGCACAAGCAGCATTGACAATCTCTCGTCTAGTCTGGGTAGAAAAAGACGCAGAGTGTACTTTCTGATTCAGTTATCTTTTGATGCTCTGGTGACTAAAATGCCCCTGTCCGGCTTTGTCCAACTGAAACATTTAACAAGATCAGGTCAGTCCTTTCATCTACAGATCAAGAAAAAGGTCCTCCTAGCTTTTATCTCAGTCAGACTTGACTACTGCATCGCACTTTACAGACATTAATCAGGTGAATCATCCAAAGAATGCAATTTACACAAAACGCTTTAGCCAAGCTTTTAACACATACTAAGAGATCAAAGAGACACTACGTGACCACATCACACCGATTCTTGCCGCCATTCACTGGTTATCTGTGAGTTTCAGAATTGATTTTACTGCACGTTTCTAAAGCCAGCAATAAAGTGCAAGGGAGTTCCACACTTAATTGTATTTCATATAAGTTTTAACATAGGTGCTTTTAGTTTTAAAGCTGGTATGGATTTGTTCTTTCCTAGCAATTTTTATTCTTTAATCAAAAGATGGACAGGGGTTCAGGTGGTATCAGTCTATAGGTCTCGGGATCACCAAGTTTGGTTTAATAAAGCAAACTTTACTGATCCAAAATAACATTGGCTCAATAAAGCAAACTTTGTTGATCCAAAATAACATTGGCTCAGCTGGTATGAAAGTTAGAAATTGTCAATACTGATGTATTGACAGTTTCTAACTTTCATACCAGCTGAGCCAATGTTATTTTGCACCAAGCATTCTCCTGCTTCCTGAACAGCTGAGGTGAATCATTCAGGACTTTGTGGACCAGAGTGTTGAACGACCGCTGTCCAAGGTGGTGATCCTGGGACTGCCAAGGATGCAGGATCTGTCTTGGGCGCACACAAAGGTTGATCAGTCAGGACTCCCACTTTTAACGATGAAGGATGCGATCTTTACTGAACTTAAGTGATTTGCTATTTTAAAAACTGATGTTGTTTTTTAACCTGTAGTTAATTCGGTCAACAAATTCAAAATATTGCATGAGAGAGGGATACAGGAAATAAATAAAGGGACTTGGTGAAGCTTTTTCACCAGTCAGATATTTTTTTTTTAAATTCAATCGTTATTGTGAAAGGGGCATTGGGCTGTAAAGAGGCATCAGGTGCTCTCCTTGAATCACCGTCCTAACTCAATAAGAGCACCTGCATTCTTTGGTATAAAAGGCCCGGACTGGACTGAACCCGTGCACTCTGGACAGTTTGCAGTATTAAGGGGACAAACCCAAATTCACCATCCTGGCTAAAACACAGAGTGGCTTCCCCGGACATGACATCTGGCCTGTCATGCTATCAGTGACATCAGCTGGGTCAATTCAGCATACCACAATGTTATTGTGCAATCACAGGCTTCCACGATTACTGACAGATGCTCCTGCCTGTTTCTGTCCAGCGGGGGTGGGGGGGACAGGTGTGTTGAAGGGAAAACATTGAGCTGCTTACAATTCTTACAACATGGCGCATGAGAAAGTCTGTCCTCAACTATTTTAATACCCATTTTGTACATAAGTATAATGCCCTCATATCAAGTTTTCTTTTTCTGAAAGTTACAATCGCCTTTTATTGTGTTTCGTCAGAAAATGCGCTTTTTTGATTGATTAGTCATATTGATGCAAATTAAAAAATAGTCGGAAAACATTACAAAACTAGTGTTGCATAGCCACCATATGTCGCATACAGCCTCAGGGCATATATGTAGTTACTATACTAGGTTTGTGGCAGCACATGTGCACCTGAATCTCCAGTTTGCTGCAATTCCTTGTAGATAATACTTTCAAGTTTATCATTCATCATTTAAATGGCATCACCAGAATGTCATTATTTTCTGTTCTCCTCTGTTCAGTTAGGTAACTTCAGTATTATTGTCAATCTGTTAGGTCATTGTTTACACAACAATGTTTTGAGCACAATGTTATTCACAATAAAAGTATTTTAATGTCAGCACAGTGCTAGGCCTTTTTTTTTAGAAGCCATCTGGGATTGTGTTGGTAATGCCAAATGGTGGACAACATCACCAAACAACAAACTGATCACAAACACAACAACAACAAGTAACTTTTTACAAATGGAGCAAAAAAAGAAAGACAGATATTAAGGCAGGAGCTCAGCCTGATTGGCTGCTATAGAGTATTTGCTGCATATAAAGATATATTCTGATACAGTTACTAATTGCCTGTTAAAAAATGTAGTCAGTAATGTAATCCAAGTAACCCAATATTAAAGTAATGTAACTTGATTACTTCCTGTTACTTTTGGATTACCTCAATACCAAGCATGAAATAGAATTTAGGGTTTACTTCAGCAATGGCATCATGGTACATGGTGGTGTAAATCTGGAAAGACATCTTTTTCTTCTCCCCAAACGTACACAGTGCACCTTTAAACCTCTCAAACGGTGTATTTTCTTGCTTTTCTTTATTTCACACCATTACAAATTAAAAGTATTTTTTTTTGTTTTTTCCTCACAACAAATAGGCTATTGTAAGTTGTGAAGTGTTGGAGAAAAACGTCTACAGTGAGAAATTAGCTGAAAACTCGATGACTTTTCGAGGACGTGACAGCACCGACTACAAATCTTACCAGATCTCTCAAACACAAGATTTCAAGAGTTCCTTAGAGGAATGGTACAAAAAAAAAATGGCTGCATTTATACAGCGCTTTTATCCATACTGCTTTATGTTGCCTCTCATTCACCTTTCTCAAACACACATTCACATTGACAGCGCACTACCATGCAAGGGGCTAGTCTGTCCATTGGGAGCAATTTGGGGTTCTTGCACAAGGACACTCTGACATATGGACATGAAGAGATTGAACCACCAACCCTGTGATCAGTGGACAACCGGCTCTGCCTCCTGAGCCACAGCTGCCCAGAGGAGACATGATTCCCATGATCCTTTAAACACAAAGGATGCACTTTACAACACAGCAGTTTTGATTTAATTTGTAGAAAGATACCAAATGAAAATGCTGATTTGGCTACTTTAATGTGAAAATGTTATATTAAGGGATCGCAAATTAGTCTTACTGTATAATGCTCCAAGCACAAGACCATACATATTTATTCCATGTCACTGAGTTAAACATACCCAACAGTTCTCGCCTCCACGTTTAGTACTTGACTGTTTCATCGGGTGTGCTGACCTTCATTTGAACTCTATTTACATAAAAAACATGCAATTAGACAAGGTGCTGCAAAGCAAACTAATGTGCGCACAACCACAGGATTAGAAAAAAAGAACTGTGTCCACCCAGTAGCCACGAGTTAGTGACTCACCAAAATGTATCTCTGATAGCAGAGTGGCCGGAAGCAACACTCACAAAAATAGTTAATGGATTAGTGGGAACGGCGCAGGCATCACAACAAATAATTCAAAGGGACAGGTACTTAATGATCGCTGGAAAGACAAGAGGAATGAGAGGAGGCAGAGTAATCCTCACCAAGATGGAGTCAGTTCTATCCGCTTGTCAGGTTTCTTTGTCTGCGCAATTGCTCAGATCTTGAATAAAAAGCTAAAACACACTTTAAGGCTTATTGATTTGTGCCTATGGTACAAAGAGAAAAGTAAGCACATGAAAACGGTATGTGGCCTCTCACAAGACTGAAGGACCCCTCTTTGTTAGTGGGTTGGATGCCATATGGACAGCAACACGTTCAGCTACGTTACCCCAATAAATTGTTGTTGACACTGCCCTCTAGAGATGTGTGATTGTGCATTAGTACCGCAGGCATTGACCAAGGAAGAATCCTCTCCTCCCAGTCAGCTGTGAGGGGGGAGGGCGTGTGGAAGAGTCTCCGGCACTGCATTTGCATGTTCTTATGCGTTTATTTATTTGTGACACCTTTTCCTTTTCACGCTGTTGTCTTTTGTGGAGCAGCTCGCTCATCTCATTATTCAGTTCGATGTTGCTGCACTGCATGACAAGGTTCTAATAATGAGTCGAATGTATGGGTCGCCAAATCGCTACCTGTCAGAAAGCCTCTTTCCTGGGGTCCCTGCAAAGGTAAAAGTCTTCGGGTCATTGCTTCTCCGATCAATACAAGTTTACGGCCTTGATATATTGAGTCGGCTTTGCTGAAAATGGGAAACCAATGGCTTTATTCACCTGAATTCATATTTTGGGGGGGGAATGGATTTGGCATGCCTGTGGCTGTCTTCCTGAATAACTTGTTGAATGGAGTTTGAAAGAGAACCCGGAGGACCATTTCACAAAAGGCTTATAGTGCTGCAAACATCATTTCAGAGCAAAAGAGAGTAGCAAACCAGGGCTAACCTTGCTGAGGTGATGCTGATTAGAATGACATAGCCCGAGGCACCTGTCAAAGTTTGGGAAGTCTTGGCAGTAGTTGTTGCCCCGTCGCTCTCAAACTCTTCTTCAGAGATGGAGATGGCCAAGATGACAAAAAATACAAAATTCATCTCCCCAATATTTGATTTAAAAGTGTTATTTGTAGAATATGGCCAGATTTCAATGGCAGCTCCAGAAATATTGACCAGATCACAATGTCTGTTTACAACAGCTGCCAGGTAGAAAACCTTGCAACTACATACTACAATTTTTCATATTGCTATTTCAAAAGTGTACAAATATAATTCATCTAAAATGCTTGTTCTTGAAATCAGAGACCCTAGCAAATCAACATAGTTAATGCATTAAAAAAGCACAGTAGAGACGTCAGATAAGTTACAGTTAAGGCTGTTGTTTGTTTGTTCATGTTTTTGTTAGTACAACAGAAATAAACAATTCTAGGTGCTGTATCGTAATTAACTGGACATGTTTCAGTTTCGTGAAGACGTTTCACCTCTCATCCAAGAGGCTTCTTCAGTTCTGACTAACTGGAGGGGAGTTGCGGGCTTTTAAACTGTGTGGGAGTGTCCTTACAGAGTCATTAAGGACACATGTGAACTCTGAGTTTTCAGTCCTGAGGGCCACTTGTGGGTCATTGACTCAACCGGCCTTCATGTGGGTTGCTAGGGCTAGGTGAGCCCAGGTGTAAATGGTTGTTAAGCTGTCTGGGGAGGGAACTCAGTACTGCATTGTAGTTGGGTGATGAGTAATGTTGTAGGGTGGTGAAGGGACAATGTATTTTTGTAGGCTAACTCAGAAGTTAGCTTTGCCCTGGTTGCCTCGACAAAAAGCCTATGGCAGTTTTGAATTGGATTTATCTCCAGAAAATAATCTCTGTGGCAATCTCAAGTTCATTATACTTACATGTTTTGTTCAGCAAGATAATCTTTAGTGATTCTGGAAGCGTAAATTAACTATATTAGCTATAGGACTGTCACCCTTTTACTGGTGATGTTATAAGACACAAGATGAAGACTAACTTCAGCAGGCATCTCTGCAACACAGTACATAACACATTGTTATTTCTTCACAATGGTTAAATGTTTTAACCCAAAATTCACAAATTGCTAAGTCCTGATAAGTGTATTATTACGCAAATGTGACCGATGTAAAACAGTTTTTTAAGGACAGCAGGGATGCTAATTGGAGCTTCTAGAAAATGTCATTGTTATATCAAAAAGTACACATGAGGCACAATTTTAATCAAAGTGACATTTTCAAGCTGGCTTTTAAAGTTGAGTGACATTACAGTATGAAAGAGTAGTGCTGCTGCCATTGGTAACACATGCATGCACTGTAACATCCAAGTAAAAATGGTCATTTCATCTCAGGCAAAATCCTCCCTGACACTTGAATCCACACACGCCTGGGTGCATGATGGATGATCATTATTGAGACAAATGATTGCTGCCAATTTGAACCAGAAGAGTGACTTTAACCTGCATGACCAGGTCCATTACACAGCTGCTCATGAAGTACAAATAAGTCTGCAGCCTACAAAATACACTACTCAGATTTAGTTAATGATACTGGGATATTTTAGTGTGTCACTTGACTGTTTATTCTGTGACATATCTCAATTATGATTTTGTGTTTTGTGAGTATTTTTGGTCCCCAAAGAGTAGAGGTGTTCCGATTCCATTTCCGATACCAGTATCGGAAATGCCGCGCAGGACGTTGCGGCAATATTTCACTCTGGATAAGTATTAAAACGGCGACAAGCAAGGCTGTAATTTCGTGGGATGGCACGAGTGTTGCCAATTTCAACACCAGCAACCTTATAAAGCATTTGAAGGCGCATCACGCGGAAGAGCACTCCTTTACGACTGACATTTGGACCTCCAACGTGGGCACCGTGTCTTTGCTGAGTCTGCACACCGGGTGGACACACTATCACCGCCAACATCTGCCCTTCAAAGTGCGGTGCTGCGAGCAAACGAGTCCCGTGAGTAAGTTTTAAGGGGAATTACTTATTACTAGATTTATTTAAGTTGCTGTTGCACTACTGTTTTAAACTGTTCTATTCAAAAAGTGGCTTCACTTTAACAGTTTTTAAAGGAATTGTTATTTCTTCCTCGATTTCTTTATTTGTTATTTTTTGGTTATGACTGACTGTCATTGTGTGGCAATCATTCTCTGCAAGGTTTTCCCTGAGCCAGGCCAAACAACAACAATGAGCAATCATATCACATCTAGACAAGGTTAGTGGTGTATATACAGCTGTTAAAAGAAAAAAAAAAATCTTCCTCTTCTTTTTTTAACACCACTGGTATCAGATCGGTACTCGGTATCAGTCGATACCCAAAGCCCAGGTATCGGAATCGGTATCGGGAAGAAAAAATGGTATGGGAACATCTCGGAGCATATCCATGCACACACACATAGATGCACCCATATCCCAATATCCCTAACTAGTTTTGAGTAAGTGTATATTCAACATCTTTATCTTTAACTGTGGACACATTCAGTACAAGTCCTGCTGAATGAATCTTGATTGGATGCAACATGAACTGAAGTGAAGCACCGTTTATTTGGCAGAACAGAGAGTTCGCCTCTTTTTTTCACTGGATGCACAAAACTGGGTGAGCAAAGAAGAAAAGCATCCATCGCTCATTTTCCAGGTGATTGAATAACTGATTGCTGTGACAAACTGGACATGCTTTATTTATGCAGTCATGTTCTTGTAGTGATCATATAGCCTACCGGAGCATAAGGATCTTTAAAGGAAAAAAAAAAAAAAAAATCCTACAGAAATAAATCGGCTTAATGGACAGAATTAGAGTGGTCTGAATCCAGGGTAGGATTAAGGAAAATTGTGTGAAATAAAAGAGCGAGTGATCGGGAATGACTGTGCGTCTGTCTGGAGGGCGGGAGGAGAGAGAGACACAGAGAGAGAGAGAGACACACACACAGAGAGAGAGAGAGAGGGGGAACACATTTCCATCCAAACCTCCGGTTTTTCCAGAGCCTGTCTCTGCTCCGCGGCTCACCGCAGCTCCCCATTGTTTAAACTGGGAGGCAAAAAGAAAAAAAAAATAACACCCCGGCTTCTTCTTCTGTAATCGCATCCTGTGAGTCATTTTTTTGTGTTGCCTTTTCTTTTTTTTCTTCTTCTTCTCCTTCTTCTTCTTCCTGGGGAACATCTGATGCTCGATTTTTTGTCCCCACCGCTCTGAAACGCTTGCATCCACTGACAACTTCTCCCGATTTCTCCACTTAAGACTTGAGCTGCATCATGAATAGTTTGGGGGCACCTTTCAATCGCATACCTCTGGAATGGCGGGGATTACACAGCCGAAACCCGGAGAGCATGTAAACGCAAATGGAGTTTGGGATTTATTGCAAAATAAGGGAAAGATGACCGTCTTCTCGTTGTGCTTGCTCTTGTGCGCGGATCTACTGGATTTAGCCGTCGGTAAGTCTGACCCCCTTCCTGTTTTTTCATTCTTTTTTTTCATTTATTTTTTATTATCCTGCACGCAGTCGGAACCGCACACGCACGGATCGATGCGTGCGGTCCAACAATAGCACTAAGTGTCAAAATCAATGAGTTGATTCATATGTGACAGTGAGATACTAACTGGCCATTAACAGGACAGCCGGATGGAGGCGATCGGTGCTATTCATGCCTCATGCCAACTTTCCACCACCACCACCACCACCACCTCTCCACCTCCTTCCGTGGCGATCAAGTCGTGAAAGAGAGAAATCAATGAATAATGGTCGGGATTCAGATCCGGCTGCACAATGCGTGGTGCTCAGAGGAAATGCAAAAAAAAAAAAAAAAATGAGAAAGAGGGGAAGCAGGAGGCCTGGTTATGTATTAAGTCTTAATTCCTCTGCATTGACTATCACGACCAGCATGTATGCATGACAGCACCTACTTCTGAGCAACTAAAGCGTGCTGAAGCCGGAGCGCACATTCCCGTCCTGGTTGGTCATCGTGCTTTTTTTAGCCCATCACACAGCACCCTGGCCTGGGCTCAACAGATATTAAAGTTGTTGCCTCGAAAAACATTAAAGTGCGTCTTTTTCCACCCCCCTCCATCCCTCCATCCCTCCCCGCCTCCCATGCAGATGCAGTCTGCTTTCAGTGCGATCCGCTCGGCACAGCGGTGGCATCAGTGTCGCGTGTTTTTTTTCTCCCCGATCCTCCCGTTGACGCGTTTAAGATGTTGGAGAGGGGATGAAAACAACAGTGATCATTTCACCGTGAGAGTGGAGTCGGATTTTAATATATGTATACCCGAAAGATTTATTAGGCTGTCATCTACAGGATTGTCTTCTTTTTTTTTAAGGTAGTGATGGGACTGTGGCTGCTCTACTGCAATTTATGGGAAGCCAGTATTATTCAAATATTTGCAAAACAGATAAGGACCTGCTGGCACACTGTTGTGGGTATTACTTGTCCTCACATCTGGTGCCTCTGGTCATATATGCATTTTGTTTTCCCTCATGGTGGCACACATCAAGAAGGAGCTCGCATTAGAGGGGCTGCATTGCAAAAAAAAAAAAATCCCTTGCAGAGAAATACAGAAATAGTAAAGGCTCCTTTTCATTCTGCTGGAGTTGCAGGCTCACACACCGGTGGTAACATTGTGGTGTTTGAAGGACTTCAGAGGAGAGCTGACTCCTCCTGGCTACAACATCAGAGCAGCATGCCTTACAAACTAACCTGTTAACCTGCGCTGTTAGCCGAGGATTTTGTTGTTTTGAAGTGTTCCTGACCTTCGCTGACCCATATGGGAAATCATTATGTCAGCTGAGCTTAACATAATGTTAAGTGATAAAATGCCTCTGGGTCTGCCTTTGCTCTGATGATGCTGAGCTGCACTCAAGCCCTGCCTCATGTGAAGTATTTAGGGCTACCTCAGTAATGCAATCATGCTCATTTGAAGTGTTCACAATGGCTTAGATGACTTTGGTTTCATTACGTGGAGCGACGGTGAGATTTTCCCATGCAGGAGTTAAGATTGATCGCCATGTAGACAAACAGTGAAAGGCTGAATTTGACCAATCAATTGGCGGGATGTCAGCTGTAGTGACTTGCAGTCAGGCTGCATTGTCGTTGTTGGCTTTCCTTGTCACAACTGTGGTAACAAAATAGATTCACGCTGTGCATACACCTCAGAATATCACCTTTTCTGTTTATTTTCTCCCAAGAGGTATTCTGTGTATGAGTGAATGTCTGCTGTTGTCTGGATATCACACTCAATCCACGCCAGTATGCAGTTTTCCCGTGGGGTGTGCCTGTGTGTGTGTTAACAAAATCAAGGTCTCTGTATTTCAATGTGTGCACCAGTGTCTTAAGATAGATGTTGTTCCCCTAAGAGAGGGCCCTCGGTCAGGGATTCCAGTCTCATCTCGATCTTCGAATGTCATACATTTTTATTTCCTCCAACAGTTTCTGTCATGTCAGTAAAAAAAAAAGAGAGAAATGAAACGTACAGCATCTAATTTTAGAACAAAACTCTTTTATCTGCTCTGTTAACTTGCAGCTCTCATGCACCACACACACCACCGCTGTCTGCCAGATGTGTTGCCCTTTTAAAAACTTCAGAACCGGTCCCTGCTTAATGCAGCTGTGCCTACAAGCTAGCCTCAGCTAGTGGGATTTGGCAGTTGGGGATCCATGTGTGGCTTTAAAGCATGTCACAGTCACTGTTTTAACGCATGCACATTTATATAACTTCTGTGTGTACACAGTAGGCTTTGAGTAAGTCTTTCCCCAGACATTCAATATAAAAGAGCAGATATGCATTATTTAGCATTGTATGTATGTTGACGTTCTGCTTGACATACTGTAGAAGCATCTCCTCTGAAGCATTCACACAGTTTTATGTCCATGTTGACAACATGTAGCTGTCTTCAGCCCCCAGTGCACCTGTTACATCTGACTGACTTTTGGAACATCAGTGCAGACACTCCATTATGAGGAGCAATCTCACCACAGTGCACGCCCTGTAGGTGAAATATTCATTTAGAAATCAAGTCTTATCCAAGAGAGTTGAACAGCATCGGCTTGTGAACTGATGAGGGGTTACATGCTCGTACTGTAAACTTTGGGAACATTGCAAAGAAACGTTGAAAAAATTCTTGGAAATAAAGAAATTGTTAGACATTGCATGAGCAGATCTATACCACAGTCATAACTGTATATAGCGAAGCTTAGCATAGCTTAGCAACCAAGACTGGAAGCACCTGGCACCCAGAATCCTTCTCCCAGTGCCTCTAAAGCTCACCGTAACGCATGATAATAGTTTGCTTATTTCTTACAAAAAGTATAAAAAATGCTAAGCAGTGGATTTACATGAGTTTTGTATGCCAGACCATTTCCAGGCTGGGAGCAGTAACTTCCTGAAGTTTTGGCTGGTTGCCCAACGGCCTCAAGGTGACAACAAGACTTTAGAAAAGTTACAGACTACAGCTCCTAGCGAAGCAATAGCCTTGCACATAATCCCCCATAAAACTACAGCTTGTCATTTTTCCACGCTAGGTTTTTGTACAAATTAAAACAAAGAAGATACAACATGTAAATTAATGAGCTTTAGAGGTGCTGCTTGGCAGTTTTTGTTGCCTTCAGATGGCGCCAGGCGATCTGTTTCCAAGCTTTATGCTAAAACTGAGCTAACCATCTGCCGGCTGTAGCCTCATATTTACTTTTCCACACAGGAACTATTGTTTTAAATCAGGGGAGCACCAACCAGGTGTGGGAGTACAGTGCAGTTGCCATAGTGTCACATGAGATGTCACATAAGATAAAAGCTTTACGGTCTCTACAGCTGTCTAAGCCGCACCAGCAACATCACACATTCACAGCTTTAGAGTGCTGCTGGCACGAGATTGAACATGTGGCACGTAGGTTTGACAATGCTGGTGACCTGATGTCTTGATAGGAAAGTGTACCGAAAAATGTGTGTGGGCAGATGATGTATTGGTCCAGCTTCATCTAGACTAACCAATCACCGTTGCTGCTCTGAGATCACTTGCTGCTGTCCAAGAGATAGTGTATAGTTCACTGTTAAGTTCTGATTTATGACTTCTTGGTGGAAAGAAATTAATAAACCCAAACCCCATAGTGTTTAATTGGGCAAATAGTGTTCTTCTGTATTCGACTGGTTAGAAGGGATTGGCTTCTTTTCTCTGTAGTCCCATTGGTGATTTTGGTTTTATGTTTTTTGAAGTGTGAAGCTGGATTCATTTCATTTTACAGCCCTTACAGACCTCTACCACCCTCCTAAAGAAACAAAGGAACCTAATAGGATGGCACAAGGTGGTATTACTGTCTGTATTACAATGCCATTTAGAGAGGAACAGACTTGCTGCGCAGATTTCTCTAAGAGATTAAGAACTAGATAAGAGTGTTCAGAAGCTGGATTGAAATTCTTTATCAAATTGCAGCTTTTTGATGCCTTTTTCCTCCTGCCAGAGCAGTTAGCTCGGTATTTCCACTCATATCCGTCCTCTGGCCCGGACCATTTTCTAAGATCAGTCTTACCTAGAAATCAAAGTTTCTCTAATGCTGTATCTCATTTCCCTTTCACTTTATAGAGCAATCTGTGGATGAAGTGTCTTACATGTAGTATTAGATAAGTCCTTCTGCATAAATCTTGCTGAGGATAATGTTTTTTTCTTGAAAATGAGTAATACCCCTCGTTTTCTCTCACTGCGAGTGGCAATTTGCTGCCCGGTGCAATCAATTATGCATTTTTTTCTCAGACGTTCATGTTTATATATCTCGTTTTAACGTTTTTCCAATTAGTGCTGCCGTGAATGAATATTTTTTATGTGTCATCCTTTGCATTTCCGAGGCGTAATACAAACACGAGGTGGGAACTTCTGTAGAGTCAGCTTCGAACAGCTGCACGTGAGTTCAAAGAGCAAAGCAGTAAAGCACAAGGCGCTCCGATTTTTATGTAGATCAGGAAATGGGCCAGGCGAGCTCTGGTGATTTGCTACCAGCGGAATCTGGTGGGAATATCACAGTATCTCTTTGACCTTTGACACAGCGAACGTGAGTCCGTGAACGTTGATTATTTTTACTCCTTATCCCTGAGTATTATGGAAAAACAGACTCAAACAGCACTGTTGTGACTGTTAGAGTTGCTCCAGTTAAAAATGAGTCAGTATAGAAATACATAAATGTAATGACAGCTACAGGTGGCTGTAGAATTATAGTGTCAGTCAACTTAACATGACGTGACACGCCTCCGGTAGGCTTGTCTCAATCTGCTTTAGGCTAAAAACAGCATCTCATGTCACGTATTCTTTCAGCACATGTTTATTTTAAACCGCCTCCACCTGCTGAAATACAGAGAAAATGTGTCGCCTCGCTCCGCCACACCTACTGTAGGTTGGCTTTTATAGATTGCGGATCAGAGCGGTGTTGACAGATTTAACAGCCAGTGGATCTCTGTTAGATCTGATGGTTTCCGGTGCACCGTGACTGTCTGCTACTGATGGCTGGTTCTTGATTCACAGGAAGTGAGGAGAGATGGCTGGCTGGGAAAAATGGGTTGTGGTTATGCCACTATCTAACAATCACCAGGCTTTTGCATCAGCACTGCAGCTTTCAGCAGTTATATAAAATGATTATACACAGATTAGAAACTGTCTTCATTGTTTTGTTCTGCTATTGTTTGTTCCGCTCGTCACTGTGACTCTCTAAATACATCATATATGTTTTGAGATATCTGTAAATGCACAGTGCAGCTGTTTGATTTATTTATCCATTTATTGCTCACGTCTCATTTCTTGACTATTTTTAAAATCACCCGGACTCAATATGCAGTACTGTTGAGATGGATTATAATTTAATATCACACTATCCTCTGCAGCTGATAGGATCCCATTTGTCCCTAAAACTCCATTAAGTATTCTCCTGATAGCTCTGATGCGACAGTGAGTTCAAACAATGAGAAAAACAGAACATTAATTTCTTTTAGGTGGTAATTTAATCGAAAAGCAGGAGAGTGCAGCTCACTTGGACACGATGACGCAGCAGCAGCACAAAACTGCTCCGAGTCTCTGGTTGACCTCTCACACTAGTTGGAGTATTTTTTACGGACATTAGGGCAGCAACCAAAGCAATATGGTGGCGGGAATACTTCTACAGTAATAGCTTCAATAGAGAAGAAGAAAGAAAAAAAACATTCAGAAATCTGTACAGCAGTCACTGTAGATACCGTGTGTGACGACCAATTGTCTCATTCAGTGATCACCTTCAATTAAAGTATAATTCTTGTTATGCTCACCTTTTAGTCTGGATCTTTTGTAACTTGAAATCCTATTTAATGTGATGAAAGAGCCGTATTAAAACTTGAAACAGGTTGCTGACCCAGAAATGATGGCTTTTGTTGAAGGGCTTCTGCCAGCTTTGTGCATGTAGACCACTGTGCTAAAAAATGAAATGGAAAATTCAGAATGACCTCAAAAGGTTTTTTTTGCGGCGTCACACAGTCCCTGCAGGACTCCACTGAATATTTGGAGTTTATTATCTGATTATCCGGAGCAGAGGAGATTTAACTTCTTTAAGTCAAGAGCATCTTTACCGTGCATTAAGTGACTCATTTTCCAGTGAAATGTAATATGTTGGTGAGATATGATTATGAGGAAATAGTTTGTATGGCTGAGGGAATAGAAGCAGTATTGATCTGGAGAGCACTGCTGTCCACCGTCACCTCCCTCACCTGTGTAGTAACGTATAATTGGAACACAACTGTGGTCTTGTGGAAAGTAAACAATGAGCTCTGACTCATGATATTTTACTGCTATCTGGCTAGCAGGGTTAGCTAGTTGAAATCATTAAATACATTTATGTTTACTTTCACTGTTTTACAGGAAAGGGAAAGAGAGGGAGTTTGATGCAACCCTGATTCTGATACAGTTGGGATGCTGTGTAAAATGTAAACAAAAACAAAATGCAATCATTTATGAATGAGCTGTGTTTACCAACAGTGGCTCTACAAATTGTTCCTGAGCTCATGTAGTGATATACTTAACACAATCATGTGTCTTTCCAAAGTGGTGAACCTCGACCCATCTTTAGAGGATGCCCCTTTTATACCCAATCATGATACGAACACTTGTTACCAATGGACCGGTTTACCCGTGCAATATTCCAAAGCAGCATTCCAATGAGGTGACCATTGGTGTCTGCGTTGGTGCATTTGCAAGCGTCACACCACTGGACATCTTTAAGGAGAGTGGGGACCTCACTAGCCGTGTTTGTGGCGGCCAAAACCGGATATTTTTTACAGGAAGCTGGCCCATCTCCAGCCCGGTTTGTGGCGACAGAAGATATATTTTATTTCTGGCTGATTGGACAGACTTTCCAAGCTCTTCCAATTCTAGGCATATGTTTGCAAAATATCAGTGGATTTCATCAGTTTAAACATTGAGGATCTTGTATTTGTCTTGTATTCAATTGAATATAGATCGAAAAGGGGTTTGCAAATGATCACATTATGTTTGATTTATGTTTAACACAGCGTCCCAACTTATGCCATACAGAAACAGAAACTGAGAGATGACAGAACAGTTAACACAGGGACACAGGATCAGATTCACTGTGTTTTTAAAGTGTAAGTCCACCCAAATCACACAAATAGGAATAGGGATAATTTTTGTTCGTCTGCTGAGGTTTTAAAATTTGCGTAATTGAGACCTCAGTACAATGGATAGCATTTAACAACCTGACTGAAAACTGTCCTGTTGTCAGTTTCTGTTAAGAATTTTTTATCTGAAGATGATATTTTGCACCATAATGCGCGAATAGTGAAAACAGTGAGGTCTTATTATCATGGCTAACCAGCACCTTGTTTCCTCACATTGTTGAGTTTTATAAATAAATCAGTTTGAGCTCCACAAACAAAGTTCCATTCTCCTCCAAGTCTCAGTGGTGAAGATCATCAACGGTGATGTAATCCCTTAACTTTGGTTCAAACCTTTTGTCGTAAAAAATCACATTGTGCTTTTTCACAATGGGGCTGTGTAAACTCGTTATGCAATGATTTAACAAAACTCCGACACTTAAAAGCTACACATTTTCAAACAGCGGGCCTGAAATGGTTTTACACTTCTCAACCACGCTTTCATTTGCTTTTCCTATTGAGGTACGGCTGTTGATGTTGAAAGAAATTCTGGCTTTTAGTTTCTTCAAAGGCATCAATCCCAATAGCGTGACACCCTGAAATGTCTGAGACAGTGATAAGCCACATGTGAGAGAATAACATATTCTGAGCATTAGCATACATGCCAACTCTCTGCTTCTCAGGTAAATGTGTGAAACCAAATCATCTCTTTGACATTTTGGATGAGCTAAAGTGTGGTGTTTGCAGTGAACCAGTCATTGGAAATCCATTAACATATTTTATTAACAGCTAGCATCTGCAGCTATGGGGTTTGCATCCGAGATGACTTGTTGCCTAGAAGCCTCAAACCCAAAGGGATCGACCACAGGCCGTATGTCTCCCACAATGCAAATAATGCAACGAAATCTGTAACCATCATGACAAATCTGTCCTCCCCCGCTGCCACCACAACAGCATTGGAAGTGGTAAGGGCGAGAATGAAGGAAGATGGCCTTACTTTGCTTCGCCTATATGGCTGGAATACATTTCTCAAGCAGCGATGCTACAGATGATCAAATGATAAAGCCTGTGATTGGTAGAGACAACTAAATGCTCGGGGCAAGGAAGTTCAAACAGCACAGTAACTTCCCTTTCTACCCCAGCCTGAAGTCCTCCATACGCAGATGTAGGCTGGCTTGCTGATGTCTTTGGCTTGCGTGGGAGTTCGAAGCAACTCTGATTCCCTCAGCAGCTGGTGTAAATGAAAAAGAGTAGGGAAGCTTTGCTCAGAAAGGTCTCCCAAGACAGGCTGCATAGAGAAAGTATAATGCTGCTGTTTGTGATCTTCAGTTAGCAAACAGTAACATCAAATAGTTTCTTATGTTCCTCTAACAGAAATGTTTTCTGTAAATGACATTTATCTCGTGGACGTCACTCTGATATCAGAACCTTACTTTTGTTTTTCAAATTAGCAGCTGGAATAAGCAGGGATTTCTTGACAGGCTTTATCAGCAGTTTTTACTACATTCTCCCCTCACTGTTTCCTACATGCTAATGTGGATTATGCGATTCTGCTTATCGTGTTCAAACATGGCTGCTGAGTAATAACAATAGCTCCGCCACCGTGTCCCAACATTAGCCTCCTTATTTAAGACTGTGAGAAGTGCCACGTATAGGATACGTGACACTTATCTCTGCATTCATGTTTTATCACGGGGGGGCTTAAGCTTCCAGGAGTAACACTGCTGTGCACAGATGATTTTTCACATGCAGACATTCTGATGCTTCGCAGTTTGCTTTCTTCTTGCCAGCGATTTGCGTTTTTTTTCTTCAGAGGACCTGAGCAGGAGGAATTATTCAATGTCGCTTTGACCTCAGTTTGAAAAGATAAAACTCTGGCTGTCCTTGTGTTTTTCTGCGTTAGCATACAATATGGGCAATATATGAAGGTTATGTTACGAAGGAAGGTGGAGTGGTCAGCTCGACTTGCATTAGCAGTAAAATATACAAAATCTCAGATAAGATTGGTGACACTGGAACAAGAATGTTATTAAGGTCGTTAAAACTAAAAGCGATACCACTGTATGTAATCCCTCTATCGTATCTATCTCCACTTCTGTGGCAGATTCCTTGTAAAAATCCCAAAATCACTGCTTTGCCTTCTTAGTTTCTTCCGTTATTTAGCTATTCAGAGCCATCTCCTAGGCAGTGAATGCAGCATCGCAGAGGTTTCATGAAAACCCGGGATTAGGCTTGAAAAAACAGAGGAGATGGGATAGGAGGAGAGGGAAAAAAAGCTCTAATCTGCACATTGACGTCACACCGGATGGGTTGAAGCAGTGCAGATGGGAGTAAGGGAGGACTGTATGGGCTATGCATCTTATGACAACAGATTATGTCCTTTTATGCATGCTGACTTCCTCCTCACGCGCTCGCGGAGAGACTTTCCTCCCCTCGGGACAGCCTCCCTACATTTTCTATCATCGAAAAGAATCACGGAGACATCAATCTCCAGTCACAAGAGCAGTTCTCAGTGAGGTTTCACAGACAGAGCCGGTCCACGACAGGACAAGTCTCTGTGTTCGGCCCGTAACGTCTGCCATTTATGATAACATTTATCAGCGAACCTTTGATCCACCACAGAACTTGACTCGCAAGTTGAGGGAATTAATCTCTTCAACATGTGACATGAATTATGGAATGATAGAAACTGCAGCTGCACACGGATCATAGCCTGCGTTTGACATAATTATTTTACTTCACTGTTTTCCACGAGGAACCTTAATATTGCGAGATTTCTTCATCTTCTGGGGTGATTAGGCTTAACTCTTCGCTGCCTGCCCCTCTATTCTGATTTTTTATATAAACTGTAGATGATCTAATTTATTCTCGGCCAATAAAACTGTCAGCGTTGATTTTACTCTGAAAGTGAGTGTGGCTGATGCCTTTTTTTTTTACCTTGCAACACTCTGGTTCAGTGCAATGTTCTCAGGACAGAATGAAATACTGTCAGGGAGCAGCTGTAATGACTCCTCGCTGTTGGTTGCTTGTATTGCTGTTGCTAACCTGTAGTATGAAAATATATAATGTCGGGTCATGGTGTGATTTGTCCTCTCGCAGTCTCTCGAGGCGAACAAGCATGAAGGTCCAAGCTGTGTACACTTTCAAACACCGGTGCTCAACCTTTACACGGTTATCTTTGTAGAGCACAACACTCACCGTAACATGCGTCTGCCTTTCTTTTTCTCCAGGCCATTAGCCAAAGTAATAACTGAACCATTATACGCTGAGGCACTAACTATCCGTTCTATTTTTCTAAAGGATTATTTTCTTTCAGCTGTCGGAAACTGTTTGTCAAACCTTCTGGCTGTGTTTTTTTTTTTGCTCTGGTGTGACTGCTGGTGAGGGGAACACGCTTCTTGTGCTCCTCTTTATGTTCAGCCATAACTATCATCAAGAACGGCTCGCACAATTTGTTGCTCTGTCAAAAGTTTTTACATCACATTTTACTGTTCGTGTTCCATCGCGGGGCAAAGATATAGAGAGCGTCTGCTGCATCGCTTTTAAAGGTTTTACCTCGTGCTGAGGTTTGCAGCTCACAATGGGTCGAAATAGCACAAAACAGTGAAGAATTAGCGTTAAACCTCATCATGATGCTTGGTAGACCAAAGTCAAGACAAGGCAGTGGTGTGTGAATAGACGACAGCAGCGTATTTTTCCTGAATTAAGTTTTCCTGAACATGTCATGGTGAGCAGAATTAGGATGACTGATGATATGTTGAACGTCCGCATCGATGAATGTCATGTATGGCATGTTTCCCTGCTCTAGTCCTCAGATGTGTTTGTTCAGAGGAAGTGCAGCTCGAGTGGATTGCCTGAGCACCTATAGCGCTTCTGTCTGCCTTCATTTATCGCGTCTGGGAAGAGTTTTACTTTTTTTAATTTGTGGATAAAAATCCTCAATTGGTTTATCTGACAGATGTCCAATTCTCTGTAAACACAGACAGCGCCCCACAGATGTTATTTGATCTAATTCATAGAACTTGATTCATTCTTGTTTACCCGGTGCATGCTATTACTTCAAGTTTACCCCAATAACAGGACAAAATATGCCATTTCCGACATCCCACAGTCAGTCGATATGAATTCTAGCCATTCACAGCACATTAGACGTCACCTCCTTTTTGCGATCCAAGTTTAAGTGAGCAGAGACTTCTCCCTGAACAAAGTCACAGTGTCTGAAAAAATCATTTCTACCGAGTCGTGACAGTCCCCCCCACACACACACACAAAACTGCCCTGCTTAGCTGTTAAAATGCCATTAGCTTTACTGCTGCTGTTGATGCCATTATATCTACAGTCACTCAGCACAATACAGGCTATGTGTAAGCAACAGTGTCAACATTCTATCAATGAGACCCTAATATTAAGCAGTTATGAAGCCCTTCTTACTTTGGAGGCATTTTAGCTGTTAAAACTGTGCTCATATTTAATTTGCAAGCAGTTGGTTCTGAAAGTTATTAAGTTTATTGCTCATGGATCTTACTGTCTTTAATATTTAAGCGTTGATGATACAGTTACATCCCCAAACAGTGATTTACCTGAGTTGTGTAATATAGGAAACATTATTTATTTTGTACACCAGTTTATTAAAATATTTGGTGCACCAGCATCATGTTAGGGTCAAATCTTTTTCTTTATAGCCAAGAGGGGGAGAAGCAGAATATTGCTCATAAAACTCTCTGAAATCCCAGTGGTTCTCCTGTGTGTTATGTAATCTTGTAACCCGCGTGCTGGTAGTCCTTAGACAACAGGTGGCCGAGCCCAACAGGCACTACTGTGTTATTGGACCTCTCACTAGGTTGAGATTTTACATATCCAGACTGTAATGAAAGTGATGAATATGAGGTGGGAATAAGGGAAAAGGAACACTTGCACAAAAATCTTTGGCTCGGATGCAGCAGAGTAAAGTCAGCCCTCGGCCATGGATCAAGTTTGTGCTAAAACACCCCCACTGGATTGTACTTAATCAAACTTAGAGAGCAGCATGGGGAAGTAATGGTAATAGGAAAAGGGAGTGCGCTTGGGAAAAAAAACGGCCCGGAGAGCTGCGCACTTTAAGTTTGTTAAAAGTAGATTAGAAGACTGGGAATCTTTTTCTTTTGGAGCTTTCTTCATGAACTTTTTTTTATCAGGTCAAGGTTGTTGATGACCCCGACCCAAGACAGAGCCCCACTGTAAACTCATCTGAATGATCCCGATTGGCACAGATGGAGCCTTTTTTTTTTTTTTTTTTGGGATGTGTGTGCATAATTATCTATGAAATACACACAGCGTATGAAAGCAAGAAATCTAAATATAGTCGTCTAAGGATAAAACCAATTGATTTTAACTACTTAAAGTGCTGCTAATGCTTGAAGATTCTTTTTGAAGCTCACGAGTGGACTTTTTATTCATGCTGGGAAGAAAAAAAGACTGTTCAAGCCTTCCTGCCTCAGACTGAAACCTCCATTTCCTGAAAGATTACACAAAACACTATAGGGATCTTTATTACTTACGCCTCCTTTAGCTCTGCAGCTGTTTTATCTTAGGACAACCAAAACTAAATATTGGATCCAGCTAGACAATAATATAACAAGTCCAGTGTGTCGGATTTAGTCACATCTGGTGGCGAATACCCTTCGCCTCTACAGTGGATGCTCAAAACGTGAAAGGCCAGATCTAGAGCCGGTGTCTAGTTTGTCTGTTCTGGGACACTGTAGGAACGTGGTGGTGCAACATGGCGGACTCTGTGTAAGAGGATCCGTTCTCTCTGTAAATAGAAACTGCTCATTCTCAGGCAGTGTTTCTCAAACTTTTTTTATACAGTGTATCACCTCAGAAAATATTAGGCTCTCTAAGTCATATCTCCTGACTCTGTTGTGCCATTTGCTGCTAACGATAGCAGGTGCTGTGAGCGCGTCAAAGCCGCTGTTTAAGTAGCTACTAGCACTAATGCTCGTTCACTGTTGTTAACTTGGGTTTCAACAGGGCTGCCTGAGTTATTCTCCCCCTACTTGCCATCACAGTTTGAGTTAAGCTCGTGACTAATCATGGATGACGTATGCGTGCAACATGCATGAACATTTCAGTTTCAGTAAATCCCAAATTCTGCAGTATTTTGATACATTTACATGTTTTTAAAATCATTTTCAAAATGTCTCTCATGGATTTGTCCAAGTACCACAACGATAGTCGAACAAATAGTGGTTCTAAGGTAACAAAAACAACAATTCTTAGCTTCAGATGATTGTATACTAATGAAAACATAATTATGAATATTATATTCCATTACTGCCAATAGATCCCCACTAAATCATCCACAATGGACCTTTAATGACTTTGCATCACTATGTTTTTATGTATTAAATGTTGGTTATGCACCTGTTTGGCAAAAGCAACGGCAAAAGTTGAATTGAATTGCTTTCCTGTCACTTCAGCGGTTTGATTTACGCACCCACTCAGCTGCTCAGATTCCTCATGTGGCTGCCTCCTCCAAGGGGAGCTGAATGTAAAAGAAAGCTCACATTAGTCCTGGTCACAGCTGACTGAACATTAGGCTACATTCTGCAGCATAGTGAGACCTCCATCATGTCATAGTAACACTAAGGGATAGAAAACGCCCGTTTCAGGATGCAGTCAGATTGTAGATTCAATAGAGTGTATTATCAGTTTTGTTTGCCATTTTATCTAATACCCTCTTCCCTGCAAAGCCAATGAATATGTACACCCAGCCTCAATTTTTGCACAATAGCACTAAAAAATGAGAAAAATCCAGTCTACTTCGACTTCATTGAAATTCAGCGAAATGTCCTTGATGTCAGATGTTGGACATCTGATGCCACGACAACAAAACAGATGTTATGTAATTAAAAGTAACCCTGTGCTGCATGCTTATTTATTTATTTAAAAGCATAGAGGGCGGTGCTGTATATGTTGGACAGCTGAGCATGAATCACTGTGAGATTATCGTGTTAGACCGACACTCTCTCTGTCATATGGCTGGAGGGGGGGAGCAAAGGTCAGTGCTTTGGATTCCTACAATAACATCGTCATCACAGTCGAGATAAAAATGTAAAAATAAGTGCCATTAGAAGTTATGAAATATGTAAATCGTCGCCTCCTGCCACGATAGATTCTATGAGATTGGGAGCTGACTATTTTTTTCTCCCTAGAATTAAAGCGTATTGTGAAGTAGACATCTGTCAACCCCCCAGAGACAGAGTGTGGTGATATATATGTCTCATCCCTTCTATCCCTTCTCTCCATGCCATTCAGCCACTCTCCTGATGGGACCACACTGGCTGCTATCAGTGTTCAGGACGATAATCTCAGAATAAAGAGTATGTTGAATCGTGTCAGTTGTAGGGCTGTACTATTCATAAATCCGACTCTTTAACCGTTCCATCTGAGGCTACACCAGACTTAATATTAATTCTGCCGTTTAAGCCCCACCCATGAGGAAAAACATCAGCTGACGAGAGGATTATACTACACTGAGCCAGAAAAAGATCTGGCTAAAGCAACACATTTGTTCTTTTGTTTATGATCGTGCGCTCTTGGGGCGGAAATTTAAAATAACTCTGGATGATAATGATACGCCCACTGGAGATTTAAGCAACACCTGCTCAGGTTAAATCCACACTGTAGCGCTATTTTAAACCTCCGTTTAAAAAGAAAAACCTGAGATTTATGACAAAAAGCTGCTGTAAACACAGTCTGGTTGTCATGCAACCAACATACAGGCAAATATTTCTTAATCGTGCAATGTTAAAAAGCTCTTTATGCAGAAAAGAGACCTGCAGCTTTCATTTGAGTCATTAGACTCTTATGTCGTGCACAGTTATGACACTGCGTATCTTTTTAAACATTTTTTAGAGCTGATTAATTAATTTGCAGTCAACAATTATATTAATGTCAAAGTATTTAGAAAATCAATGAATCAGTTAAAGTAATTAAAAAAAAAAAAGTCCAAATATATGATAATATTTTCTGGTTTCTTTACTCATCTATGACAGTAAACTGAATATCTTTCGGGCTGTGAACAAAACAAGACATTTGAGGAAGTCATTTGGGGTTTTGGGAAATCACTGATGGACATTTTTAACCATTATCTGACAATTAGTTATCAGACGAAGGCAATTAAAGGTTCTTTGCGAAATTTATTCTAGAGCAGACGCTGAAATCAATGGTAAGCTGCAGTCCTAAACATTTTATTTATTACTTTGGATATAGTTTACATTTGTCCAATAAGATCAATTCTTAATACTGTTGCTGAGGTTTGTCTTGTGTCTGATATTGATAATAATACATATTTTCCTTTTTTGTATTGTATTAATATGACTCAATATAAGTCCTTTGGCTCTTTCTTCCCCTCGATATAACTATTGAGCTCTATGTTTGTAGACCTTTTACCATGATTTGTGCAATGAAATCAAGACTAATAGCCTACATAAACAAGAACGGCTGAATCAGTCCTTAAGATTCAAAAGCCAATTTCCATCCCTTCATATAGACAGGTACAATATATATATAGATGGATAGATACATGAAACCCCCTCTCTGTTGTTGACATCTTTGGTGCTCTCATTAAACAGTGCAACAGAGATGCATGCACATGCATAAAAAAAAGTCTGTCCAGTGGACGCCCCACCCTCCCCGGCTGAATCAGTATTCTCTCTTCAGTCCTGTCTCGCAGTATTGCATTCACATCCTGATGAATGAAGCAAAACAGCAGGATTTCTTAACTCTGAACTCACATAATCTTGGTTCTTGCACACAGAATAGGTTATTGCTCCACATTCTATTATTCAGAGCTGAATTGGAAAAAAATGTAATTCTCTCACAGTGCACCTTATACAGAGAATAATCTGTAAAAAGACCTTAAAATTGGACCCTTTGTTGTCACTAGAGCTGTTAAAAAAGGCCTCACCTAAGATCTTGTTTAAACTGATTGCACATTCTATTAACTATTTTGTCATTATATGTTTTTTTAATCTTGCATATACTTATTGAATATACTTACTCTAGTTGTTTTTACTTTTTTTCTATTTTGTTATTTAGTCCATAGCATGTTTATTGTCCCGTACTTTTTGATTTTAACATTTAATCTCTAATACTCTCGTGTTTTTTTTGTTGTTTTTTTACACCTTGACATTGAACATTGTTATTGAGAACACCTCCTCAATGGTTTTTCGAGGTAAAAATTCAGGTTGTATTGAGTCCACAAGATTCACATCCATCCACAGGAATTACAGTGGTTTCAAAGAGTAAGCAGTATGAGAGTAACTGTCATGTTCTGATGATTGCTATACATATGTGGCTCGTCAGAAGGAAGAATGGTAGCTTTAAATACTTTTTTCTAAATCCATTAACTCCCTGTTTTCCAGCAGCTCAGTCTGAGCTAATAGCCGTATAGTTGGTAAAAATTCGTATCAGCAAGTCCACTTAAGAGGCAGTAATTAACGTGCAGAGATGCAGAAAGAATGGAAGTGGTAGATTTTTCTCTGCAAGTAGGGGTTTCTATTGTCAGGCAAAATCAAGGATATTGTTTAAGAGAAAAAAAAAAAGATCCTGTATTGATATAAATCAACAGTAAGATATATAATGCATCTCTGTATTTCCATTAATGCAATACTAATTAGTTCTGTAGTTGTACTGCTAATTACAATTATAATTCTTAAAACTACTTATAGTATACTTTTGTTAAGTGCTTCAAAAAAGTTTCATATATCATTGATTTAACTGCAAATTCCCCCGGAGGCTGAAATACTGAAGCTGTTGAAGAGTTTGTTAATTGTTAATATTGTTATTTATTATTTAAACGCATTATTTTTGGACTGTTTGAGCTACATATTCTGCATTCAGTGTTTGTCACAGGCATCTCTGTCAATATCCTAACAGGCGTCTTGTTAAAGGCTCCTGTAATTTTAACATTCGAGGTGACATTTCCATTTCAAAATAGACTCATTTTAGCAAAGTGTAATATTAGAGTGCAGTAAGGACAGTGTGTAAAAAGAATACAAGGTGAACAGGGACATGATTGCAACATGTGTGACCAAAGCACGCATTCACAGCCCGGTAGAGAATGAATCCCACATTAGATAAAAAAACTGAAAGGTTGTCAAGGACAAGAAAAACAAAACATTGACAGTAAGTGGATGTAATTACGAGCAGGTACGTGAAGGCATGACTTCAATTTCACAGTTCCATGTTTAAGTGAAACAAAGAGACCTTTGTGAGTTCATGTGTATGTCATGAGACTCCTCTCATCTGCCACTTTTGCAAAAGCAAGGTAGTTTTGCACCAAGGTTATTAAGCCTTTGTATTGTCTCCAGATCTGCCAAGAGCCTTGGGAGAAATTATTACTTCAGCAGCCTGAGAAAATATAAGATAAAATGTCTATATCAGTGTTTGTTTTTGAGCATTTCACAAAACAAATATTGTAAAAATGTGAAAAATTATAATACTACTACTAGTACATTTCAGTATTTTCAGTTGTGTCTGCATAAGTGCTTTTTATAAATTCTTATTCTAATTCAATTAATTTATTCATCATATGGAAATAGTAAAGCAAATAGCTGGAGAACTAATCAAATGTTCATTCAACAAATGAAACAAGAGTAGTGTCTTACAGAAGGTTCAACTAATAATACGACGTGGTAAATGTTAAGGATGTGTGGATGTTAAGAGGGACGGACTGAGACCAAAAAACGGCTCTGGACTTTTTTTAACCCAGACCAGCCCAGCTACCTTCTTCATGCAATGAATCCACCTGTTCACGTGATCCCTGGAGAAGGATGTGAGCCAACAAAACATCTCTCTTGCTCTTTTTTCACCGGGATCTCTCCTGCCGGTCCCGATGGCCTGTCCTGTTATTGATTTTAGGATTGGAAGTCTTTAAGTGTTCACATCGTAAATAATCTGAAATTACTTTGATCTCCAGACGCGACCCAATCTGCTCCGTCATTCTCTTTCGCATGAGCTGAAGCAGCTATTGCACATTCATTACATACCAACAGCACATACAATAATGACAGCAATTACCACAAATGTTGGGCCAGGACTCATTATGGAGAAGAGGCTTAGGCGTAATTGTTTTTTTTTTTTTTCATGTTTTGCATGCTTCTTAACAAACGGTTTGGGGAATGAGATGGCCCAGTCGCCAAGGAACCAAGCTGAATGGAGGATCGTAAAACAAAACCACACACTGCAAGATGTCACATCTTTTAAAAAAGTGTTTGTTTTTGTTTATATTAGTATATATGGCAGAGACTGTAGGTTTTCCAACTTTGGCATATGACGCACCCAGAAGCTGTCATGCGGAATTCAATGCAGTTGTTAGTGCCTGGAGACATATCATTTAATCTTTTATTTATTTTAACTCGATTGATCTTTAGGAGGCATCGATGTGTATATCATGATGCTGTTCTCTCAAGAAAAAAACAACAGAATCAGTTGTTTGTGTACATGCCAAAAATCGACATTTACATTTAAGTAGCCTACAGTGGATATGTGAAATGTGGCTCATGAGGTGGAGTAAAGGAAGAAGCAGTAGGAGGTTGAGCAGACATACTCTCACTCTAAAGTAGAGCAAACCTAAAACTAAAGTAGTTTAAAACAACAGACCTACAATGAATCATGCCTCTATGATGTTCAGTTCACTTCAGTTTATTAGATTTTTACTGTATGGTCATTTTGGAGGATTTAGTTAAGATGTTTATTTGAACAGGGACACATATTAAGCATTTAGAGCCTAAGCTATTGCATTGCCTGTTCCTAGATGGGCCTTCAAAAGACATAAAACAATAAATACACAAGGGACAATACAAACAAACTCAGTAATAAGTACGTACAATAAAATACAGGAAGAGCAATGTAAAACACAAACTGTAATACAATAAAACACTGTAAAACAAGAAGCAGCAGATCACTCATGAGTACAGTACTGAGCCCTCTTCAAAAACTGTTTCAGTTTAGTAGTGCTGTTGAATGGGTTTGCTTTGCACAGACTAGTTTTTGTGTCATTTGGCCTTTCTCAATGACATAAATGAGGTGGACAGAATTAGATTCTACTGACAGAAAAACACCTGTCACCATAATAATACCTGTTCTGAAGAGAGGACTGATTTACAGTTGAATGTGATAATCATCATTGAATTTATCAGGGGAACATTGCACTTTGATGTGCACCTCAGCCTTGCTATTGGGTGATAAGTGCCTTCTTCCATTTTGCAGATGCAATAAAGGAGGTATTAAACAAGTCGTGAAATGAGATTTGATAAATGTGGTTGATGCAGTTTGTTGGATTTACTAGTTTGTTAGGGGCCAGTTTTGTATTGGGATTCCTCCGGCTCTTGAGGTGGAATAATAGTCACTGAAGATGCACTCAAGGAGTTTAAAAGTAAAAATAACTGTTTCTAATAAAATATGTTGTAACATTTGAATACGCAACTTAGCCACTGGGATTTCCAATAAGTGCTTCAGTGGTTCCACTCGTAGACTACAGGTGTGTATTACTACCAGTGAGATTCTTGAGGGACACGATCTCAATCGGTGCTATCTGCCTCCCCCCCCCAGCAGTTTACCCTATAAGCAACCATTTTCCTTTGTGCATTTATGTCATTCCATTTCGTTTCATTTGCGTAGAAGAGTGTGTAGTAACTTCCACTGCATTAACTTTATGCTCAATAGAAGCTTCAGATAACTTTCCTCAGGTATAGTGGAATTGCAGCCTTGTAAAAAAGTTTGCGTAGCTTGTTAATTCATTGATGAGGGTTTCTATTTAAGTGCCGCTAAACCGATTTTCTTTTGTTTTCTTTCTTTTGTCAATTTCTCAACCTTCGGTAGTTTCCAGCACTGTATAGCATGTTTGAGCTCTGCTTGAGTTTGCCCTAAAGGCAGTCTTTTTGCTTAATTAGCTGCTGCCTTGGTAAATTAGATGCTAATTTCACACACACAACACACACAATTTGGACACAAATACCTTGAGGACTATAGAGTACGGTAGCATTTCCTACGTATGATAATCCAGCATTCTTTACCTGTATTTCCACTGCAGTGTCATTGCGTTCACACACTTTATTCATGAGTGCTTGAACACAACAGAGAAGGACCTTTGATGGCTATATTTTCTTTTAGTAAAACAATATGAAATGAAAACTCACTGAAAGTGTTTATAGTCTGTGAGTTACTTTATCGAGTGCTTTGACTCATGGAGATTTTTTTGGTACACGCCACAAGTGGTGAGTGATTTTTGGTATTTGAGAGCGCCATGATCCAGATGCTATTAAGCTCCACTTCATTGTGGTAATGGCACAAAAGAAGTCCGTGAATGTTGGCAAATCAGAGTGTCAGCTGAGCAAATAAGAAGAGCCGACTGTAAGAGCTATTGTTGAGGCTGCCTCGGAGCAAAGCAGCTACAATCAAGAGTGCATGTGCCCCTTTGACCATCCCTGAATTCTTAAAAAAATAAATGTCGCTTAATTTGTAGTTTCTCTCTTGATTCGGCACCTGTTCTGGATTTGTGCACGCTGCTTCTTACATTAGTGATCGTGGTTGTCACACAGCCAGACTTTGGGCTAGCCCTGTGGTCATGGCGAGTTATCCTTATCAAGTAGGCAGAAATAATTAGTCCAAAACCCACGGCTCTTTCATCTCAGTCTCTTCTTAAGCTCCTCACACAGTTCGCTCAGCATGATGCAAGCTACAAAGTACTTAATTTACTGTAAGGCTTCCATACTGAACTGGCAGCAGTGAAGCAATCCTGATAAATCCGCCTATTAAGGAGACTAGAATAGAATGTATTTATTGACTTCTATTATTATTATTATTATTATTATTATTATTATTTTTATATTTATTAAGTTTCTATAAAATATCTGAAAATGTAGCATTGCTATCATCATTTACTAAAATGGAGATTCATGTTCCAGGCTAGAATATCTTTAAAACATCTGCAGTCACTGTACTGAGCATGCACCTACGCTGTCGATCAAAGGATTTAGTCTCTTCAGTGCGCCGATGTGCTGACAATACAGTCAGAGCCTGTAAAACTGTAATCTCATATAAATTCCATGTTCCAAGGGCTAGGCTCAGACAACACTGTGATGTATGAAGTCACTGGCAGAGAAAAGGGCAGGTGACGAAGCCAAAGACTATTTGATATTCACAAGGGTAAGCTTCCTCAGACTGTCCTGAGTGAGTCGTAAAGGCCCTCGCCGTTGAGTCACTAAGACAATATTCAATGAAAACAGTCTCTCCTTGTTGTAATCTCTAAATTACCTGATGATTTATTCTTCTTCCAACTGCGTGTATAGATTTTGTCCAACTGAAATGTTCACAGCACCAAACAGAATAATCTGAAAATGATTTTAATCCACTCGAGAATCCAGATTTTTCACAGTAAAGTGGTTTTTCGTGTGGCTTTTTCATTTGATTATCACCGACCTTGGCAGGACCTCCGTGCCTTAGAAAAAGTTAATGTTGTCTCGATGAATACCATCCAAATCACTGCAGTTCAGCAGGAGAGAAGGGACCACAATACCGGTTGTGTAATCTGTAAAACAGGTAGCATTTATTCTCCTTTAAAATCTGTACACGTTCTTACTGTTGGTATTCTTTGGAAAATTGCACAAGAACAAGCGTTACTTGGAGTGATGTGGTCTGAGTACAGGGAACACTCTGGTCCCTCGCCAGAGCTCTCCTGCTTGGCTTTGTAGTCTGTCCTCTCTGCAAAATGCCATCTTGGGTTTGCCCTCCTAAAATGCTCCTCCATCACTAGATGTATTTCTGCTTTGAACAGCACCCAGACAAAATCAAGCTCTTGCCAAGTGCTCTGCAGCTAAGAGTCAGCAATAGATAATCAATAGAGATTTACAGGAGAACTTTTTCCCAGCCATCAGTGCGTGACATTTTCACTGTCACCTGACTGTACTGACGGCAAAGTTCAACAGTGGGGCAACAGTAATTTCTTCGAGGTCTCTCCGGTTCAAACATCTTAACTGGGCTCGACCGTAAGGCTGCTCTCCACCTCTAACTATCCATGTAATCTTACTTAACAAAAGGCTGTGCATGAAAGTAACATGACTTGCTCAGAAGGGTAAGTTCACCAATGTACTTCACCTAAGGTGAAAAGATCACGCTGCTCCATTAAGTTGTTCTCGTTATTATGTTCTGTTTCCTGTCTTATTATATACTTAAAACAACTTTCATGAACTCACAGGTTGAATAATTACTGTGGCAGGTAGATTAACAAAATTATATTTTACATTTTTTGACTGATATATATTGCTGTGTGTGTCTGTTTGCTGGGAAAAGGTCTTAGGATTGGAACATTGGTGAGAGTGAAATACGTGTTTCTGCATAGCTGTACAGAATGTGGTGAATTGATTAAATGCTTGATTAAACACTAGGCAGAGGAGTCTGGCATCCTAATTCAAAAGCATATGCAAATAATCTTGTTTCATAGATTATTGCCTTTTATGCGCCCTTTCACTCACTCACACACACCCACATGCTTGTACTTCTATATGTGTGAGGACCTCATCGAAATAATGTATTCCCTAGCCCCTTACCGTAACCTTAACCACCACAAGAAATCCCTAATACCTAACCCCAATCTAGACCTAATTCTAACCTAATCCTTAAAACCAAGTCTTAACCTCCAAACAGCCCTTTGTAGTCGTGAGGACTGCCCAAACTGTCCTTACTTTCCAGAAAATGTCCTCAATCTGTTGGTTAATTGTTCTGGTCCTCACTATGTAGCAAGTACAAGTACACATACACACACACATGCCCATGCAGTCCTGCAAATGCACATTCATACACACAAACACCGAACAAACTAATCGTAAATATAGTTTGAAAAGCAAAGATATGCATCCACACGGCTAGAAGACGCAATTTAGGCAAATCAGGGAGCATTCATATTATCCACACAGTCTGACACAGAAATTGCTTTACAACAGGCCACGGCATATTTTGTCGAGGATTACATTTTTCAGAGTTTCAGCAAGTACACAGCCTCAGGCAGTGTTTCCCAACCTTTTTTCTGCCATGGCACACTTTCTATGTTCAGACGATACCAGCGCACACCACTATCCCATTAGCCACATATACAAAACAAAATCACACACAGGCTCATGGCCTGTAGATGCAGTACTGCTTACCTTTCAATGAAATAAATGTTTGATTTTTGTTTATATGGAAAATGAAAGAATTTCAGAATCGTTTGATGTGCTGATATTTCTGATAATCTGGTTCAACAGGCCTTATTGACCAGTTTTAGGTAAAAGCCAACGTCTTATAAGTCTGTATTAACCTATTGATCATAAGTTTCCTCATTAAAATTTTTGTGTCGTAAATTTTTACGACAATTCAATTTCGTAAAATTTGAATTGATATGCTTTCCCAAATGTATAGTATAACATGCATTTCTGTACTATGAATAACTGTCTCCAATCTTTTAATGGGAATCACCATTCCTCAGCATGGCCTCACAGTGTGAGCTTTGCTAAGCAAGTAATATTTTTTTTAATTTAATTGGGAGATACATCATTCAGCAGATCATTTCCTGCAATAAAATGTGAAACACTACAAAAGCTTTCATAAGATCGGTAAGTGATGATTTGTCATGCTGTGTCTTCACATCAAGTCTGTCTTGTTATCCAATCTTGAATCCATTTTGACAAAGCACTTTGATTTACAGCAAATGGGCATAGATTTAAATGTGTCTGTTGGATTTCCATTCTTTCTATTTTCACAGTAAGTGTTCTGATTGGCCGTTTCCCGTCAGTGCTTGGTGTTTGTCTTTCCTTTTTTGCTTGAAGCCACCTGCTCTAATGAAACCAGTTAGAGCCATTCAGCATCACTCTTACGGAGAATCTTTGGAGAATCATTAGCTCTTGTGCCGTCTTAAGCGATTGTATGCAAGGAGATGAAAATGTGATGAGCTCAGCTCCCCCCGGTGCAGCTAAAGCAATAGGAAATCCTTTCATTAACTAAATCAATAAGCTCTTCAGGTTCTGTGTGGTCAAATTCTATGTTGTTGCTTTTATTTTACTTTGCATACAAGGAGATAGCAAGTTTTCCCCTTTTGTGGGTAATGTTCTGTTTTCTTGTTTTCTGTTGTCATTGTTTGATGAAGACAGCTTTATCATTCAGATTAGATTTTTGAAGGTCTCGTTTCAAGATTGCCACCCAGAGTTTACATAAATTCTAGCCTCTGGGTAACATTTGGTTTTGTGTTGCTTTCAGTCAATTTTTATTTTTATTTATGTTTTTTTTTTTCATTTTCTGTAGCATAAAATTACAGATGATGAAAAAAAAACAATTATCATAGTTTACCTTTAAGGAATATTGTTTCAACAAAGTAATATTAAAAAGAGAGTTCTTGTACTACTGTTTTTATCTTCACTTATTTCTTGTATTTCCTATCCCTAGCTGGCATAAATGTATGGATAAAAGGCTCAATGAATACACTGAGCACTGGTATACAGCAACATAACAGTTTGTACATTTACTTGACTTGAAGTCTATTCAGACCACAATAAATACATAGACAGGAGAGATGGGCATTACAAAATGGTCGTGGTAACAGCGTCTCCCAAAGATTATTTCAAACAGGAAATGTGATAGTCTCCAGGATACCGTGTGCATGTAAACACAGCCAATGTGATAAAAGATGACTAAAAATATCAATGAACCTCACATAAAAAAAAATCTGGAGGCAGTTTTTCTTCAGTTTTTCTACAAAAATATGTCCTCTGTAGAAGATTTTTAAAAGCAAAGAGGTTGAGTTTGAATACTTACCTCCTGATTAGCCTTTTAAATACATTTGATTTGATTTATTTAATCTTTGTCCATCTTCCTCTGCAGATGTCTTTAAAATTTGATCCGAGGCTATACTTTGGTGCAGAATAAGAGATAATGTGAATAATCTCAGAATATCTTTGGGCCAAGATGGAGATGGATTTCTCTGAAACACAATGTTTAATGACTCATTATCGCGGTCAGCCACTGAAAATAGATGAGATAGACATTTTATCCTGATTAACGCGCCTAATGGGTTTGCCCATAAAACCAAACTGTTCCTTCACTGATGCATGCTGAGTCTGTCTCTCTCTCATATTTTCAGGTCGATAATGCATACACTAATCCATCAAGATTGACAGTGATCATTAGAATAATAAGGCGAGCAGATCTTTGATACGAACTCTCGTGGTGGCTGTTGCCCGTTGAATTGAATTGTCTGAGACAAAGCAGGCAACCTTGACAGCGGAGGCCAATAACTCGGTGAAATTCATCATTCATCCCACAAAAGTTCATCCCCAAGATAAAGTTTTCCATTTCCAAATAAATATAGATGTATTTTGTATTTTTTACTAACCCTGGCACACAAGCAGACATTGTTTGAAGTTCCTGCCCTTGTGTCTCAGTAGAGGCATAGACACAGCTGAGACTCCATAATGTACTTCCCATGAACAATCTATATTTACTAAAGTGTTATCAAGCCAGTGCTGAAGGCATAAACATAATTTGTTATGCAGGCAGCAAGGGTAAGGTGTGTGCCTGATTGTGTGTGTGTGTGCTGTATATGTGTGTGAATGTCGGTTTTCAGGTGTGATTTTTTGTAAATATGCATGTGTGTGTGGTTCAGATTATGTGCCAAAAACAGCTAACAAATATTTATATATCTCCAAGCAAGTTTTATTTTAGCATCTTATTAAATATTAGTTTGGTGCCATTGCAACCCTGCTGCAACTCTCAGAACTGTACAGTATGCCTCAACGGAAATGTAGAAACACCTCCATTAATTGTCTAATGATGTATGTGTTATATAGAAACCGAACAAACTTAATGACTAAGAGGCTAGACTGAGAGCTCTGCATGGGGACAATAAGTCATTCAGTACCCATGCTGAAGTAGAGCCATCACATCACTTCATGACTAAGTTCAGCACTGCAGGTGCATTGTATGGAACTAATGGAACTAAAGAAACCAGCGGCTATCAATCTCTACACGGTACAGAAATTAAGCTTATCATGACACAGATGTATGAAAAGCCCAGTAAAATGGGGTGTTGAGAATGAAAAGGTGAATTACTCACTTTACCCCAGTTACAGACAGAATAATGGCGGAAGTGATGCATTTCTTTATTTGACAAAAAAGCATACGATTTGTTAATGTCTACCCTGTGAACAAGCAAAATATTACACCCTATCTCATGACTGTAATATATAAGTTACACTGAAATGCACAGGTACCAAACAGATACTGCCAGCATCACCTTAACTCACCCTCTACAACAGCAACTCTCCTGCGTTCTCCTTCAGTCATTTGATTTGTACTTTGTTTAGACTTTTTCTTCCTTCTTCAATCACCAAATCAGCTCATAATACTAGAATAAATGCTTTTAAACCCTATAATAAATGTATAATTTTATTATTTTTCATCTTTCGTTTATCACTTTGTTTTATTTTTACCCTTGCATGCATGGATTATTAAATCACAGAGTAATCATTTATGTCAGTATTTGTTTTTACTCTTGCATAAGTGAAAAATCATGCCAATATTTTTTATCTTGAAAGAGTTATGTAAATGCAAACCATGCATCAACGGTATAAAAAGTAATATACAAGAATGAATAACTGTTAAATCTTTGTATTCCCTTGAAACTACTTAAATAATAATTAAAAAATAATCATTTTAACCAGACTTTAATAATATTTTTCTTATACGTTTTTTTTCTGTGACTGAAAATACATCCATCCACTCCCGGAGGCATCATACGCCAAAGGGTATATTCTGCCTATTGGACATATATTGAGATAAAAGGGGCCATTATTTAGATAAAATCTGAAGACTGTTTAATATTGCTGTTTAATTAAACTATTCAAGTGTAGATTATATCATAGTTTTAAATAAAACATGCAAAAGGGGGGAATCTGAATAAGCAGAATATACCCTTTGGCACATTACGCCCACTAGTGTGGACAGATGAAAAAAAAAAAATGTAAGAGAAAAATGTTGGTAAAGTCTTGATCAAAGTGTTTCTCACACCTTACTTAGTAGAAAAATATATCTGAGAATAACAAGATTTAACAGTTATTTTAGTGGTACTTGGTGAATCTCCTCTTCCCTCCGCCGTCTTACATTTATGATGCAATATCCCAAATCTGACAAAGCGATACAAGGATAATAATCATGTGGAACTGTGTACAGGGCTTTGGGGCTCTACTAACTGGTGGTTGGGATGTGGTGCTCCAACTATAACGTTTCAAATGGCATCCGAATATCTGTTCTCTGTAGTGATCACCGTGCCTCAAAGGGTTAATTAACTCACCTCTACCTGGGTGACACCACTGTCAAACAATGATAATAACAATAATGTCTGATTTCACTGAATAAGCACGTTGGTAACCTTTATATTTCTGATGGTAATTCAATTGGTAAGATGGATGTTGTTCTGTAGCTCGTTAAATGTCGTTAAAAGTTGGGGAATATACGCATATCTATATTGATTTAATGGTGCTTGAAGTCAGAAGGTTGTTTCATAAGTGATTCTCACATTGAGTTAATAATTCAGAAAATGTTGCCAAACAGGAAGAATAATGGAATAAGCAGCTTTGTCTCTATCACTGATGATGGGGGGGGTTGAATTTCAGGAAACACACTAAACCTTTTGGTCCATTGGCTAAAATGTCAAAAAGCAATGTAATAATTAGTGCTTTGAAAATGATTAGTAAAATACGGCACTTTCTTGTTAAATTAAGGTTCTAATGTGCTGCAATTAAAATGTCCGCCGTGGTTGTTCAGATAGCCTAAAGATACATTTTATCACTCAGTCACAGAGGTTTTTACTTCGCAGGTGAATAAAGTGCATACAAAGTATAATTTCAGGATCAGCTACTGCAGCATTTCCCAGGGCTTTAATAGATATTATGCATTTTTGAAACAGAGGATGACAAATTATTTGCTATTTTTAAATGTACCATGTCCTTTGATAATTGGCTTGATTAACGATTCCTGCCTCAAATGATGAGCTATATCCTGTGAAATAATGTGCCATGGCTGCCCTTAACATCATTACATTCACTTGATTTAAGTCATTTACAGACAAGAAAATCAATTTCTGACAGTTTCATGCTTCTTTCCTTTGGCTGTACAATAGCATATATTATATTTCTAATGTGATTCCACCTGTAATATGCTTATATGAAAAAAAAACCCTCCTGACTGGTTAGAAATTCCCTCTGTCTTCCCAGTCTAAGTCTAAAAACCTAAGATTTTTTTTCATGAGAATTGCTGTCTGTGCTCCTTTTCAAAATTTCCAAGCTATTGACATTCTTCGACATATTTTTGCAAAACTTTCTCAAATCACCTATTCTGTCTGTAGAACACTTTGGTGTGGGATATATGTCAGCAACCAGAGAAGCAGTGCAAATTCTTAGTTTCTTGATGATCAATTGCATAACAACATCAAGTGTAGCACATCAACGTATGACTCACAGAAAGAGCTTTCACAGAAATGTTGGTGATTTGCCATCTAACTCATAAATATTACCTAAGTCTAAAAGCATATATCCACCTTCAGAAAGTAGATGTATAGACATGATGTTTAGTTACAGCATGCTAAAGGTCAATATAACATCAGCTGGTTATTCAACATACTCTTTATGTGCTTTTTCTGTGAAGTAGCTGCATGGCTATCAAATTTAAAGCAGATAGCCAACAGCTAAAAGAAGTAGCAACGTCTACAAATTAGCAGGCCAATTGCTATTGAGTTTTTCCTCTTGAACTGTATACGGTAATTGCCACTCTTAACAATGCTGATACACAAGCTTAAAGTACAAAACATAAAATTGGTCTTGAGAAAAATATTAAATCGTCTTCGAGCATCTGTTGCGAACAAATAGGCGCCTTAAAGTTCCTCTTATTATTGGGTCGTTCAGTAAAGTCTTATGGATATTGTTAAAATGAAGTTATAACGTAGGCCTTGACATTTGGTCTCCCTACAAGGCAGCTTGAGTTATTTTAATATGAACAACAGAAGGTCTATTATGAACAGGTAGTGGTTTGTCAGGGATGTGGCCGTCCTATGCAAGATTTTCAGGCAACAAAAAGAGAAAGAGACTCTAGTTAAGTCTTTCTGTCTCTTCTGTTTTAACACAACCTGCCATGTTATAGCAACATATCATTTTGTAGCTCAGATGGTAAACAAAATGATAACACACCTTTTTAAACACATCGTCTTCTTTTGCACATGTTTTCTGTGCGTGGTGTGATATTTTTTTTTTTTTGCTTTCTTCATTGCCTCAGGATGAAATTCCCTTTTCACCCTATGCCTGCAGGGCCTGTCAGTTAGTGCAGCAGGTAGGGGTTAAGTGTCTTGCTGAAGGATATTTCCTCATCTATGGATGCACAGTGGTCCTGCTCTGGCCCCTTGCCTGGAAAATGACCTTACTAACCAATAGTCTATGTACCTGGAGGAACTAAATTGGTCGATGCCTGATAACTGAGTTAAAACCTATAGAAAGCCGAGCAGGCTGTATAGACAACTGCACCTTTTACAAGGTCATCGAGTGCTACCAGCCGTACAGCTTTTGTAAAGAAAAGAAACAGAACAGAAATGTTGGTATGTTCAACACCCTTGAAAATACAGTACTGGGAGATATTTGAAGATATCTTATTCTCAAGGTACGTGTTAGTTGAAAATAGGCCCCAAGTCAGCAATTCATATATTCATAGTATTTTCCTTGTTGGAAATTGGATAAACACTTTCACGATTGCAAGGAACTTCTTCCCAACAATCACCCTGAAAATATAGAGGCTACCTTATATTGTTTTGAGTCAAATTTGTTACTTTTGTTGTATACCAATGTGTGGAAATAAGATGGTCGATGCTCACACGAGTTTTGTGCACATGTTAACACGTTCCCAGTTGCAGCATTTCACAAAAGTAACCAAAAATGTCTCTCCTTCCTGCACAACATATACCGTCCTGAAAGTAAATGACAAAAAATGTCAAGCTCTCCAAAAAAATACCAGTCAAGGCTGCGCATTCCACTCTTCTGCTCACCTTTCCCGGCATGTGTCACATGCTGTTGTTGAGCCACCTCATTAGACCATATAAGTGGAGCGGCTGTCATGGCTGACATAGGTATGAAGTGCACACGAGGGCAGAATTTGTCCTTATTTTGGCACCCTGTCTTCACTGTGACTGTCATGCGGTGAGGTTGGAAGGCATGTGGGTGCCATGCTGACCCTCAGGAATGATCAGATCCTTACTGAGGCTTATCAGTCACCTCGGGACATGTCAGTGTCTGTACAGCATATGCCGTAAACCACGCTCCAGCATATGTAGCATTCAGGGCCTGCAGGAGGATACAGTGTGATTGATTGGCAGATATTTGTGCCTGGTCTCACACCACTAACTTCCAAAGTGTTCCAGCCAATTAGCTTTAGTTAAGAGTGATTTCCTAGGAGACGTGGTGAAAAAGCAGTTTTTTGGCGAGTGAGCAGACATGTCAAATGACTCAAATAATCAATTCCAGTGCCAAATTGACAGCATTTAGAGTATGTTGTTTTATCATAGCTGCCCCGCTGTTTCTCATTACATTTACTTTCACACCTTGAAATGCAACTTGAATCCCAATTATGGGAAGAAGTTATTCTTTGCATGCACTGAGGGTTCATTAGGCTCTGCCAGCAGTAGCACAGAGTTATCTGAATCCTTGCAACAGGCCCTGTGCTATCTCAAACAGGTTTTTATAACACACCTCTGTATACGTGTTGAAACAGCCATTTTCAATGAATTCAAAGTAGCCCAGTTATGTATTGCATCATTGTTTCCAACTGAGTGCTCTGCAAACACGGGATCTGCAGATGCTATTTGGAATAGTGAGCTTCAATGATCTGTTATCCCCTCATTATATCCATTTGTCCATTTCAGTGTTAACTCTGCGTGCACTAGGGCAGGCCTGATGGCATTTTAAATGTACCGAAATGCAAAATTGTAGCAATTTAACCAGTGTCACGGGGCATAGTTTAAAGCAAAATTGTTCAAAATCATGCTTCTATGAGCACATTCTGACATTTGCACATTTTGAAGGAGACTACACGTGCTGAGTATATTTTAGGAGTACGCATTCAAGCTATTCAGCATCAGCATATTAGTAATTTAGGTTGGACTACCAGCCTGCCCCTGTTTTCTTTTTTATTCGCATCCATTGTATCCTGTAGAAGAACACACTGCATTACCACAACTTAAGATGGTTAGAGATAAATTCAATAATCTTTCGCCGAAGTAGCTTACTGTATTAGTAATTTTTCAGCATGCAATTGTAATGCACCGTGCACTCCTGCTCTAAACAATGATTAGTCTATATGAGTCATGAGCAGCATCAGACAGCTTAATCCATCACTGAGCTCAAGCAACCACTCTCTTCCTCTAGTTTCTGCTGGCCTTGATGAATCTATACCACCTTTAGCGGGGAGCCTCATAACTTACCGCCTTTAATGTTCAATTCTCACTTCACAGGCCTTGTTCTTTTTTATTTTCATAGCCTTTAGGTGTAAAGAATGTACTCTTAACGACAGAGCATTCAACGGCCATAAGTCTATGTTTTGGATATTGTGGGCGCTCGGGCTGTTCCTCGCAACACAGATTCACAGCTCACACAAGACAATTACTTTTACCACTCCATCATTTTTTTGCGTGCCAGAATCCCATCCAATCCAACTGTTATGCAATCTGCAAACTTGTATAATAATCTTGTTGTATAATAATCATTGTCATACACTGTTGCTGTCAAACACTCAACAGATAGATGGACAGATGGACTGATAGATAGATAGATAGATAGATAGATAGATAGATAGATAGATAGATAGATAGATAGATCTAGACTATTTTTTTTCCCTTTTAAGGAGTATTTTGTATTGTGATGTACTGTTAGATGATTGTCTGGCAATGTATGATTATTGCACAATTCCTATCGTGATACCATTGTTATGGATGGATGGATGGATGGCTAGACAATCTTGCTTAGGAACGTTCGTAATTTGTATCCACAAAAACAAAAACATTCAGTTTACACAACAATGATGATAATCCACCCATGATTCCTCTTGCAGTCAAGCTAACTTACGTATAAAACCTGTTTTGGTCACCAAAAACAGGGCTGGAAATTGTCCCGAGTTCTCCTTAAAAATATACAGTAGCTTCACACTTACAAATGCTGAAACACAGACTTCAACTGTGGTCAAAAGTCAAGTAAATAGACATGTAACATAAATGTGATATGGCCCACTTTGTACAAATAACAATATGTTACGGCGCTTCTGATACATACCATCTTGGATGCGTACCACATTGGACATATTAAGTGCCAACATTATATCCTGGTGACTGGGCTGCTATAGGTCGCCCTATATGTTATTGTAGGTCCAGTTTAAAATGCAACTTAGTTTTCTACTATATATATATATATGTATATATGTATATATATATATATATATATATATATATATATATATATATATATATAGTAGGGGGTCCCCGCTCCATCTTTCTATCACCTTAGGGGTCCTTAGCCTGAAAACATTACTGGGTAGCACCTTTAGCTCACAGCAAAAATGCCCTATGTTTGAATCACATTTCCTTGGCTGGGTTTTTCGTATGTTAACATCGACCTTTTCCCTGCTTTCTTCAGTTTGCCCTCACAGCCCAGACACACGTGGGTTAGAGACACTTACTTACTGCCCATTCTCTAGTAATGAATGTTTGGCTGTTGTTCACCCTGGTCAATAGACTGGTCAACTGTCCGGGGTTTTTACCCTATCTTTTTGCTCAGTGCTTGGAAAAAAAGTCTCTCCCTCTGCACCATCTCTACACAGAATGAAAGAAGGCTTTAGAGAACAGATGGAGGCTTGGACAGGAAGAGGAGATGGCACCACCACACCAGATGAAATGATCTGCCACTCGGAAATAGTGTTAAAAGAAATTCATAAGCAAGGCTATGCTATGATCATCCTTCTTCAAAGTTTGACACGTAACTGAATTATGTAAAACTGGTAATGCCCCCCGCTATGGCTAAGAGCCCCTTTATTATGCCAGCCTCAGAGAAAAACCTATTTCAGATATCAAGTATGGTATTGCAGAGTGACGGACCTAAATATCACAAGCTGCCAGAGGTCTTCTAGGCCTCTAAATATGCCACTCACACTTCACTGGATGAACAGTATTGCTCACTGCAGTGCGCTACAAAGCTTTGCCAAAACATCCTAGAAACAAAAGTCTGTATGGCACAAAGAGATGAGATTACTCTTTCATCTCGAGTGTATCTAACCTGTTTGTGTGCGTTTCAAAAAAACTTGCTTGAGGGCTTTCATCCTAGACTGGAAACCTTTCCTTAAGGTCATTCCTTTCTCTCCATTGAGGCTTTCACCCTGACAAAATAGCTATCCATGACAACAGCTTTGTGGATAATTATCTGAATGATGTAATTAGGGCCTCTTAGGACCCTTTGGTCCTGTAGGACTCACCAGAAGGCTCCCTCCTATCGAGCACGGAGACAGACACACTGCCCCAGCGTCAGGCAGAGCGGTGTGAAGTAGCTTCTCGCATTCATTCATCTTGCCCACAACACGGAGGCTTTTTCCTGCTCATTAGAGCTATACTTATGCTCTAATGAGGAAGCAGGAGGGGTGTTGGCCATGGGGTGGAGACACACAGCGGTCATTTTATTTTTGTTTGAAGGTGACCACTGTTTTTAATGGAGGTGCACCACACGCATGTGATCTGTCTCCCCTGAGTTGTTAAACTCTTCATCACGTTGTCTCTTTAAACTTATTGTCTCCTTGTCTCTGGTCTTTGGCTCTGTGTTGGCATCCCTCCCCCTCCCACCCCCCTCTTCCTCTGTCTTCCTCCTTCTTTATGTCATTCACTCACTTGCACTCTCTTCTGCCCGTGTCTCCTTCACCAGAGTCGAGGTGCACGTTGGAGCTCTTCCTATCGTGAATAATGCGCATCAACTGCAGAGGTCAAATGGAATGGGTTTTGCGAGATAATGACTGGAGTGATGGTACCTGGGCGCCACCAGATTGTGGAGTGTCTGAGCTTGTCATAAAACGACAGGGGAGGAGGACGCTGGATGCTCACTGTGTCCTTTAAGCATTATGAATGTCAGAAAAGGCAATGTCAAAATGATCCGGCTTTCATCCCGCCCCTCTCCTGCTCCCTCCACCAACAATCTCTTTGTCATTTTTGTCTTCATCCAAGCAGAAAAAAAAGCCCTCAGTTCATCCATAGGTCACACGTCCGTGTACAGCGTTTACAAACTCAATCTGTGACTGAGCGACAGCCATATCGGACAGCTTTGTGTCATCATCCAACATCACATGCCGCTCAGAGCTAATATTTATTGCATCTGTCTTCTTGTCATTGAATGACTTTGATGCCTCTCTCCTGCATTACATACAAAGTCGAGGTTCACTCCCTTTTTGTGTCGGCCCCATCGGTATCTTCTCGAGATTTACAGCTCAATTGACTGTTTCCCTTTTCTCCCCTCCTCCCGCCACATTTAAAACCCAAGGAAACATCACAAGTTAAGGGAATCGGGGGCATCACTCTGCCGTCTCCCTCCACTTTGCTGCTCTAAACACTGAGTTTCAGCTCAAATTGCATCCTATTAAAAGTCAATGAGCCGTTGTCACATTATTACAGACCCTGGACTTGACAGCTCACAAAATAATCTATTAAAACCCATGAGTCACTGTGATGTGTTTGTAGCTGGCGCACAACATTAAAATTGATATTTGGGACACGGGATATCACCTGTCATTGGGAGAGTGGGGCCATCATTGAATAATAATTAGATGAAAAATTCAAATGAATAAGTGAAAATGAAAGAAGACTTGAAAATGCGGGCGCCATTTTTTATTCAGACAGCTCTATGTGAACTGTGACTTTGCAGACAAGTAGAGAAACTTGGGAAAGAAGCTGGTTGAGAACAAAGGCAGCGTGTGATAGGGCCGCCGTCTTCAGCGGCACCCGAGCAATCATCACCTTGCTCACACAGTTGCACACTTTTCACAGAGAATGTCTTTGTGGCATGGCCTGAGCCTGTAACAAGATTCAAGCATGGGGAAGATTTAGAAACTTTTGGTTAAATCTGACACCAATAACAAGGGATGCACAATATACATACGGACAGATAAGAAATTATAGTCGATAAATCTAGCCGATAAATCTAGCCGATAATTCAAAGTCAAATCGCGTTTGTTGACTTAACAAGTGCAGCATCTGCACACAGCAGGTGGCGGTATGCACCTTTAAAGTTGTTTTGTGAGCAGCCAATAAAAACAGAGAAGAAGAACGACAAACACGCTGTTGTCGTGCTCATAACGGCGAACTGCTGCACCTGTGTAGAGCCACGCAATGTAGACATGAGCCAAACATGTCGTCACTGGTGTGGACGTTTTTCTTTTACAGGACGAACACAACACGAGGGAAAAAAGTCTTCAAGTGTAACCATAAAATCGTATCACAGCTGTGGAATATTAAATAAACCATCTCTGATCACTACATCTTAGTCTTTCTAGCACTCGTGTGCCTAAAAAAAGCATAAAAATGTTGGTTTATATTATCAGTTATTTTATCGGTATCGACCACAGGAGTCACGTAATTATCAGTTATCGCATCGGCGGAAAAAAATCCATATCGTGCATCCCTACCAATTACATGTAAACATTTCACGACTTCCCTGTGGTCTCACTCAAAGTCCTGCCCACAACACTATCTGATTGGTTACACGTCATAAGTAATAGCCTATCAACACTGGAGAGGAAGTATATAACAGTTAAACATGTAAATACCACAAAAAAGTACCACGTAAAAGTAAAAGTACCACAAAATTGTACTACAGTACATGTAGTAGAGTACATTCCATCACTGGTTATTGGTTAAGATTTTTATTTTGACCGCAAATGTATATCGGTTCCAAATATTTGTTCGGTCTCCTTGATTACTAATAATCGCTTTTAATACAGCCATGAAAAAACCATATCACCTAATCCTCAGTGAAGACAGTAAATTCTGCACACTGAGATGATGTTTGTGCGGTTGGTCTATTATATGTTTTATGAAATGATAAGGCATCACACGCTCACTCATGTTTAGAGGACATTTTTGTTGCAGTCTAAGTTAAATTTGTTCCTTTCCTTGAGACAGAGAAATGCACGCTGCCATGCTTTACTCGTGCGCATATGATGTATTGTCAGCATCTATATTAAAGGAATGAAACGGCTCTATTGCAGCCTGTCTTTGTGGTCTAGGCGAGGTGTTCATTTACATAAAAATATCTCCTTTTGCAGCTTTGTGGATTGAACTGCTTTAATAATTTATATTGTCGGATCTGTTCGCTGACATGATGTATGTGGGTTCTTTTCACAGGGAAGGTCAGTGTTCAATTCACAGAATTATGTTTTGAATCTTTTGTAATACATCTGTTCCCTCATCAAGGCCTTGAGTATCAGTGCTTTTACCAAGCCTCAGTACAGTCCTCACTGCCTCTGGTGCTGGAGCCTTAGAGAAGTGGAGGCTCCCCTAGTGCAGATGTTAACACCTGATCGCTCCAGTCCCCCATGAAGGTAACCCGGGCCCCTGGTGGGATAGCTGACCTTGTGGACAGGTTCAGGGTTTTGCCAAGGATGCCTCTCGTGTTCCTTATTTAGACCGCTTTGCTAAAGTGGGAGGCTGAGACAGATGAGCATCCTGAGTGAACATGCTGCAGAGGCCCTGGGTGACAGCAGGGATTTCCATCATTTAGCTTTATGCCTCCACTTCTCTGCCTCCCTTGCACCCATCCCTCCCACCCCCATACTGGCTTGTGATTAAACAATCACCCTTACTGTTAACCTATGATTTACAGTGACAATATATATAAATATATACATATATAGCATAGACACAGGGTATGCAGTAAATGCAATCAAAATATGCATGTGTAGAGAGAATTATCCTTCTTGATACTGCAGTAACTTATACAGTAAGACTCAAGCCATTAAATACTTTGCAGGTGTTCTGTGAATCTGTGAATTAATATGCAAATACACATATAACCAATTAAAAAACCCTTCTCTTTTACTGCCTGCTCCAGTCTAGTCATATCTACAGTCACCGTGTTATAAATGAAGTTGTATGAATAATGAGTCGAAGAAGTCGTGAGTGTTGTTGCACCCTCTGGTGCGCAGGGGGATGGCACCTGTCAGTCACAGCGGTGAGCGACCTGAACACATGGCACGGGAACGCAGCAATGCCGGGCAGGAAGCCGCCGTCCTGAAACTTCCCAGCAATTAGCACGGCCGCAGAATTGCTTGTGTACATGTCGGCGGTTATTTGGAGGGACTTTTCCAGCAGATTCATATATTGTTTGAAGCAAATTCAATTATTTTTGACACCCAAGGAAAAAAACAAAACATAAATAATTGCGTGCGCAAACACAAGTCGAATAAAATAGTGGGAGAGTAACGAGAAAAAGTATCCAAGCGTTTAGCAGGCTCTATCTGTGTGACACATGTACCTGTCTTCTGTGGCTGAAATTCCCTCATCGCACTCGCTACACACAATTATTGCCTTCTCGGAGGCGTGAAAGGAGCTGTCAGGAATAATACTGTCTTTTGAAGTTGTTGTAAAGAAAGCTTTTAAGCTATTTTCTATTGACCGGTTTATACCTATACTCACCCAAGTATGGGACAGTTGCAGTTTGAGCTGTCCAGATTGTGATGATTTTCATTTTTACCAGACCATCACACAATTATTATATCCAAATTGCGTCGGCTGAGTCACCAGGGTGTTGTGTATGTTGTGCCTTTACACCAAGACTTCATATAGTTACTGTGGATTGCTAAAAGTTGCATACACTGTATGTGTTTTGCATATAGATCATTCTTGTTTTTTAATAAAAGATGTTTAAATTATATATATAACACTGTACTCTATAAAATAATTTCTTGCATGGAAGGAAATTCAGCCCACAGCAGCCAGAACAGATTTCACACATCACAGTTTGACACTTAGTAGGCATCAGTGTGCTCATCATTTCTGCTGAGTTCCCGAAGGGTACCTTGTTTTTTGTAGAGCATTACTGTACCAGACATTTGGTATATTGCCAGGCTCAACCTTTAAAGCAGTGGCTCTGCAGTTTTCAGTCTGAGAGAGTGAAGTCCTTGGAGATGTAAAGCAGCTCCTAGCAATCAACAGAAAAGTCCCATTAATGAATTAATAATGAACAGAATCAAAATAATCATGGACTCTATCAGGTTCATTGGAAATACTGATAAACATGAATTGCCACTAGTTAAGATTGATAAGCTTCATGACACCACCACTGTTGTGAGAGTTAACAAAACCTAATTTGATTTGTACCATTAGAAGTCTGAGTCTGTTTGTGTGTGTGTGTGTGTGTGTGTGTGTGTGTGTGTGTGTGTGTGTGTGTGTGTGTGAGGATGGCTTTCATATGACTTATTTATCCACCTTCTGTTGACTTCACCTTGACTTTTCAGAGGATCAGTTAGCTTCATCAATGAGTAAAAAAAAATGCAGAAGGGTGCTTTTTTGACATTGTATTAATATTTAATAGTTTTAATTTTTTTTTAATTAACCCATCTGATAATTGGCTTTTAACTCATTATCACACATTATGTGATTATTTTACTCTTTGACGTTACTCCCAACAAGTAACAAATACCACTAATGGAAGAAGTACTCAGCTCTCGTCCTTAAGTAAAAGTAGCAGTGTAGAAATACTCTGATACTCTTTTAGTAAGTAAAAGCCATGCATTTTTTTTTTCAAGTAAAAGTACAAAAGTATTAGCCTCAAAATATACGTAAATAACCTAAAGTAAAAGTACCTATGCAGAATGGCACATTTTCAAATAATCATTGTTGAAGCTGGAGGCAGTTAAATCACCTTTAAAGGTGGATTAACTAGTTAATTTGGTTTATCTGCTTGCAAAGGTTTTATCTTCATCTTCAAAGTAAATAGTCACTAAAGTTGGGAGGTATAAAGGTTGATATAAAGTAGCAGGAAATGGAAATACTCAGGTAAAGTACCTCAAAATTGTACTTAAATACAGTACTTGAGTAAAAGTACTTATTTACTTTCCAATACTGATAACTGCTTGAAAATGAGCCCAGGCTGGTACAGTATTACAATTTATTCAACCTTACGTTTCTGTTTGAGCGTTTTGAGTAGTATGCTCCTCAGATATAAGGATGTCTACCACTCTCTGTACCAGATGGGCCCTGTGGCTAATTTATTACACACATACACACATGGACATGATCTGAACCAGGTGAAGATAACTCAAAGTTTACTCGAGTTGACAACAACAACGCTCGTTACTGTAAGTGCAGTAAAACCTTTGCAAGCGAACTTCTAATAAATTATCAATACACCGTCCACAGTCTCTCATCCACTGCTGATATGTGTTTACACATGCAGAGTGCGCTAACTCGGCTAATAGCAAATCGCTACGGACAAGCTACCTGTAAGCTCTAACGAGAGCTGTCTGTGTGTAGTCTAGATGTTTACCTCAGATTGCTGTAACTTTATTTTAGAATTTGGCAAATTCTTGCTCCTGGCTGAGACAAACCAGCCCCTCCTTGAGCTACCAGCTGTACCTGCAGGCAGTGAATCACCTCAGCAGAGGGAGGAGGACCGATACTGACTCATGTCTTTGTTCCTCATTCTTTCTAAACTTCACTCAGTATTTTGATGTCAAGAAAATTGTTTATTTTATTGACGTTTTAGGTTCGAAGTGTTATCGAGGTTATAATGATTTTGCTGCCCTAGAAACACCTAAATTCTGTTCCTGTTCTGAATAATATATTGTTCAGTTCAGTTCATTTATTTCATAATGAAAAAGAAATCAAAAAGAGTGGTAGTATTGATAAAATCCTAATGAAACCCATCCCACTCAGACATCTCAACCTCGCCTTCTCTTACAGTTTTGAAGTCTGTGTAAACTCATGTAGATTTCAACCAGCGAGACTGCATAATGGGAAAGACAAACCTCAGACTATGTATAGTAAAAGTGTGATTTGCAATATAGATCGCGTATAGAGTGATTTTCATTTAGCTGCTTTTCACTTAGTCGAGCGTGATGCCCAGTTCACCAGATGTGCACATAAAATAAAATGCTAGAGACACATGCACTGTACGTCTTCTTTGATCTCATAAACCTGACAGATGTGATTCATCCTTGCCTGTTTACAGCCGTGCATTAATTTCCCCCTCCCATCCCTAACACAGTTTAGCCCAATTAACACAGTGGCTCTTTTACTAACAGTGCGAGGGGGAGATGTGCATGTGTCAGAGCTGCAGTTGGCTGCAGCCAAGTACCGAACGAGATCCAAAATGGAGGGACTGCTGTGAATACCAATGCTTCCTACTTCCCCTCACTCAAAAACGAGTGATAGGTTGTGCTCTCCCTCTCCCTCTGTTTCTCCCGCTTTCTCTTCCTCAGGCTGCCATGTTTCTTTAATTCCACCATAGAAATACATCAGCTCAAAGAAGGAGATGGGAAAAATAACCCATTAAGGCATACAGGAGTGCACGATTAGAGGAATAATTGAGAGGCATAATGGAGGTAGTGAGATTAGATGAATTTGTGTAATTTTCAGTCTTGTGCACTTTCAGGGAAACTATAAATGTAATTCTCCTCCATTCTCTTCCTGTCATCAGCTATCACTCTTCCCCTTAAGGATCTTAAACAAGAATAGATGTCCTTTGGGATAGTTGGGTCATTCCAGTTTGTGGCAGTGTTTCCACCGGGGGGGGGCCACGCCTCCAGGCATGAGGACTTCAAAATGCTTGACTTCAGGGCAACAGCAGTGTGCTCACAATCAGGGAAATGTATGTCGCTGGGCCGTACCCAGAAACACCCTCGCTTGCCATTGTATTGAACGAATGGAAACACACCAATCTTCTGTTGCTTTTATCATTTTTTCCTGCGCCATATAAATCCAAACTATCTGATCTCTGACATCCATCTCGCTGCCGGTGCCCTCCCATCCTGTCTCACCCCCCAGCTGACTTTCTGCCTCCACATTTCCAGCGAGATCTGAAAATGACTAAAGGAAAATAGCCGCAGGATAGACAATGTGGCTCCTTTGACTGTCCTACCTGCCACTAGCTAGCAGTGGGAGGGGACATATAGGCGGGTAAAATGACAGCAGAATTATACATGTGACACCGGGGCTAATGAAGACTGATTAATGCTGGGTTTAACTGTAGCCACAGGGGAGCAATGTTGAAAGATGATCAAACCGGTGACTGTCTAATCAGTAAAAATGCCCTTGGTTCAGTCAAAGACGACAGCGGGCAGCCTTGAAGAGAGACTGACATTGGCCTACGCCAAAAAAACACTGCTTCAAACAGAAGGTAAAGTCGTACACTACAAGATGAGTACAGTGGAGCGGTTCTGAAGTCCTTTCATCATCCTTATGAAGCTCCGTTCAGTTCAGTCACGGCTGTATTGTGCTAGGCCTTTACTGTCTCTGCTTCCCTGATCAGACGATGTTTCAGAGCTGATACAGTAACAAGTGAAAGAGTCTACAGCCGTGGTAGCAGCGCTCTGAGACTGCACCAGAGCACAGTAGTGCTCTAAGCTAAATGCTAACTTTAGTACGCTGGATCTTTTGTAGGTGTTTTGTTTACAATGATACGTGCTGATTATGCTTTGTGTGAGCAACTACCAAAGTAAAGTTCAAGAGGATGACGGGGATATCACCGGTTGTGCTGGTAGTCAGTCATAAATGAAAGTATTGACAAAGTGACAAAAAGAGAAATTGAAATATCAACATCATGATGCTGCTGATCCCCAGTTTAGGACGTGAATGTCTGAAAGAAATGTCATAACAGTCCATCAAATATATATAGTTACTAAGATCCATCCTCTGAGAACAATGATTGTCTGTAGCAATGTTGTTCCTCTATCACCGAGCAGATGGCCTGACAAAAGAAGTATTTCTGTGTGCATCAGAAATATTAGCATACAGTACATTTATTAACCTTCTTTTTATATATTTAGTGGAGAGACATTTATATATAAGTCCAAATGTAAATGTGTGAATATCTGTGTGTACTCATTGATATTGAGACCCATCTGGTTCCATAAGATAGTGGAATGTGCTTGTCTGGACGGGTCAGTGACTTTAATCCAGCTGTGCAGATTGACTCCGTGGCAAGCCAGACATAAAGATGGCTGCAGTGCGGAACTGGCAGAATATCACCAGAGGATCCCACACTGTTTATCTGTTGTGGAAGTTAAACAACCTCAAATTAAGAGAGGCTGAGTTTGAGATTTTGCCCCTTAACCACACAGCGATCGTTTCATTTCACATCTAAAGTGCTTGAGTACACAGCAAAACATGTCTTAATGCCCACACATGTATGGACCGCATTGTTTATGGTGTATATTCTGAAAGAAGTCAGCTGCTCATGTAGTCTTAATGACCCCTCTGTAGCTTTAAGGTACTAATAGTGACTTTTGCTGAATCCATACTATGACCTTAATGTTTGCCGCCGTGCACCTGTGCACAGGACGGGAAGTGAAGGTCACCATTTTGGCCAGCAGGACACTCTATTCCCCAGAACAGAGAGGAGAGGAGCTGCAGTGGCAGCCTCTAATCCTCTTTAATTTGTTTTCAGATGGGGCTTTGGAATACCAGCCTGCTCCCTAAGCAGAGATCACATAAGAACGTGGGTTGGGACAGCTGTCTCCTCTTCTGGCGGTTTTTAATACAGGTCTGCTCACCACCCCACCCCACCCCACCCCACCCTGCAATGAATAATTCTGGTGCTGAGCTGAGTAGTTACTTTATGTGGATTTTAGTACAAAAAAAAAAAAAAAAGGGGGATGCAATTCCACATAGTACAAAGACATGGCAGTGCCAGCACGGCTGTATTAAAAAAAAACAGAAAATGAAAGTGGGTGGGGGTGGAGATGTGTGTTGTTTTTGTTTTGTTTTTTTTCTTTATCAGCAGTCATGCGGCCCTCTCCTCCCCAGCCCTCGACACAAAACAGAGCTTGTAATTGAGTTTGGGTGTGTCCCCTCTCTCCTTTGTTTGACGGTAAAGGTTGAATTGGAAAAGGAATAAAAAGGATGCTTTGCCTACCTCACCTACACGCCCGTGTCCCTTCCCAGAGGTGAATTGTATCAATGACTAGAGGAATTTGTTGTCTCCTTTGCAAGCACTTCTGATCCAGCAATGTTGGTCGGACGAAGGCATGGTTCTATTGAAGTGATGAAGCACATCTTGAGAGACAGAGGGGGTTTAAAAGCTGCTGAAACAAAGCATGCAGGCAGTAGGTTGGCGATGCAGGCAGGGGGCTGGCAGTCCTTTAATCCTCACCACAGTGCTGATAAATCGGCATGCGAGTTTCATTTTTATCCCCTTACCAGTTTGCTTGGCTCTTGAGTGATGAACAAACCCCCACTTGCCTTTGAGGCCTTTTGATGTAATATCCAACCCTGGATTACGGCCTCTGCACCGGGCCAGCTCCGTGCTGAGGCACTGGGCAAACAGGTGGATGGACTCAGAGTCCAGTTAGCTCACGGGCAGACAGAGCAGTGGGATCTCTGGGGAGAGGACAGTAGGGCCAGTCAGAAAGCTTCACTAATACAATGTATGTAAGTTCTCTACTTGTAGTTGGACTACGGATGGAAAATAGGGGTCTAGCGATGTGGCTTTTTCAGGGTTGATACCGATACTGATTAATAGAAATCAAGAAGACTGATAACTGATATTTGGAATACTTGAGTACTGTTCTTAATTACAATTTTGAGATACTTAACTTGAGTATTTCCTTTTTCTGTTACTGTATACTTCATGCCACTACATTTATTTGATACATTTAGTTGCCAGTTACTTTGCAGATTCAGATTGTGACATGTAACCAATTAGATATTGTCATTGGGACATTGTGTGAGAGGATATAGCACATTGTTAAATCACTGTATTTTATCGACAACCTGACAGAAGAATCACAGAAACCCATAATCCCAAAAATGCTGAATATCGGCTACAATTATCGTCCAGAATAATAATATGTCTATCCTCAATGAAAACCAAAATAACTTGAACTTGAGCCTGAAAAGGGAAAAGGGAGTTGCAATTAAAGTTTTCTTTCAATTATCACTTTGATCACTGTGTGAATCGTCCAAAACTATTATGTGACTTTGTGCGTCTCTCTTTGAACTTCCAGTAATAAATACAGTGATGAATTTTTGCAGCCCCTTAAACTTCTCTCGCATCGTCCCATCGATCCCCACTACAGTTTTTGCTGCAGTCAAATCTTGTAAAATAAAAATGTGATATCTCAAAATGTACGATGACTCCTCTTTTTAGAAGAACTTAACAAAAAAAATCTGGGTTTTTTTTCTGTGGGTTTTGCCAGTCCCTTTCCCATCACTCATTCGTACTTTCATTTACAACAGTTTCAAACTGATCCTCTTGCCTCTAAGCTGTATGATGATTGTGTAAGCATAGATTGAAGATTATGCACTCCAGTTTTCCATTGCATCATGCTCAACATGCTCTGCCCTTGAAGGAAGTTATCTAGATGACAGATCTCCTCTTTTCTGTCTTGTGTATCATTGCCTGACTTTAATAGTACTTCACCATAAAGCGAAAAAAAAAGACAAGGATACAACAGCAGGAGGTCTCCGTTTAGAAGGCCACTAGAGTTAATAGAAATATATAATACAGTACCAGAAATAAGCTGAGGCACTGGCACAACACTGCAGGCGTTGTTTGTCAGGCAAACTCAATACACTCAATCGAAGATATCTTAATTGAGGTCACTTAGCCAGTAGTTTATCTCGCTTTTTTTGCCTCCCTTTCGGAACATCAAGGCAAGACTTGAACTCCTCTCTTTGGCCCGACACTAAAATAGTTTGAGTAAAATAAAAAAATAAAAACTCTGCCTGTGGAAGATTTTTTTTTGAGGTGGCTGAGTGAGGCTTCAAAGTGGAGAAAAGAACAAACCAGTGCAAAGATGTGGTGAATAGACACTGAAGTAACATGAAATGGCCTTCTTGTAACGGCAGCAGTTCTGCAATGATAAATTGACTCTGCAGTTTATGTTCCCTGCATGCTGGATGCGTTCCTCAAATCTGCCCGTTTGACATTCAGAATGGCCATTTCTCCACACTGCCCCCGTCTCCTCCCTCGTTTCCTGCCATTGCTCATGACCTGTGGTGATGCAGGGGTCTGCAGATTGAATGCACAAACAGTGATTGATACCCCAGTGAGTCTGTCTCTGGGTTACCAGGACAACTTGCTTCCTTGGTAACCGCATCATGACTTCTTTGAGGCCTTTATTAATATGGCACCCAGGTCCTGTTTACCTTATTAAAAACAGATTGGAATATCTATTTCCAAGGCTCTGTGACATTTCATTCCTCTGAGCTAGAGATTTGTTTGTTGTGTTTATTATTAAGTAATGGAAAAATACAAACAAGCTGCCAGGCAGCTTTTAGGAAAACCTTCAGATCAGATGGGATTGTAGATTGTTTGCGGTGATGCATATGAGATTTTTTTCGAGTGTAATTTAAATTAACGCAAACATCACCACGTTCTTTTTCTTATTTATTTCACATTAATTCCTGAACAAGCGCACATGCAAACAAAGGGAGGGTGTTGGATTGTTACAGTGCCATGAAGCTTCACCTTCTCTTTGGAAACTTTATATTAAAGGGGCACTATGTAGTTTTGGCGAAGAAATGAAAACCATGACTGAATAAACAAGCTGTTCTCTGAGGAAAATAAGATCCCCAGAACACTTTCTGAAGCTAGAAAGGTGGCAGGGTCTGCCAAATATAAACAAGACAGCATGAAATTGTGTTGCCCTTTAAGGTCAGTTTGTTTATTCAGTTTATTCAGCCATGAAAACAAAGAGAATTTTTTTGTTTTAATTAAGTTTGTTCAGGCATAAAAAAATAAGTGAAAAACATCTTTCTCTTCTGATTAAAATTTCTCTCCCAAAACTACAACATGCTTCTTTTAAAACAAATATTTAAAACAGTTAAAGATTTTATTTTTTTGTTGTTTGGGAAACAGCCTGGTGTCTGAAGATCTTTGTCTGGTTAGCACTTGCATTTATTTTGGGAAGCGAATGAAAGAAAGATGCAACTTATTTTCAATACTTTGAAACTCAGCCGTTTGCAGGATGCATGGCACTGAGGTAATGAAAATATTGGTGGCTATGTAGGATTAAAAACTGTAATATGACCTTGATGAGTGCCGTACCACCAGGCTACAGAGGAGCCTCTCCCTCAGCACTCCGCCATAACATTTTTTATTTTTATTTTATGACCTGTCTGACGGATCAACAGATCTAACCCACTGTCCCTGCATTCGCCCTAACATACCTCGACATACAGGACACTTCACTGACGCTTCTCGCTGTTGGTCATTGTTTGCTTATGTAAGTCACATAGAGGCATTGATATTAAAGGAAAAGTAAATTCAGTCATCAGTATCTACTCACCCCATGCAGATGGAACGTCAGGGGAAGTTTCGTAGTCCACAAAACATCTCTGGACGTACACAGCATAGCATAATTCTCTTGAACAACTGAAGTAAATGGAGGCTTAAAATGGAAGCCACGACATCTCAAAACTGATTTGACAAGATGTTATTTACACCCTTAGCTTGTGGCCGCGCTAGGGCACCCATTTCAGAGGGGATGTGTGCTAACGCTTTTGGCTACAGCGAAGATTTTGGCTTGAAAGGGGTTGTAAATAATGTCTATTCAAAGCCGTTTGGGTTCGGTTTATTTTTGTTCCAGTTTTTAAAGAAGTTTGCATCCACTTCAGTTGTTTTTAGAGAATGCTACAAGGCTGCTTTGCTGTGAAGGTCCAGAAATGTTTTGGACTATAAACCTTCACCCACTTTTTCCCTCTGTATTGGGGTGGGTCGATAATGACCAAATTTTTGGATGAACTTTGGATGAACCAATTTAAAAACTCTTTGTAGAATATTTAAATTATCTCTCATGTATTAATCTGTGTAGCCATCTATTATCATGTGTTTGTATGCCTGTGTGTGTTTGTGTGCGTATGTGTTCGCGTCACGTTTAATCGGGCCGTGACTCCCGCTCGGGTCCAAATGTGTTTACTCGTGTTAGACACCCACACTCATTCAACTAGAGGCTTTTATGGAAAAAACAGTGAATAGAATTATAAATGCTTTTTGAGGGGTGGAGGAAGGATTTTGGGATGCATTTTCTGTTTCTTCTGCAGGTGTCCGCTTAATTTTTTAAGCCAAACAAACACTTCTAAGCAGAGCAGACAAGTCGGTTACCTTTTCCGCCTCGGTTCTTGTCTGATGCTGATTTACCTGCCCCAGATATGCTGGATAGAACATTAGCAGTAGTTCTTTCTCGTGCCACCTACCTGTTACTACAGTAAATGCTGAAGCGTTGCTCTCTATTATTCAAGAAACACTTTCTAAAAAACATTTATCTCTTTCCGTCCCTAGCAACAATCACCTAACACATAGTGTGTTGGTTTCTGGAGTTCCAAATTCAAGAGACTAAGATTTCAGTCCCCTCAGCTCAAAAGACAAATATTTAACTCATTAAATCCTATATTTACCGTGGGACTGTGAAAGCTTGGACAGATCCACTGCCTGGTGTGTCACGCTGCAGCTCCGTGCCAGAAGGCTCTGCTTGCTCTCTCCGCTGTGTGCACCATCTCCTAAGTTGGAGGTTCAAGAGATGAGAGCATTGTTCAAACAAACAGTTTTTGTTCACCGCAACTCCTTGAGAGAGCGCTGAGATGCCGCTTTGGTGGGCAATTCACTCTGTTTGGTGAAGGGAACATCAGTGGGCAGACAATGGCTGACACTACAATCTTGCTTCATGAGCACATCATTTGCATTTCCAAAGTGTTACCACAGTGTTACTCTGCGGCCAGAGAGGCCCACAGAAGTCGAGTGGAAACCTGTTATAAAAACTTCTTATCGTTACCGAGCACATTTTCACTACTTCACTGAACAATATCTTTCACATACTTGCAGATGCATGACTTTTTTTGAGTGCAGCTGTTTTCAAACAAAGCAGAGATACAGCCCTCCCTGAGCAGAAATTGGTTGATTCCTCCCGAAATTATCGAGATTGGCAGCCGCAGAACAATGATAACAAATCATTTCCAGCTGCAATAATGAAGCCAGAATGCAAATGGATCTATATTTAGCCAGCAGGAGAGATGCAGGTTTTGCAATATCCTCTCCAAAAACTAAAAATGCTTTTCATTCCACTGACATCACACGGTTTTGCTCTAGTCTCATAAAATTTACTAAATATGTCAGTGTAATGAATCTCTTTAGCTGGGGAGAGGGAGATTGCTATTAGGGTACAGCATCACTTTAGAACCATTTAAAGCATCATTGGTTTTGTGTGCACTGATCCAAAAACACGTAAGAAAGTACTGATTGTGAGGGCCCCTTTAACAAAAACCATATTTTCTCTTTAGCTTCTGAAATCAGGTTAATGTAGCATAAATGTTTGTTTTTTTGTCGTTGTCGTTGTTTGTTTTTCTTGCATGCCAACAGAGTTTGTTCTTCATTCTGTAGTTGTCAGATCTCATTTTAAAGTTGCTTTCAGTCGGCTGTCATTTCACGAACCCTATTCTCCCTTCTTCACAATTTTCTTTTCATCCACTGTACTAAAATCATACCTGTCACCCCGTGAGTTTTAGGTTTCAGAGCCTTCCCCGGCATCGCACGGCTGCAAAGTAAAACTTTCACATATTGTCACGCCATCAGACGTGCCTGTTGTAATCCTCCTTTGGTGATAAAATGCAGTTCTCTGCGGACTGCAGAGCATCCTCGCCAAGTCTTTAGCGCTGGTGCTAAAGGCAGAAGAGTGCTGCATTGGTCTTTTTTTTTAGTTACTCTTTTTTTTTTTTACTCTGTTTGTCATACGCTCCAGGAATGTGAATAAACAAATGCATGGTAAACTCCCCACACTGATTATATCAGACATTACAAATCTCCAGAGGAAACACACAAGCTAATGGCACATTTATCCCTGTACATACAAGTTCCCGGTTGGATAATCTACACCAGACACGGCTGTGTGTGTCATTTTTCCCGATGGTGTGGCCATGGAGGGTCTGCTATTCCGACTCCCCGGGGGGCCCCTTGCATCCCATAGCGATGGTCATCCTCTGTCTTTATCATGAGAGCCTTGTGTGGCAGCTGTTCAGCTAAAAACCTCGTATCTCCCAAAAGTGTTTTTTATGCATTGAGTGGAGAAAAAAAAAAAGTCTTGTTTCCCTGTTGGCGTTTGTTTATTTTTTGTAATTACATGACAGGTTTTTAACCGGATTCACAGTCCTGAGGGTCATTAAAAGTCACTCAGAAAGTAAATGAATAGCTTCAATAAGGAAAAATAAGGAAAGGCACAAATTCTAATTTGCATTTCTTCTTGACGCCAGAGGAACACTAATGCAGGGATAGAAAATGAAGAGTGGGATACAGAGGGATCAGAGATTCATTGCTTTCTAGTTGGCCGGCAAACTGCGACACTGACATACACACTACTGCATCTGACTAACTCCGTGTGGGAAGGCTGGCTGCATTTCCTCCCTGGCTCCAACTCTCCTCACCAATGACATGATAATGCCACACGCCTAAGGCCTTTCAGAATGAGGACCCGGTGATAGGGTTCCTCGTGATTGCTATCCGCTATAGCAGCACGGGCTTGTGGGAGGGCGGTGGATTACAACGGACGGGTGCTGACACTCTTGAAGCTGAAGCATGTCATTAAACAGTAAATCACCCTGATTGAAAAACGCATCAGCTCCCAGCTTTCTGTTTACAAAAGGAAGACCTTCTCCAGTGGCGCAGATTGTGCTCTTGGCCAGAATAAATCAACAAGCATTCATCCAGATTCCACTTCCACGTTACGCTTCCTGAGCTCAGCCCGCATGTAAAGTTACAAATCACAACCTGAGGTGTGTGTGTGTGTGTGTGTGTGTGTGTGTGTGTGCGTGTGTTTGTTTATTGACATTGTTCAATCATCTACACGGCTGTCAACACCGTTAGTTTGTAGAGGGTGATACAGTGATAATAATAACACTTTACACTTTTTAAACACCTTCTTAGTGTTGAACTCTCTGAGCGCCACAAATACGACGGTGTACCAGTTAAATAAGTAAATGCAAACTGTCCGGAGAGTCAAGATTTTACAGGAATAGATCAGATCATTTAGAGTAGATTGGTTGAGTCTGTGCATTGTTGGGCACGTTGTCTCCAGGTAGAAAATAATCTAAAGACATGTCAATATCTTAACAGCCCTGTGTTGTCGGTACTTTGCAGCATCATTTTCGGTTACGACACCGTGACAGTTGTGAGATCCGGGGATGCGGCGGCACAGGTATATACAGCTTTAGAGGAGAGCCCATTAAGGCAACACAAGCTGTCAAACAAATCGCTTGTGTGCATCCTCCGAGCACTCAGCTTGTAAAGCTCCGACTACTCTGCTGGAGATGCCACATGGCCGCATCTCAGCAATGAAGCGAAATGGTAACAAAACTGAAAGGATTTTTTTTTTCTTTTCATGTATTTATTTGGATCTCCATTAGCCACTAGCAAGGTAGCATCTATGGAGCCTGTGGTCCATACTAAGGCTATAATAATAAAGATAAGAACAAGGTTGTAAACAGATGGACTTTACTTCATAATAAATGTGTGTTATTCCAGTATGTGCAAATAATACAAGTGCAAAGGTTTATGCCAATTCAAAGCCAAAGTTAAAAGCTAATGTGGGAATAGTACATCCTCCTCTCATAATTGTTATTTGTAAGGAAACACTGTAAGACATTTGGTATTGCTTTGATCAGTCCAATTGCCAGAATATATTTTGACACTGTATGTTCCTGCAAACCATCAATATGTTGAAACTTGACTGAATTTTTATTATTGGGTGAACTCATCCTTTAAAATACCTGGTTTTGTCCCCACAAAGACAGCTGGGAAGTGTTGTGGCATCTTGTTGAAAATATTCGGTTTTGTTGCAACAAAGATGGCTGGAAAATGCCTTGACTGGCGTTTAAATGACCAGTTCTGTTGGTTGCAGTGGGAAGTGAACAGCGGCCTCCACTTTCCAGGATAAGAAAGTCTACTCATATACATGTAACGTGAACATAATATGATGCATCCTGTAGAAACGCTGGTATTATTTTTTATGAAAAGTACGAATATATCTGTGGTTTGCAGAATGGTACAATGCCAACATGTTCTGGCAGCTGGCCTGGCTTTTATGCTGCACAATAATCAAGACCCTGACTGTTTCTCAGGTAGTTGTGAAAGACAGCAAATTCACAAGAACCTCCTGGTATTGTTACTGTCTCTATAGCATTCTTTAACCATTTAACCAAACCTAGCGATGGACTGTGAAGCAAATATTTCAGAAGTGACCTCTTTGCTCCCATTATCTTTATCAACCCTTATTAATGTTCTTAGAAATAAAACAATGAGGCAGTAAAGGAACCTTTACAATATCTTCACAAGCTTTAATAGCCACCAAGGTCCTCACTTAGTGAATATTTTTTATTGAGAATAATGGGAATAAGATATATTACGTGTTCAATTTACATAATCTATACCTCTGTCTGCCTTAGGCTCTGGACCTTAATGTTTTTCAGAGGGGACCTGCAGAACATTGACTAAATGCGAAGATTACAAATGGAGAGGATATCGCTCGCAAAACCTGTAAAGCATTAATTTGTCATCCTTGGTTTTTACCGAAGAGCCCCCTGTCCCATTAACAGCACATCACTCGCTCGCTTGCCTAAAGCTCCGGCCTTGAAATGGAGTCACCTGGCTTAAGCGGTGCACTTATTAGCTGAATTTATTGATTACCGCGTGTGTCCACGTCGCTAGACTTTTCAAGACACTAATGGACAAAATTTGATATGAGGCATGTTTAATTTCAGATGTTTTCCACAAGGGTGCCAAAATTCATGAGAAAAATATTGAGGTGGAATGCTATATTGGAGCCATATCCAGTCTTTGTTGGGGTAAAAGTGCTTTAACATGATGTACTACATTTATCATATGTCTTTGTAATCCCATTCTGATTTTTTTTTTTTCGCACATACCTTCGAAGTGCTGCTTAAATGTGTTTTAGACACTACAAATCAGCTCGGTTTGTTTACACTGCTTAGAGGCACAGATGAGGAAGAGAGCTGAGAAAACTCAGCCATCCATTTTTCTCCTACATTTAGTTGCACTGACATCTAAGCAAAGGTAGGCCATAGCCATAAATCACAGAGCACAATAACAGGCACATTTTGGGCCGGTCCATCATTGGCTGTGTTTTGTTTTCTCATTGCATCTTGGCAAATTGCTGTTATTAATGGGAGAAAGCATAGTTTGCAGCCCTCATTAGATGTTGTTCCAACAGCGCCTCTGATGGATTAAGACAAGCTGGAGGCCTTGTCTGCCTCTACAACCAGCTAATATGAGCCAATTAAATGCCGTGCACTCTCTGGCCACTCCACACTTGCTTATGTGCTCTTACAACGTTATCCAAGTATTCCGCTTCATGGGCAAATGGATTAGGGTTTCAAACAAGTAGATTTATTTCAAAGATTTTCTGCAGAACTGTACACTTACCCTCGTATTCCACAATAATAAATTACGTCCCTTTAAAGCAGCTGGTTTCTCTGAGGATGCTGAACAGTTTCCTTTGATCAGGTGCATTTTTTTCCTTTTTTTTCTTTTTTAAATCTCTCTCCTCTGTAATTGGAGCTATTTGTGACGCGAGCTCTGTAGGTTCTACCCGAGATGTGAGAGTCACAGATGTGTTTGGTTTTTCAAGGTAACGTCGTCTGCGCCGACAGTCTGATTCATGTAGAGGAGGCTTATGAGTAGGATGCTGCGAGGACTGTATAAATATAACCGGGGCTTCCTTCAAAAGCAGGGCTTATAACACAGGATGGATCGATACTGTGAGGCACTAGCATGAAAACAGAATCTAAGTCTCTCTGTCTGTCGAGTTTAAGCTCAGCTAAAGCGAAGGTGTTCACGGTGCCAGACAGAACTTGTTAGAGCTTACCGGATATATCCAGCCCGACACTTCAGTCATTTTTTCCTTAAAATGCTCCAAAATGTCATCCATTCAAACAACCTATACAAGAGCACACGCTGTGAATCTGAACATTTGAGGAGAAATTGTATTCATCCTTTCAAAAAAAAAGACTTAAAACACTGTTGTATAATTTATGCCTTTTTCTTTTCATCTGTTCAAAGGAGAATCACTTACCCCCCGACTATGAAAATATTTTGTATAACACGCTGAAGTAAAATCAACAAGCATTCATTCAGTTTGTACAACATGTTGGATTAAAGCTGTTGGTTTTAGTTGAGCTTGAGCGGTAAATAAGAGCGACTAACAGTTGTCTCTCTTAATTGTCATCAAAGTTAAAACATGTTGGAGCCATAGCGACCACGTTTTGTGCACCTCTGTTGAGGAAACTAATAACCTGCCATATTGTTTGCGAGAGCCTGCTCTGCAGATTAAATGTTGATTTTTCCGTTTTGAGTTGACAATGGGCTGATTGGAGACTTGTGTCCACTCAGAGCTGCTGCGGCTCCGGGGCAGCTGTCTAAACGATCACAAGTGTTGATCATCTCTGATGGATGGCGACTTACATAAACACTTGCACAGTGTTGATTTTTTTTCGCTCGGAGTTGAATTAACACTAGAGTTTTTGCCGTGCGAATGTGGCCCATATTAGCTCGCGTTTTTAACAAGCGCATCAAGCATAACAAGGGATATTGCTTCATTGGAACACTTTCAACAGAGAATTGGCAAATAAAATGTGTCTAATTTATGAAGTCATTTGGATGGCATGCGTTGGATATTGAATTGCGTGGGAATTATGTCCTCATGTCTTGGTATGTGCAGCCTGCAACTGCTCCAGTTTCTCGTAGGGATTATTTGAAATGTGAACTTCCCTGGCACGAGTGCATAACCCATGTAATTTGCTCTTTTAAAAATTCCACATCCCTCCCCGCATGCTCCGGAGCACTTTTCTGTCATTGGCTATGCTATATTTTCCTCTGTGCCACAGAGTCAATGAATTGTTCACAATTAATCGCTGCAACCACACAAGAAGACCAACTATCTCCTTACAGTACTCTTGTTGTCGAGTGAATAATGTGCCATAATGGCTCCCTATATTATGTTTAATTATACAGGATGTGCATTGACTGGAGAGCACATCTTAAATTTGGAAAGAATATTTCATAACCTGTAACTGAAAATGTCCTTCACGAGGCGAAGCACACATTTATCCCCTGGTGACTGAGTAACACAGTGTTCCACAGACTCAGTCGACTCGGTTTTTTTTCCCCTGTCTTGTAATATGCATTTCCACCACCTCTGTGGAAAACTCACAGAGAGACATTTACAAGGCCAGGCTGCTCCTCTTGTGGGTTCGTCGTAAGTGGTTAGGATTTTCTCTAAGAGCATCAGCTCTGTGTTAATGACATGCAGTCTCCGGAAAGGTTTATCCATTCAATTTGACTCTAAAGAGAAGATCTCTTCAGCCTGCTGATTAAATTAAGATTCTTTAATAAGCATATCTAGGTGCACTGACACAAGAGACAGGCCGATCTGTGTCTACCAAAGCAGATACCGACGACTATCTGTTTTAAAGGCATGTAGCAGTGGATTTCTGCAGTGTAACGTCTCGGTCTCTCAGTTTCGTTTTGCTGGTGATAATTCACTTCGTTTCTGCTTGTAATTTGCTGTGCCGCGCAATTCCACAGCTGGATTGTGAAGTCATTTTCTAAAAGGAGAAGTTCAGTATCTGCACTTCTTTATGTGCTGTACATTCAGCTTATTGCGTATACTTTGAATTGTCAGTAAAGTCTTACTGTCCTTGATATATTATTATGTATTTCATCCAAGGTAATTCTTGAAATGCTTTCTGTTTATCTGCACTGTGTGGGAGATCAATAAAATGTGGTAGACACAGATTCTTACAAACAGGTGCGAAGGACATGTAAAAGGTCTTGTAAAGGATCAACAGTCTCTATATGATGTTCTCACTGAAACCTAACATGAAAAACTGGCACACTTCAGCAGTATTGCAGAGATGTGACTCAGTGTAATATTTGTAAATATTGGACACAAAGGGCCAAACAGGCTAACAATGAGCGGCAAGCAGAATTAATGAGTACGTTAGCAGGGCTCTTTATTTTAAACATATGAGAAAATAGCACATGTGGCATTTTCTTTGATCATATGCATGTTTTCCTCGCTGTACCTGTTCTGATGCGTGAACATTACCGCATCTATGTGGGTGGAGAAGCTCACTAGGGGGTGTATAACAAACAGTCAAGTCGAATGGAGCAATTTGTTGTAAAGATTTGCACGGATTTATGTTAACACCACGTCAGAGGTGAACTACAAAGGAGTGTTTTGTGGTTTTCCGTGCTTTTTAAACTTTGACAATAAAACAGATCAAACTCTTATCAACCCTTTGTGGTTTATATGTCATGTAATTTGACTTTGATACAAACCCCTCAAGCAGTAAAACATTAAACATGACATTTTTCCCATTGTAATTACCTTCAAACTTCACATACTCTGAGAATGAATGTTTTTTTAACAATCAACTGTCAGCACGCATTGTGACACACATAGTGCGGATTGTTGAAGCAGTTGGTTTGTTTTTTGAAAGATGTCAGGGTGGTGGAAAAAATCCTCTGTGGTCTTACACCAATTCAGTTGCTTAAAGCTGAGTGATGTGCCCAAAATAACATTTAATGTTTTGTTGTTGCTGTTCATAAGAATGCATATATATTTTTAGGTCCTCAGGTTGTTGTCACTTTTAACATGGATAAATCAGATATAACTAATACACTAAATCATCTTTAATTTGGAACATGAAAACCAGCTTTAGATTAAATGTTGGCAATGTATGTTTCTGCAAAACATGGATATGTTGAAACATTACATTTCTTTATGTTGCAACTTTACATTTCTTTAGCTTCAATTTTCATTTTTAAATCGTGTCAATGCTGTGCTCATGGTCTGATTAGGTTTAGGCACAAAATCCACTTGGTTAGGGTTAGGAAAAAAACATGTTTTGACTCAAATGACCTGTTTTGGTTTCCACAAAACGACTATAAATGTCCCAACTTGCTGTTGAACATATATGTTTTTTGTTGCCATAGAAATCATCCTGAGGTCTCCATAAAAATATTATACACATGCTGAAATGCCGTGGTCCCTCATCAAAAATATCCAGTTGTTTCTCACTTGCCAGAAACAACATTTCTCACCAAATGTGGAAACGCAGTCTTGAACTGTGGTCAGTGGCTTGTCAGCCTTGTCATCCCCTCCCCCTCTTCAAAATGAGCTACAATCGAGCTCGAAATTGTCGTTTTCCGGATTCAACTAAACCATTTCCTAAACTTGGAAATGTTTGAGGACCGAAGGATGAACTGGTTCATCAGCATTATCTGGCAAGTCACATCTTCACGCTCATATTCATGAAAATGATAGGCAAATTTGTCGTCTCCTCAGACAATAATCTGATTTAAGATGCCATATATACATTCACTTCATTTCAGCACTTGTTGGACAAAGACAAAGAAGAACCTAGATCAAATAAAGAGAGATAAAATGTACTTACCTAACCCTGTGTGCATACACTGCAGTCCATGGATGAGAGAAATTATACTCGTTAAACTATATTTAAAAGACAAATAAACATAAGCAAACTCAGTGGGCGAGTTGAAGAGACACTTTGGGTGTCAGCGCTTTGGTTTTTATTCATTTTCAATAGAGTGCAAAAGGTTACAGAGTTACAAAGATGCTCATTAGATAACGGTGAGGGTGCACACTGCGAGTTCATTATGCATGTATTGTTTCCTAAGATATTCTAATACTTGACTGTTTAAATGTTGAAGCTCGCCTTTCCATTTTCTATCAGCCTCCTGCTGATTTGTTTTATCTCTTTGATTTCCGTTATTTATACGATACATTTTTATTATAAAACGCATTTTGAAAAGAAAAAAAGGCACAGCCTGGGATCAGATTTTCATTCATTGCAAGCCAATAGTGCACCTCTCTTTATCTCTAGTCTACCTTTCTTCCTTTGCAGAGATCACCTGTAGACTTTCTATGAGGCAATGATGTCCTCACTGTGGCTTGTGGTTTTTTTACTTTTTTTTACTAACACAATTACTGCTCAGGAGGTCCCTTTTACCCAGTTTTATATTTTTACTGTGATATCAATCTGTTTTACAAGATGCATTTTCCTCATTAAATACTGAACATGTTGAAACTGCTATTATGTTGGGCAGAGGGTTGCTGTCTGTCAGTGGAAGTCAGCCCACGCACCATTGCTGGCTCACTCTGCTAGCCAGAGTGGTAGCATATAAAGAGATGTCCTTTGCACTTGCATGTAAAGTAGATGTATTTTAAATAGATAAAATATATGTATTTTTGGACACTACAATGAGCTCCCCCAAGTTTCAGGTTATGCGCTGCCTTCACTTGAATGTATCCTCCATACTGTCTTCATTTAATTTGCCCCCGAACCTTCCAGGTATTGGATGTATTTATTTTCTCCCAGGTCTTCTCATTATCACTAGCTAATTGCTTTTTGTATATATCCATTTTTATTCGAGAGATATAATCTTGCTGATATGCTGTGGTATTATCACCTTGTGAATGGATGTGATTGTGGAAGAGTGAAACTATACCTGCAGGTATATGAAGTGCAGATGGTTGTGCGAAGGGCTGATGATGAGACATCATATAGCAAGGTCGAGACTCCACTTCCACTTTTTCTCTTTGCTGAAAGCTGAACTTCAAATCTGAAGAAAGTAAAGTTTGTCCTCGAATTTGATGGTTCTTTCTGACTTTGCCTGTTATTTAAGTATCTTTCAATAATTTGATAATAGGCATGTTCAAGGCTGTGTACTGTGGCACTAATAAGAAAGTTGATTTCTGAGTATAAGAAAAACATTTCATTGTATACATGATAACCTTGTCAAAAGACAACGGTGGCATTAACATTCCAGATACATTTTCATCATACCCCGGGACTTTTATTTAGCTGGTTTGACGTTTGTTTTTTATCTTAACTGACAGTGAATGAGAAACTACTGCATGAAATGCGATGCCATTGCCATTGCCTTTGCTTGTCTCAAAGGCTCTGAGGTTTACAGACCGTGCGTGTTTATTCAGGGCCAAACAACTTCAGATTAGTTACTGGTGAAGAGCTTAAAGAGACTTTGCACAACAAAGCATGCAGGGCTACTGTCATGGCCGTTATTTAGTGTGAGAAGTAATTATGTCTTATGAACACATTTTTCTGTTTCAAGGAAGATGGAATTTTAATCTAAAAAGAAAAGAAATGTTGGTAAAGAAATGGCTGCGCTGTGACTCGCTATAACTCGTTTGTTTGTTTGTTTAAAGATCCAAACCAGATGAAGAAATTGTGCAATGTCACTGAAAAATGAATGCTTGAGTAGCCACCACTGAAGTGCTATTTACCAAGATACTGAACCTTTGTGTGGGAAAGTGCTTGATGTATTATTCTATAAGGATGAATCATGGCAGTTTTCCAAAAGTGAATGTGGACTCTTGAATCTTGAGCTTTTTAAAAATGATTTGTGACTAATTGCTGTTTTCTAACATTTACTTAAGCAGAAATCAAAGAAGACACAAAAGCAAGTAACTTGTTCAGGCAAATTGTTTTCCTGGTTTATGACTGTGATAAAACTAATTTCCACTTCTTCTCTTTTTTCAGGATATCTGACAGTTACCATAGAGCCCCTGCCTCCTGTTGTTGTGGGAGAGACTGTTACCCTCAAGTGTAACTTCAAAACTGATGGAAGGCTTCGAGAGATTGTTTGGTACAGGGTGAGTAGACCTGTTAACATTTTCAATACCATTAAGCACTCGATGCTCTCTCCGGACCATCCATTTCTTTCATTTTCTAGCCATTCAGCATCTGAGGGGGTCAATGCCAACAGTCATATCACAGCTTTATTGCTGTGTTAGGAGAACAACCATGCACTGTCAACTGCAATTGTCAGGAAACACGCTGTTATTTGGGCCAGCTGTATGGGAGGCTTCGCTGGCTGTTGCTTGGGAATTTGATTTCTCAATCCGCTGGTCATCACCATCATTTCTTAATAGTTCACAGCTGGCGACTCAACAGTTATTAAAATCCCAGTTGGTGTACTACACAGCTTAAGTGCCAATAATTGGATTGGTGTTGAAGGAGAAAAAAAACGACCAAGAAATCTCTGTATGTCCTAGATGGAGTTTATTTGGGACTGTAAAACTGAATGGTTTTGAATTTTTCTATGAAGTAGAGATCGGTAAAATAAATCTGCAAAATAACACAGTTCACAGGATGCGTTCGCTTCATTTCAAGAGAGCCACTGGTAAGCACTTGAATTGAAAAGCAGTAGCAGCTGCTGCTATCACACCCTTCTCTGACCATTTGTTTCTCCAAAAAGCTCTACAATAATTCTTGAGAGCTGTACAGATTTCGCTTTGTAAACGCGGCTGACTCTTCACCGAGTTGTTAGTGAAGTTGCTGAGTGGTGATTGGATTTGTATAATGTGGTACAGACAAATTGCAGAGCGTGAAATGATATCAACCAAGCTGTTGGGTATTCCCCAAAATGCATTCTTGCTCTGTCTTGTGACGTTCATTATGCTCGTGATATAATCTAAAAACTGGTTGGCCTCCAAAACAAACAAGTTAACAGCATGCAGACGGATGCATTGTAAGAGTGGCGTCGCAATGTGACTATAATGTGCAGGTCTGACTTCCTGTATAATAGACACATGAGGTACACTTGACTTATCATCAGGAGTCCCAGTCGGCCTGTGAAAGCAGTCGTATATGTTTGTTTGTGTGTGTATTTTTAGCTCTGGAGGAAGCTTTTAAATGATGCTATCAGACAGAAGGCGGCAGTTGCATTATAGGAAATGAAAGATTCATTCTGGAGCTTGACCCATACTGGACTAAATATCAGGATATCTTTTGGGTCTGTGCTGCAAAAAATGTAATTCTCAGTTCTCTTCCGTGGCTTCCATTTTTATGGAAATGCAACCCTAAATCAATAGGGACCCCTAAATCACAAAGGGACATTTTCAAAGATCCTGCCAAAGAGACAAAATCGGTACTACAGTTCACCATTATCTGGTGTATCGTATTCTTTAACCACCTGGGTGAAAACCATTTTTCAATCAACTGATTGCACCATTTCTCTACCAAAGAGGCCTCTGTTAAACAAAAAGCGAGCACAAAGAAAAGATTTCTTTCTCTCAATTTTTATCTGTCCCGTTGTAATGAGCTGCATGATAAAAACCCGTACTCTGCGTACCAAAGAAGCAAATCAGAATGTAAATTGGCCTTTGTACAATTTTAACACTAACTGCTTTTGTGCTTGAGCGCCTCGTCATCTTGTGGGTAACAACACCATCAACATCAACTGGTAGTGATGTGAAGACCGGATCTTTAAAGTAAACTGGCTCGTCTCGTTAACCCTCGTATCGTAACTATTGCGGCAGTGAAGGAGGAAGTCAGGCAAAGAAGTATAAGAAGCAAGAAGGTCCACATCAGTAGAAGATCTTGGACGGATAGTTGGATCAAACAACAATAGGACCTACACCCAGGAGAAAGCTGTTTGCAATGGTGTGACCCTAACCCTAACCCAAAAGTAAACAATTAGTTATTAACACTTACTAACGTACTGAAGGTATGTCATGTACATAACATAACAGTTACATAGATAAAGTAAATACATTTGTAACTGAAGTTAAATAAGTAACTTAGTTATTTTAGCCCAAACTACTATGTTGTCCTAAACCTAACCCAGTAGTTTTCTTGTCTCTTTAAGAGTCATTCAAAAATAACCCTTTGTTTGCATACCTAACATCACTATCAACCAACTCTAGTCAACCGCTACCGTATGCGGTCGTTACCTGTGAATCCTGCAGCTTACTTGATAGTTATTATAAGAGTATTTGATGATCGTGAATGTACAGTCCAGCACTATGGTGACTCTCACCTTGGTTTCACCCTCCACCTTGTGCTGGAACAGTGTTCATTAACACACAAGCAGCGGTTTATTGCTTAGGAAGGAAGTCTGTCTTTAGAGCAGCTTCTGCGTTCACACTTTTATTATTGTGAAATAAAACAGTGTCTCTGGACTCATCTTAGCAAATGCTGACCTTTCAAGGTAGGACAAAAAGAGATTTATGGCACTTTACACATTCACCTTATGATCATAGATCACTTTCATTGCTGTGACAATTTCATTTAATCAGGCAGGGATTGGAGAGCGTTGTTTTGCTTATATTCCATCACATTTCTGTGGTGTCTACTGATAGCCGTAGTTTAAATAACCTCCCCGAGAATAGAGCTGCCCATATTAAGTGTTCTCACGAGGGAAGCAGAAAGGTTGTAACAGAAATCGGCCCTATCTCTCTGGTGGCCACTGCTCAGCACAAACGTTGATAAATTATAAATCAATTATCCACACTTGGCTGCCAAAGTTTCTTTAATCTCTGCCTTTTATTTGACTAAATACTGTTGACTTCTCATTTTACCTCCTGTTCAAATGGAACTGGGGTTGATACTCACCTGGGGAATCCTCATATCTAATCGAAGCATGGCCAATCAGACAGTGGGCTGACTTGAACTGAATATTTCAGCGAGTGCTCATTTGTGGCACTACATCCTGACGTATTCTCTTTGAGGATTTTTTAATGCATAACACATCCAGACTGCAGTCCAAATTAGCATGTCTTAGGATGTGCTTAAGATAAACCTGATTCATTTAGAGAGTCTTTCATGCCACACCAACTCAAATTCTCCGCAACATTATATTCAAGACTCGGGAGATAAAAGTAATGGATTTGATATGAGGTACCCCGTGGTTTCTATTTTATTGAAGCATTTTGGTTTTCCTTTTATCCCTGAAATCATGAATTAGTTAAATTTTTTAGGGATTGTACAAATATTTTCGCTTAAGAATGAAGTGTGAGGGTGTGTGGGGACGCCTTGAAACTTTTCTTTTAAAGCCACACCCTCCCTTTTCATGGAGATTTTTACTTGACCTTTCCATATAATTTGAAATGCATTTTTCATACTTTGTGTCATCGTTGAAATACTAAAAACACTGAAGTTGCGTGAGTCAGTTCTTTCCTTGTGATTGGCAAAGAAATTTACAATATGCTGTCTCACATAGGGACGTTGTTTGGGATCAGTTTAAGGTTTAACTCAAGGTCAGACCTCTTATTAACAAAACCTATATCCTCCCGTAAAAGCACACAAGAATACAATTTAACACCATAATGCACCTGTAAGAGTAGCAGCAGGCACAGTCAGTACACACAGTGACAGGCTGTTTCCCCTGCAGCGAGTCAGGAAACATGTAAATGAAGTGAAATCTCAGACAAATTCAACCAAATTACATTAACACCTGTTTTTAAAGACCGAAATTGAAAAGCATAGCTCAAGAACATGTTAGCAGTGATATATAGTTGATTTAATTGGAGTTAAGACAGATTACATTACTTTGAATCATCCTTAAGTAGCCAAGAGAAAGAGAGCATCACGACACATCTTACAACACCAAAGTTGTCTGACAGTTAAAGTTGGTGATACACAAACATTTTTAATTTTGAGTGTGTGATACTAAACTCTGAGCATGTTCATCAAAATAAAAATAGCAAACATTATAATTAAAACATTATAATTTCTGCAGTGCTGCGCACTCAGGAGAAGTTAGTCTCCTGGATGACAGAATTGTTATAACAATAATAATAATAATAATAATAATAATAGAAATGTTATTTAATTTAATTACATTAAAAAAGGAGACAACACACTAAAATATATTTTATATATATATACATAAGTTTGTGGTGATCACTTGTTTTTTCATGCAAAATACAGCAGATTCGTGGTTTAAAATTCAATTAAGCTGCTTTATTTTAGGAGGTTTAGTGAAGGCGTGTCATTTTTTTTACCCTTAGGACAAGCGGAGTAAACAGAATGTTTAGATGTTTTACACAAGGGTTAAAAAGTGCAGTCAACACCAATCAGATAAAAAGTGCATGGACACCCGTTGTAGTTAACTACATCGTAAAGCTGGCCACAAATAGACCTAATGTGTCATTTTCTAGAGCAGATGTCAGTTTAAGATCATATATATATAAGCAATTCTCATTATCCAAGCAATTCTCTAAAGTTTTTCAGTCTTTGACTCTTTTGCCAGTCTAATGACTGCACAGTCTACAAACTACAAGGTCTGCCTCCTTCAGGCAATGTGGCTCAAGTGGATTATTCTCCAATGTGGAGACGCATCATTAAATTTGGTTAAAAGTAAATGCTTAAAAAATGAATGTTAACCAAATGTAGCTTCAGCCTACAAAAAAGAGCCAAAACCCTGTGTCGTTTTACGCCTCCTAACCTCACTATCTGATAATAATCATAGGCCTGGATCCCCTATTACAGTACACTTCACATTTTAGTTGGTTACTCAAGATGAGAAATTAGCAGGCAGACAGAGACGGAGAATGAATGCATTAGAGTGAGAGCAGTCGTCTGTAATGGATGTAGTATTGCCCCGGAGCTAATGCTTCAAGAGCAAATAAATGGAAGCCTCTCAAGTGTGTAGGATATTGCACTACAGGCCATATGAATGTTTTTAGTGAGTGGTGAATACCGGCAGGGCATGGATTAAGCACTATGGGTATGCAATACCATCAAGCTGTCTATTATGGTTTAATAGCATACCAAATAGTCATGATGGATCATTTGATAGGGTGCTGCTAATGTGCCGCCTGTTTGAGAGAGGAATGTCAGCGTGGCGGAGCTCCTCACAGACGTGCACACGGGCTCATCTCACGCTGTGTTCATTTTAATTCATGTCATCCCGATGAATATATACGTTTGGGACCTCTCCCAGCGGGCGCCCAGGTATGCAAAGCTGACAGCGTTGTGGAGCATGCAGTGCCTGTTAGCTCGCCTGTTGAGTGCAGCTCTGCACTATGGTTAATTTTAATCACTGGATCAACTCTCTCTGCTTGCCTGTTTCTCTCTCCTCCCCTCACTCTGCCCATTTCAGAATTTCTCCATCCTCCCTGACATAACTCTTCTGGGATCCTCTCTCTCAGCAACGTGAGTGTCTTCCCTAAGACACTTCCCTAATTTACCACTGGCCTGTCTGTTAGCTGAGCTGGTCCTGCTGATACTCCTCTCATCATTCAGCTGTGTCTACCTCTGTCCATTTCATTATTATGATTCAAACTCACCTGTATTTATAATCCTGCTCTCAGCTGAATTAAACATCCCGCTCACCACTCACTCTGTGTGCAGTACGAGTGCACAGCTTCACAAGAAAACACGCAATATCGACAGCTAGTGAGAAAAACATTAATTATGTCCAGGAGACATTTTGTTTTCTGCACGTTAGCAATTTGCAAAATAATCTGCACAAGTTGTTGTGACCATGAGCGAGTCAGAAAATACTGGAATCCAATCTCTGCGTTTGGAACTCATTCCTTTGTCAGTTGTGATCTTGTCCGGTACTTTTTGAGGAAATAAACAGGGTTAAGACTGAAGGTTAAAAAAAGAGTGCTTTTCATTTTAAAATTAGATTTTATTTTCAAGAAAAGCTCAAAAAATAGCTATCATTCTGCAGTTTAGAGCAGCGGTGGGCGCCATAAAACTGTTCCAGTTATGTCCGTGTCTAAATTATATCCTCACGTGTTGTCGAATTATCTGCTTATTTCCTCAAATGATATTCTTGCTTTATTGCAAGGTAGAATTTCAGCTGGATAGTATTGGACGTGAGAGGACAACAAATGGTGGCAGCACATCACACAAAGACTCCACGGGTGCACGTTAAGTAGCTTTCATATTGTCCATCTCTAATTACGTTTTGAATCAAACCGCAGCACAAATAAAAAAAACACTGTGGTTTCGAGTATAATTAGCTTGTGAAGTGGCATTAGCTCCCTGCCTGCTTTCCAGCAGCTCGCTAACCATCGCCTGAAAATCATGATTGTCATCCACGAGGTATACAGTCGCTGAATATATATGCCACGTCGAGCTTTTACCTTCAGAGGAAATGTGTTGTTGGATTTCTTCCCCCTCTCATGTGGGTTTGTGCTGGTATTTGTGTGGAGCAATAACAAATCAATAGTTTATAATGTCTAGAAAGGACAATAACCAAAGACAGTCATAAATCTCAATCATCTGCTGAATACCATTGAAAGCCTGTCACATTTTTAATGAAGCCATCTGCCTCCTGTTCGGAGCATCTCAGGTCTAACAATTAGCTTTACAACCTACCCTGTAACACCTTTTACACTCATAAAAACAATGTGCCTGGAACAGCGACTTTATTTTAATTACATGTAAATTTTCAGTTCAGTGTAAAGGGTCATATTTAATTCAGAGTTTTTCTATCTAGGTGAGTCGAGGTGTTTAAATTAAATAGCTTGATTTGTGGTTTATTTTAAACTAAACAATTTGAAATGCATTACTTGTATGTAGGTCAGCACGGCGGCACAGTGGTTAGCTCTGTTGCCCTCTGTGCGGAGTATGCATGTTCTCCCCGTGTCTGCGTGGGTTTCTTCTCTGGGTACTCCGGCTTCCTCCCACAATCCAAAGACAAAAATGTTAGGTTAATCGATTACTCTAAATTATCTGTAGGTGTGAATGTGAGCGTCAATGGTTGTTTGTCCCTATGTGTCAGCCCTGTGATGAACTGGAGACTTATCCAGGGCGTACCCCGCCGCTCGCACAATGTCAGCTGGGATCGGCTCGCTGCCCCCCCCCCCGTGACCCTGAAAAAGGATAAGCGGTTACAGACAACAGATGGATGGATGCATGCATGTATAATATCTGAATAAATCTCTTTCTTTTCATTGCTATGAACTCGGTATGAGTCTGACATAGACTAGTTTGAATTGAATTAACACTTGATGAGTACATATATACTGTATTTATGTTGAAACTCACCTTTATATAACTGAATAAAAACACAAGTTTTATGTTTTAGTCTGCATTGATTTACTTTAATCAGACTAAGTTATTTTTAATTTATTCACATTGATTCAACATGATAGAAAAACTTTGTGTTAAATCTGATACATTGAACTTATGGACAATTTACCTGTAATTAAACTATTCACAGACACTATTTTAAGCCAATTATGAGTGTTACATGAGGTAACTGTCTAAATATGAAGCTACAATTGAAATCCATTACTTTTTTGCTGTACCTGCAAGAATTTTCAGAGGCTTTTCGTTTGGTGCGCCAAGGATGAGTGACAGCCAGACAGGGTTACTCAATTATTTTTGGCGAGAGGCAGCATTGTTTTGCCGAACAATTGGACCTTTCGGCACAAAGGACAGGTTCAGACTGTCCTTTCCAGAAAAAAAGAGGGCATGGGTTGTTTGGTCAAACAGTTCAACCACTCATAATTTATCCGAACCAAACCAGAAGGTAATGGGATGTTGTTATTGTCAGGCTGAAAGGTGAAATGCACAACAGTCGCCGGCACTGGACATCACAATAGAGCACCAGTGTCTCAGACCAAAACAACACGCGCTGTTCACTTAATAAAGTCGGGATAAAAAAATGAAAAAAATCAGATCAAACTGTAGAATTAGGCAGAGCTGGTTTGAATATGAACCAATATTCGGTGACTGCGTTGTCTATTTCTCGCCTCAGATGTTTCCAGAAACATAAAATAGTTTACTGTTTAACTTTAATATGAAAGATTTTTCTTACCAGGCTGCCATGTTGAAAACAGACCAGGGGAGGACAGAGAAGGACTCACATGCAATTACATGCGTACATGGCTGTCCCAGCCACCAAAACAAAAAAAAACAGAGAATTTCAGACTGCAACACGCACCACCGCCATTACTCCGCCATCTTTACATAGGTAATAGTTGTTTGCTTCTATATAAATATTCTATATAACATAGGTTCACACCAAATTAGCCGTCAGTCCAAGATGTCAAAGTGTAGATATCAAAGACGCGAGCAAAGCGACTCGGTACATGAAGCGCACTATATTCACTCTTTGCCACTATATATATGAGTGAGTTAATTTATCCAAAGCACCAGTTTCCACGGCGTGTGCACTACTTCCTTCAAACCCACAATGCTGTGGGTCACGTTCGTTTAGTTGCAAACCTTCAAAGTCATGCAACATAACATCTGTCTGAGATAACACAAAAATAATGACAACGTCTAAATTTCAAAGTTTATTTGTCACAATGAAGCAACTAATCAGTGTCTATTAGGGAGTACTGAACAAGTGAACGAGGGAATGATTTTGGACTCAGCTCATGTTACCATGAAATCAATAATGTCCCAAAATCAATCACATACTTTTAGCTGCCAAGACTTAACCGTTCATTATCCACACAGAAGCACATCCACAAAGCCCTAAAGTCAGTCACTCATTTCACCAAACTGAGCTGCTTTCATTTTTCTCACAGTTTGAACATAATGACACTGTAGTGTATGGATTTCTGTGTATGATTAAATCTTATGCTCCACATGTCCAGACTTTACACCCATTGTTCTCACATCATGAACAGACCACAGTCCTTTGTGGGAATTTGTGAGAGTTCTCATATCCGAATGCCGCACGCACATTTCTTCCCTCTCGACATATTGCCATTATCTTAACGGCGCAGAAGTGCAGTACACGTGTACTTAAACGTTTGCCAGCTGTGTTTGGACACAGGCCAGCTGCCTTAGTAGCTTTGAGGAGAGCACGATGATTATATTTGGAAATATGAAAATAGCTCTGCACATAAAACACTGACCTGACTACTACTGTACACTCCAACTTGCAGCAGGAAACTTATTCTGGTATGAGAGTGAGAGGATCCGTGCCTACACAAACTCTGCACTGCATCTTATTCTGATACCCCTGACTCTTACTTTGCCTCTGGTGGTGTTTCTCAGATTTACTTGTGGCCCACATTTTGACAAATCCCATTAAAGCTGTTGACAGTGTCAAAGCACAATATAACAGCTATGCAAATGACTTATCTCTTGTCACAGTCTGCCAAGGAATATAAGAGTGCATTACCTGAGGGCAGTGTGTCACTGGATTTGCTGTTGTCTTTTTCTGCCCGTATGCCTCCTCCAAATGCAGTGGCAAGTGTATGTGACTGGACACTCGAGTGGAAAGTGAAGTGTTCTCCTAGCCAGTAATCCTGTTTCTTGACTGTGGAGAGACACAGGAGGCGTCGTATGCTAAATCCAAGTTTAAAATCTTCGAGACAGGGTTGCCTGGGCAACTGGAATCTGTAAGTGCTGAAGAGAGCTCGCTGAGCGTGTTCACACAGCACACTCCTGTGGGGTTTTTGGGTGTCTAACTTCCTGCTGTTTAATCCCCAAGTGTAATTGTGTAGGTTCAAAAAACTTCTTGTCTCACTTATGTTCTAGTGTAGTGTACAGTCCCATATGAATCTATCTATCTATCTATCTATCTATCTATCTATCTATCTATCTGTCTATCTGTCTATCTGTCTATCTATCTATCTATCTATCTATCTATCTATCTATCTATCTATCTGTCTGTCTGTCTGTCTGTCTGTCTGTCTGTGAAACATTTCCACTTTTGTTTCATAAACTCTATGATCAAACGCAGTCAGGGTCTGGTGATTTTTGGTCAGGTTTAGGAAAAGATAGTGTTTTGGCCCTAAAATACCTGCCACAAACACTGCTGGAGATACCCCGACTTCTCATCAAAAATATCTGGTTTGTGTCGCCGCAAGAACACGGCCGGCCTGACCATCTGTCTGTCTGTTTGCAAACCATTAAGTTAGATGATATCTGTGTGACTGTATGCCACCCGAATAACTGCACAAGCTGTCAATCTGTCTGCAAAATAATGGCAGAAGGTTTTTTTTTGTTTTTAGAAAAACTAAATTGCATGGTTTTCTGCAACTATTACTCATAAAGTTGTTTTTTACACTTATTACTTTACGCATAAATTCATGCAGCACCAACAAAGACTAGTACCTTGGACAGCTCACTATTGGCTGCTGTTAAGGTTTGTGCCCATGTAGCTGCTCTGGCTGTGGCTCTCAGGGCATGTTCACAGTGCTCCCATCACCTCCTGAATGTCCCCACAGGACAATTCAGCACCTGTGAATTAACCTACTTGTTAAGTAATGACACACTCTGCCTTTTCCTGTATGTAGCCAACCTCCAGGCCGCTGTGTTTTGACAGGGTGACAGACAAGAACGTCCTCTATTTTAAGTCTGCCAGCTTCAACTGTGAACATAACTTTTTATCTAGATAGAGAACATTTATTGTGACAACTGTTTAGTTTTCCTTTTGTCTATTATTAGGGCTTATGCCCAGTGAGTTATTTGGTTAGTGTGCCCTACTTGGCAGTAGAGTTTGTCGCTCTCCCTCCTTAGACTCCGCGTTCGACTGTAACATCATTAAAGGGACTGATTGAGCATCCCTCTGCCTTCATCTTGCCTCTGCACTCGGGTTCAACCCCCGATCACACGAGTCCATCAGAAAGAATAACTTTACACTGATGCGCCCTTTGAACGCAGCGAGCCCTAAACATTTTAAATTGTCTTACAAAGTGTGAAAAAAAGGAAAATGGGAAATTAGTCTCAGACTGAAAAATATGTGTTTGCATAAACAAGTCAATACATGATACATTCAGAAAAGGGTTTAATCTGGGCAGCTGTTATAAATCAAAATGTTTGTTGTTTTTGTTCTCTCTTTTTTTGCATTTTACAAAATGTGATGCTTTCTTCTCTCTGGTGAAAACAATTTGCGTTTCAAGTAGGCCCATATGCAGTGTAATGATAGTAAATTCTGCAATCAACAGGCCAAGTAATTACTTCCTGATGTGGTCATTGTTTTCCTTCAGCCTTGTGTCCTCAACCAAATCTAATTTTATTGAGAGGGGTTAGGGTTCTCACTACAGGGCTCTTTTATATGATACATTACTGTAGTAGCAGAATAGTGGAATTTAATACGAGATGTGATGAAGCTTCGCTGAGCCATCTGTGATCGACTTCCACGGCGGACAGATTGCTGACCTATCTCAAAGAACACTAGAAATCACTTTTATTACGTTTCAGTTCAAAGATGATGTGCACGGCCTCTTCTGTTGGTAGGAAAAAAAAATGCTGTCTGCCCCTTTAAAGAGTGGCACAATCCTCTGTCATCTATATTAGCCTGCTGTTCCATACCGAATGTGGTGCCCCAAGGGGAATGGGAGATAAGGTGATATGGATCACTGCACTGCAACCTTCCCCTTTGAGGATGCCACTAGGGCAAATAAGCAGCCTGTTATACATGGAATGATAATTACACACTTCATGTCAGCAAACTACAAGATGGGTCCCCTTTTATCCACAAATGCTAATAGCAACAAAGGGAGTGATCACGGCTGCGCCCGTCTGAGAGCGTGTGCAGCTAATGGCAGTGACTGTGATGACAATGGGACATTTTGTTTCTGTGCTGCTAAGAGTGAATAATGCCTCCTCATTGTTAGCATCTCCCAGAGATCCCCAGGTATCTATCAAGAGCATACTCTGTATCTAATTAATTAGGTAATTGAATAAATGATTATACAAAAAACAACAAAAAAAAACTCACCACAAGATCATTTAGTTGTTCCCCAGTGACTCATTTTCTCCATGACAACAGGATTAAATACACTCTTATGGACACATCCCACTTTTTCATCTTTACGGTAGATGTAAGCATCAGAGTATAGTATATCATACACGCATCATAAAAGGGTTGCATGGCGCATTTATTTTTCAATCTCTTTGTTTATTGTTTTCATCCAGAAATTGGTTATATAACAGTATTAAATGTAGTAGCAGTGCTTGTTTTGGAACAAATACTGAAAAATTATCTTTTTAAGAAGAACGATGATTGTTGCTGGTATCCATCTGAAAATGTTTGCTTCATTATATTTCATTAGCAAAGGCCCCTCTGGGAGAAGATTTATAATTTTGAAGCCAAACTCATTGCATCTGCTTCACTCCTTCGGAGGCTTATTGTAGCTCATCGAATTTTCAACATGTCTTGAAAATTCCTAATCTCCCTACCAGAATCATACCAGATTTTTGCAATCCATTCTTACTATCACAGAAGGATCAAACAAGAAAGTGATTACTTAGCGATTAGGAGTGGATCAGAGCCTCTTTGTGACATTTGCATGAGAGGAGGAAGTCATTTCCATGCCAGAAGAGTCTTAGCAGTGGCCTCCATACTCCGCCTCAACGCGACACACTGTGAGGTCTTCCAGGGGCAGGAAAGAGGCGAAACAATTACTTATTTTGTTCTTTATATATTTATTTACTTCTTTACTTCCTTGTTTATTTTGAATTATGAATTATTTATAATATGATGAGATTCCAAAAGGAGGAAAACACCCACGCACAAACAAATACCATAATGCAAATCAGACTGCAAAATTTTGCAGATTTATTTTTTTATATTCACGTTGTAGAGTTAAGATAAGTTTGAAAAGACTGTATGCTTTTCTTATTTTCTACAAATCCCATGATAAGACCGAAACAAAACAAAAAGTGTTGTCTGTGTAGCCAAAGCCTGATCTATCTTATTCCTCCAGAGCTCCATATTTGTCAAAAAACTATTAAAAACACATCACTGAGCCACGCTGTTGCTCTGGGTGACATGTTTCTTCATTACCATGAACATGGGCACTGTAGTGTATTTTGATTTGATCCCAAATACACCGTCCTGCTGTCGTAAATGCTCACTGGAGCATCAAATGTGTATTAATCCACAGCGGAAAATAGTACCCTACAAATGCACAATACATTCCTGTAGACTTACATCTACAGTGCCCAGCTCTTTAAAGAAAGAGTTGATTTGTGTCCCATTTCATGTCAGGCCTATTTAACCATATGACCAATGAAATACCGTCGATGAGTGTTTTAGTTTGTCTTGGAGTAATAGTTTATTTCAGCGTCAATCTTAACGGACACATCACTTTATTTTCTTTTTTGCTTCAGTGTTAGAATCCATGTGTTGGTCGAATATGCCGACCCAATCACCAGAATAAATGTTGGCGATACACGTTTTTTTTTACACCACCGATATGATGAAACTTGACATGTCTTGTGACACTGCTGTGCTTACAGTCAGGTTAGGTTTAGGCACAAAAAACACTTGGTTAGGGTTGGGAAAAGATCATGTTTTGGTTGACGCAAATGGCTGGAAATGTCTCGACTTCCTGTCAAATATGTCAGGGTTTTTGTTGCCACAAACACAAAGGTCTCCTTAAAAAGTTCCAGTGGTGTCACACTTATAAATGTTTTAAATGCTGTGGCCTGTCATCCAAAATATCCAGTGGTTTCCCACTTACAAATGCTGAAACACAGTCTCGAAACTGCAGTCACCGACTTGGCAGCCTTCTCGACTGTAACTGCACCACCATCCCCCTCCACCTCCTGATATGACAGTCAGGTCTAAACATATGATGTGAATGTGATATGATACATTTTGTGGAAATGTCAATATGGTGACATCTGACACATGCAGATGGTGGCTGGGCTGAATAGACAGTATTTGGCGAGGATGTAGAAACATGATGTGAACACACTGAGATCTCCAAATCAATACAACTGATGATACACATAAAAACTATTATTTTTTTCATTAAAAACCCGCCAAACAAATAGTTCATTGCGGCCATGAAGGGTCACTGGATTTAGTGACGCTACAAAGTGACCCAAAAGTTAAGAAACTGATACAAAATGGTCAGTTGTGAGGGTGATATAAGTTTTGAGCGTTATGAGAGAAGGGGTAATTATATTTCAGCTTTTCCTTGCCTACTACTGCAGTTGGTTCATATGGCTCTATAGTGACATATTTTGGGCCTTTGATATATATAAATAACATAATTACTTGTGACAACCATTTCAAAATTTGCACATGTAAAACTAGACAAATGTAATATGTGTTGGCCTGCTCCTTCAGTATGATGTAACAGCAGTGTGGGAGCAGAAAGCATTGAACAACACTTGTATAGAAATAGGTCATCACAGCAGTACTTGTTCATACTTACACATGTGAGTAGTTCCTAATCTACGCACACCTCACAGGAGCTGCAACAACAGTGGAATCTAAGGGAGACCTTAACATAACCAAATTATCCAGTGACTGACACTATCTAAATTAGTCCACGCTCTGCCAACAAGAGGAAGTTGTCAGAAAATATCGATTGCTATCTGCACATTTAGACATCATCACTTCGCACAACAGCTATCATCCACCCATCCATCTTTCCGTGCCTTTTTTGTGTCTTTTCTTTCCTATTCAGGGTCATTAGGTGGCTATCCCAGCATGCATTGAGTAAATTGCATAGAAAGCGCCTGGATGTGTCGGCACTCTATCACAGGGATAATAGGGCACCAGTTATCAGCACTTAATAAAGACCAGGAGTTAATAAGTACTGATCAGGGCCGATACTTTAGGGGCATTAACAGACAGTACGAGCAATTGCATCTGAAAAATCTCTAGAATTCAAATCAAAGTTATTTAGTTTCATCGTGTCAAGTTAGGCCACAATGAATTTGAGTATTTAAAATGATATGTTAATATGGTTGAAGCAACATTTTTTGCACTTATTTTCTTTACTGTGTACCCAGAAAATAATCACGCCAGTCTCTAGATGATTGTTTTCTTTTGTATTGATCCCTTCGAACCAGGCTGTGACCCTACTGAAATGTAGCCTGGCAATGCCAATGTTTACAGCATGTACCACTACTCTGCAACCTTGCAGCAATATTAGTACTATGATAATACCACAATCAAGATACCTCTGCCTCCTAGAAATTATATTTACTGTATGTTGGATTGATTATTTTTCCCAGTCATGTTAAGCTAAGAAATGTAATCACCACCTGGATTATGTTACGGTTAAGTTCAGTTAAAGATTGTGTTTTTTGTTACATTTTCTTCAAGCTGATATTGTTTTCCTCTCATACTTCAAGTCACTGCAGCCTTTATCTGTTTCTACAAATATCCAAACACAAGCAGAGATTTAATTATCTTACATGTTCACTGACATGTTCACTCTCAACATTTTGCAACCTGTTGATTAATCCTCAGCGTTTCCTCATAATGTTGATTAAACATGTAATCCAGACAACAATACATTTCTAACCAAAGATATTTGCCGTTTCTTTCTCTGTGGAGTCCCGTAAGTAAACAGCTTGCGGAAAGTGACGTGCAATAGCTGCCATAGTTTGAGTGAGCAACAGCAGGCCGTTGGAAGATATTTATCCTCAATGCTAGTTGAGTTAAACACTTTGAGGTTGCAGGTTCGTCCACTTCTTCCTTTGAGATGTGACCTTTGCTTTAAGGCTTTGGTTCAGCGCTTCCTTCACTCGTCCATTCATCATTTTTCTGCTGTTTCTTATTCAGTTTCATGAGGCAGCTGGAGACTATCCAATGAGTAGACCTCACAGGATAGGTCACCTGAGTATTAAAGGTTAGTTTGTGCAACAGCTAAAGGCACGTTCTGTATTTTTGATTAAAAGTTAATATTTATAGACTAAAGTAGAGAACTAACACTATGATAACATGTTCATCAACAACCTTTTGTTTGTCTTTTTTCTTTTTGACCTCACAGACGTCATTAAACACTTATTGTGACTCTATAAACTGCAATATTGTTAGCCAGAAAAAAACATCACTAAAATGTGGTTTAAAAAGTAAAATCTGTGACAAATACGTCTTTATTTTATGCGACACAAATGAGGAGAAAAAATATTGTGGACAGTTTTTTTGTTTGTTTTTGTTTTGTTTTTTAAGCAGCAGTCCCATTTCCTGTGCTGCGCTGTGCCATATCAGGACTACTACTACTCCCAGTGTTATTTCCATTGTTTGTGCAAGTGCAAGGTTGTCATGTACTTTGGGCAACCGAAAAATTGGTTTTGCAACGTTTTATTGTCTGTACAGCTCTCATTGTTCACGATGGTTTTAAAGAGAGCATTGGGCCCCAGGCCATTTGTTGAATCCTGTTGGGTAAAAATAAATATGCATATCCGAACATGTGCCATGTCTGAATGTATTGCTTGAAGGAGCACTCTGTAGTTTTAGGAGGAAGAGAAAGATCTCATTGACTGATTTATTTATGCTTTTACAAACTAAATAAACAAACTCTCTTTGTTTTGGTAACTGAATAAAATCGATAAACAAATTGACCTTAGGACAACACAATTTCATACTGTTTTACTTTGTTTATATGTGGTGGACCCCGCCACCGCTCTAGCTTTAAACAGCGTTCTGGGACCTTATTTTCCTCTGAGAACAGCTTGTTTATTTAGTTATGGAAAGAATAAATATTTGTATAGTAAATAAATATTAAATAATTTGTAGTATCATTTCATTAATATTGTAAATATTAAAATTCTGATTTTGAATTTCTTCTTCCCTTTAAATTGATACATCAGACCACTGGAACAGATACTTCCTGCAGAGCTGCATTCTCAATCATTCAACCTGTGCTTTTCATCAGATGATAAGATAAAATGACAAAAAAACAAACTGACTACATTGACTGAAATGTTGAGTATAGTCTGATGACTAGAAATGAGTAAAATGTCAACAGTTTTCTTTCACTAACATGAATACGTTAACTTTTACTTTCACCAAGACAAGACACAACATTTACACCATGAAAGAGACGTTACTTTGACATTAATCCTTATTAGTATAACTGCTGTTGCGGGGATTAAACACAGTTTGTTGTCACTTGCTTCATTTGTAAGCACAGGTTTGTTTCCATTTTTGAGTAGTAGTTTTTTTTTTTTTTTTTTTCTTGGAGCAGTATTCCTTTAGGGTTTGTTTGCCATAGTGACCCTTTTTGTCAGGTTTAGTGTTAATGGAAAGTTAAATTTCCCAATCTGTGGGGGTCGTTCCTTTGGCCCACAGTCTTCTGGGAAATATTTCATAGCAAACTGAGGGAGATTCCCTTTGCACAGAGAAATACTTAGGTTGTTTTCTATATCGAGTGTGAGATAATGTGGGATGCAATAAAGCTTTTCATCTCCCCTGCCGATTATATTTCAGGTGATATTATATATGTCAGAGGTGAAAAGGTTGAGAATTTGGGGACGTAATCGACAAAAAAAACTTTTTTTAGACATGCGTTTCATGAAAGCTACCCGGACAACTTTTTTACAAACTTTTATAGTGCAGGAACATAGTGTGCAGAACAAGATGGTCAGACTTTAATGTTGTATTTTTATGTCTTAGACAGTGAAGAAAGAAAGAAAGTATAAGAAAGAATGCACCTCAGCTCTATACTTAGAGATATGGGACTCTTGCTGCTATCAAGGCTACACGCCATTGTTACTGTTTTCTTGTCCAGAAACTACCGCAAGTGCAGAGAGATGCTATAAAAGGATACTGCTGCTTCAGTATAACAATTTGCCAGAAGAGGCTTTTCAGCATGGACATTTGCACCCTGCCATTTCGCAGGGACAAGTGAACAGCCATGAGAGCTGCTTGAGCCATTTGTCGATTTCAAAGGGACTTGAACGTGGCCTTGAACGTGATTCTTTGTTCTGAGGAAATAAAAGAAGCCAAGAAGAGGTTAAGCTCTTTCTAAAGGGTCTCACAACTTTAACAATGTAACCAAGGCAACTATTGGTTACTACATTTGCCATCGATAATTGTGCATTGAGTTGGCGTGTGTCCTAACAGTGTGACCTGCTCATGAACTATCAGCATGTTTATCAGAGGTTCAGCCATACTATAAGCGTTGTTGTTGTGAAGCAGCCATCACTGTGATGTCGTCACACCAACTCTTTCATCAATTAATGCATCTTGATTTCAGGGCCATGAGGTTTATATTTCTTTAAGTGGTGCTTTCGTTTGTTGTCTTTTCGGCTATGATGGTTTTTCCCACGCCATGTCATCTCCTCCACTTTCCTATTTATTTGATAAAAGTAGGTGTTACGGCCAGTGGAAACTTAACATTATCCCCACCTGATTTTTACTTCGGCCAAGGAGTTTGATGGTTGGGTTGTTAGCAGGATAACACAAAAACTACAGAACTGAGTTCCACGACACTTGGATGGAGGAATGGTCTCAGCCCAGAACCGACCCCATTAACCTTTGGTGCAGATTTGCATAAAGGGGCAGATCCAAGCATTATGAGATACAGCTTTTTTCAATTTTTTTGTCAAAGGAGACCTATAATGCTCATTTTCAGTTTCATAATATTATTTTGGGCTAGTACTAGAACAGGTTAATATGCTATAATGCTCAAAAACACATCAGTTTTTTCAATCTGTCCAGTGCTGCACACTGTATTCCCCCTCTGTCTAAAATGCTGTTAGTTTACAGTCTCTGTTTGTAGTGTTGTATCAATCATAACAGAGCCATTTAGATTTTCAAAAGATTGTGAAAATGGGGAACTGCCTCACAACAATGTCTTGTGCCAGATATGTGCTATATATATATATGTATATATATATATATATATTCACATTACAGCAGGTAGTTGATGGTTGTAAAATATAAACTCTAATATGTTTGTAAAATTGCAGTGGTTCCATTAATACACAGTTCATTTCAGCGCCTCGTGCAGATGCTATGGCACAGTACTTCCAGAGTGAAAAAAGGACATTTAGTGTGAATAATGTCATTCTGTACATAGCAATGGGTAAATGATGGGTCTGAATGACCTGCTCACCAATCAGAGCCATAATGTGGACTAGGTTCACTCATAACCAGGACAGCTCTGCAGCCAAGGAAAAACAATTAGAGAAAAGCCTCTCTTCCCCAGTGGCTTAATGCAGGTGGAGAGAGATAGGTTTTGTAATAGATTTTTGTCCGTGTAAAATGAGATGCTGACCTCTAGGTCCAAGACACTCAAAGACATCAGACGAGTGGGACAGCATACTCCCACTGGGGCTAAAGGATATTCATCCAGGACATCATTCTCACACTTGGTGTGAGTCATACTACGAACCATGACAGCTACTCCTCATGGTAGTTATCGTAGAGAGCCTCTGAGGGGTGTTGGAAGTCGAGATTGCATCTATGCAATCAAGTTCTTTTTTAAATGCCATGTGATCCGGGGCAATCGACACCAGCTTTTCCAGCCTCTGTGTAGCTGCTGAGTTGGTGATGTTAATCGTGTCATCTTGACAGATTAATGAAAAGGCCGTTTTTGAAGATTGTGGGTTTTGTTTAGAAAAGCAAAACACTTTTAGCTTCTCTTTTGTTGAAAGTTTTCTGACTGTTAATTGAATTAACTGGAAATCGGATTTCTTCACAGATTAGTCAGAAATAATCCTGAGTAAATTGTAAAGTACAATAAAAAAGCAGATACCCTGTAATTTATTTGAATATTTCGTATCTGCTGCTGTGGATTGTTTTCTCTTAGTTCTTTATTTATATATTCTCAAATGCAAACAACTTGTACCACGGTTTGTTGTTTGCCATTTTGATAAAGAAAAATGTATAATGAACACTCCATTATTCAGATGTATTCATTGAATCCCCTTGTCCATTTGTCAAAGTTCTTGCGGCTCATTAGAAAATGAAGCTGTGTTTGAATCGAGGTAACGTCTTCCTGCTGTCTGCGACCTCTATTTCGTCTTCCTTCTGAATGCAATCAGAAATATTTTAAATTAGCCTTAAGGTGCTTTGTGTTAAACTTAAAAAATGCAGAAACGGTAAAGCCTTCACTTTCATATCATCTTCAGCAGTGTGCCTGTCAGTGATATTGTTCATTTTAATTTTCTGTCCTCACTTTAGCTGTGATCTCTTTGTTCCCTTTAGGCAGTCTTATAAAGTGCCCAGCTGTGTCAGAACTCCATCACTGTATACCTCTCCATCATAACAAAATCTGCCTTCTCATGCTCGTCGTGCTGAAGTTCAGTTTTGCTCACGGCAAGTTGAGATAAATGACAGTGTTTATTGTTAGGCACCAAAGCAGTTATTTAGTCTATAAAACTATAAGTTATAACTAAAAAAATGTAATAATTTGGATCGTAAAAGAAAATATGGAGCACTGTGAAAACTATTCACAGAATGTATTAACTCAGGGATGAGCGGACTTCTCCTCAGTTTATCCATCTCCCTTAGTCATTCTTTTGATTGTCTTTGGCACGCTCCCAGCCCTAAATATCTAAGTTAGTGATCGCTCCGTGTTGTCTTAGTGCAACGGACAAGGAATAAATCTAAATAAATCTTGCTAATGCGACATTACCACCAGCTCTCTGAGAGGCACAAACGTCGGCTATGGTGTGCTAATAGTTAATGGTATATACTGCATATATTTACACACTGTACCTTTAAAGGTGGGACAACTGATGACTGATTTCAGGAGCAGTTTGGGAAAGAGGAGCTCCTGTTGGCACGGACTTTTTAGTATCAAGACCTTCTTTGTGCACAAGACCCAATATAACACACTGATGGAGAGTAAAAAACATAATAGGTCTCCTTTAAATATGTTAGTGGTATGCTCGTCTACGCCATCGCTAACTAGATGTCTGCAATTATTTGACCATTGACATTCGCAATTTTCCCAGTGTGTAAGTATGGAATTACTATCTCTGTGCTATTTACATGGACTGCACAGAGAATAAATAATTTTGCCAAGTTGCATCCCACACGTTCATTCCCACTGACATTAATGTGTTAAAGTGCAGCTCATTTACTGGAGCCGCCCACATGTGCATTATTGTTTTGATCCAGAGTTTTAATCCAGTATTTATCCTCAAACCAAAAGATCATCAAACGAAATCAGCTTTTAATTAGTTAATTATTCTGAATGTTTTACTTACTGTCAGTTATTATTGGACTCCTGGGTAAACACTGTGCTATGTATGTATAAAACATGTCCCACAGAGTGTGTTTATAGACATTGAGTAGACTCAACAGACGTGGTGGTCCTGGCAATCGATTTGCTCCCCACCCAGCTACAGAACAAAACCTCTTTAGCTGCAGAAATTACAGATCATTCACATTATACTAAATGCTTATCACCCTTAACCCTACCTCCTCCCATCTCATTTATCTTGATCAAAGCTTACATCCTTGTAGGCAGACATGATATTAGCATAAAATCCAAAAGACCTTTCCAGTGCAGGCAGAGAGGAGACAAGGAGAGCACTAATGTTATCAGCGAATGCTTTGTTTACACTCTTGTCTCAATGCAAATGTAGAAACATGTGGAAGGAATTGATCGATGAGAACATTACATTCATCAGTGATGATGCATATAAATCTTTGATGTTAAACCCTGAGAGAGCGCGGCCATTATGTCAGCTCAAAATAATGTGAGATATTTTTATAATAACAATGCATCAAATGACAATGTGAGAACAATGTGGCAATGTGAAAGGGGTCACTCACAGGGATGGCCCTAAGAGAATTAGAATTACAAACATGCAGCTCACCTCGCTTTACAGAGCTTCATAGTGAGTTTCAGCTCATCGTTTAGCTGGTCAGCTGCAAGTTTGCTCTTTTGGGTCACTCTCATCGGCCACATAGTGTCATTTTCGTCCGCATCAGGCAGCTGTTTTCAGCGGAAATGCTCGACAACATCAAATTCAGAGAGACGTGCATCCGTGTGGCTGCTATCTAGGCTGCTACTGGCAGAGCTGTATGGAAAAACAACATAGTCTGTGGAGTCACGCTGAAATAAACTGTCTTGTCTGCGACTTGACAGTGTGATTGTTTGGAGGGCGAGATGATGCATCGTGCTTCCATGTTGTAAATGGCACGTCATCAGCGTAGTTACTGACGCCTATGTCATCAAGATATGCTGGTGATGTCTGGACCCAAATATCCCATCTGATCATTTGCAAATAACAGTATGGACACGCCGTTTTTCAGATCTGATTTGAGAAACAACTCGGATTTGTCTGCTGTCTGAACATAAGACTTACTGTACATTCTCTAAATAATCAGAAACACACATGTATATGTTGATATTATATTTGTTCGACGTGTTTCTGCTGTCCTTTAATGGCTAATTACATCACTTATTGCAGGTTAACCTCACATGTGAGTAAGCATAATCTGAATGAAGTTACCTGTGCAGACTAGGGATGTAAATGATGAATCATTAAGAATTAATTTAATTACAATTAAGAATTTCACTGATTAAAAATGTAACCGACAATCAGAGAGAGGCTCAAATCCATCAAAATATAATATATCTAAATATGGGTATAAGAAATAGCTGATATTATTACATTATAGCCATTAAACAGCTTCAGTATGGGTTGGATTTTTTCAGGCCAGTTCTTGGAGCTCCGCTTTTAAAATGAATTCATTACTTTGTGTTATTTCGTTTATTATTCATGTAAATTGGTGTTTACTTTATCCATTATTTTAATTCATAATGAAGCCTACCAACAGTTTTCTAATGGAAAAACTTCCAGCATATTTAATATATTATGAATAATTAACCAATAATCGATTATTAAGGCAGCCAAATATTGATGAAAGAAATTGGTTATATTCTGAATCCCTAATGCAGACAGTGAAGCTTTAATAACCAATATTCTTGTATACTGTCTACAAACAGGGCCATTGTCGGCTCTTATGTTGTTACTAATAGAAGCATACCAGCACCCAGCACTGGCCCACATGGCATCCTGTAAGATTTTGTTCTTTAATCTCTAAAAAATTTTGTATGAGATCATGTTAAATCATGTTCTGTTTCTTTTAATCAGCGAGCCTGTCTCTTATGTTCATATTATTAAAACAGTCCAATAATGTTGTTGTTTTTTTCCCACATGGCTTCATGCGCTTGCAGGGGTGGATGATGTTGAATTGAGCAGTCAGTCTCTCCCGAGTAATTAGCTGTTTACATACAGTATCTACTTGAGCTGACCTGAGCAATGATTGATGTCCACTTCAATACATGTTTCTATAACTCAGCCGGCTTTGTCTGCATAAAAAGCACCGAGTGAGACACGATGGTCTCTGTTGGAGAAGAACCTTTTAATTTGTCACGTTTTTACACTGCGACTCAGAGTAAGTGCAAATGGTATTTTAAGACACATTTTGACATACATTGCATTACGGCTCTGCTTTGATGTAGTAATGTGAACGTGACATGTCAGCCTGGTGGAGTCTTTATACAGTACTGTACGTGGTGGTAATACAGAATGTCTGCAGCGTTTAAGTGTTTTACCAGCTGAGGCAAACTCCAGTACCTTTGAACCCATCTGGATCATCTCCTCCCTTTTACACACTTTGTGCTCCAATAGCCTCTGATTTACGAACTGAACACTTTGTTTAATCCTCCTTTATCCTGATATGAGCCAACCATTTAGAAATCAAAAAGCCAACAGAGATACGTCTGCATTCAGGTCGCCGTGCCGACCGTCTCCCCTGCTGATGCAGCACATGTGCGCTGGGCTCTGATCGATCAGCCACAGAGGCAAAGTGTTATGTCAGTGGTCCCATTAAACAAACTGAAGTATTGACAAGACCACTCACATATTCTCCCACGAAAGGCTTACGTTGCTATGGTATGTAACGCTGTTGGTAAAGGGCTGGCTGCTCAGTGGATGGATGGATAGTTACTAGCACTGAATCCTGTTCCTTTTTTTTTATTTCCCCCTTTCTCGGTTTTATATCTCTCAGCAAAGAGTTCAGGGTGGGATCAAGCAGTTCTGGCTAGACAGTCTAATTATGTTTAAATACAAAAGAACCAGAAGAAGACTTGACACAGAATAATACTGCAACCTGCATCAACCTGTAAGAGGGAAACCGAGATCAAAGCACGGCACATCATCGAGCAGCACACGGCAGTCTGAAGGGAATTTCATTGTCGTTGTGTGTTTTACATGTTTGCAGATGTAGAGCATTTGAGTAGCTAACTACAGCGTATTTCACAGCTATCTAAAAGTATAGATGTGTTTGTTCTGCTCGTGTACATACCTGAATCGAAAGGCTTTTGTTGGTTTAAGGTATGAAAACTGTGCAATGAGGATGAGAATTCCTCCTGCTCAGGTTTAAATAACCCATAGAGTGAAACTACTTTGAGGTGCCCTAGTTAAGATAAAAGCTTGTTCCAAGGCCTTGATTTTGGATCCACAAAACTGTGAGAAGATTTTCTTTTCTTTTTTTCGTCACAGTGCCATTGTAGTTAAAAATGCAATGTCATATCTCTCTCTCTCTCTCTCTCTCCCTCTCTCTCTCTCTGTGTGTGTGTGTGTGTGTATTTTTGTGCTGTTGTATTATATTTATCCGTTCATGTGACTGACTACGTGTACATAAGATGGAATCGTGCAGTGTCGCTCTAGTCTGGTGAAGAGCAGTGTGCTGGAAACATCACTACTCTAGTGGATTAAAGGGTAACTCCACTCTTTTTACACATTAAAGCAACATCATGTAGCTTTTTCACCTTAAAATAACAGCTACAAAATCAAAGTCATTTTGATGGTACAGTGTCTTGTAATATGGTGAATGGTGTCTCTGTCTCAGCCACTCCGCCCCCCAACATGCAAGTTTTCAACACACGACATTGTTAAGACGTATTGAGTTTTGTGTTGCAGTCGTGTTGCACAACATGCCTATTTCTACATAATGATGCTTTAAAGTGTGTTGACAGGTCTTGGGGAGTACCACTGCATATGTGAAAAAGTTTTATAGTCTTTTGTGGCTCCAGAGGAAGCTGCATGTAATCTGATAAATTGCCTCCAATGATGTCAGTGGCAATGTTGCATTGTGGGTAATGTAGGCACCAGGTTCTGGTGTAGACTCCTTTTTTCACATATGCAGTAGAACTCCGCAATATCTGTAAACACACTTTGACTTGTAAAATGAGTGGAGTTACCCTTGAAAGCAATGTTATGTTGAAATTGGCTTATTGTGAGATTTGGCGCCCCCCACAGTTTCTGAGTGCAACACCACTGTGGTTACTACAAATCCCTGGTCTGTAACAGTTTGCCAGATGTAATGTAGAAGCTAACTACAAACAAAACTCATTACGTCATAACAATGTTATGTGTTGAAAACCTGTATATTGGAGTAAACATGTATGTAACACTGTGATCCGACCCTCTCACTGAAGTTACATAGTGGAGAAACAAGTGACAGAGACATCATTCATCCTATTACAAGACACTGTACCATCAAAATGATTTTGAAGCTGTTATTTTAAGGTAAAAAAGTTACACAATGTTGCTTCAAATAGGTTGATACTGGAGCCCTGCAGTCTGCAAACCATTTTTTATTTATTTTTTTTTTTGCGAGTGAAACAGTCTACATCTCTCAGATTAAAGTACACACTTAGATTTCCATTTTACCGTTTGATTTTACAGGTTATTACCCCTGTCAAAAATCAGTTAAGCCCAAATCGCAAACTGTCGAGTACTGAAACCAGCTGTTAGAACCGAAATGAGTTTGCATTTCATGCAGCAGCAGACACTTAGTGTAACATACCTCTTGAGTCCCCTTGGCATTAAAGAATGATAGACATTTATTTTTTGTTTGTTTGTTTGCTCATTCCCTGAGCCAATCAGCTGTAAAATACAGTTCTGTTAAATGCCAGTACATCCTCTGAGCTATGCCTTCTTTTGAGGGAGTGAGATGCTTCCGAACATTGCCAACTGATGCATTTTGTAATGTTAATGAATGTGCCAGAGTCTGGATGATGCACAAAGAAGAACTGTTCCACTTTGACCTTCTTTCCTCCCCCAACACTCTTGTTTTTTGCAGAACAAAGCACGTTTGCGTGACAATAGCAAAAGTACATAAAGTAATAAGACAATGTAACAACAAGTGCTTTCATTAATTGTAACTGAGATAATGATATTTTTAGGCAGGCGCTAAAGCTCCTGCTTTCATTTTTATCTTTGTTTTGGCACTGTGCCATTGTCACGGTTTATCCTTAATAGCAGCAGACTGAAGGCTTTCATATCTTATTTTCTTTTAAATTTCAGAGGTATCGGCTTTGAAATGTGCTAAAAGTCCAAAGAGCTCCCTTTCATCTATGGTCTTCCTCATAATTATTGAGAAAGCTGTGATACTGGGCTGCGTTTTCAGGCCTGCATTTCAGCTGGGATTTTATATGGTCTGGGTAAACCCATTTCGTCACCGAGCTAATGACTGAGGCATTCTGAGCCAGGCAGCATCATGCAAAATTAAATCCCTCATTTCTCTCTTTTGCGCCCCCCAAAAAAATGTGCCGTCTGCCAAACATGTTTCGATTATTTGCATTTTGTTTTAGCACAGCACTAATTTGTTAACAAAAAAGCTTACCCAAGCTCACCCTTGTTGACCAAGTCACAGCAGAGTGAGCGCCATCAGAAGTGCAAAGAGCACAGAAATCATAGCCAAAAAATGTCTGGCAGTGATGCAGTTTCACTCACCACAGACCCCATGTCAGCAATCTATGGATGTTGTGTTTCTGATCCTAAAAAAAAATCATGCAAGTTTGCTTTGTACCCTGTCACGCTAAACTCCAACTTTTAGGCATTTTAATAGAAAAGCAAGATTCCCCTCGATAAGCCTGGCACGTCTGATCAGATGCCCGTTTTATACCTCAGTGAATTAATCACTGGTGACACCATGAAGCATACGTTAGGTTTATGGAAGACGCTTGCTTGGCATCTGCGGGAATGCCATCGCAGGAGTATTCTCAATTAAAAGCTACATGTTCTAATCTTGTTTGACGCAACCCTGACGTAGCTGTCCTGACATGTACACTCGAGCGGTAAATCACTCACAGATAGACTTCCATAGATGGTCGACTCTGTGGACCTGGCTCCAGATTACTTTCGGTGCTACAAGGCAACACACACACTGTATATCAGGACCGTAGAATAGCTTTACTGCGGCTACAGCAGAGCAGCAAATGTAATGCGGTGTTTTTCTTGTGCAGTAAGTAAACAAGAAAGTGCCATTTTGAATGATTTTCCTTTTTTGTGTGCATTTTTATTTTGACACAAGAACATAGGCAGAGTTAATTGGCACCCAACGTATTTTCTGTCAGAACAAATATATGAGCGCAAACCTTATTTGAGCCCGTAAAGTGTATATCACGCCTTCACTCAATCCAACCAAATAAATGCATCATGTTGATTTAAATTACCTGGTGACAACTTGATTCACATGCTTTGGAGTGTCTTGCCAGTGCAGATCAGGTATTTAAAATGTCGTGTTGTTTACTGGTTCAATTACACCGTTCAAATGGGCACATAAAAGGCAGGGATACATAAAAACCAGTTGGAATTTATGGCATTAGATAAATCTGTCAAAGGCTTTCTTTATGCATCTTTTTTTTAAAGCTGTTAAGATATCTCTGAGGCAAGCCTTTTTTCCTCCCAGTATCAGAAACATGCACTGAATGTACAGCTCAAACGAACTCCCTGATAAATTGAGTCGAGAACAGTGACAGAGAGATAAACTGAATTGTAAAGCAGCTGTGATGCATTGATAGAGTGCTCTGACGCCAGCAGTCCTTTGCAAACATCTCCACCGGGACACTTTTTAAAAGATAAAAACATCTGATTGGATCCATCAGCGTGGCTTAAACGCAGACTCGACTCCCCACACTCCCACCCCCCTGCGAGTCTCCGCGGCAGCCTGCCATTAGATTGAAAAATTTCTTTGCTTTGAAAATGTGTTGACATGTCAGTTTCAACCCTGCAGTCCATAATATGCATGTAGAATGCGGTGCTGGGTGAAATGAGCTACCCCTGCGCAGTGAAACTAGGTGACTGTGTGGGCACTTTCACACGCTGATATCCCGCGGCTCTTTCTTTGTTTCAGATTTGTTCATCAAACATAAATACTTGTGTGGTTGGCAAAAAATACATGGCCTCTATTACAGAAACCCACAGTGTAGGGGGAGATTTATTTTCTTTGCTCTCATAGAAAAACATTTCTCCCTCTGCTGACAAAGGTCACAAATCTGTAATGCTGGAAGAAGGCATGCCATTGAAACACTTTCCTTCTTATCCTTCCTTTTTTGTATTCAGCTATAAGGGCTGCCGACAAAAGACTTTTCTCTACCTACTCCACCGTATGGAAGCACGTCAAAAGAACGGATGCAATTTAAGGTGTCCTTGTGAACAGCGAACTATCGTAAGCGGAGAAGATATGCACGCACGCGGCACCATGCTATAGGCATCAGAAGGGCCAAGACCTTTGGTAGCTTTCATTTCATGTTTTTTGCACTGCTCAACTGTCACAGTGAACTGAAAGTGCTTTTGGCCGCAAGCATCTAAAGTACCTCCATCACACAATTAACATTGACCTCCACAACAGAAACATACATCAGTTGCACTCGTAGCACCCAGTCTCCTCACCTCTGTGTGATAAGCGAAAATACCTCTTAGTTTTGTTTCCCCCCGGTGCCTTGTATAGGTTTTTAGAGCAGCAGTCTGTGCTCTCACTGTACACTAAAATATTTTCCCAAGGCCTCTCTCAGTAAGGAAACAATGGCTTTTTTTTCACACATGCATTTGACAGCTCTTGCTTGCAGCAGACTTGAAGCGATGTGCACAACACAAGGAAACAAACTAATGAGAGGAGATTTGTGGAAGGGGGGGGAGACAGATTATTTTCTGCTGCGCCCCGGCTCCCTCTTTGTCATGTTATTATTGTCTGCTGCTTCATTAGCCAGCGTTGCTTCATCACACAGCCTTGAAATCCCCTCAGCCCTCACCAGATGACCAAAACCTCCTTGAAACATGCTTTATATGGCTTCAGCCCCCCAGATGATAACAAGGTCTCCCCGGCACAAGCACTCTTTTTCCCTTTTGTGTGGCTGTGGTTTCTTGTTTCATTGCTACAAGCGAGTAAACATTTATGCCTTGACATGCTCATATTGTTTTTCCCAAGCGTCTATTCTCTAATTGGAAACCATTGTCTTTGGTGACTCTGAAGACCGGTTTTCCTTTCAGATGAACTGTGCTAATGAATGCACCTCCTTGGACTGCAGATATCAGTCGACAGAAGAGTGGGCACCGAGTACAAAAGCATGAAGGGAGTGAGCTTGCGAGGGGGTACTCCACCTTACAAAGTGTTTTGTACGGTGCTGCAGAGCTGAGATGTATCTGGCGCTCGTCATTAGGCCAGCTGATGGCTCATTGCGAGGAGAATGTGCCCAGGAGGGAAAGGACAGAGATCAAATGAGCAGCTAGTCTCCCAAGTCTTGTCTGATTAGTCGTTCTGTCCAGACACCTCACACTGAGGGGCACGCAGGGTCTGGCTTCCGCGTCCATCTCAGCACCGAGAATGATGCAAGGCAGTGACATACATTTCTGGCACCCGGGGGCATCATTTCCCATGCTGTTATCGTCCGGTGAGTACCCCACATCACGAGCCAGGTCATCTTGACTAGCTGATCATGGCAGGAGGTGTGTTTGGCCACACAGCCCCAGTGGAAGCCAGCAGCGAGGTGGAGCCATTCCAGTCTGTGGTTCACAGATGTTGGTAGGAATTCCAACATCTGCTGTACCTGCTGGTGAGCAACTTCAGCAAACACACTAAAAAATAAATACATCGTAAGACTGTATTTGGAACAATTTGATGGCAAGTACTGTTGGGGTTGGAATTATAAATAATACTATGCCACAATATCTCCGGTTGTAAGCTACCATTGCGTTGTAAGAATATTGGGTTCGGAAGATTTTTGGATCAGTGTGATCTACCTTCATATGTCAGGTATTTACCTGACTGGATAAGCCAAATTTAGAAATACTGGTGGTGAAGAAACAAGGGAGTTTTCTTTAATTGAGAGGAAGCTGCTTCATATCAGTGGGTGGTCAGGGCTCCCAAGAAAAACCTCAGGGGTTGTGAGATGACTAAAACACCAGTGATTGGCAGAAGCAGCAAAAAATATTAATGCTAGAAAAAAGTGAACTTATTTTACCAAATACACTCCCAATATATATTTTTGTAAACTTTTCGTTTTCCTTGTGAATTATTGAATATTTCAGGCATCTAAAACATATTTAAATAAAACAAAGCCCTCTCATATATTTTTAAATAATGTATTAATATGTAATTTAGAGTTTGTAAAGTTTGGTTCCCCTCTCTGGGAGTGTGCTGGTGGTGGTGGCTGACCTTCAGTAAGTAGCTTCTTAACGATGTGCTTGACATTTTTAATTTATTCTACCACTCAGTAGAATAGAACAGGTTTCACCAGACTGCATTTGGTTCACTTCACGGTTGAATTTTGTGCGTCAACGTGGCCACAATATTGGTACTTTGCAGCCGTCTATCGGTACAACCTTGAAGATAGGCTTATTTACCTGTCAGTTATCCAGTATATTTTCATAGTAGTCAATAGCATTTCCTCTTTATACCTTTAATACAACAGCACTTTTGGTGTCCCCTTATGGAGCTGATCTTTATTGTCGCCTCAAACAGTGAAATGAAATATTTGCCCTTGGTTTCTGCTGCTATTGACAGGCCGATAAGATGAAGCTTTAATAATTCACATGCAGCAGGAATGCCTGTGGTCCTTCACTATAAGAGCAGACATAATAGTGTTTTAATTCCTTTACAGAGGAAGACTTTATGTTCTCTTCAATTAGATGGGAAAAATATGTGCATGTGTCAGTAACGATATGAAATCGACTGAAATGATTTGGAAAATATTGGCATGTGAAATATCGGGAACAAATCCAATATCCAATATAAATTCATGCTTTTTCATGTGGTCGTAACCAAGACACATTAGATGGATCACAAGATGACATTGCTTGGCTTTAAGGCATCAGAAGCCAATAAATTATATTAGAGTGTTCTTGAGGAAGACACCGAGTCTCTGATTATCATATTAGCAAATTGTCCATACTAGCAACGATCCAGGTGAGATCTTTTTAAGAGGGTCACATGTCTCACCCTTGGAGCAGGTCAAAATCAGGCCACTTCCTCCTGTTTGACACCTCAGCAGGGAACTGCAGAACAAATGTGCCGCTTCGGAGAACCAACTGTTATCAAATTGGAGACCCTTTCATGTCAACAGAGCCGGTGTCAACATTCCCACAGGGGAATCATTTGATATTCTAATTATTACTGCTAATAATATTTTGATATGAGCAACAACTAGTAATTTAAATGACTTGAGGGAGATTTATTCCAGGCTCAAGTGTGCGAGTGTGTGTGTGTGTGTGTGTGTGTTCATATGCCTGCTTGTGTGAGTGTGTGTGAGTTGGAGGGTTACATGTTGACGTAGCCCAGATTTCATTTATAGCACTTCAACAAATAATTGGCCTCTGCTGTGAGTGCATGATGTACCTGCTAATAGACACATTATATATAATTCCCTGCGCTCTTCTCCATTTTGACCCTTTGTTTATGTTGAGGTAATATTAAGATTGGATTTCTTTTCCTTCCTAGCAGCAGGTTGTTGTTTTGCATAGCAGGGTATGTTTACCATTCCCTAATGACATCCTTGTACTAACTAAAATGCAGGTGTATCATGAGAAACACACAGACGCTGTGAGATTTCATTTAAATACGATCGTCTCACAGTGACATGAGGTGAACAAATACGTTTTAATGAGTGTAAAACACCAACTTACAGCCCAGGCGCCAGGATATAATGCTCGCAAACCACAGATTGGTGGTCATAGGCTATGTTATATATTGACACTTGGACAAAACGGGCCATATCATGTTCATATTACATGTTTATTACCGAACTGTCACTTCAGGAGGTGGAGGTGGAGGGGGTGGTGGAGGAGTAACAGGCGACAAGGCTGCCAAACCTGTGACAGCAGTTTGAGTCTGGGTTTCAACATTTGCAAGCGTGACATCACTAGATGTGTTTAAGGAGAACTCTGGACAATTTCCTGCCATGTTTGTGGTGACCAAAACTGGTATTTTAAGCCAAACCATGATTTTTTCTGAACCATAACCAAGTGGTTTTTGAGCGTTAACCTAACCAGAGTGTCAGCAGAGCGCTTTGATAAGAAAGGAAAAGAAAATTGGGGTAAGGAAATGTAAAGATGGTTTCTAACATTTTTTCTGGCGATTAGGTCACCTATTTGTAAATGATTTTTACTATTTGGATGTGGATGACTGTGAAATCATTATCTCATGGATTTGTCTGCTAGTGTTGTTACTTAGCACCTGACTTGAGAATGATCAGGTAAACACTTGTGACGTGTGAATCTCGAAGTAAGACCCTTTGGGGAAGTGTTTTGGTGCTTTTTTTCCTCCGCTAGAGGAAGGATTTCAAGTTGTAAATGTATCACAGATTACCTTAAAAAAAAAAAAAAAAGATTGTTTTTATTTTAATTAAAGATGTGTTGTTTGAAATATCATAAATCAACATGAGTTACTGGAGGCGATACAGCAGATGTTTGAAAGAAGCTTTGTACTCACAACGCGGCTGTATTAACAGTGTTTTTGTTAATTAATGTTGTGGCATTGTGGCCCCTAAGTGTTATATTCAAGTTAGGATACAAATTCAGAGTCTGATTACAATAAAGGTATCACGCTAGCGTCAAATCCTGTCTGTACTGTAGACACATCAAGACAAAAAGATAAAGCAGTGGAACATGAGATTAGTCGTGTTGAGTAAATGAGGAAAATAGAAGGATTTAATATTAAATTAGAATTTTTGTTCCTCAGTACTTAGCTCAGTTGAATGAGGAGACAAAGTCACCCTGGAAACAAGCATTAGGAGTAAATAATATGAGCCACTGTCTGCTTCCTCAATTTAACTCAAGCATGTCTTATTAAAAATGGAAAAAAGGCCCATGCCACATTAGGGATTAGAAATTTGTATTTAAGCATGAAATGAGCCCTATGCTGTACGCTGAACAGACAGATAAATGTTTCGGCCCAGCCCGAATAGATATTCTGAGGATTTGCATGAAACATGGGGAAATTTGGTTCAAGTATGTACATTAATCCCTCATAACATGTATTAACGCTTCATCACCTTGATGAATAAATCAGGACATAAATGAAGGAACATTCAACAGAATTTCTAGCATGCTTTGCTACACGGAAAGCAGTACTGACACCAGAACCCAGTGTTGTTGTAGGTGAAATCAATCATTCGGTGGGATCCTGCTTTAACCTTTTGAATTTGTCCTGCACAGTAAGCCCTATGTGAATTTCTGCTTTCAACCAATTTCTGTCAGAGGGACTGTTCAAGTGATAAATTTACTCACAGTATGAAGACCGAAAATGCTTCATCTTAATAAACTCACTCATAAAATTTACGAAGAAAACAAAAACCTTTTGTCTATTTTAGCATTCTGCCAAATTCAGCATTCTGTTGTGTGCTCACGACCTGCTTTATGATTTATGCCTTGAATAACACTCCCCATATATCTATCAACCGGCAGATGCAGATGGTGGCTCCAGTAATCTGGAGGATATGGAATAAAAAGAGGGGTGGGGGGGGGTGGAGAGAACTGTGAAGCTGCAAACATATGCAGACTCGTTATGTCCACAGTGGCCCTGATGTCTTCTAAGACCATCTGTTTTCCAACTTTTGTGCCCTTGTGAGCCAAAACCCATCTGTGATATAAAGACGAAAACGGCAAAAAAAATTGTCCACCATAGGTTCTGATGAACAAACTGCATCATTAGTTCGAAAAACAAAAGAAAAAAAACATATTTCTCTCTACTTCTCCAGAATTCCCTTGTATGTATGTATCTGATCTGAGTACTTCTTCCACCACTGCTGGTAAAGTAAAGCAAAAGTTAACAATACCACAGTGTAGAAATACTCAGAAGCCCTGCAGTGAAATGTTGTACTTAAGTAGTACAAAAAGCGTTAGCATTCAAAAGTATTTATTATGCAGATTTTTCAATATCAGAAATGTATATTATATTATTGGATTATAATAAGGGATAGATTAATGTAAGTGCAGAGTAAAAAGTACAATATTTCCCTCTAAAATGTATTTCAGTAGATGATTAAAGTGGCCTGGCATCGCCAGACTAACTCACAAATGGGCAACCCAATCGACAGAATAAATGTTGGCAATGTACATTTTTGCAAACCACAGATTTGTTGACACTTTACATTTCTTTCTGTTGCAACTATACATCTTCTTTGGCTTCCATTTTATATTTTATGTTGTGACAATGCTGTGCTTATGGTGTGGTTAGGGTCCTGCTCTCTGCTTGTTGCCAGAGCAGACAGGACCGCCTGTTTATGGAGTTCTCTGTCCTGATTGGATCAAGTGAGCAGGGATAGCTGAAAATGTCTTTTCTCTTTTACTGCGTTAGCAAAGGGAGGAGAGATATTGGTTACTGACCACACACTGTCACAGTGATTACTGTTGGAAGAGAGAGATATTTACCACTTACTTTCCAATAAGAAAATAACACTTAGAGCCACTTTAATTACTTTCCACCACTGGTAGCCCGTCTCTGTTTTGGTCTCATACTGATTGTTTTGGGATTTTACTCTCATCACTCTCATCAGAAGTAGCACACATAACACATTGTCATGTGCACAAGTGGCCTGGGGGGTTGTGGCAAACTAAGTTACACACATACACCACCAACATGTATTAGCTGCACGCAACTACTAGAGACTCTGATGACCACTGGACAAGTTCCACTCAGCATTTCCCGTCACCTCAACAATTCAACATCCTTAACTCACATATGCAGCCACTTACTGTAGTGACCTGCTTCCACACAGCTCGAGTCCCATTCTGATAAGTTCTGGATATTGACACAGTACATTATCAGTGTTGAGTGCAGTCAACCTTGAAATTTTTTGTAATTTGCATGTCAAGCAACATGCACGTACAGTAATAGGGCCAAAGTGGCACAGGGTGAAGTAAGGCTGCAGTAGCCTGGAGGTCAGATGATTCAGAGAGCGACAGACAGACGAACGTCAACTAATTCATAATTCATGAACACATTTACAAGGACTTGGACACAGTACTTGTATTCTATTGGATTCTTCTCTTATCAATGCAGCCTGAAGTTCCTCTTCACTTCTCCTTCTGTGTCCTACAGTACCTGCTCAGCCTGCCAGCTGTCTAATAAAGACATTGTCAAAGGAAGGCGTGAACGAGGAGTCACTTAATGCACATTGATCAAACAGATTAAGGACAAGTGCCCACAATGATGTTCTTCCCTTAGTGCTGCATCTCATTACCTGCGTGTCCTTGATGGGACTCTTTGATACGCAGTCGAAGTCTCCGCATTACATAATTTGCCACTAATTGCTGAAGTTACGCAATCCTCCATTGAACCTCTGCCCCTAAAGCTTGCAATGATTTGATGCTTTATGCTTTGATGCTTTAGTTTTCAGGTTCAATGCCTGCTTTTCTGTGTTTAAATGAACATTATTTTTCTTTTGTTTCCACGTTTTTTGGTTAAAATCCTGCACTAATACATTTAAATAGTAAATGCCCTTCTTCCACACACACCCATGCTGTTTTCAGGGAGTTGTGGCACAAACGCTTCATTTATTAGAAGTGCCCATTTCCTGTGCATGCATAGTCTTTTTCAGCTGTGCCATTATTGGTATCCGTGTACTTCTGAAATTTTCAGCATTTAAAGGGAGCAGCCTAGAACAACCACAGTTTTCTATTGTAAGCTAATCAGCTTCACTGAGCAATTTGGTTTGAAGTGCTTTGCTTAAGGGCACCTCAGTGATATTTGTTGAGGTAGCTGAGTGATTCCTTGCCCTGATTTTCCCAGCCACTCCTGGAATATGACCAGGAGCCATGACAGTCACACATACACTTTTTTTTTTTTTTTACTCTAGCACCACTTGAATTTCATTCAGAAAAAAATGAGGCTTCTCCATTTTTTTTTAAAGTAGCTTAGCTGAGACTATCCTGCCCTACCATATATATAGTAACTACTGTATATAATACCCAATATACTGTAGATCAGCAGTCTCCAACAAGTCTGACCTGCTTTGATCTCATCACCTCCTCACTGTCAGCCCACAGACAGCCTGTCTCCCTCAGAATGACAGCCATAATAACCATCTCTGGATGGCCTTGTCTCAGATGGCTTTAGATAACACGCTTGCATAACGCTTAACTGCCTGAATTTATACCCTGGCTGTGCCTGACCCTCACCCTGCTACCTCCAGGGTGCAGCTGAGTGCAGCTGGTCTGTTCCTGTTGGTGGCACAGTTTTCATGAAGCCCAGCTCTAATCCATGTATGTAATCTGGCAGCTCCAGCAGCAGCCAATCACAACCTGTTTGTACTCTGTAATATTGGAATGAAAATGCCTGACAGCAGAGCGGGGAGCATGTGACGCCAGTATCGTGCCAGATTAAATGTCTACTGATGATGCTGTCCTTCTTTTCCGTGTGTGCATACAGAAAGTACGATAAACTTGTCAGACTGAAGACCTGCGCGCAGTCAAACAGCATCTCCTGATTGGTATGCCACTGAACTTAGATTGTCACACTAACAGATATATAACATCACACTGTCTCACAACAATATATTTCAGGGAACAATGTGATATTTTCTTGGAGACTCAATAGCAGTCACAGATTTAACAAAAAAATAACACAAGAGATGATCATAGCAATGCCATGAACCTTCTCGGTGAGTATCTGTCTAATAAATGTCCCAAACTCAAACCGAATGAGCTAAAAACCTGTTGAATTCACACATTTTCAACCAATTTTCATTCAAAGGTATTTCCACGCTCACTTTTCCTGCAAATTCAGCATCTGTTTAAATTAGCGTGGCACCGCGCGACGGGCCAATCTGAGCATCAAAGTGTACTGTACGTGTTTGCATCGCCGGTTAGCTACCAGCCTGAATTAGCCGTGGTCCCCCACTGAGAGTGGTGACAGACAGAGGGAGGAGAGGAGGCTGTCATTTGAAGCATGAAATCCCTTTAACCAAGTCCTCTGTCACTCAGCTGCCAGTAGGGGAGCGCAGCATGCAGAGCTGCAAACGCACAGGTTAAGAGGCAGGTTCACCACTGCTGTTGGATCTGCTTATTGAATGAAGATGAACGCTACACAGCACATCCACAGACGCAGCCATCACTTATGGACCTCTTCAGTCAGCAGGCAAGCCGTATCAACACCTCAGCGTTCCCCGTAGTTACACTTGGCAGCTCTAAGTGCTGCGGACTAATAAACTTAATACACGATGCACTTTTATCCTGCCGCATCGTATTTTGTTTGGTTTATTGCACTTTTTTAGGTTCAACACTTTTGCAACACTTTCTTCCGTATTGTCCCCAGTATATAATGTTTTGTGCTCCATAAAAGCAATGACAGCGAATTTAATCTCTTACCTCACTGGGGCATGGAGCGTTATTGTTGTACCTTAGCACTCCCTTACCTCACATACCGCATATCTCCCAGTGTGCAGTGCAGCCGTCTGCCTGTTTGTTACAGTAGCTCAAAGGCTCAGAGGTAGCTTGTTGTTACTCTGTATTTAATAGAACGGAAAGGCCCCCGTGCTTCACCACCTAACGTCGATAATCTTTGTACATGCTGAATATTTTCAGGTTTTCTTTGCCTGAACGGGAACTTTGTTGGATTTCAACCAGCTTTCTGTCACTACAATTTTGGTAGTTGGGAAATGAACAATGTTTAACGGCTCTCCATTTTTTCTATCCACACATCTTTGCCAGCAAAAATCCACCAAAACATGTTATCTGGGGACTGTAAGGCTGTTGCATCAACTACAGATTGTTGTTCAGCATTTTGTATGCGTGCATTCACAGACACAAAGAGTATAGCCGGAGAGAGAGAGAGAGAGAGAGAGAGAGAGAGAGATGCCCTTCTCTCAAGGATACGGTGAAAATCGAGGCTGATCAAACTGTAAACCAAGGCAGTGCTGACCAAGTATGAACCAAAATCTTCCTTTCATTTCCCAGTGATGAAGTACTTTATTGAGTCTTATTGTACCGTTTATCTACATTTACCAAAATATTGAACACATTTTATTGTTTAAAAGATCACCTCGCTATGAATTTATTTTCAACAAGGTCGTGACAAGACCTTATAATTCACAAAGTGTTCTGTGCCGCGGCAGAAAATACAAGAAAAAATAAATCATAACAATCGTTAATATAACAATGTCACAAGCACAAAAACAAACATTAGAAGTAAAAAAAAAATATCTTGGTTTTAATATGAATAAACCCCTTTTCTTTCTGTCCCTCTGGATTCTGTATTAACTTTGTTCTTACATACAGCAATTACACCAACTTTTACAAGTAAGACAATGTCTCCCAGTGCTCGTGCCCTTTTTCAAAAAGACACTTGGTGAGATAATAATATTAGCAAATTAGCATGGATATGAAGGAAAGTGCCAAGCCGGTTCATGACAATGCTCCGATCATCTCTTTTGTTGCTGCTTGTCTAAGTCTTTAAATGAGGGATTGAATGGGAATAAATCTCATTAAGACATTATGTTAGAGCCGTGCTGCTGTCCATCTTATGGAAGTGCCAGACTTGTAGATTCAGATCACAAAGAAAACGCTGGTGAAATATGAATGAGTGGTTCTTCAAAACCATTATTATCTACTTATACGATGCCATGTGAAGATCATGGTCTTATTACTCAGCCCTATCTTAGCATAACATTAAACTCCATGAGGTCCTCCATCTTTGTATGTGGAGATTAGAACACTTCACTGTGCATTTCCATGTATTTCATCTCTCTTCCCTAACCAGCTTGAAAAATACTATAAAAAGACTCGCTGTAGTGATTCTCTGACTGCTGCCTGAAATTATAAAACAGGATTCAGGTTGAATCTCTCACAGTTGGCCTGCAGTGTGTTAGCTGAATTTCCTCCAGTGGCTGCTGATGCAGCTGCAGCCTATAAATAGGCCCAGCCCAGACAGGCGGAGGGAGGAGGGCTTTGGTTAACCCCTGAGACCCAGTCCCGATCTGACCCCAATAATAGGAAGCATCATTAGAGAGTCAGCTCAGCTGCCTGGCCAGGAAGGATACAGGGCCCCCTCCATCGTGAGAGATCTTGGCATTATCACATCTCAGGAGAGGCACAGGACCCTGTTTTTGAGCACCTTCAGATTCACCCAATTGTCAGCTACCTGTCGTGGACTTCTCTTTCGCCTGCTGGCAATTCCCTCAGCCAACATCCGCTATCTGCCACAATGCAGATGAGGGAGGGGTAGCTGACTCTTTACCACCCATGCCTGTCTTTTCATATCTCCAGATGGCCGAGTGTTGGAGAGGTTCGGTGCCTGCGTGCCTCATATGCATTGCATAGCCTGGATTCAACAAAGCAGTTGTAGCAAAGCTTTGCTTCCCCAACGGTGCTTTTCTGCAATCAAAGAGTATTCATCTCCCTCTTGCCCTCCCTCTTGTACAGACGTTTTGGCACAGTTTGGCTCTCTTTTTCCCTCCCACTCTCCCCCTTCTCCCTGTTCTATCCCTTCCATAGTCAGTCATTCATACCACAAACAGCTCCCCTCCTGGGGATAGGGAGACATCCACTGATGTGCAGATTCTTTCAGATTTATTACACAGGGGTTTAAGGGTCAGTTTTAATTAAGAGGTGAAATCATTAAGGAGGGAAAGATAAAGAGATGGTGCCACAGAGATGACCTGTCTGTGGCAGAAATATTCTCTCTGGTCCTCATGGCTTCCAGACTACCAGAAATCTGACACCTGCATTATCCACCAGGTTTTTCAGGGGGAGGACGGACAGCAATTGTAATGCTTGTTGGATTAGATGAACTGTGAAAGAGGAGACGGCTCGAACATGTCTCCAACTCACCTCAGCACTTCAGGGCCAGCAGAGCACTTTTGCATCGGTTTATGAAGCCTTGTAACTCTTAAAGCAATTGTAATGTGCTCGGATGGAGGGAGGTGAGCTTTCTTGCAGGAGATTTGTAAACTATTTCATAAAGTAGCTGCACTCACTCATATTTGCAAATAAGCTCAGTCATGTGTTTTTTTTCCCCCTTGTGCTATAATAGCTTTCACTGTCACTCGGTTAGATGGAAAATAAATGACTCTGAAAAACTGATAATGTGAATGTCACAGGCAGTTTTAGTCATGCCTTTTCATCTGATTTAAACTAATGATTAAACTAATGAAATCCTAAAAAAAAAAATAATACAAATATATGATCCCTTTTGAAGAGATAATCCACAGTCTTTACCAATTCTTCTTCATTGCTGTGGTATTTTTCCACTGCACTTCTAGGAGCTCACTTGGCAATTAGACACTGATGTCTTTTTCCTCAATTGTGGTAATGATGTTTGAGCTTCTGTCTGTGGAATGCTTTGTATTTTTTTAGGTTATTGCTGCTCGCACTTACGGCTTCTATTTCTGCCATTGGAAAAGGTTTCAAAAGCCTTCCTGCTTATTACTTACAGTAGATAAAACGGGGTGCTTTGTCGGTGGTTTTATTTTTTAAAAGGTGTTTTCTACAATAACACAAAAGCTGCCACGGTGGCAAGGTCATTTGATTTTGGTCAAGCTCGGCACACAAACGCATACAGCAGGTCAGAAAGATGTATGACATCAAAGTTTTTGACCAGCACCCACATGAAGACTTTGAACAGCTACTTCCATGCCATGGTGTCGCTGTCATTTAAGAGAAGTCATGCAGTTGCAGTGCAAATTTCAGTGGAACCAACGCCAGCGCTTTTATAAAGGTTCATTGGAGAATTGCCGGTGTGTTTCGGTCCTTAAGCATGTATCTGCCTGGCTATGAAAAGACAGCTTGTTTTCTCCCTTTTTTTGTCTAATTAGAATTGTTAACAAGGCGAGCAGACTGAATATTACTGTTAACTGCTAACAAGCTAAATTGTTGTCAACTCAAAAGATCGATGAAAGTGCCATGTGTAGTCAGTTGTTCGCAGCCACTGTTGCCTGAGGGCTGAACACATCAATGGCTGCTCAACGGCTAGCTCCAATGTTACAGTTGATGTGCAGACTGAGCACCTGGGATGCACATACACGCGCATGTGTTGCATAAGGTAAGCTTGTAAAATGTTTCCGGGAGCGTCCGAGTTTCGTTTCACGTGGGTCTGTCTGTTGTAGTGATTAATACTCCTCTGCCCCCTGTTATGCGAATGCAAAATGCGCCTGTTCAAGTATTTTAACAGGTGCTTTGTTTTGCTTTATTAAATTTGACGTGAGGTGGCTGTTCTAGTGAAAGACTTCAGGTCATTCAAAACAAACAAGCAAAGAAATAACAGGATTTTAAAAAACATCTGGCCTGTTGTCTGACACTAAATTGCAGCAAAATATTCAGAGACTGAGAGGGGGCAGAACCAGAACATTCTTTTGAAGATTGCAAACAGAAATGAGGACAATTCTTTTATTGAATATTTGATTTAATCTCACAGTTGCTTGCCCAAGCACTATTCCTGGTTGAAATAGCAAAAAAATGAGGCAGGTGGAAATGAACCACTCAAATTTTATTGACAGTTCTGGGGCATAATTCGCCCTGTCTCACACTGTACTGATAGTGTATATCATCTTATGCCTCCCTGACATCTCATCATTAATCCAGTAAAAATGTGCTGCCGTTCAGCTCTCCATACAGGTGTCATACATCAATAAGGTTAATGGCGATATTCTTTTTAAGCTCTGTCAAGCCGTTTCCACATATGGCGTCGAGCAGCCACGTCAGACAGGAATGTCTTTCGACTCCCTGTGGTGATATTTCTAGCCGGGCCATTACTGTAGCTACACTGGTGGCACATCTCTGGGTGGATGGTTAGAAAGCACAATTTTCAATCATTGCTTTGCTTTTAAAGGCTGACCTTTTCCTTCGCCTCCTCCTGCTCTGTAGCTCAAAACAAAGCCACATCATCGCTCTGTGTTATTAATAAGGAGCAGATGGCCACCAACACTCAGGTCCTTGACAAGGGTGCCAAAACTTTCTCCTCATCAAACGGTGTGTGAAAAAGTCTAAAAATCTTGTGCTCAAGTGGAGGAATGCTTTAAAAACATCCGTCCAAACAAGTGTCCTGGCTGTCAAGATTTTAAATCTGTAAAAGTATCCAAAAGCCACCCTGTTATTGGTTACAGGTGACAAAGGTAATTTATTTTCACGCTCCTGCTTTTGGTTGTTTCAGCACTGTCAACTCCCCTGTGCAGCACCACTTAGCAAACTAAGCCTGAGGCAGCATGCTTTCTCCAGAGGCAAGAGGTTATATGAATTACCCCATATTCACCGGGAACGATTGTTTGTTCGCATAAATGCAATTTAGCTTTGTCTCTTCATGAGCAGTTGTGTACATTATACATTATACGGACTAATCATGAAATGCTTTGACGTTGTTTACCTCACTGAAGGGATTGGATTGGATCAGAACGATAGCATCTTCACCGGCAAACGGAAGAAGGATCCCCGGCCCACCAACAATTTCCTTCTTCAAAGCAGCATTAGTGGCTCCATTAAAATCCTGTCACCCTTTTTCCTTTATGGCTGTCTGTGGCTTCTGAGGAGAGGAGAAATCACAGTCATTCAAATGCTAAGTGACTTTAACACTCCCGTGAATATTACAAAGGAGAGAACTACTCCATCATCTACCGTGCACAGACAAAAAAAGATTAGACCAGTGTTTTGAATATCCTATCCCCATACCTCTGCAGTATCTCGTCACAAGCCATTACCTCTGCAGAAAGCAGACTGCTTGACACATACAGAACACCGCACTGTGTCAGTCTTCATTAAGATTTAACCATGTGCACGAACACATCCTGGCAGCTGCCTAAGAGACTGTCTGGCTGATGCTATCATGTCAGCAGGTTTTCAATCCCTCGCTTTCAGACATTATAAGGAATGGGCTTATCATGGCTGCAAATGAATCAATGAGATAATTGCAGGCAGCAGTGCTATCTACACTCCAGGCCATGGGACAGCAGTTTATGCATAGGAGGAGCTCTCGGGGCAAAAAGGTAGGCCCTGTCCCATCCATCATTATAGGAATCATCTTATTAATGCTCTCCTTTTTGCTTCACAGGTCACAGATGGAGGAACCATCAAGCAGAAAATCTTCACCTACGATGCTATGTTTAATACCAATTACTCTCACATGGAGGACTACCGCAGGCGCGAAGACCTTGTGTACCAATCAACCGTCCGGTGAGTCTCAAAATCAATTAACTTTAATTTAAAGCAAGACTACTTACTTGTTGAACTCTGCCGGCGCTGTGTTTCCCTACTCTGCTTTTGCTCTATTCGTTTTGCAGCACTAATGAATTGCAAAAATTTTAAACATGCTATTTAATCAAAGAATCTCTTGATGCTGTGATAGTAAATGCACCAAGTTGAACTCCTGCTCGGCGCTGCACAGCTTCACTCTCAGCCATCTGCTGTTGGTCACACCAGGCCAACCAGACGGGAGTGACCTGGTGAAGGGGTCAGTGCATTATTACATGCGGACAGGAGGCATCGGCGAACTCTAATCATCGACTCTGGTCAGGATAAAGAGTTCGGTGTTAAAGACTTAGCTAACATCTGGCCAAGCCGGTCCTTATTCCAGCCACAATGTCCCAGGTAGCACCGCCGTCCTCAGGCAAACTCATCCGTCTCTCAGGCCTCCATGATCCAGTGCATGTACAGCGACACTGTTTCTCCATTAAAGGTCCCATATTGTGGAAAGTGAGATTTCTTCTTGTCTTTATCGAAATCCACCAAGGAGGTCATGTTTTCACCCATGTCAGTTTGTTTTTTTTGTTAGTTGGTTGGTTTGTCAGCAGGATTACACAAAAACTACTGAATGAATTTGCACAAAACTCGGATGGAGGATGGGTCCCAGCCCAGAATAGACCCCATTATATTTTGGTGCAGATCTGGATAAAGGGACGCATCCAGAAATGTCTTCTCACTTTCTTTAAATCCTGAGATAGGGCATTTTTCATCATTTTCTGTAATTTCTCAGGGAATAATGCGTGGATCTTGATGAAAACCAGCGGGGCTATGCCCTCTACTGAACTCCATTGCAGTTTGATTATAAAGCAGATCTGTGGCTTATATAAATACAGTGAAAGTGTCAAAAACCTCAAGCCGAGAAGAGTGCACGCAGCCGTATTTACCTTCAAACAAGCCATCAGGACTTCTGTAAGGTTGTGATGTCACAACTTAACAGTCACTGCCCTCAGCCTTTTTTTTTGGTTGCAAAAATACCCGCAGAGCTGATGCAGAAGCACGCTGGGTGTTGACTGCTCAGGCCTGTCCGAGCTGCTCGAGCTGACCTGAGCGAGGCCTTAAAGAGAGAGGCACTAAAATGGATCATTCAGAAAGAGAGAGAATAGAGTAATGTACTGTATGAGAAAAATAATGTGTTTTTCAAACATTAAAGCATGTGAACATTTTCTAGTATGCACTGTAAGTATAAACCTGGTATCGAAATGTAATATAGGACCTCTAACAGGTTTTACTCAGACAGAGCAAGAGATGGAGAAAGAGGGAGTAGTAGGATGAGGAGTCATCTGGCTCTGGTTGGCTTGATTAGACGTTGAAGGCGTCGTGGGGACTGTCTTTTTTACCCCGGGCCTCGGCAATACAGCTGGCAGCTGTCTGCCCATCTCCTCGTTCCTTGCCTCCCTCTCCCCTGGCTCTCATTCTGCTGCAGATATCCCTGTCGGAATGTCCAACAACACAAAGGAAGTGCCGGCCATACATCGCACCTATGAGTTCATTTCAAACTCAAATGCGTCACTCTTTGTGTCCTCTTTCATCTTAACATCGTCCAGTTGCCTTTCTTGGATTCCTCTCAGGAACATCCCTCCCTCTTTGGGTTTTTTTTTATTCTCCTTTCCCTCCTTCCCACCTTTTTTTCCTTGTGTGTGGTGTGGCTGCCCAGCTGAGGATGATTTATCTGGACAATCCTACTATCCCTTTGGGAGAGTAGGCATCATCGCAATGGAATGGTGCACACACTTACATGCACACCGACACGGGAACATGAATGTACACACAGACTGAAAACATACCCCCCCCCCGTGATGCATGGACACCCACACACACACAGACAGACAGACATACGGAGAGAGCAAGTGAGAGAAAGTGTAACACGGCACATCGAGGGGGGGAAGAATTGCAAATGAAACAGTTGGATGCTACCTGCACTGACCTGTATCTGGATCTGTATCAGAATGCTTAGCCTGTGTTAGTCAACCAGAGAGAAACGTGGACTCCTGCCACAGTCGCACCATTCTTCCAGTCAAGAAAGAATTCCTTCTGACTGGTCACGGTCCCACTTTCATGGTGTAACACAGGCGCTCAACACTGCTAAGAAATGCAAAAGCCGAATTTTTACTCTCTATAATCTCCCATTTCCACCTGAGAATGGTAAATCTTCTGTACAAAGCCGTGGCAGTCTGACAAATCCACTTGTACGACCAAGAAATGAATACCTCAATATGCTGTATCTTTTATAAACTCACAGTATTTGGGAGAAAACTATATTTTTAGCTATTTCTTTTTCCCTCTTGTAGACTAGTTTTTTCTCACAGCAATATGATTACCCTGCCATAATAGAGTAACAATAATGGAGGTGATTTTTCCTCCTTACGTGCCAACTTTCAATTATGAGACAGATTCAGAAGTGACATTTATATTGACTTGATCTAAGATTGCAGTCTTGTCAGGCTTCGACAGCTAACAGTCGTACTCTTTCTGAGAATGGAAGCAGCTGGAACTTCCTCTGGATTCAAGTGCCGTTGCATTGATTAGTTCTTTCATGACAAATGACAGAGCACGTCTTCGATGGCACTTGAAGTTTGAAGGGCCTGTAGTATTCAAGCTCAGATCATGAGATAAAAAAATCCTGATATTAGTCATGATTATTATTATTTATGTGTTTTATCCTTTCCGTTGCTCCCTCACATGCATTCAGACAGAATCGGCCATTTTTTCCAATTTAAAATGACCTATAATTACATTTATTAGTGAGCATGCAGTAGAAAGTGTCTGATGTAGACACTGGAGACTGCGACTTGTATCCTGTCTTCAGCCAACAGTCAGCAGTATTTTTTAAACCACATCACATTTTTCCACAGTTAGTTTTTTAATGTCCACCTCTTCGTCCATCGTTAAACAAGAGACGGAAGATCAGAAACACATCTAATGAATCATTTTTGCAACATTCTGGTGGGTCATTTTGGAAAATTCTACTATTCACACTTAAAGCACTTATACGCGGTACGGCTAATGATGTTCTTAATCACCTATACAATGCTGAAAGATTACATAATAAAGTATTGATTCAAATTACAGATGAAGACTTTGTTGTTTGTTAGTCCGACACATTTAAGTCTCTTCGGTGATAATGTCCCATGAAAATAATTCCCTACATGCACAATCTGAGTTGTATTATCCGAGGAAGCGATTCCCGAGAAAGATACTTGATAGTTGAGTCTCATTCCCAGGTCCTCAAATTCCGGCTCTCTTTGTTGGTAACGACGTCATCGTGGCGTCTGTAAATTGTTTTTCAGATCAATAAACAGAAAATATTCAACCGTAATTTCTCCCATTTGTTTGGAAGATTCAAATTTAAGCGCACATGGACCAGCACCGACTTTTCCTAATGGAAGACCTGGTTGATATGTTGTACTTTTTTCGTGAGAATACGAAATGAAAATAGAGAGCTGAAGTCTGTTCCCTACCGGTTTCTCTAACGGGATTTCAGAAAGAAATATGCACACTGGCTAATGATAAGAGACACATAACTTCTTAATCCCATCTGAATTTATTAAACATTTAATGTCTGTTAAAGGATAAGATTGCAAGTCAAGAAAGTAAGTTCTGTGTGAAACCCCCTAGTAGACTACATCATCTCGCTCAGTATACAACACGAACACCAACAAGGTGAAAATAACAAGTCTGGCCATATTGACAGCAGCAGTTCTGCCAAGGGAGAGTCAGTCAGTTCTGTGAGCTGGCTAACATCGGCTCTACAAGGCTTCGGTTAACGGTTAAGACGACGTCATGTGCTGTTGGGTGTCCAGTCTATCTAATTTTGTATTTTCACAGTGTGATACTTCAACAGTTCTTTGATAAACTGCGACTTTCTTAATTTGAAAATAAATCATCTATTAAATTGAGACATATCATACTGTGTGAGTAATTCATGGTATAATTCAAACTGGATCATTGGCCATTAACCACATACCACGGTGGTCCACTGGTAGGGACATGTCCTACATGTCTATATATATATATATATATATATATATATACCACATTACAGCAACAGTCACACAGAGAAAGCAAATTGAATTTAATTGCCTCCTCCAAATTGCCCTGTTACTGGTCTGTATCACTGAAGGAGCCTGACCAGTAGGTGTTGAAAAAATAATTTCTTCCAGTCTTTATACTTCACGGGAGCCATGCTGGAGGACCTTTCGTTTTATATCCCCTCCACGCACAAACTAAATCTGATGGACAAGCCTTATTGCTGTACTGGCAATTTCAGGAGTTAACACAGCTCTGGAGGGCGTTTCAGTAATTGATAAAAAATTTCCTGTGGGAAGTCATGTTAAGAATGTCTATTTCAATTTTATTTTGACTTCAGTCGCAAATTAAAAATGCTCATTCTGATATCTTCCCTCTCAATCTCACACTAAGAGATGAATGGGTCCGCTGAGGCGTCCTACATGAAAAAGAAAGAGCGTTTACCCCCGTGGGTGTATTTTGATTTTGTCGAGCCAAAGGATGACAAAATATGGTTACAAATTGTTTTCAGTAAAAGTCAAACGACGCCTTATCGCTTTTGAAGTTTTTTAAGGGATCACCCTGCCAAATTTAGTCTGAGAATATACTGTAATAGGTATTCTTCGGGAGTGATGAGCACAGCTTAGGTGATGAATTCTAATTAAAACATAAATGTACTGCACCTTGAATGGGACTGGAATCAGCAGTAAGTCTTTTATTTGAGCTTTCTTTCTTCCAGTAATACCTCCATGCTTTCTACCTTTTTTTTTTAACCACTGAGCTCTCTTCTATGTATTCACATGGATTTAAATCCGTTCTTATGATAGCAAACAACAGAATTAAAGCTTTGTGGACAAGAACAGAGAGATGAGCTGCATCAGCAATTACTATAATGTAACCAGCCAGCACAAAGCCAATCACACCTCCCTTGGTGCTCAGAGAATCGCAGCATGATCCTCGTCATTCTTTTTCTCGCTCGTTCTTTAAGGAAACACGGGTGATTACACAGCTCTCTTTGCATCCTGTCCTCTGTGCAGTTTGTCTTTCCATCGTGTCTTACAGTAGCCAGTCCTGACTCATTCAACCGTAATGCTTGAGGCCAGAAAGAGTATCTGACAATGTGCTACTTAATTTGATGCAGCGATTGACTGGATGAGCTATCAGACGCCACTCTGTCAAGACTGCTCTTTTTCACTCTCCATCTCGGCAGTTGCATTTGCTTGCATTTGTAGGCAGGAGGAGTTCTGCAGGGAGGCCTACATAACAGGAAAGAGCTTTCAGATGCAACTCCTGGGGGACAATCGATCTCTCTTTGCGGTGTGCTGTTTTTGCTGCTCCTCCATGGGGGCCCATTGCTATCGATCTGCACCGTGTATGTGCTGTTTTTTCGGTGTAGAGAGGAGATTTTGTGGTGTGGTTAATGTGGTTAGCTGGAAATTGCTTGTTTATTCAATTACTTATTCACTTGGTTGTGTATTTACCATATCTAAAGTGTGCTGATACCAATTTTTGTCTCCAAGGCTGTGAAAAAGGGCTCGTTTTGTTTCTTTGTTATTTTTTTCTTTCCGTCTCGCATCTACCTTGGTATGTGTCACTGCTAATCAGCCTTTTACAGTGATTAATGAGTGCCGCAATTTCAACACAAAGCAAAGGACTAAAGGATTTGTAAAAATGTCTCAAAAGAAAAACTGAAGCATGAAAAAAATGCTAGAAGAGGGAGGTGTTGGGGACCCAGAAAGAAGTGGAACATACCGAGGGAGTCGTCTGGTAAAATGTGAACTGTGAGCAGGAAGCATGTTCTGCACAAAGGTATACTCCCATCATGCATTGTTACTGCGAATAAATCCAGTTCTAGTATACTTTGGTAGCCGCAGGACTCAAAACACTTATGCATAAATGTTTGCTTAACGGTTGGCTTATGTGCTCCCTCGTCTCCGATGTGAAATCACAGCAGCGCAGTCGATGCCATTCCTGATTTATAGGGGTAATCACGGCAATAATCATGAGGAAAAGCGTTTGAGGATTTTTTTTTCTTTTTTTTTTGCTTGCAGTTATTCCACTTAAATGGCGATTTCATTCCAATTAAGGTTTCAAACATTAGCTGACCCATTAATAGTAAATTGAGACAGCGTTTTAAAAAGAGCCTGAGCAATCTCAGAGTCACATTTTCCATTTTTGTGAACAGATTCTCAATGGACCAGCACCTCTGAAAGGCATGACATCAAAGATTAGAGGGGCTGCTGAAAAATTAATTCCACCAGTCTTAATATTTAACACAAGTCTCAGTGTTAGGAGTACAACCTTTTCTTGTTTTTCTTCGCCTAATTCTGATGGATGTGCCTTGCTGTCAAGACTTTAGAAGCAGGCGGGAGGCAGTCAGAAAGGCTGGGGAGGTGGTTTCTGTGGCCTCCTCACCCTTCTTCAGGCAATATTTCCATGCCTTGAATTATCGTATCTCCAGGCTCTTGAATGCAGCATTCAGGATGGAGGATAGCAGAACTATGGCTTTGTTTGTAAAAAACAAAGCAATGGGCTACATCAGCGTTTACTATAATGTAGCCAGCCAAGACAAAGCCAATTACCTCCCCCACCCGCCACCACAGAGAGATTCACTGTGCTATTCTCATCATTTTGCACTGTGGTGAATAAAAGACTTGCTTGCTTTATTCTTATCCCTCGAGGAAGTGCTGGCGGAGAAACCTCAATATATATCTGGAGGTGCTCACTCCTTTTTCATACAGGCCTACTTTTTTCGAACATTTGTTGATGATTAAACTTTACTTTTTTTGCTCCAAGTTCATACAGCGAAGCCTCGGCCAAACGTGATCATTTTTATTGATAATCCCAACTGTACCGAGTGAGGCAGCAGTGGGCAAATACTGATGTAACTCCTTGTCAGGTTTCATAAGAGCAAGTTTCGTTCAATATTTTATCATTTCAAAAGATTGCAGAGAAGCGAACACTCTTCTCTGAATACATGAAGATATAAAGGAAGCTCTTTGTCTCGTAAGGCTCAATTTGCCCTCAATGACGATTAAATTATCCGTGTATAAAGATATAAAGAAACCAACAGTAGAAGTGGAAAGCAGATGTATTGATTTAGATGACCCATAAGAAGCCTTGGAATAGAAATCAGCTGACTTTACTCCAATGTTGTTCTTAAACTTTTTCACTTGAGGTTAAAGTTTCCCGCTCAAGGGTAGTTCAAAGATAGTTGTTGAGCGAGGAGAGAAAACACACGTTTGACTGTTGTCCAAAAGAGTGATCTCCTCTCCTCTCCTCCACACACACACACACACACACACAAACAGCTGAACTCATTAAAGCCCGGCTGCTTTGAGCGACCTGCCGCTGCTCCGACAGAGGTCCCCATTTGAAACACCCGGGCGGCAAGGACAATTGTTCCTGTTTGGTGGGAATAAATCACAGGGGCTGGAAGTGACTGGTGGCGTCTCACTTTGATTATCACTGTTGACATATTAGCCAAGTGCAGAATACAGATTGTGCTCCCTAGCTCACTCAAAAATGGTCATCTGCCATCACGGACTGAATTAGTGTTGACTGCTGTTGCTCTGAGGAACTGGAAGTCAAAAACAGGAAAGAGAAGGAAAAAGTACAACTATCTAAAAAAATATGCATTAAGTTATGAATAAGTCCTAAAGTTTTGTTACATTTTAAACACAGTACTTAGGTTGCATGTACTGTATTAAAAGTTGTACTTCAGATTTGCTTAGTTTGAATATGTTGTATGTCAGCCATTTTGTACTGCCCTGACGAAGGCCTTAATGTCTGAAACGTGATTTGTGATTCAGCAGCCATGTGTATTTAAAGGCTTTTTAACTCATTACCCTCTTGAGTGCCTCAGACTTTTTCTATGATTCTGAAAGAACAAGCTGATGAGCACCTTAGGGACACCATTTTCCACAACCGAGCAGCACTCCTCGCATTCTGGGTTTTTTTTTTTTAATACTGTTTTTGATTTGCTATAAACTCAAAACAGTAAAGAAAAGTAAATCAACAGGCTAAAGTTTGAGACAGGAAAAAAAAAAGAATTCTCTCTTCTACTTATTTTACGTGTTTTTAGTGATTTCCGTTTTATTTGCTTGGTTGACCTTTTTAAGACTTTTTGGTGTTGTTTAATTTAATTATTTGAATTTATTTAATTTGCTGTTTAATTAAATTGTTTGATTTTTTTTTTCTTCATATTTTACCTTTTTTTCTTTACTCTGCTCAGTGGGTCGTACTCACATGCTCACTTTGTCGGAAAGTTTTCGCTTTCGGGCATTTTTTCATTGCTTGTTCTGACAGAAGTGACTTTTTCAGTCTCACTTTCTTCTCCCTGTTCTCTTTTTCAGTTCCTATAAAACCAGCAATGGTTTTTAGTCCTTTATCTGTGAAAGAGTAAGATGTACCTACATAGATCTGTAGGCGTCTTGGCCTGGTGATTCCTTTGTGTGATTGTTTCTCTTTTCAACTCAAACTAAACACACAAAAAAAACTGAGCATGCATTTCAAGCTGCTCAGCTTAGTTCACCCTGACAACGTTTGCCTTTGGGGGAGCTGATAGTGAAACTAAATAAATGAAAAAACAGATAAATAGTAGCACTGACAAGAAACCGTGTTAATAATGCACACAGTATGAGTTTTAAAGACGTTCACTTAAGATTTCCTTTCGACCCTGAAATACATTCACACTGAAAAGAATTAAAGAAGGAACAATTTATTCACTTTATTTTGTATTCTTCGATTTAAGCATGCAGACTATAGCAATGGAAAGGTATGGTACATTGATGCGGTGAATATAACTGTGGTGAATATTCAACTAGCTAATGGTGTCATCTCCATACCTATTCAGTCTGTGTGAGGTGAGTGATGCAGCTCACAAATGTCTGACACCTCGGCTGGTTAACAAGCAGGTTCTGAATCAAAGAGGTTTTGGTTTGAATTCAGTCTGCATCTTTTAAAGCGTACGTGAGAACAATACACTCAAGCTTTTTGTTTTTGTGTGTTTTCTCTGTCACAGTCACGGCACTAAATGTTTTAGTAAACATCGGTGAATCTTTAATGAATGTTATATTCTGAAGACTCCAGATTAAAGGCTTTATATTATCTTTAAATGTTTGATAAACAACGTTGTACTCTATGCTCTTAAAAAAAAAAAGTATTATATCTGACTGAATTCTGTTACTGAGGAACAAATGATGCCTTCATCAGTAACAAATGATACAAACAACTTTTTGCTCATCATAATGGACCTTGGGCAGTTTGACGCATACAACACAGCAGCCCATTATTTAATAATTATCATCGTTAAGAAATATGATAATAATGATGTGAAAAATAATGATGAGAATATAATGGATAAACCATTGATCATAATAACGAACTTCATTAATTTCACACATGTTCATTATTAATTCATCATCATTGTTTACTAGGAGCTTATGAGGAATATCAATAATTTACTAGTAAGCATCTTTAGACACAGAAGCAGTAAACTGCATTGTTAGCAAAAATATAAATGGACTGTCTTAATTAAAGGTTTCCATGTACCATACATTTGTGAAATATCTATATTACTCCATGAGATACAGTGTGTAGAGGAAGTTAGATAATGTACTTAACTTCAAAAATACTACATTGCTATGAAAGTCATGTCATGTCACATTAAGCAAAGCGTCTAGAAAGGCATAGAGAGCAGATAGTAATGAACGCCAGCATACAGAGTGCTTTGCCAACACAAAAATGTTGCTACGGATGAGCAGTCGCGACTATAAAGTTACCAGAGTTTCAAGGTGCAGCAGGTGATTCTGGAGAAAGATAATTGATTGAGTCTCAACGAGACTCAACAATCAACAATGAGCTTGTTGGTGTTCAGACCGACACCAACAAGCTCATTTAGTCTGACTACCAACCAAAAGTGATCGTATTTGACAATCTGGGAATGAGACTCAACAATCACAATGGTTAACACTAGCAGCCTGGCTACTTTACGAAAGGAAAGAATAAATTGTAAGAGTGCCAATTTGACCTCGAAATGATGATCTCAGTGCTATGAAAAAGCAGAGTTAAACACTTGGTTGTAGTAATAAGTAGGCAGGTTTTGTTATTTTCTGATATAGTAGAAAGAATGGCAGTGTCTCTGTGGTAAGGGGAATCACATACTGCATCAAGGGGGCAACAGACTTTGACACAACACCGCTGCGCTCTCCGTCGAGTGAATGCCCGTCTGTTTCCACAGTTGTTCAACCGTTAGCTGGGGATAGCGACAATCATAGTGAATGCGAGACTTATAGGGAACCAATCTATATGCAGATGGTGTCATTATATTCCCACCATCACACTGTGCAATCAGTATTTACTTCAGAATGATACGTTAAAGCAAAGAAGTCGTCCTTTTCCAGTAGAAGTCATAACTTTGTAGTTAAGGTTAAATAGAGGATTTTGAGCCAAAGATCGTCATTATCTTCTCTGAGTACCTTATCATTTTGTGTGGTTACAGCCCTTGACTATCAGAATAAACACATAATTTACCAATGTCATGTGAGAAAAATAGATCCACTCTACTCCATCGAGTGTTGGGAGTTAAGTGTCTGATTAACCTGAGTGCAGCTCTCATTCTCAACTCTCTGTGCTGTGCACGGCAAACTTCTTTTTTTAACTTCATATCAATAAACGCTGATGCTTATGTGCTAACCTTTGAACTTCACAGTCAAACATTTTCTTGTGCATTATTATCTCAATATGACTAAGACTTTTTCTATTACAGGCTCCCAGAGGTACGGATCTCAGACAACGGGCCTTACGAATGCCATGTGGGCATCTACGACCGGGCAACAAGGGAGAAGGTTGTCCTGGCTTCAGGGAATGTTTTTCTTACTGTTATGTGTGAGTACCATCACTACACTTACCTATATTTTAAAGCCAAAGAAACATCCTCTCAGTGTTTTTTTTGTTACAACAGGATTGCGGGGTGAGACATGGGTGCGTGGAGAGGGACTGTTCAAAGTCAGTGGGTTGCGCAGTGCGTCTTGATCCCTCAAACGTTCGGGGTTTCATGTTTTATGTGAGGTGCCCGAGGGGGAATGTTTTCAAGCTGATGGTGCTATAAGTTGGATATGTTGTTTTCCAGCAAGTAAGAAGGAACTTTGGGAGAAAAAAATCAGCAAGTTTATGTAATAATTCAAGTAGACAACTTCAATATTTAGCTAATTCTCCTATCTAAAATTGGAAAACAATTGATTTGTGTCATTATTACACAGTATGGCAATGTGAAAACAATGTGACAATGTAAAGGAGTCACTCGTGATGATGAGCCTACAGAGAATACTCACTGCAGCTTCCTTCCCTCGACTTTACACAGCTTGATTGTAAGTTTATGCTCATTGTTTAGCTGTATGACTGACAGTTTTGCTGTTTTTGGTTCATGCTCACAGCTGTCCTCCCTCATAGCGTGGTTTGTGTCTGCAGCCAACACCTGTTTTCAGTGAAAGAAAACTCTCAGAAAACTCACTGCACTACCTGCCCAGCACCAAATAGCTGACAGACACATTTAGTGACTAGCTGGTGAACATAGTGGAGCATTTGTTTGCTAAATATCCAGATATTTCCCTCAGGAGTTAGTCGGGCTGAGCAAGTACACCATTACCTGTATCTGCATCTGTCCAACCAACTGGATTATCTGTATTTGTATCCATACGTTGATCAGAAGTTGCCATATCTGTTATTTATTAAAAAACAGAACAGCCTCAGAATCTAACATCAGATCAGTGTTATTGTTCACAAGAGTAAGAAAACTATTTACAGAGCAAGTTTTCCATAAACCTGAATGAATAAACTTCAGTCCCAATGATGATTTTCCATAATTACGAGTACAGATTTTGCATAATGTTACACAGATGAACTCTGTAATAAAAAGTACATTATCTGTACTGGATACTTGTTTCAGCCCAGTACTCACTTAACTTAGGCGTTAGGTTAGAGGCGTTAGAAGGTAGTGTTGCTCTGTCACTGCTGGATGTGTTATAAGTGATGGTGGTCATGTCAGTGTTGCATTCACAACTTGTTTCCGCTTTCCCCAAGTGGTCACAAAATTGGCTGTATACATCGGACCTCATCAGCTGTCTTTTTGATTGTGAGAGGTTCTAGACCAGCAGCACATGTTGCCAGCATGCCAGAAATCCCCTGCACACTCTCATCATCTATGTTCTGTTTTGTAATCTCCTCCATTTGTGATATCAAAGTAAAGACTCCGGGAAAAAAAACACATTTTCAATTAATACAATTGTTCTAATGCTCAGCGATCGGTACGAATTTGAGGACGAATTTGAGGACACCCGTCAGCTCTCTCTGCTGCTTCTCGAGGTTATGTGTGAAAACATTTGAAAAACGACCCGCCACTTGGATGGATGTCGTCTCGGAGAAGAAAACAACGGCACTACAGGCAACAAGTGGATTAATCACCCTCGCCCAATGAATACCAAAGATATTTTATACAGAGGTGATTTTTCTGGGTGATACAGTACTTATTATTATTATTATTATTCATTTTCGTCTTGTGCACAGTTTCGCCCTGCTGTCGAGACTGTCTGTGTTGCACCAATAATTAATACACATACAGCCTTGAAATTTCGTGGACTGATAGGCCTTGGGCAACACAACAATTGATTACATTTTGGTGGTGAGCTTGATGCCACTTAGAAGAATATTGCTTCCTTCAACTATGAACCTGGCAGAAATAGACTTGATTTAAAATCCTCAGGGTGTGTTAGCAGGGTCGAGGAATCGAACCGACTGAAAACTTCAAGTTGATAAAATGTCGCTTTTGCAGTGTTGTAAGTGGTGAGAAGTGGTGAGCAGTAGGGGAGGTAAGGACGTTTCTTTGTGCTCTCTACTTTTTCAGGATTTACATTTTTAGACAAAACCAAGTGGCAACCTTGAGGGCTGAAAAATGAAGCCAACATGGAAGTTTAAAAGAAAAAAGCTGGAGAAATAACCATGTTACCAGCCTGGTTAGCTAATATCACTGCTCATTCTTTATATACCTTACTTGTTTAAATTATATTAAACGAGACATATTATGCTTTTTTGATTTATTTCCTTCATTGTGTTATATAGGTTCTCGTGCATGTAAAAGGTCTTGAAAGTTAAAAAGCCCAAAGTCTGCGCCAATGGGAGCTCCTCTCTCCCACAGATAACCCTGCTCCTGAAGTGCCTAAAATGCCTCCCAGTAGCCCCCCCCCCCCCCCCCCCCACCCCTTAATTCTGTGACTTCTTGACATAACAAAATGCACCATGTCACACATTTGCATAATTTATGTACATATTCACAGCAGAAGTGAAGCTAACTGGAAGCTGAAGATACGACAGAGCCGACCAGAGACATGGTGAGTGGTGCTGGGTCAGGCGTGTGAGCTGACCAATCAGAGCAGTCTGGGTATTCAGGAGGGGTTAGCAGAGCATCTGAGACGTACAAGAGAGGGAATACAGTTCTGCAGTACTGGACAGTATGCGAAAACTGATGCATTATTTTGAGCATTAAAGCAGAAAAAATCCAAAATAAAATCATGAACCTGAAAAAGAGCATAGCATGTCTCCTCCGAGGCTCAAAGTCATGAATCATTAAGTGCGTGGCAGCTAGCTGTTAGCTGTCTAGTCAGTTGTCAGCAACCGGGCTTCATTCAGTCCACCCACGTTCCACCTCTTTGCTTATTTTTGGATTAGGAGTTAATTGAAGTCAGGCACTGACAAAAATGGCGATGGCCAGAGTTCCCACACTGAGCTTCACAATGGCTCTTCACAGAGACTACACCCATGTTGTCCACAGACAAAACACTCATCTCTGCCGATCCGTCTATCGTGTGGATTTAACGCTGAGGCATCTTCGGATTCTCTGGTTTCTTCCACACATTATTGCCTCTGTCATACAGCCACTATTACCATTATTCGGTTAGCATGATATCTCTTTCAGTCACTAGAGGAGAATATGCGCCTGTAGCATATTCCTCAGTCTGTGCTGTAATTATTGTATTTAAGTCGCCCTAACGACAGCTGCTTCACTCCCCTCTGATGTATCAATTTCAGCAGCAAAGACATGCTGCTCTCCATGTGGTCCTATGGCTAATTAGCAATGGTGAAATTTTTCAGTGGAACACCAGAGAGAGACACCATTTGACAATATTACTACATTATCACATTTTGTGCCCCCAAGAACTGCCTTTGTTTTTTTCTTTCTTTCTTTTCTCTTTCAACTTTCCTGTTACCTAAGCCCTTGACCCTCTGTTCTGTTCTTTTTGCAATCCCATGCCTCTGTTTTTAGTGCTCCCCCAAACTAACGTCAGTGAGAGGACTTTATCAATGGGAGGGGATTTTACTCGGTTAACTGTTTCTTGTTTGAGCTCTGGGTGGGAAAAAGTGAATGATGCAGTCGTGGGATAGTTGGAGCGCCCCTAACTCAGCTGGGTCTTAAATCACCACTCCACAAGAGAGGAAGACGAATGGCCCCTGGCATTGTGGCTAATTGCCGTCTAAACTGAAACAGAATTATTCATAACCTATTAGTGTGTCAAGTTCAGTGGGAAGTAAAGAAAAAAGTAAAGAGGAGAGAGAAAGAAAATGAGAGGAAAAAAAAGTTAATTAATAGGAAGCAGTACACGGAGAGTATTTTAATTTTTTAAAGGGCTTCATAAATAAGAATTATCATTTTAATGAATCCCCTGCCAAGAAATTCAATCATCCAGTTTTTAAAAGGCTAAACCCTGAACTCTTGGTACCTCTGCTACTGTCCTTCACTCTCTGGAAAGTTTGAAAAGTCTTAGCTTTTCTTCTTGCACTGCAGAAGCATATGTAGACTTTATTGAGCCCAGAGGCCTGAAGGCTCTTTCACCCAAATGACTGTCACAGTCATTCAGTGATGAACAATTTAACTTCATCTATACCCAATGATGAATGTGATGAATTATTATAAATTACTGATTTCTGGAGCTATGCAAGCAAAGCCTCACGTACAATATTATTAACATTTAAATTAAAATGCGAAGGAGTATTCTCTTTTGTTTGTTTTAGTTTTTTTATGTACACTATATACCATATCCCCTGGACGATTGTGCAGCCAAGCTTTTATCTTGATAATGAGGAACATGCAGTACCAAGATGCACCCATAACTAGGGCACTATATTATGTACTGTGTTGGCTAAATTGTTTCCCTTAACCTGAGTGAGCTGCTATGGTGCTCTGTGCCTGTAAAAGTAATTATTGAGGCATTACTGCATGGTAATTTATGTTGAGGCACTCTGTTGTTATCAAAGTTCAAAATCAACATCTGAACTGAAAGGTTACGGATGAGAAGTTCAGTGTGAGAAATTGCTGAAAAAGGATGATGGACAGGAGCATTATTAGGATATTGAATTTACTGTCAGATCATCTTCAGTCTCAGTCTGCAGAGGATACATTCAACAAGATGTAAATACACCGCAGAGAGAGAATTGACAATGTAACAGAACTTGGCCTGTTGACCCGCTTCCTCTGTGTTCTGGTTTTAATTGAAGAGTGCTCGGCTGGATGACATCAAAGAACAAAACATTCTGCTCTTTGATGTCGAGACAAGACATTTTAATACGATTATCATGTGTGCAAAAAAAAAAATGCATAAGAAATCATAAAAGTGTGGGCAGTGGTTCATTAGGAAATACTTAGTACATCATATTCACAGCAATCACTAACCACCGCTGTTGGCTATGGGTCTGCCAACAAAGTAGGATTCAAGAGACTAGAATATTTCGCCCACGAGATGTGCTTTCACATTGTTTCAACTTGGAAATGTGTCTCAAAAATTGTGAAAGCCAGGTTTGTTCTATTCACTACCCTTAGGCCAGTGTTACACAGAGAAACTACACATGCAACGTCATGGTCAAGCTCATCCAAATGTATTTTTACATGCAAGATTTCAAACAGAATCAGTCTGCTCAGAGCAAAACTGGTGCATAGTAGAGGACTGCGAAAGGTTATTTGGCCTCAAGTTGCATGGATTTTTTCAATAATATAACCTCCTTTTCTTTGCCTCTGAAAAAATGATAAATTAGAATATCTGAAATATTTTTCAGGATTCAGAAGGGCCTCGAGTTTAGAAAAAGCTTTGCCAATAATAATAGCAGAATCTGATTTGTGTCCCCACATTAACTGCAGAACTTTGTTTTGACTGCAAGGTTCTTAAACTCGCTGATAGTCTTCAAATTTGACTAAAGTTTTGCAGCAATCAAAGCAATTTTATGCCGGTGCCAGTCATTCTGAAACACGCTGAGTGACTTCACCCACGCAAATTACGAAAACAATAAAGAGCTGAAATGAAAATCACTGGGAACTTTTTCGTTCTTTAATTGCACCTTTATAGTCATATTTGAATGAGCCAGCTGGCAGTTTTTATTAAGTTACAATAGATTCTGTAAATTGTGATTCAATACTTAGACCAAAAAACATAAGGGATGCAACATATGTGCCGCATCATGTGCTGACATCATAATGAACTGAAGCCACCAGCTGAATGTGACTCACCCGGACTGGCAGCTCCCAACACAGCCGGAGCAGGACAGAACTACTCAACCTCTGAGAAGACAGAGGCCAGTTTGACATAGAGAATACGGTACCAAGGTGGCTTTCTTGCCAAGTTTGGATCCCGGCAACTGACCGGGACTGAGTCAGCAAGGACTGCTTACCAAGCTAAAGGCAGCTACATTTAGCAGCAGCTGCTGGTATGTGTCTACCTAGAAACTCGATAAGTCACCTCTGTACTGTCACTGGCCCCTGCGTCGGCGTGCGCAGAGGTTGTGTTCGTCGAGAAGCTGCTGGTAATTCGTTAGCAGTTACTTTAGCAGCAAGTAAAGCTATCTGTACAGTTGCTTTAGGGCAGCAGAGGGAAAACCAGAAAATATTTTCTCCCTTAAATTTGACCCAGTTTCACCCAAATCAGAGAATAAAGTTATGAAGTTGTGTTTTTGTACAGTAATTGGTGACGTCCGGTCCCTAGCAACACACCTCTGGCAGTGTTCTTCTTTTTATACGTCCACGGCAGCGTCATAAAATAAACAAATAAATAATCAACACCCCCGAGTGCGGGATGAGTCATCAACATTTTTAATGAGTTTCCAGGAAGTTACAAACTCAAAAATACCATTTAAAAATACCTACAAAGCTGTTTTTTTGCCGCTGTTGGGATATGGATATGGATCAAGACACCTGTGATAAAAACGGCAATTTTAATTTATTAGCCACAATGGCAGAAATGTTCATATCAGGCCAATGGGATATTAATTTTAACATCTTAATCAGCTGATCCCGATGACATGCAGATATTATAGTGCGTCCCTCATTAGAATAAATACCTCATACTACCAGAGGTAACTCCAAACCCTGCATAACCAACTGCAGTATCACTTGGCAAAACTTAATATGCACACAGTGAAGCAACGTGACTCAGTGCAGCAGGTAACAAAAAAACTGCTCCGCCCCGCCTACGTGACGTGTCTCGTCCCAGCCCTGTGTACTTCAGCCATTAGGGGATAGACTTCTGTCCCATCACCAGTCACATAAAATAGATATTTCATTCTGCAAACAGTGACATATCCATCCCTGTAAAGCTAAGGTCATAATTTCCGGCTTTGCTGGGTGAAAGAAATCAATACCTCTCCTCCCAATGGTAGAGATAGGGTCATTATTTGTTATTACCCAAAGTCATTCCTATGCGACATTCCAAAGATTACAAGGAAAGGTTATTTGTCTCCGCAGACTGGAGTCTGACCTTGGGAAGCCAGCTCCCGGTTGATCTGTGCATAGTGTCCGAGGCGACTAAGGTTGTCGTGTTGTTGTCTGTATCAGATGACCGTTGGGTTGCGACTCCTGAAGAACGCCTTAATAGCCCTTTGTGTTTAAACATCACGTCACGTAATTCCAGAAATCCTTTCTTCTAACCTTTTGTAAAGCGTGCGGGTGTAATTTAAAGGATACCCTTCACGAGGCGGCGGGGTTGGTATTTATAACCCCTAGAAACTGAGATGAGCGCTAAGGTGTAGAGGGACTAATTACCTTCTCATCCCATAAAACTGGGATTCGCTTCAATAATGGATGCCCAACTTTAATTAAGCGCTGTGTATATTTAGGTGCCCGTTTATAAATGGGTGGGATTAATGGCGTACAAGCCAAGCCCAAAGACAGCAACGCCTGCAGACACAGCAGTTCGGTGTACTAGTAGGAAGAGTTTAGGGACTGTGTGTGACTGCGCGCCTGTGTGTCTGTGTGTGGAGAGGCCTTGTTTGTGCGGCGGGGTTTGATGGATTGCTGGGGAGCGGCTGTTCCCTTTCTGTCCTGTACTTGTTTTGGGAAGTGAAGAGAACGTCTTGGCCAGGATCGACACATAGCATGACTCAAACACAGTCGCCTGTTTCCCCGCTCTCAGCTCTCAGAGAGGATGCCAATTTTGTCAGACTCGTCGGTTGTAGTCTGAAGTGTTTGCCATGTCGTCTTGTAGCACGTCTCGGGTCACCATAGGGGGATTGTTCAAGAGTCCTTGATATGATTCTCCATTACACCCTCATTTATCTTCTGTCACCTTCGTGCTTATCACACTTAATGTCCCACAGTGTGCCATCAGCATCACAACCTGTTCAACTGATTGCGGGCAAAAATATTTCATGCGGAAGGGCAACAACACTTCTCTGTTTCATTTTGTGACAAATAGTGAATGAACTGTTCTCCGCAAGGAGTGAGGCTTTTTTTTTTTTCTATCTTGTTCGTAATTAACAGAACAGACCTTCCTCTGAGAGAATTCTATCCGGTCTTTAATAAATTGTGTGACCCCTTCCCACTCCTTCTCTGTACCACCATTCAGTTGTGACTAGGAGCGGTTTACAGCACCATAAAGAATGCTGGCTTGGAGCCCATTGAAGGAAAAAAAAAAAAAAAGAATGAAATGAATTCAAAGAGCAGATGAATTATTAAATGTCTGTCTTTGAGCTAAACCCTGGGGTGATAACTGAGGCAAAAATAAACAACCCATGGGCTTCCTCAAGGATTTCTCTACCCAACATTGAACTGGTAGTCTGTGCATCACTTAGTCTATGCTAAAGAATTTCTGTCTGATATTTTGTCTTCTGTCAGAGTTTTGCCAGAAAAAATGTCTGTTTTCCATTTACTTGATGTTACTCTTTTCCCCAAAACCCACAAGTCTGGGCTGTTTCATTAAGTCAGAAGCAGAATTTTAAATCTTCATCGGACAAACACTGACATCTATTGCTGCCACCTTGCTACAATTAGCTTCAACTGGGTTATGGGATAAACTTGCAATCATGTTTGCTGCCACACTGTATCTCATTTGAGGCTGCATTAAAAAACATGGCAGTTTTTACTCTCTAGCCCATTCAGTGCCTCATTCAGTTGACATTCACCAGGCACTCATCAGCGGGGCAGCCGATGCTCGCCAAGGCTGTAGCCTCATGAGTAAGCCTGTTTTCATACCCGGTGTTTTCACACAGCAAACAAAAAACAACCATCTGACGGTTGCATCATATCATCTGCTTATATTCTGTCCACTGAAAGGCTCCAGGAGGCACAGTTTTGGCCTTGGATAGTGTTTATCAGCGACAAACTGATTTCTCTGTATGCACCCTCACAAAAAAGTGCCTTGGTAACACCTCAGTGAATTATTATACATGATAAATTAAAGTATTATGTAAAGTAGCATCCACAAAAGTCCTACCAGACTTTGATGCATGGCTGCTGGTCCCAGAAAAGTTGCTGACTGCAGAACTTCCCAGAGGACAAGAGCAAACAACAGAACTGACACCATTATTGAGACAGACTTGAAGAGCGCAATGTTCCTTTCTGCTCGGAAACGGTTGCTTCCTCATCTGGACTGTTGACTGAAAACACAAAGCGCATGCATGCTCATCAATAAACATTAGAGAAACTATTTCAAGGAAGAAAAATAGGGATATGTTTTCCAAAGCCATGATATTACTTTTACTTTTTGACTTTTCAATCATTTCTACGTGATATTCACAGTTTCAGGTGCAAGTAACAAATTACTTTTATTCCCCTTACTGTAGAAATCATTTTTTTGAAAAGTAATTCCACTGCCTCAGTATTTTTTATCTCTTGTTGGTGCTACATTTAAATTTCCATCTGTTACAGAAGAACAGCAAAAACAAAACAAATCAAAAATAAATCTATTAATTGATTTATAAACAACCTAAGAAATGCCACCATGCCTCAATTCAAGTTAGCTATAATTCATATTTTCATATAAGAGTAAACTGTTCTATACTGCATGTGGCACCAGACCATTTTTTTTTAATTATATGCAATAACCTACTTTATGCCTTGTGTTTGTATAATTTAATTAGGCAACTGTAACATTGCAGTACAATGGCACAGTTAGGTACAGGTCTCACTTTAAACTTGGTATTTCACTGGATCGGTGTGGTTTTGCAGAACGTAGCAGTGCACAGCTTGGCGAGCTACGTGACCGTCTCAGCCTGGGCTCTTAGTGTACGTCATTTTTTAATAATTGCGTATTTGACCTCACATCTTCGTGCATGGAAAGTGATCATTTGCCTTGAAAAGCTGTTTGGGTGGTTTTATGAGAAGTTTTCTGCCAGAAGGCCTTCAGGAAGTCAGGCCATATACGGATGGACACAACACACCAGTCACAGTTAGATGCGGTTGAATGGATCCTACGTCTGACTATCATGTGGGTGACCAGAGATTCCAACCTGTCTGTGGTGTTTGTGGTGTTACAAAATACGTGTGATGCAGGACCTAAAGTGCCGTCCCCTGGCAAAGTAAGTTTTCAGGGAGTCCCAGTTCGGTACATTGGCCAGTACCAATACAAATAGGCCTATTTTCACTGTGGACAGAGACATTATGTACAATTTTTTCCACGAACAGTACTATGGTACATTCCTTATACCTGAACCTGAAGATATCATCCATTTCCATCATAACACCTTAGTACATTTTTGTAGGAGCAGGCTATTTCTGTACATACTGACTGATTTGCTTTTGCCTGCATGGCACCGTATACGTGTAGCAGTAAAGTGGCCGTGAAGAATCCCCATATATTCCACTCTGCACAGCGTGCCCAAAAACTCTCATCACAGGCTGTGACACAGTATCATGAAAGCTCTTTTGAAGATGTAGTCATGTGTATATATCATGACAAAGGATGAAATGCATCACTGCTAGCTTTGGTGTGACCTTGCGCAGGTCAGTGCCACATTTCAAACAATTCAAGCATATGGGGCACGTTATCTTTTTGTTTTAATAAAGGTGGATCATTTCTTTTTTAGTTTTCATTTTCTGCATTTAAACTCTAATAGTGGGCTTCCATTTTTGTGCAGCTTACAGACAAGTAGAACTCTATGCTAAGTATACTGTATTATGCATTTTTCCTCTCCTCACTACTCCCACTTAATGGCAACAGACCCTGCAGGCACATTAAAAGTTTGGCTTCTCATTTTAAATGTAGGCATGTCCTGAGCAGACCCTGCTGCTTCCACCACCATATGGCACCATTGTTATAGAGCACAAATTAGGGCTGTGCTTGGCTGCTGAAATGCACAAATACCATTTTGCTCAGTGTGACATCGAGGGATGTTTATTATACCCCGTAAAACACAGCATCTCCTGCCTGTCACACATAAATCATTTAGGAATGCCCCTCCCCAGATACATAATCCCAGTCTTAGCAGAGCCGCAACAGGGGAGGACACCATGCAAGGATCAGTCTGTGCTGTGCAATATTTCTCTTCTTTAATGTTGAAGTCAATGAGTCACATCAAACAATGGTCAAGTCAAGGTTGTTATATCCATAAACACAAAGTTGTCGGATTGTCAGTGACATGCAGACACTGTTTTTGACAAGAACAAACTTTCAGCAAATCAGCAATTTTTTTTTTTTTTCAAAGCGCCACACTTAAACACAGATGTATACATCTTCAAAAAAGTTCCAAGAGTCTTTAAAGCATCACTTTTGAATAACCTTGTGATGTCTTTCACAATGCAGCCCTTTCTTGTTTTCTTGGGTAGCGTTCCTTCCTTCATCCTGAGACGTGCATGTCTGATATTGAACACAGTGCCTCCCCTGATGTCTCCTTGTGGTTCTCTTGGATGCTGTGAAGTGAAGGCTTCATTCCTCGTGGCGCAGTCTCCCTCATTCCCCTCACTCCCCCTCACTAAGGATGTCTTCATCACTTGCTGCGCTCTGCTCCCCACCAAGGTCCCTCCTTTTGAGCGTGGTTGACTGAGGAGGCGACAGAGGAGAAACAGCTTCGCCTCCCCAGAGACACGCGGCTGATTGTACCAAAGGATGAGAAAACCTCTTTGTCTCTCTACCTTTTACCTCAATATCACCTTGCCTCATAAGTCTGCTTTCCTACCAAGTGATCTCGCTAAAAATAGTTTCTGTCTTCACAGGTTTTTTTGAGCAAGTTTGCCAAAACTTATCAGACAGTGTTATCTTTTGCTTTGTAAATGAATCGATTCATTCACTTAAGGAGGTTACGTGTTGTATTTTAGATTTAATTTTGTTCTCCAGGGAGTAAACCAAGGGCATCTGTAACTTGAAAAAGGTCAACAAAAAAGAGCCAGACGGGATGAAAGCAGCGAGAATAGCTCCCTAGTCTGTAATATCGCTCTGTCCCTGTGGAGTAAGTGTATGATTTGATTTATTTTTAGCTTGGCCCGATGCGATGGTAAGATTTTTTTTTTTTACAGGAGAAACTCAGATGTGAGATCACCTGTCTGTCATTTATAGCCTTTTTTGCTTTCCTCTCATGACATTTATTTTGTGACGATGTTTTCTTTAAGTATTTGCACCCGCAGTCTGTCCCCTGTGTGCTCTCTCTCAAAACATTTCATTATGTCAACTCTCTTAAAAGTGTGTTTATGCACAGCTCACCAGAAGGGATCTTTTAGGCTTTTACAAAAACATATTGACAAGAGAAGATAATAATGATTTCTCACACAGGGTTGCCAAAGTAATTCAAGGAACAAGATAAATGTATTGTCATTTTTTCAACACAATGGTTTAAAAAAAAAAATGAAACTATGTTTGAGTCATTTGTGCCACATCTATTTTAGAAAATGGAGTGTCGATGATGAATTGAGCAGTCTCACAGTATGGGGTAGTCTGGTGTCTGGGGTGGGTGTTGCAGACTGATGCTCAGTAGATGGATGCCAGTGATCTTCTGGGCAATTTGAATCACCTGCTCTAAAGCCTTCCTGTCCTTCGCACCATGCCAGTTTGTGATGTTTCCAGTCAAGATGCTCTCCATGGCTCCTCTGTAAAAGTTGACCAAAATCTGGCTCAGGATTCTTAGGTTTCTGTGCTTGGTTGAAAGCCTTGAAAGACAATATGTCTGTTGATGAGGAATTTTTTTGTTTGTTTGTTTTCTTTAACCTTGAAAAACTATTTTTGGACATATCCACATTTACAATATTGTCGAGATGTAGAACAAAAAACTAAAACAACAAAGAAATGATATACCTTAAAGCTAAAGTACAGGATAAATATGTTTGGACTAAAAACAAAAATTAGGCAAAGCAGTCAAAATCTTGTTGTAATAAAACAAGATTAAAATAAGGGCCCCCGTCTCTCTCAGTCGCCTATACAAGCCTGTGGATTATTTGTTTAAGTTGTTCAATGCTGCTGGACAGTGGATTTTTTTTTGTGAAGGACTTAGGTGAGATTTTCCACAACTGATCAAAAGATGTGACTTGCTGCACGTTCTCCATTGCCTCTCCCTTATCTGCTAACAGAGAGCTACAGCAGCTAACGTTTAGAAATGGACTCCCCTCACATAAACTAACAACCAGCAACATAGAAGTTCCACAGAGCACCTTTAATAAAGTTATATTTATTTATTTTCATGTTGGGTATAAGCACCTGCCATACAGAAGAGGTTTTTGTGGATGTCTTTTAGTTTAGTGTATTTTTTCAGTGTGACACTGGGAGGGCGGAAAGTGGCTGATATTTCCAAAAGTGGTGCTTAGTACCTTTCACTGTGGTCTTAGCTCTTTGAGATTTGACACTCATCTTTGCTGCTGCACAAAGGACTGTGAGACAGGCGATAAATTTATGGGGAAAGGAGAAATACAGGTTTAGGAGCCCCTGAAAGCAGCCTGTGGGCATGGATCGAATGGATTTCTTCTCAGTGTGCCCATTTTTTAAACTTGAATGGGAATCAGAGGAGGGACAGCTGAAGGGAAAATTGAAATGGGAAATTCATATTATATTGGGACCCTTACGCTGTCCTGTCTAAAACCATCAATTTAGGAGTAAATAGGGTAGCTCGCACTAATTGTGTGAATGTCTGATCTGAGATAGTCCTGCTGGGATTGAGAGATTTGTAATGAATAAGGAATATATGTAGCAAGGATGCCTTTGGATCTTCAGTCTCAAGAGTAGTGTATTAGAAACCTGGACTTGATTAATGAGTGCTTTCGAACCTATAATCCAAATAGGTACATGAGCAGGTCTGTCTCAAATAGACATTGTTTCATCCTTGAGAGAAAGGTGTTCTCAACTTAATTGCTAATTTACAAACGCATTCTAAAAATAATTTAATTAAGGTCGAGAAACTTACATATTCAGGTATTTCAAAGGGCAGAAAACAGAACTCACGTTGATAAATATAGAATTGAAAGTGAAAGCTTGTGAAATGTGACAGCTTCAGAAGAGCCAAATGCAAGTTTGATGATTCTGCTTTTAGCAATTAAACACTAATTGGCACGCTGTAGTTAACTCCACGTTCTTTCTTCTACTTCTTATTATTTTAGTGGCAGTAATTGTACCACTGGGAGCTCTACTTGACAAACATTTTGGATTCATCAGACGGAGAGTCGTTCACTAGAGGAGTTTATATAGGAAAGGATAACATATTCCTGGGTGTTATATTTGTCTATCGATTGAAATTCCACTATCAAATCCCAGGACGTTATGGATGAAATATGGTCATGTTACACAGTTTTTTATGCTAATTTCACCTGAACACCAGAACTACCTTATATTGCAAAACAGACTGTGTGTACGTGAGTTTGCGCTTGTTATATAATGTTTTCCGTATAGTTGTCTGCTTCACAGGTGCAGCTTCCTTATAGCTCCTACACTAGCAGCTTTCCTGGAAAGAGGAAAGATTGTTTATGGAAATGTAGTTGCACAATCCATCTCTTTTCCCACATTTACTACACTGCTGCAGTGTGGGCTTCAGCTAAAAGAAAGCTGCTCCAATGCACCTCCCTAGACTTCACAGTCGCTGTCACAGCACACCAGGAACTGTAACTGTAATGGAAGCAAATCAATAGGCAATTAAAGAATATATACTCTATATACTCTGTAATATTTATTTTATAAAAAGGAAGGCAAGCAAGAAGACATAGGAGTCAGCCTCAGTGTTGGAGAAGCTTTTCATACAGAAACAAGATCAAAAAAGCTCACCTGCCAAAGTGGCCGGTAGAATTGACACAGCTCCTGCCAATTGCAAGCCCATATTTGGCAGGTTGGCAAATGTTAATTTCAAGTCCTGGTGGCATGACATGTGGCACTGGCATGGACTATAGTGGGCAGGTGTTGCCTGTGTGGGAGCATAAAGATCTAAAATCTTGCTCCAAAATTAGATATCCAACCAGTGAAAAGAAGCGAACCTGTTCTTAAAAAGGGTTTAATGCACAAAAAGAGAAAAAGAGAGAGGGAAATGTTTTGTAGTGCCACTATGTAGATTCTTTCAAGCAGCATTCTGTAACACCATTAAAAATAAACTTAATTACTGCATGCTGGGTAACAGTAATAGACCAGACAGAAAAGTAAAACATTAAAAACCTTTGTTAATGTTAGAGCATATCTGCCCTTAGATCCAGATGGACAGTATGCCAGAAATAGGTTGTGGAAGAGGACTCTATCGTAGCAACACATCAGTGATATCGTCAGGGGCAAGAGCATGCATAGATTAACAGAAGTACCAGGATCTTAAAAATCTATGCTGAGACTAATTGGAGTTGCAGCAAGATCTTTTTGTTCCTGTTAAAACCCTGGCAGCAGCATTCTGGGTGAGTTGTTGTGATTTATAGACTTTTTGAGGAAACCTGATACCTGACTTATAAAGAAAAAAATAATTGTGATGCTGCGTCTAGGGGCTTCTCTGAATGCCAATCTAGGCAACTTCAATATTGCATCCAAATCCAATGCTCAGACCCAGAGGTAAAACATGCTGAGAAATGTATGATCCACACATTTTTTCATGGATCACATTTTTTATTCACACATGTCAACTCTACAGAAGTTAAATAGAGACATTGACCTCGCTAACTATTCTCAGAGTGCATACTTTTCACTCATATAGGCTTTGCTGAACTGAATGACCAGACTGACTCTTTTCTGGTGATTCACTGTAACCACATAAGCAGATGGACGCTTCATGCTAACCCTGAGTAATTGGTTCTGGCCTGGAGTTTAACTTCTTCTGATGGAGTTAGACTCCTTCACTAAATGATGCAATCTTTTAATAGTAGGGATGCTTGGAGCTGGCTTGCGAGGAGCTATGTATTGAACTATTTCTATATTATGTTCTGATGTGTTTGCGGGGTATTCTGAACATTGTTGCCATCATGGACTTACAGACTGATGGGATGTGGGCTGTTTTGGCGAAGGAATTAGTAGAGATTTAACATCTTGAGGTAGCCTCAATCTCTGTTCTGATCTTGGATAATTCGATCTGAGTACATTGTTGAAGTGGCCGTGGGCCAAAAGCAGATTTGAGAAGCAGAAAACTGCTACAAAATCTCAATGTGGGCTGGTGCATGTCGGAAAAGCTGTCTTTCAACCCGAACAGACAAACCAATGAGCAAATTCTCGCAGCCTGAATGTCAGAGACGACACAAAAACAGTTGAGGCATTTTTCTTGAATAATGCATGCTTGAGGATTCTCTGATAGTTTCGTTATGTGAGCGGTGGTGAAATGCTGGAAACTTAATGTATATCATACTTGACATTTCCAGGGGTTGGGTGATGCACATTGCACTGTATTGATGATCATTTTCTTTCTTAACATGGAAAGCAAATATCCTCTTGAAACAACATTTTTATCAGGTGCCAACGAAAGCTTGCTACAGAGCTGAGGCTCCACCTAAATCAAATTATGCCATAATGGAAAGTAGGTGCAGAGATATCTGCAACCTCATGTGTGCCAAAGTCAATATGTTTGTCAGATTGCCCCTGAACAGAGTAACAGTGCTCCATAAATGATTCCTTGTTCCATATAATGAAGACTCTTTCGGCTGGCTCTTGCTGCTGGCTGTGACTTTGCCCGGGAGCTTATTCTCAGTTGTTCTATCCTATTGTGACTGAATGACTGTGGAATAGAAACAGGCTCCCAACCTGACTTACAATTATAGCTGGGCTGTTTCTTTCAGGACACAAGAGGTTGTCGCTGCGTTGTGTTTCTGCTGTGCTGATATGAAGGCAAACACAGCCAGATTTGTTAACTCAGTTAAAACGATGCATCTTACTTCGAAAACAATTGTGTTGAGGTCAGTAGCCCTACTTCAGTGAAGAGTAAGCTTCAATTTTAAATCAACACACTCACGCTGGGTTCAGATTTTACAAGGCCACAGAGAGTACGTATTGATGTCTCTTTTACATGTGATACAGGCCATCTCGGCCAAACAAGTCTCCATGGCTGCTATAAATAAGGAGAGCTGTGACACCGCGACCTAAGCGAACAAATATCTCCACTAACCTTGAAAGTAAACACCAAAGCAATTTAGTTTTCTTGCATACAGCAGATGTCTTATTTGTGGATGGGGTAGTACACTCAATAAAGCCTGAATTCAACCTTAAACCCTGCTCCAATTTTGAAGTTTAATTTGTCACCAAAATAATATTCAGCCATAAAATTCAGTTATCGACTAGAAACTTTTAGCTGTGATTTTACCCAAAAATGTATTAACCCAAACTCAAAATATAGCACTATACCACCAAAATTAGCATCCATTTGCGGTTTTTTTAACCGCAGGTAAACCTGCTATAGCTAGGAGATAGACCCCTTTCCCTTCGCAAGAAGACAAATTGGCCTTTCTGTTTTTTGGGGGTTTTTTTTTGTTGTTGTTGTTTTCTTAATTGGGTGTCTGGAAAAACAGGAAACAGTAGAACGCAGCAGATCATATACCTCATTAGACATTAAAACGTTTTAATAACATTCTACAACTATTTTTTTTCCAGGAGCTGATGATGGAAGTAGCTAAGGAGTGAGACATCTCACTTCTTTCTCATCTCTGCAGTACCGATCAGGCAGCTGAGGAGGCTGTTAGTCACTGTTAGCTGTTTATGTTGTTATGTTTACGTGCTGCTTGAACATAAAAAGTGTTGACATGCCAGCGTCCTTAACTTCAATACACGTCACAGCATCGCACCTGACAAGTGGTGGAAATGATCTTGTCCACCTGGTGTTGTGTTTTCATCGCAGCCAATCGGAGCTGAAACTAGTAAACACCCGTGACTGAGGAAGAGTCATTAGATGCGGGAGTGATTACTCATTCACATTAAAGACAAAACACAGATGTTAGTGGCTGTTACTGAGTTATTTTTTTGGGTATATATATATATATATATATATATATATATATATATATATATATATATATATGTATATATATATAAATATATATGTGTGTATATATATATATATATGTGTGTACATATGTATATATATATATACATATACATATATACCAGATCTGGCAGCAGGATAACAATTATTTTACCAATCTGCACTTATCCATTTAATCCAGTCTCTGAAAAAAACATATTCTGAAATGCAAATATTTTGCAATTAAACAACAGATTTAATTTGTAGTTAAAAAAATAGAAATATTTTGTATATTTATTCACTGATAGTCACTGATAGATAGACACTGACTGGGTTGTGGCCACAGGAGCATCATGCTTGGATGTTTGAACACATGTAGATCAGTTATAGCACTGTTCTGAATTTACCTTATTCACACAAGGAATTATGAATGTCTGTCATCTTTTCGCCAACTTTGCCCTTGACTTTTTGATGCTCTTTGAAGAGCAGTATTATTAATGCCCAGACAATAGCTATATACGTGACATCGCCATGACATTACTGGAAGCCTGAAAGGAGTAAAAGCTTGCAGAGATGATCTCAACCATTTGCGGCTCTAATGAATCGGGCTCTTTACAACAAGAGATTTGCTCTTGAAGTAAACAGTTTGTGAATCCATCGTTGTTTTAAGTAGAAATGTGACAGGCCAAATTACTTAGCAGTCAATAGCAGTTGATCATGCATATTACATTGGAGCAGCCACTGGCGGTAGTGTGATGGGTCAGTCTGTCAGTCTTTGTTAACTGACTCTTCTAAAGACTCTTAATTTGCCACTTTTAATTATCATAATCAGTATGGTGTAATTTTGTCTACTTGACAGAAGAGATACGGATGCTCGTGCATCAGTTTCGTGGCCGAGTGACTTTGGACAATGTTGTGCCTCCTCAGCACCGAGTTGAAATGCAAATAAACTGTCTCATTATTAACAAACATCTCTTTTTCACTGACATAGACATTATAAAAATGTAAGCGCTTTGCATGTGCACATCCGTCAAGAAAACGATGAACCGAGCTTGAGTTTTCCCAGTGAGACGTTCCAGTGCCAGTCGTGGTACTACCGCGGACCGTTTGCATTTGCATTTATTAGCTCACATCACTGCTGACTCCCTAAGCTTCAGTTTGGGTTTGAACAAAAATCCCCACAATCCCATCTAGATGACCAGGAATCTGAGCGTTTACTAAATCCAGCAATTTTTGTGGTTTTTACATGTAAAACAGCTCATTTAAAAGCTGCAGCCAGAAACGTGGATTAGTTTGTCAGTAGCAGGCATGTTTCTTCATCTCAGCTGGATTAAAAAATCACAAACCATGGACCATACCAAATTCTGCCACATGAGAAAGTGCTGCTACTTGCTCTTTTTTTTCCCACTTTTGTCTTGAGACAGTAAAAAATGCCGCAATATTGAGACGCTCACTCACTGCATGAAATGTATTATTTTACCTGCTTTTCCCTGTTCTGAAGTTCACTCAATATCCTGTTTGTGATTCTGGCCTTCATTTATTGGAGCAATCTCCAGTATGTGATGCAGATCTTTGTTCAGATTCAGAAAGAAACAGATACATTTTAAAACTATTACTCACAAAGATGGACTTTTACAAGCTTTTTTCAATTTTAATCATCATATGAAGTGAATCTTAAACTGTTCTAGCATAGTCGCAAGCTGAATTACTTGATTAAGAACAACTGCATATAAAGGAAAAATTCTTTGCAATAGACTTCTTTTTCATCAGGAGGAGATATGCTTTATATTGAAGTGCTTAATATTCACTTTTAATGTATTGCATTGTTCTTTTATTCTGAAATCACATTTTGGTCAAATTTGGAGATATCGTGTCTGAAAAATGATTGATGATAACAGTCCTGAAATGAGAGGGAATGCTTTGATGTAAAGCATCAGGTTTTGGGGCTCCTGCACTCTGACTCTACCTGCTCTCCACATATCTGGTGGTGCGATGGATGGCTGTTGTGTGATGTAGGAGTATTAACACAGGAGCAAAGAACTTTTATCCAACAAAGGCTTATTTTTTTCCTGAAAAGTGAAGTAAGCGTGGTGCGCACTTGGCACTTGGTGTTTTTGATTGGGACTATAGGCGTCAGTTGGCGTGTGGCCGTGGAATGAGTTATTGTTTATGAAATAAAACCAAACAACTGATTTCACTTGTATTGCCTTTCAAAACCATCTCAGAGCAGCAACCCAGATAGCAAAATTGTACCAGAGACGTTCATCCAGCCCACATACCGCATGGGATGATTACACTTGGGCGGTCTACTCCTGTTTGCCAGATCTGAGCCACAAGCAGGACATGCCAGCCAAGAGCAAACTGACTAACCCAGAACTGGCCCAAATCTGTGCCAGATCCAGCCCACCGCAATAGAAATGAACTAGTACTGGTTTATTCAGTGTGAGCCAGATCTGTCCCACATCGATTTTGCTATCTGGGAATGAGTGATGACAGGTTGACCGACCTCATGCTTATGGCTGTGGAATCCATGTTAAATCTGGACATTTAACATGGATGATCTGGTGACAGACTTTGACCAGTTAAGGTCCAGACGCTTATGGACTAAACAAATAGCAGGTAAGAAGATTGGAATGTTTTCCTCCTGTAATCTGTTGACTAACATTTGTGCTTTGCCCAACCATAGTGACATTTTCGTAGATGCAACCAAGTGATCATATGTGATTTAGTGTGTTAGATTGTCTGTTTTGGACGGTGATTGTTTCACTGTGTGCTGTTGAACCCGTGAACTGTGTCAGCGCGGTTGCAGTGCCTCATAGAAAGGGCCGACCCTTTTTCAGAGGGAACTTGAATTTATGCATTTACTGAAATTGAAAGTATTGAGCTGTATGCTCATTGTACGTTTACAATCTACTGAATGCACAATATGCACTCATTCAGGCCTCTTTGTCTATGAGAAGAAAATAGACCACTGATAGGTCCATAATATGCCCGTCAGTAAATATGAGTGTCAGTTGGTGATTATTAGCTTATTGTTCATCCACGATTGTTGGCCGTCTGTTATGGAAGCATTTTGCCCAGCTGCTTTCAATACAATCAGCGGCCAACAGCTTGTATAAATGATGTACGTGATTGTCAGTGTTTTTCTCAGCATCCACTGAATTCAAACATGTTACTGAAGACTGAAATTAGCCTGTGTGGTTTGGCCTTAGTACTTTGAAACTAGAATAAATTAGCCTATTTTGTGCAAAATCTCCCTTTTGTGTCGCTGTGTTTTGAACACCCATTGGTTTTGACATGGAGATAATCATGTATTTGAATGCCATCTTTATTTTCTGAAGTGAAGTTTGAAAGAAATGACTAGCAATATTAAGACTGCCGCTCTCTGTCCATGGTGCTGAAAGGTGGACCAAAATACAATGAAAGGCTTTTTTCACTGCTCCTTGTAAGTGGAACATTACACGCAAACATTAGTCACTGACATATTCTTTATAAAATTCCATCCCCACTGAGTATGTATTTGATGTCACGACATTGCCATACCTTGGATTGATGAAACAATGCCGCTGATTGAGACCATCTTGAAATTCATTATGTAGTGAAAAACCCTGCAGCAGCTATTCAGAAGTTATTTGAGACAACAGTAGCAGCTTGTCTGAGTTTGTTTCAGGTCAAATCTAAGCCTGAAAATGAAATAATCATAACACACGCACACAAACACACGTTAGTGGGCCGAGACTGAATCGGAGCAATTTCCGGGTTGAATCAGAGCAATCTGGTCATCCTAATTAAGTCGTGCTGTATAGGAAACTGGTGAGGTCCTCCACAAATGTTTTAATCAAAACTTCAGGCAGCAGGGCGCTGCAATGAAGTGGCTCTCTACATGTGCAGTTAATACGAAGGCATGAAATTGCAAATTCATGACCCTTGAATGCAGTGTACCCCAGGCATGAGGTCAGTCAGACTCTGTTTCTTTCTCTATGCCTTCTAATATTAAAAGGGAACATTAGAGAGGCCTTTGCCTGCCTGGGAATATTGGGAACTGGATCATTATACAAAGAATATGAAGCGGCAGATGTAGTGCAGCGTGGCACAATTGCTTAACCTGCCTTTAACAAGGGCCACAACACATAAATCAAACCCCAGACTAGGACTTTATGGTTCATCCTATTTTTGGCCTCATTTTACCAGCTGAATAGAATATTACATAGAATTTTACTGTTATCACTGACTGACCGTACCGAAAACACCGCATAAAAAACAGGGCATGCGTCGACTCTCGATGCTTTTATTTTGTCGCCGTCACTCTCATACGTGCTTCACACATTCCTCACCCGTCTGATCTTTCAATGGTAGAATGCCGGTCGATTCAATGACTGTCATCACCCTTGGAATGTCAATGAAATTTCTAACTAGTTAAGCAATTAAAGGCATCCTTGAAACAAAAACCCACCATGTCTCGAAGCAAAAGCTTCAGATTTAATTGAGAACGTTTGCCAATCTGCTGAGTGTGAAGTAACTGAAGTAGAAAATGGGATTTTTGGCTGCAGTTATGTGACGGAATTAGCTGCCATGGGATGTTATGACAAATTCTCTGAAGTGACATGTTCAAAGATTCAGTTGTCAAAATAGAAAAATGAGGAATATGTGAAGGAACAATTCATCAGTATAGTGAAAGATGCCTTCAAATGTATGTCTTTGCTGTGAGAGCATATTCAGTACTGACTATTGGGTAACATTTTTAGAAGCTTTACAGTACACTGAGTAATGATAAAAAAGTTTAGAAGTGGGGAAAGGTTAAAACAGGGTTTCTTTATGGCACAGAGGGAGGCCGGCATCAACAGGGTGTTAGTCATCACTTCTAGTCTGAAAAGAGCTGCTGCACCATGAAAGTTCAATTTATTTTGAAAATGAAAGATTCTTTCAGCCCCTACTTAAATCTAATATTTTCTACAGCCAAAAGAAGAACCAATGCATTCATGAATATTAAGGAATTGGAGATGTAATATGTCACCATGAAGTAATCAAATGTCATTTGCATGCTAATGTTGAATTTACATTTGTATCACATGTAGAAAATGCTGAGATCTTATGAGATCCTTTTTTTTTCATTCATACATTTATTCATTCGCTCATTCTTTCATTTATAATTTATATCTATTTTATATGATAGGATATATTTCTTAATCATCTGACTATCATATGATGTCAGGTGAGACAGGAATGCAAACTTTTGGTTTCTATTTCGAGGGAAAGAAAACACCTTCTACGGTTAAGCAAACTGATTATTCATATCTTGGACAAAATCACTTCCATCAAACCTTTCCTGAGTGTAATACACTGTAAATAGGGTGTATTTATCTTGAGCTCCTGATTTGAATCGTTGTAGTGCTTCCTGTAATCGCATCTGACACAGGCAAACAAACAAAAAGATAAGATAAACAAAAGAGTTGTACAACAAGACAAAGCAGAGAGAAAAGCTTGGATCAACAGGCGAGGCTTAGTCCTTTGAGAAATTAAATCAAGTTTGGTTTGTGGATTTTATCTTTTTCTGAGGAGGTGTGTGAATGTCAGTCATAATATTTGCCGGGCCCAGTAAATATTGAAAGATGCACCGCAGTAATGATGCTGAGAAAAATGCAGGTGCACCAAGAATGCCGCTTTAAATGGACATCACAGAATAAGGCAATCCAAACACCAAGGTGTGCTCGACAATTTTATCATGGCGAAGAAATCTACATTCAAAATAAGGAGTGGCAGATTGTATTGGAAAAGTACTTGAATATCTGATATTAAAAGTTTTCTTCTTGTGTATCTGCTTTTTTCCCCAACACCTTTTAAGATACACTCATTTGTGATTTTGGAAGCAGTTAACCTGTTAAGCCCGAGCAGAGCCCAACTGGGCTATTTTTTGAGCACCTATGGTAACAACATATAAATGAAATATATAGTTTGGTACCTGATCAATGTTAAATGGCATAGATGTATCAAAATGTGCAAAAATGGCACATTTGGAGATCCTGCCTGAGTAATGTTCAGAAGTTTTACTATAGTTTACTAGATGTTTGGAGCTGCAGCTGCATCATTCTTAAGTGATAGTCATTTTCAATTTTAAAATTATATATATTTTTTAAATCTTTCATTTATGCTGTGTGCCAACTTAATTTACTCGGACCCAGTGACACTTATACTTACACATCTGAACAAATATTTCAAGTGCTCCCTTTATTATGATACCTTGATTATTCAAATAGACCTTGTAGTTTGCTCTGTTAATTATCGAGCAGAGACACAAAGTAGAGGCGAGTTCTTAACAGGTTAAAGCCCCGACTGAATTTGGTTTTAAATTATTACATATCCTATAATATCAAAGATGAAATTAAACAATCAAAATTCAATTTCAGAAAAAAAATATCCGGAGGTGTTTTTCATTAAAACTCTGCTTCACTGGCACCGTGTGGATGTGTTTGATCAGATTAGATTTTTAGTGATCTGGCAACAAGAGCAATTAACACTCAAATGTGAAACCTGAATTAGAAAATATGTTTTCAGGGCCTTTTAGAATTTAAAGCCTTATTTTCTTGTGGTGGCGCATCCACCAGCGACGACAGTGGTCCGACCGTTTGTTTTTTCCTGACCACGCAGATTGATTTGTTGATTGTTGAGTCTTCATTCCCAACTCTTCAAATACTGACGCTTCAGGATGGTAGCCTGCCTGACCTACCAACCCAAAGACTACCTGGGAAACCCAAAGCAGGTTGTGTGACAGTGTTTGACGAGCTGTGAATGTGAGTCAACAGTCAGCTATCTTACAAATTGGACCTTTGAGGCATGGTTGCATTACATTCTGTTCCAGCAAAATTTACCTGCACTCAGCCCTGTAAAAAAGGATGCAATGTCATGTTTCTGATATCAGTAATAAATGTTTTTCAGAACAATCACAGAGTGTAAAGGATGTATGAGAGCGACGCTACAGTCTGTACTCTGGTTGTGTTATAATGTCAGGCTTGTGACTCATTCATTTGGTCTCAAGCCAGCCCCATGTTGTTTTTCTTGGATAAGTCAAGCCAAGTAAGTGTTTAGACGAGGAGTAAAGTTCCAAGTCAAATCACTTTTTTCCCCCAAAGATTAAGAGAAAAGACAAGGTATTAATGATGATTGATGATAATTGATGTAACCTGATCAAAAAGTGAAATAAATTCAATGAAAAACAGCATCAAAAGCATATCTCTATTTTAATTCATTCTCAATCAAGAAATGTTCCCTCTATATCACTTTCAAACTTTTAAACCAGAATAAAAAAATACTAAAAAACTGACAACATAAAATAAACACAAGTCTGAAGTGTTTAACTGCCAAGTCCAAATCAATGGCTGGCTGAGCTCCCTGTCTTTGCGGTCTTTGACACCTCTTGTGAAGCAGTCTGCATTAATATATGGATTAATACGAATGAATCTTACAGTATCTGTTATCCACAGTTGATGCACACTGTATGAAAATCTTCTCCTTCGGTTAATTAAATCCCTGCAGCCGTCTGAAGGCGGCGGGACAGATATGTCAACACATCTGCAGCTTCTGATTTTAGAAATGCCACTCACTGTCTTTACCTTCATTAAATCACATGCAAATGACCCCGGGCTGCTGCGACATCACACCGTACGACTCTACACACATCAGACTGGTCAATTATAACTCAGTATTCTTTTGTTTATGCAGGAGTTGTTGGATTACACAGTGGCTCGTCAGTCCTCTGTCACTGCCCCCTTTCCAATGTGACATTTCATGTTTTATTTTTGATATCATTTCATTTCATGTCACATTTTATATGTTGCGACCATTTACGACAGGAGACACTGAAAGTGCATCAGATTGACGCGCTCACATAAACAGCTTCATCAATTTCTGTCATTATTAAAATGAAATAAAAACACATCAGTTTCCTTTGGCTGATCCCAGCAGCAATGTGTGGTGCTGTATGTTCATGTTGTGTCTTTCTCATCACCCAGACTTCCATTTGTTGAACTGTTGTTGTCATGCCTCTTTGTGATTGGCTCAGCGGTTAAGGAGTGATTGACAGAGAGAGTATTTAATGATGACCACACCCTGCCAATTATATTCGTCGTTTCCCCTGAGCAGGTAACAAAGGGCCCTTATAGTATGATGCTATCAAGACATAAATGTGAAAGCTGCATTTATTTAAAATTATCTTTAGTTTAAACGGCAATCATCACAAATCATTTCACATCATAAAGTCACATATTTCACCTTCACAGTACATACCTGTACATGTAACGCAATAGAGCATAACATTAAGGTTGATTATCATCACAAAAAAATTCTATAGTGCTCACTCAATTCAGCACGTGTAACAATTGTTCAAGAAATGTCCAGCCTCCATTAAGGGCTTCACTGTGCCGCACACTTTAATGGACATTGTTGAAACATGCCATCAGCTATAAGTTCTTTTCTTTTCAGAGTGGATTACTCACGAGAAAGGACCCATCAATCAAATGCAACACAAGGGACATTATTCACACTTGATAAACCTTTTTTATCCCTTTAATGTGTGAAGTTACACACTTTAGACATCCCATTCTTCTCATGTCCCTAAGGAATGGACTGACACTATGGCGAACACACTGCATTCGGGAGCTACTTTGCATATTTTCCTTTCTTCGTCAAATTTCTTTCTAACAGGAACCCACTATTATCTAAGTAATGACGCACATTGAAAGCTTTTACATTTAGATGTCTTTACTTGTGGTCAGCACAGAGAGAATATATATAATACTTAATGGTGGCAGAACAAGGCATCAGACATTTAAGGCAGACAGATGTAAATGGTATTGACAGGTCAGTCATTAAATTCAAGACACATTTCAAGTTTTCTTCTTTGAGTTACTGATGAGTCAGTTACATTTAACTTCATCACTTTGAAGTATATTCCTATTATGAGTTTGATCGAAGAAGGGTTTACAGCTGATGGTAGTTTGTATATGGCTTAAATCGATGATCTTGCAGCTTGCCAAATAAATATGTTTCTTTATATTGCAACTTTCTGTTTGTTTAGGTTCAATTTCTATCTTGTCACAATGCTGTGCTTATGCTGTGGTGAGGTTTAGGCACAAAAAATAGTTGGTGCTGTTAGGAAAACACCATGTTTTGGCTTAAAATACCTGTTTTGGTCACCACAAAAAAGTCACCTTCAAAACACACGGTTCTGTCAAACAGGCTGAAGATGGCCTGACTTCTCATGAAAAATATCTGGTTTTGGACCCCACAAACATGGCTGGGAATGTTCCGAGGTCTCCTTAAAAACACCTGGGTTTGTCACCACAAATACGGCTGAAGATGGCACGACTTCCTGTGAAAATTATACAGTTTTGGTCGCAATAAACACAGTTGAAAATTGTCCCCAGATCTCGTTAAAAACACCCAGTTTTGTTGCCACAGACATGGTTGGAGATAGCCCAACTTCTCGTGAACTATATCCAGTTTCGGCCGCCACAAATACGGTTGGAAATTGTCCAGAGTTCGATGTAAGAATATCCAGCAGTGTCACACTTACAAATGTTGAAACGCAGACTTGCTGTGCAGTTGCCCACCATCATTCCCTCCGCCTCCCAGTGTGAAAGTCAGGTAATAAACATGTAATGTGGACGTGATATGGCAAGTTTTGTATAGATGTCAATATGGTACATGGCCTATGACACATGACTTTGTAACATGTCATGTTGGACTCCTCTTTCTCTATTTCCCGACTGCCAACATTTCAAGCCAAATGTATTTTAAAGAAGCAGTGGTACAATGTGATGAAGTCAAGATTCAGTAGAGGCTTAAATATATATCACGCTAATAATGTGGCAAGAGTTTGTGGGTGAGTTTGTGGCACTTGTTCAGTGAATGGTGTTTTTTTTCTTTGTTTAGGCATAATTCATAACCCAAAAAAGTAGGGAACAAGTTTTCATGGCCAGATGGAGCTTGTTAAGTTTAAGTTTGTTATGTTTTGGCTGCTAGAACAAGAAAAAAACAAAACAGAAAAAAGGTGAGAATGTCACAACAACGAAGAAAGCTTAAGTTTCATTCACACCCTTTCCAGAATTTTTTAACAAAGATACTTTAACATGAACACAATGACTCCCTTTTCTTCTTTAAATATAATATTTGGCAGCTTCTTTGTGCTGTGAGATAGAGAACATAGAAATGTAGCAGCAACTGCCAAGTTACTTTGTCGAGGCCTGTTTTTAAGAATGTACTGAGTAGCAGCATTTAATTGCACAAACCTATCATTATGAAGGTACACTGTCTCAAGCACATGCCCATAAAAAAAACAAGACTGCAGCCTGCGAACAAGTAGCACCTGTGGCAAAAAGCTCTTCAAATGCCTTGACAACCCTTCAATATGCTGTCAGGACATGTTGAGTAAAATGTAAATTGCTAAACATTTGGAAGAGACAGACAGATGTTCTGTGCTGATCACCTGCCATTCAAACCATAATGAATAACTGAGGATGCCCCACTATAGAAATTCACCGTCAGAGTCCGCTCACATTCACCTTGAAACACCAGATATATTGCAGACATATGCAACACTTCCCATTAATTAAAGACGCCGTATATATTTTCCTCCTAGTTTAATGATGTCACAAAGTAGCATGGGGTAATGGGGGGTGCCTTCATTGTTGAACATCCCAATGTAACTAGATATACAGTATATACTCAAGTAGTATACTTACGTGCAATTTTGAGTATTTCTATTTTAAGTTACTTCCACTACATTTCGGAGATAAATATTCATTCATATACTTTTTTACAGCACTACTTTTAGCCACACTGTTCGCCACATATTGTAGGTCAGGCTGGCCACCGTCTATAAGCATCAGTATTTGACGAGTTGAGAATGAAAAATCAATTATCAACTATCACTTTGTAAGAAAGTGGATTTTTGAGTCTCATTCTCAACTCGTCAAATACTGACGCTTTGGGATGGTGACCGACCCGACCTACCATCCCGAAGCGTCAGCATTTGAATAAAAAAAATCAAAAATCAACTTTCTTACAAAGGTAACTAATTTCTACCTTTTCTCAAAGGTGAAATATGTAAGAATTGGCCAACTGTCAAAATGATTCTCCAAACGAGTAGAGGCGCAGCATATCACCAGAGTAACTGTTAACTGTAAATGCAATTTGCAAGGTAGTTTATTAGCCATGCAGCTGGCAGCACGAGAAATCGGCATCAATCAACGCCCATTTCCAGACCATCAGATCCCCCTTTTTTTGGGTACAACATGGTTTTATAAGAGAGGATGGGCTATGGCTAGCTAATTAGCATGCTAACTTCAGTAGATATCAAAATTGTTATTTCTGCACATTCTGTTATTCATTATTAGTAATTTTTGAATGTTTTCGACTAAATTCTTACATATTACACCTACGTTACCTTACGTAAAGGATCTGATTACTTCTTCCACCACTGCTGTTTTGCATGTTTGGCTTTTTTTAACAAACAAACCTCTGTATTAAGAATGTTATTTTCATCAGTCATGTCCTGAATAATACTTCTTACCCGTGTACTAATCGCTCAGTTCACATTATTTCAGACAGGTTGCTTTTAAAAAATCTGCGATAAGAAGAGAGAAAAGACATAAGATAGAGTCTGAAATAGATATATCATGTCACTTACCGATGGCTCTGAGATGTGTTTAATAGCTGGGAAAATTATTGCTTTTGTGTTGTGTGCCTGACTGATGGCAATTTTAGTATTTGTCACTGACGTTCTGAATAGCGAGAGGAGCCTCATAAATGGTTCAGGAGCATGCTTGCTAAAATGCAGCTGTCTTATTCAATCAAATGCATTTTCACCGAAGCAGCAGGCAGATCTCTGAAATGTGCAATCAAAGCACAGGAGGCTTTTAAATGATCTGGAAGGGTTAAAGATGTTATAATGCTTCATCAGTTTACCATATTTCACACCGGGATGGTCAAAAGCTGCAGATATTAGCATCTTTTACACTATCTGATAGCTGAGGGAAGTCATTTTTTGCTTGAAGATAAACAGAGACCAGTGTCAAGGTAATGAAGGGTATTCTGTTGTTGTATTTTCACATTTTAATAAGAGAAACCCTTGATGCATGGTCACCCATTTGTCCCCGTCATAACTGCCCCATCAACAACCCTTGCATGTCAGCGTGAAAAACGATTTCTCCTCCCTGTCCCTGAATGCTGTGTACACTATATCGACATTTGTGGTGCTTGTGGCCGTCTGGCCGCGGGCATTTGATGTAGATTCTCTCAAAGACTTCTTTGGGGATTGTTCGTATGGTCTCAGGCCAGAACTGAGAATTGAATGATGGATACTTCATTACCTCAAGTGACTCTCTTTGGCCTCGTATAACTTTACAGCCTCATTTTACCCCCTTGGTCTGTAAATTAGGTGTCATAAAAAAGAAAGAAACGAAACATCACAACCCAGGCCTTACAGCCACATGAAATTTGTCTGCGACACCCAAAGCACCGGGGACCTTAAAGGTGCATCCATGTCAGTGCCTTGTGTTGGATTACCAAGCTGGCGAAAGGGGGATGGGTGAGGCTGGAGAGGGCTGGAGGTAGAAGGGCCAAATTGTAACAGATTGCCGACCCTAAACCCCTGCCCTTAAGCAAAAAAATGGACTTTAGGGATGAGGGTGCCAGTCACAGCATAATTGATGCTGGGTTGGGTACAGGGTAAGTCCCATCTGCCACTGTCTGTTATTTGGGCGACACAAAAAGCCTTCCCTTTTGTCCTGTCTCTACCAAGCCTTCAAACTGTGCTGGCAGAATCCTCTCTTCTATCCCCCCCGTCCTCATTATAGACACAAGCTGTAAGTCCAAGCCTGGTTTACCCTCAGAGAGCAGCAGCCTGGGGAGAGCCATATACAGCCATGACATATCGCATTTCCTATCATACGGGAACAGAGCGACAGAAAAAAGCCCAAGTGCGCTTAAGTTCGCAAATCATTCTCCTTAGATCGCGAAGGATTTTTTTATTTCTGTGTAATTCCCCTCTTACTTTTCAATGAAAAATATATGAACCTGTGACATGTTTTTATGTGGATGGCTCTAAATAGCGTTGTATATTAGGTGTATGTGGGTGGTGGATATCTCTCAGTGGTAGACCACAATATTATGGCCACTTGAGAGGAGGCCGCTTGCTAGACAGCTGCTATTGCTCAGTAAAGCATCAATGAAACCATATGTTTCCACAGACAGCAACACTCAGACGCATTTCTCACCATCTTAAACACACGGACAGAAACCAAGCATGCAGGATGTGTGCTCGCTGTATTTTCAACAACATCGGTATGATTAATGGGCTCCGGAACTGGGGAACTTGTTCAATGTGACACAAGCTTTTGTCTCTGTGTTTCATCCCCTTCCTCTTCCTGACAGCCACCAGAGTCTCCCTCTCTCCACAACCAGCCACCGCCGGCTGCTCGGCTGGGGCGGGAGGATGCGATATGAGCTGACAGCACAGTAATAACCCATGCAAATTAACAGGGTGGGGTGTAAATGCGAATGCTAAAAGCACAATAGAATAGTGATTAAAAAGCATTTCAGTGTCTTTTATCTCGCAGTGCTGCTCATGCTGGGGAATAAAGGCTTTCAGACTTAGGTACAGGCGACTCGTGCCAGCACTCATTTCAACATGTCCTTTTTTTTCCCTCTTGAGAGGACTTAACTTTGATTGTTTTTTCAGGCCGCCTTCTATCTCCCCCACTGCCACCATCATGGCCCATCCAACTGTGTGTCTTCTCAAAATAAGGGATATAAGCCCTTTGGCAGTGTTTTATGTCTCACTCTACTTAACTCAGCCTGGAATGCATATATGTTTTCTCCCCTACACCTCCAGATATAACGGCGTTTTACACAAACACATTTACATATACCTCTGTGTGAGGAGCAGTCTCAGCCTTGGAGAAGTAAAGCAGCAGCGGGGCATATGTTTTTAGCCTTGCCAAGAGCTGGCAACGTGAATTTTGTTTTGATTTTTTGGACGCCAGAATCATATCCTCAAGCTTACAAGTTAAATCGAGATCATAGGACTGGCTCAGGAATGGACCAATTAACATCTCCACTCCATGCTCCACCGGGATGAATATTAGGTGAAAGAGTCAATAAAACTGACATTTTGAATCTCCAGTTGCTTAATATTCAGTAATGTGGCATGGGCATTTATGTTACCACTCCTCATGTTTAACCTCTTACTTATGCCTTTGTGTTTAGGACCAATTACAAATTGCATTAAGAGCAATTGAGTAAAATGCAGCATCCTTTTTGAAAGTAGTTCGCTCATACTTTGAGCACTTGATAGAACAGCACATTACATGAATTTGGCTTAACAACATCGGTGGAGCACCGTAGAGTATGCTGAATGACTTGTACAAATACACAAAAGGAAAAAAAGGACAAAGGACCGCATATGCAAGTGCCATTAGCGACACGTAGGGTGGAACAAGATGAAGTGGCCGGGTGTGCATCAGCTGGAGTAAACAGGTTCAAGCATCTGTGTCATCCAACTAGCTCTGACCTCTGTGGAGTCTCTCTAAAGATTTAATAAAAAATATTCTGGCCAAAGACCGAATCATGCAAAAAGCACGATACCACCTCATCATCCGGCCTCTCCTCTCCCTCCATCTGTATTCTCTCTCTGGCTTTTGTCACAGATCTGCATATCACAGACACAGTGTGATATTGTCACTCTGGCACTAAGAGGAGGGAAATATTTTTTAGATGTTCTTCGGGGTCCACTTGTGCCTCTTTCTGTCTGCACATTATTTCCAATTTCAACTATAAAGAACCTCTCCAAATTCAGACATGAAATTGTTTTGCATATTGATGACACTGTCTCACCTCAAGGCCCCTCTTCAATGTGGTTTGAAATACAACCAGAATACATAGGGATGTGCCAGAGTATGGCTGTCGCTGTCTCCATTGTACCTGCTCCAGACAAGTCAGATATACCAAAATAAATTACCATCCTTTCAAATGCCGTTTGAAATCAGTGTTTGACGGCTTTATTAAAAGCAAATCTCTGCAGTAGAGCATTCAAGAAGAATGATTCCCTCTGCGATTCAATGGCATGCATCCACATAGGGTCGTTGGTGACTCCGGCACATGTCGTGCATAAAAGCTCATGTGCAGTAAACAAAGAAAAAAGCAGCAGTAGCGTGAAAACCTTTGTTAAATGATTGCACTACTGTTCCTGTTGTGTTTACTGTTTGAATTGAGTTTTAGTTTAATTTTGAGACAAAGATTAGCTGCTGCTTAGGTACGCCAGCTTTCACCTGTAGGTATCAGGTCATTTGAAACTAAACCTACAATGTCATTTATAAGATTGTTGCAATGCTTTGAAGCGCTATTCTGTTATCCCATCCTCTTTAGGTACACAGGGGGCCAAATGCAGACCTTTAACAACTTTATTTGGATTCTTTGATCATTTTATTGGAAGGCTATTTAACCCACTCTTTAACTTTGTCTGTTGACAAGCACAAAAATAGTCTTATTTCATTAAAAAGTTTAAACTCAGGCTGTTTAAGCAGAGGGAATTTAGGAGAATCAAAACAACAACCTTCTTCTTGGATTAAAAAGACATGTTGTTTTTTGAATATTGGTATTTTTTCTGTCATTGTGAAAACGTTTAGTTTTTATGTTTATATTTTCATATGTTGTTTATTGTCTTTGTATTGTTTTAATTGTTTTTATTCCGTGATTTTTTTTGTTGCACCAAACATAGTTGCACTCTTAATTTGTTGTATGATGAGCTTACAATGACAATAAAGGCATTCTGATTAAAACAAAGCAGCGGGGAAAAAAAATTGCAATGTTTTAACACATTTAAATTTCAAGCTTTACAGGTCAGGCATAAGGACCGTAAAAGTCAGGCCCCTTGTAATTTACAGTTTTTTAAAAAAAAATCTGGCCAGTGTTGTATAAAATACCCAAAGGTGAGTAAAAGGAAAGATATTGTGTTAAGATATTACTTCAGTAACGCATACAAATAGTACTTGAGTATCTGGTATTAAATGAACTTAAGTATCAAAAATAATATTCTGTCTTAAGTAGATGTGTAGATGAGGAAGTGGATTAAACATTTATTTACAGGTATATAAATATTGTATACTATGGGTAAACTGACTATCAGCCTGGACAATTATCAGATCTGATCTTCAGCATTTTTGGGATCATCTGAATCAGTGTTTTTTAAATCTGATTGTCGATCATTTATGTTAATTTAAAAAGAAAGTCAGAAAAGTAAACACTAACTTAAGTTACTAAATTGATGTGGTGAGTAAAAACCATATTTGCCTCCAAAATGCAGTGGAGTGGAAGTACAAAGTAGTAGAAAATGGAAATACTCAAGTAAAGTACAAGTACCTCAAACTACTTTACTAGAGTAGATGTACTCAGTTACACTCCATCACTGAATCTAGCTCTTCTAAAAGGCAGTTGAGCAGGCCTGCCTTAAGCGGTCTATCAGAGGGCTAATACAAAACAAACACATGCATACCTATGGGCAATTTAGAGTTTCCAAATAATACATGTAGCAACAAAGTGGAGAATGTCATAAGTCCTGTTCTTGTTAAGTATGTGCCTCTCCAGCTGTCACAGAAAATCTTTGTCAAGACACTAATCCTCCTGTGATGTTGATAAGACAGAGAAGTGAAATGCCTTGCACTTTTAGCTTTAGCATTTAGCTTGGTGAAACCATTCAAAATTCATACTGATTACTTTGGGACCCTTGGGCTCACAATAAAAAAAAGTACTGCTTCATCAAATACTTATCACCGAATTACTGTCAGTAAAAGTAAGCCAAGAATGACCTTGATGCCATCCTCCCCACACACACACACAACCTTCCCCCACAATAAATAAACCCCCAGAGATTTGAACTCGAGGCCAGGGTGCTTAGTACAAGGGGATGCTGGGAGTGTTTCTTGTGAGTCCGGCTGTCTCCAGAGCTCTAAATCCCTTAATTATGAGGCCAGGGAAAGCAGTCTCTCGGGAGCATTAAACATGCTCCTGTTCTGCACATTCACCAATCCCATTTGCTGTTTTTTATATCTTTATTATTTTTATTTTTTTTTTTAGTGTTTTTGAAAAGATAGCAGGGTAATGGTGCTTGAGGGTATAGAACAAGAAGGAGGTGGTAAACCAGAGACAGAGGGAGAGATCATTATTGATGTAACTGGCACAGCAGTACTAGCCGGGACAAAAGGAAGTAAATGCTGCTTTTAATGCAGCGGTGTGCAAATGCGCTCTGAACAATGGAAAGAGAAGGAATGGCTCATGGGACTGCAGGCTCCACATTCGTAGACATTTGTAGTGTCCTGCTTTTAAATTTCACCATCTGTATTCATATGATATAATGGACTATAGCCAGCAGTATATACAATACATCTTTGGCACAGATGGACGGAGGTATTCAGGTCTTTCTCTTAATCCAAATTATGTTATTTTTTCAGGTGACTTGAATTGTGAAGTTTCAGGATGTTTTAGCTTGATTCAGCTTTATTACAAACAAGATTTAAAGAGTTCCTCGGGCTCATGAGGTCAGCAAAATTACCTTAAGAGGAAGAGGTTATCCTTAAAATTAAGCGAAGACATGAAAATCACCAAAATTGTCCATACTGAGCATATTTAAAGCTTTTTTTTTAACCCTCCTTCAAAACCCAAACCAGAAATTTACTTTACCCAAAAGATTTCAATCAATACTGTAGGAAAAGAGAAGAACTTGTGTGACAATCAGAATGCCAGGCACACAGAGCAGGAATACTTTTCTGTACACTGTGTCGCTGTGCAGTTTTCATTATGTAAAGGGAAGAGAGACGGTGCTGAGAGGATTTGGAATTTTTATATCTGCACTTGAATCGTTTGAGTCTTTAAAGAAACCTCCAGAAGAATGTCAGAGATATTGACATTTTTTTTTTTTCTGAAAGTTTCTTTGCGTTTGATATTTCCTTCCCCCCAGACTTCTGAATATTGTTTAGAAAAACTTGTGGCTCTTTTTGCATTTCGATTTTTTCCCTCCATATTTTGTATGAGCACTATATCAGCATATTAGACAGTAGCCTTGTCAAGAGAAAAATGCAATTATTGATCTTTTTCTTTAATGATTGATATGCAGGTCTCAGTAGGTGTTTGCACTATTTAACACGCCCAACAGAGAGCTTAAAACAAAGACCTGTAGCACAAAAATTCAAGGGAGAAAAAAAATGCTCAACCTTTAACAGGTGGGTGAAGGGAGAGATGCAATTAAATGAGGTATGAAAAGCTTAGAGCCCATCATCGCAGACAACCATCTTAATCTCATACGGGGTTGTTGTGTTTGCAGATAGTGCGCTGTGCACAGAAGGTCTTGGTTTTAATCACGTCTTTGACTCTGACTCCCATTAGTCGGACCCGCGCCCACAGGGCAGAAAACAATGGAGCATCATGATCAATGTTCAGCTCTCCTGAACTAACTTGACTGAGAGGTTGTGTTAGTGATTTATCCAAACTAAGCAAAGCATCTCCTTACAACCGATTTAAAGAAGCACTTGTTGGGGGATTATCAATACTTATCAGTCAAGCAGAAACTTTCGATTTAACAGCAATTATTTTTAATCTAATAAAAATTGAATTTCATGCGATTAACTTTGTCTTAATGAAACGCGTGTGGTTTGGTGTACTGAAACTCCCTCCAGATTGCTGCAAAACTCCCTTGATCTCTTTGTATTTACAGCTGCTAATATTGTGAAAATGAATCATAATTTTTAACTGCATACTACAGCAGCACTGAAGGCGCTTTGCAAATAAAAAAAAGGATGATGGTGCTAAGAATACATTTACTGGACTCCAGCAAGCTTTTACAAAGTGGAGTATAATACTGTTTTATGGAATAGAGCAATCAATATTATAAATCTATAAAGTTGGATTGTTTTTTTTTATTGTCTGGTTATACGCTCTTCACATCGGAACAACTTCACCGCACTAGAGGCACTTCAACAGTTGACACTGCTTCTGTGTCGAGTACTGGAGCGTGACTGGTCGGGAACTGACACCTCTGACAGCTTATCATATGCCAGGTTGAGACGGGCTTGTCAGTAAGCTAATGGAGTGTTCTAAGGTTAATTTACTACCATATGAATCCCATCAATAAGCAATTAACAGGTGTGGAAACACGGAGGCACCCGGACCAGCAGCTAGATCCCCCGCCAACCCCCACCTACGCATTTAATCAATTAATTTTGGTGGCATGTCTGTTTCAAACCGCTTGATAGATCTACAAATGAAGTGACAACCCAGTCGCTAGAATTAATGTTAGCGAAGTAAGTTTCTGCAAAACCACAGATAAGTTACAACTTAACGTTTCTTGAGGTTCAATTTTTTATTTCTCTCGTCACAACGCTGCGCTTATGGTCTGGTTAAGTTTAGACACAAAAACAACTTGGTAATGGTTCAGAAACATCACAGTTTGGCCTAAAATAACTGTTTTGTTGGCACAAACACGGCTGGAAATTTCCAGAGGTCTCCTCAAAAACATCTGGTTTTGTCCCCACAAACACGGCTGGAAATGGCTCTACTTTCCGTGAAAAAGAGTTCTCCTTAAAACAAATCCAGTGGTGTGACACTTACAAATGATGGAACGCCGACTCGAACTGCCTGTAAATCAACCGCAATCCCCTCCACCTCCTGATGTAAGAGTGGGGTACTAAACATTGTGAACGTGACACGGCATGTTTTGCACAAATGTCAATATACATAGCCTATGACACGAACAAACTTGGACGAATCCGTGGTTTGCACAGGCATTAACTGCTAACAGTTATATCCTGCTGACTGGGCTGAACACATTTAAAAACAGCACTGCTCTCCCTGCGTGACCTTTTCTCTTTGCCTTATCTGCCTTAAAGCCCGGCCAGGGGATTCAGAAATCATAACTTCTGAGGAGATTCTTCACAGTCCTTGACAGATTTCTTAAACGCTTCTCACTCTGATTAGAGCTCAGGCCAATTGAAATGTTTTAAAAACACTTTACTGCCGCATCTGTAGGGGAAAATGATGCAGCCTGAAAAAGAGACGATAATTCAGAATGCATGAGAAAGTCTGCATCTTAAAGCCACTAAATGTTGTAGAGAAAAAAATGCCTTTGCCACTCAGCGGTCCTTATTGAAATTCAAGTGGCCCTTGTGCAGCTGGCCATCATCTGCTGCAGTGTCGTCAGTTTAAAACTTGCGTGTTGATATTTCCCTGAATCAGCCACAATATGGCCCTATGAAGTATTCGCTTTCATATTTAAGCCGCCATACAAGGACTAGAGTACTGCATGTTGAACAGCTGATTTTCTGGGGGATGTGGAAGATTTCCATTCATTACCTCCTTCTCCTCCCAGTGCTCCTCTATAATGCTGTGAAGTCTCGCTCACACGTTTTCCCTTTACACTGCCATGACATACTTGCTGGAATCCCTTGAGATATTCAGACGGAGGCTTGGTGATATGATATGTATGAGATTTTCTACCTTATCAGCCTCATCCGACTCACATGAGCCCTGGGGAGTTTTGAACACACTGTCCAAACCATTCAGTTACCATTTTAAGTGGAGATTGTCTCAGCAGGTTCTTGCTTTCCTTTTTGAAAATAGATAGATAAAGCAGGTCGGCAGATTTGTTTTAGTCCATTTTCTTTCATCTGGGCACAACAGTATCGCTCTTTCTCTGCTCTCACTTCCTTGCTCTTACTCTTGTGTCAGCATTGCCCGTGTTGTTTCCACCTACATACATAACCCCATGACGTTTCATCTCAAAATAACTCCTGGAATGCACTGAGCAAAGGAAAAGCGGATGTTTTTTCCAACAGTTTAAGAATATCTGAGGTTGCATTCGTGTCTCAAATGTTTTTGTCTCACAAAGCTCTCCTATGTCCTCCACAGCGCCTCCGAACAACATATCAGTGGTGGCAGAGAACACTCCAGCCCCATTCAGTCGATACCAAGCCCAGAATTTCACTCTCGTCTGCACTGCAAAAGGAGGGAAACCGGCCCCATCGGTGAGTTGCTGTTGAAGCTGCGCCATGCTGTTCGTCCACCAGGGACCTGCCTTTACAGCGCACAGATCCCTGTTGTTTACAGAGGAAGAGAAACTGTGTTGCATGTTGCTACAGGGTTTTTGGGTTGGTTTTTTTTTTGTTTGGTTGTTTTTTTTTAAGATATCAGCACACAGACTACTTCCAGTAAAAAAAAAAAAAAAAGGCTCTTTAAACAGAATTTTAAAATTTGCATGACAACAGCACAATCCTTGATCTCAGTGCATCCCACAGACACCCGGCGCTTTTTGCTAGAAAATACTGGTGGATATAAGCTCAGCACAGCCGCACATAAACACACGGAAAAAGTGTATTCCTGGTCTTTTGAAGAAGCTGTCACCAGAGCTGCTGTTACATTCATTACAGATTGACATGTGATTGATTACCAGCACTAATTTCGTCATGCAATGTAGTCATTAAAAAAGGTAGATCAGATTTAGGAAACAGACACATTAGTGTTATTGATGGTCACATTTAGGGTAATTAATCTAATGGCAGTGACATGATGGTAATGGTTGCACACAGAATTATCACTGTACATGCACATGCAGACAGCACCAGTGTGCACATGCATGCAATCGAGCAGACACAAGCACACACACACTTCAGAGTAGCACCTAGCACAACTTTTTTTTCCCTAAACTTTTTGAAGTGCAAGACAAGGTCTTTAAAGCGTCTGAAGCATATGCTCCTGTGTTCGGTGGCATATGAGCTTACGAACACTGTTTGAGAGCGGTCGCTCGCTGTTTGTTCCCACCGGGTCATTAATCATCGTCCATGGGTGTATGGTAATGGACTCCAGACCCTGAGCACACCTATCTCCTGCAATTATGAGCCCAGTGAGAGGTGAATACAAGGTGAATTTGATTTCCGTTCTCTCAGGTACTTCCTGGATGATGGTGTGATGAGTGAGGTTCTCCCCCTGTTGTGATTTCACAGGGAGCCTTAAGCCATTAAAGCTCAGCACTGCTGGATCCTTTTTCCAACACTTAAAAAGAGGAAGGAAGAAAAAAGGAAAAGAGATCAGAGAGGTTTCAGCTGGTCAGTAAGCCCGGACCGTCGCTGTGTCATGACCAAGTCACATTGCTGATAATTAGCTTTGCAGTGACTCGGCAAGAAAATGATCCAAGTCAGCGACTCGAGATAAAAAACAGAAATTGAAAGACAGTTTGGCTGCTCCATTCAACATTGTATTTGCAGACTGCAGAGGAAGCTCTAAGATATTGAAAGGTTTAGATATTGCCTTTCAAATGCAAAGAAGCTTTGTTCTGCAAAGACATTTCACAATCATTTCAAAGCAGCAGTTTTATCACTCAAGAAACTCAAGTAGCACTGCAAGTCGAAAAGAAAAACCATTTTTTAATACACCAAACCATAGAATTAAAGAGAAACCTCAAACACATCTTCCTACTCTTTAAAAGCAAATTCACAAGTGACTCATGTGGGAAAGTAGAAGCTTACATGACAAATGGTTCAATTGAGAATCATAAAAAGCAGATTTTATAATAGCAAGTTGAGAAATATCTGGTAATGGTACCTAGGATTAAACAAATTAAACAAAAAGAAAGTAAAGTTTTCAACCTTTTGTTCAAGGCTGCTAACCCTGAATGATTGTTAGCTCACAGCTGCAGTGTAGCAGTAATGGACAACAAACATGGAATCAATTAAAAATAATGAGCTAGATGTATGGTCCCCCACATATAAGAAACTCATATTGTGAAACCTTTGTCACAATACATTTTTCAGCTCATCATCAAGATCCAGCCGCCTCCAGTCACAACCGTTTTCAAACAAAACACATTTACTGGAGCTCCTGGACAGTAATCCTCAGGGAAACACTGAATCCAATAACATCCTTGAAATAACAAGACATCTTCAGATTGGCTCATTTTGTTTGCAAAGTGCTTTTTGAACCAAATGAATCTGTTTTATCAGAGAAAGTGAAACAACACTGGTATACTTGTCTTCATACCCACACAGGTGTTCTTAGTTATTCTGTTTGAAGCTCGGGTGAGTTAAAGTATTCTGAAAGTTTGCTCAAGTCACCAAACTTCCTATTGATATACTTCATATATACATATATTGTGTAGGGAAGGTTACTTTTGAGTAGACAGACTACTAGTTACCCAGTTAAAAATGTAAAGTATCTATTTGAAGTGCTTCATCACTTATTGATGATTACTTTTTGATTACTTTTCTAACAAATCTTTTAAACTAGCTATAAAGGGGAAAAGTCTGAAATACATAAATATAAACCAGGCAGTGTAAACCTCAACAGTACTCAACACTGATTACCGTCAAACTATTATGAAAAGGTCTTCAATTTAACTTGAATTAAGATTGGAAAAATAAATAACACGCTGCGGCAGGAGGTACTTTATTTCATGTGATTGATTGCAGTTACATTATGCATTTCGATGTTGACAGCATTTGCACCGCTAGTAAACAAGCGTCACACTGTACGATTATATTAGAGCCCTTCTCAGACTTCATGAGGACATCGCTTTGATTGGTGGTGCAGTTCAAACTAGAGAACCAATCAAAAACAGTGCTGAGAGCATACTGCCCGATGAATGTAGCCTGTCAGAAAAAACCTAGAGACAGCTCCTTGTGAGCCATCCCAGCCTTGATGGTGTTGCATTTAAATTTGTCCTAATGGCTTTGCTGGCAAGAGTTTCCGCAAATATGCCAAAAGAAGTCCTTCACGAGCAGAGAAAAGATGCAAAGCAACAGAATGAAGGTTATATTCTACATACATGTAAATGCTTTTTACCGAAAAGAATGTTTGCGGATGTAATCACCAACAATTTCATCATTATCTGTACTTTAATTACACATTTTTCTCACTCAGTTCAAGCCAGTTTTATTTATATAGCAGCAAATCATTACGAAAGTTGTCTCATGACACTTTTCATATAGTCTTGGTCTAGACCATATCCTTATTCATTATTTATAGAGACCCAACATTTCCCCATGAGCAAGCACTTGACAACAGTGCCAGGAAAAACTGCCTTTTAACAGGCCAAAACAGATTACATAACATTTATTTTGTGATTTGATTATGCAACACCGTTTCATGTAACCAATTACTCACCAAAACTGTATATATATATTTATAGCCTGTTGTCACTTCCAATGCATCCAATACAGCAGCCTGGTCACTGGCCTTATACACTTTAAATTTGAAACTGTAGGTACGCCTTCTTGAAGTCCCACTAGTGCAGTACTATAAAAAGTGAGAATGGTCCATGTCAGGGGTGGTTGCAGGGGTCATTTCGCTGGACTTTACCTCCGGAGACTGGCGTTTGGGACCAAGAGTTACAAGTGATTTGTTTTTAATTCAGATTACGTAAGTAAGTTAATGCGTGATGTGAGTTGTGTCACTTATGTAAGCCACGTTACTGTAAGTTAGGAGACTGAACATAATTATTTTTACCCAAAGTATGATCTTTTCCTAAACCCAATCAAGACGTTTTTGTGACCAAACCTAACCAAATTGCAACCAGTTGACAACGTTCATACGTAACAGTCCAGAAGTCATAATATCTTATGTCACAAGAAGTTTGTCAGCAAGCTTTATTTTGAAAGTCTAACCATACATATAACATATTATTGCTAACTTTACCGCGGAGCCAGTCACATCCAAAACAGACTGTAAGGGAAGGTAGCCAACATATTTTGAAGCTTAAGGCCACTGACCGAGCTGCCACATTGAATGAGTTGTGGGAGTGAGGACGTGTTAATATTCATGAAGGTATACGGCTTCACCCCGTTAGATGTTAGTCAAGCACTGTTTGTACACACCCACACCGTCCCGAGAAGAGGTTTAATGAGCCGATATGAGTGAAAACACCTGTGTGTGAGCACCACGAGTGTGAAAGGCCTCTAATGTTTCGAGTGCCCTCAAAGCATGGAAATCATCTGCTAAAATCATATTTGTGAGTCATTGTGTGTGCCAGGAAACTATTGGAGGATATTTACTTCTCAATCTTGCACCTTGTGCCTGGATGGAAACTAATTTCCAGGGTCGCTTATTAGCCTTCGGCAAACAGACACAGTGTTTACACCGGAGTGATGCAAGTGATACAGTGTGAAGTCAAGACTGCGCTATTCGTGGAAAGTGAGAAAGAAAACAATTTTAAAGTTACACTGCCTCTGCAGGGAGTTGATCATGGCCTGTCAAAGTTGCCTTGCACTGTCGGACTAAATCAAAACCAGGCAAACAAACTCTGACAGGTTTCATGGATAGATTTCAGAAGTGCAGTCTCGCTATGATACGCAGTCCTGAAAACTTCTCTTTGAGATCTCATGTGGTTCGTAGTCAGGATAGGGAAATAATATTTGTAATTTATATGGAAAAAAGTTTGGTCCTTTGGGAAGTCAAGCTTGCTTTCATATTTGTTTTGGGTATATTCGCTATATGCTCGGTTGTCTGAACTGTTACTGTCATAGCAGAAAAGCTCTGTAGCAAAATATATGTCTTTGTTATATCATGATCAAAGCTAAACTTACAGCTACTGTTAAAGTAAACTAGGGTTCCAAAAAGGAGAATTACAAGATAAAAATAATACACTGTTGTGGCATTGTTCTTTAATTATTGTCTCTACACAGTATTACACTTGACTTAATCCCCATTCAGTTTTAAGAATGAGCGCAAATATCACATTTAAACTGTGATAATTTGTCCTATTTATGCTGTTGTCCATGGTCACGCCGGATAGCAAAACCTCATTATTAGGTTTGTAAGTATATGCTTAGATGTTGCTTCTTTGGCCCAGTTATGTGACTGCAACTTCAAAAGGCTCCCTCCGCTTTTTGATGAAACTCATTTAGTCTTTGTCGGTGCTGCTGCCCCGGGGCTTGTTGCAAAATGAGCTGTTGTCAGCTCTATTTTCAATGTCATATCATTGCAATGCTGGTCTCAATAGTGGCTCACGACTTACAAAGGAATTGGCCGTTTTTTATTGAGCCACCATTTAACAGCCGTTAAAAAATGACCATTCTGTGGTATTGCTCATTTTAAATCATCTTTGATTCGAGGCATAATTCACCTTCGTTACTGTGTGACTGGAATGAATTCCTTAATACACTGCATATAAAACTTGCCCTCTATTTTAAAAGTACGTGTGCACATGGAGTTAGGGTAGAACACATTTTGTATCTAATGTATTTCCAGCCCTACAGCGTATAATTGTGTGTTCAGCAACTCTTTATCAAATGAGGTCAACAAGGGATACTGCGGGAACATTGAAACTAACATTAATTTACAGAAACTCGTAAGTTATTTTTAAAAAGTACAATACTTTTTTGGCCAAGTGGAGGCAGCAGAAACAAACAAACAAACATTGATATGTTACCTTTTAAGTTGAATTCAGACAACAAGGCTAACAAGCTGGTGACTGTAGTTTGAGTCTATGTTTCAACATTGTCAAGTCTGAAGCCACCAGTTATTTTTAAGGAAACCTCGTAACAATTTCAGGTGTGTATGTGGCTACCAAAACAAGTATTTTAATCCAAAACGTGATGTTTTCCAACCCTAACCAAGTGTTTTTTTTTGTGCCTTAACCTAACCAGAGCAAAAGCATAGCTTTGTGACAAGACAAGCATTTAAAATTGAACCTAAGGAAGGTTGCAACGTAAATAAGGTAAAGTTTTGAATTATCTGTGGTTTTGCAGAAACATACTTTATCATTTATTCTGGCAATGGGTTCGGAAACCTGTTGTAAATCTCTTAGGCAAAAATAAAAACATCGAAGTAAAAAATATTTATTATACCTGCTGTAGCCATAATGTCATTTTAATATAAAGTCAGCCACATTTTATGTTCCCAGGCCTCAAAAAGTTGTTCTGTTTCCAGAATAAAGGATCCTCTCTGCACTGCTTCATATATGAGGGCTGCTGATTATGCTCGAATCCTTTCAACTAATTAAAACAAAGCAATGTGAAGCAACAGTGTTTGTGCAGCAAATGTTATTTTTATCATCAGATTTTCGCATTATTTTTTTATTTTTTTTATTTTTACCTTTTGCAATTTAATATTAAAAATAAGTACCAATAAAGTAACAGTATTCTTTTTTATAGTGATAAGCATTATTAAAATTGTGTGTGTGGGGAAGAGAAATGTGCTTGTAGGGCCCTTAAAACTGCTTCACACTCACTTCTCTATCTCTGCCTGAGCTTTAATGACAAAACAAATGAGTCAAACGAGACCTTCTACTCTAAACTTTGAGCACTGAACAGCTGAACATGCTGTGTTTCGACACTGCTTTGATCAAACCGTATAGTCATAAGTACCACACAAGTGTCAGCCTTGACTTCGTCTCATAAGATTTCTGCTTAGATACGTTTGCTTTGGTCCTTAACGAATACAAAGATATTCCCTGTTGCTATGCAACATCCTTTTGCTTCTTTCCCACATCCAGTACATTGTCTGACACTTCATTCTGGCTCAGTGTAGATGTTTGAAAGTGTTGAAGTTTATCCAACACTGCAGCTGTTGCATGACTAGTAACACTGATATTCAAAGCAGTTTTAGAAAGGCTCCTCATACTTCTGCCCCATTATGTTCTTCTCAATGTTTTTTTTCAAATGTCACATTAAGATTAAGAGTTAAATTTTAACTTGCAGAAGTGAATAGCCTGTTATATGAAATAGTTAGGGGCTTTTTGTTTTTTCTTTCCTAACAAAGTCGTCTCAGATGCCTCTGTGGTCGATAATACATGATGAAGTTCCTTCTAGGGTGTTTGTAAGTATTTCACTATAAATGTAGCACGACTTTCTGTGCACAGGTGATCCACTGCATACAGCTGGTGCCCTTTATGTTATATTTTTTGCCCCTGCCCCTCAAACTTTCTCAGTCTGCCAGTGGTGACTGGCAAAATTACATATTCGTTTGCCATTTAATTAAAGCAGTAGCCTGGGTCCAGACTTCTGACTCACTGCACACATTTCTGATTTTGTCAGAGGTTCATATGTGTGTTATGTTGCGCTCAATGACTGTTGTTACCCCCAAAGTAAGTATGGGGTCATCATCTTCCTACATAGCTTGCCACCTAGCTTGATTCATATTTCCTCAACTCATGTTGAAAATGTTAACATTCCAAGCTAGCTACGACAGCTGCCATGACACTGGCAGGACTAATATAGCATCAAGCATCAACAAAGCACTGTTGTTGCGATGCCTTCTTTCTGTCAGTTGTAAAAAATGGCTGCTACATGAAGTGATTTGATGTGTTGCGATGTATGTGCATGTAACATGCATTTTCCATGACCATGGCATGAATACAGTCATACAGCATTCTTTAAACATGTTATCTATCCTCCACAGATGTCACTGAAATAACAGAGTGTTTTATGTTTCATCTTTGCAGCCTTGCAGCCTTGCATCATAAAATGCAATTCTGCTTTGTCCATATAAAGGCCCGATAGAGTTGTATGGAGGTTAATATTGTATCCGATAGCTTATTTACTATAATATACAGTAGGTTTAACATTTTAAGAGACGACTATGTCTGTGTGCAGTTTTCTCATGTTGCAGCATAACATCAATTCTGTGTGAACTTCTTATACTTTCAAAAAGCTGTTACTTCCCACCACTTTTAGGCGACACCCAGCATGCCAAAATCCCCCACTGGAGCTTGGAGAGAGCTGAATACAATTGACTGCATGTGTTAAAATTGTCTAGTATTATGTTTCGAGATCTGTCGGCATCTGATGCCACTGAAGCAAGCTGGTGACATATCAATAATAGCTTCCCAGTGCCACTCATTAGAGCATCCTCAGAGCACAAGCAAGCACTGATTGAAAAGAAGAAAGATAATGACAGTTAATAATAAGAAGGAAAGCTGATTAAGTCATGGCCAGGATCCTTCTCACTGCCTCCCTCCTCTTTCTCTCCCCTTTTCTCTTGCCTCTGCACTCTCATTGAATCATTCTGTCAGCGTGAAAATTACCGCCTTGTCCCTTTGACACCGCCATGATTAATTGCAGCAACATAAAGGTGTATATGGACCAATGCATGATTGTTACATTTTCAAAAAGGTTTTCGTATTTGAGATGTTGGCGAGGTGGGGGCAGCTTGGCAGCGTTCAGAGTGCAGGTGCTTTCATCCCCGTCTATTCACAGGAAAAATGCAAAACCCTTCTCATGCCATCCCAGCTTAATTTTACCACTGCTGTATGCCATTGTGTACGGGCTACTGCTTAGAATTACATCTCTTTTTTTTTCTGTGCTAATTCATTTCAGAATGAAGTAAGTGGTTTCTGTCTGGTTTCATTGTCTGCATATATTGGACTATGAAGTGTTTGGGGATTTATAACAGAGGCGTGATTGATAATCACTTTATTCCATGCAGTAACACTGTCTGTAAAAGAACAATGCAACAGCAATGCCAAAAACACTCAGAAATCCCCTTTTACATGAGAGCAAACACTAGTTTCTAAGTCCTATAGCGGCCAAATGCTTTACCTAACAAGTCATTGTGTTGATTAAAGGCAATAAACCCATTTTGCACGTTGCACTGCATGCTTGCTAGACAATAGACACATGTTTTATAATCTCCTGAGAAGACATGTTCGGGATTTCAAGATTCAAATGCTGTATTTCAAGCCATATTACCTGACAAGAAATGGTCTCTTGAGGGACAATGCACCATTCAATAACCGTGCTGTTTTTTTGTGTGACATAAAAGAGTTTTTTTTTGTTTTGTTTCATCAATACAGAATACTACATGCAGGATAATCACACAAAACGCAGCTCTTCTTAAGCAGCACCCAACAAAAGTTCCCATGTCACTTTGTGAAATGCAACCGTTTATTGGGGACATGTATCACAGCGAGAGACGTCCTCGTCGTTATTTTGGCAGCTTTATAATCACTCGTGGAAAATTAATCAGTGTTTGCTCTCCCATTTGAACAGACGTGAAAGAAGTGATGCGTTTTTCTGTTATCTCTGCCTGTCAGACAAGGAAATGTGGGAAATGAGATTTTAGCAAATTACTAGGTAGCTTGAATGAATACAGACCAAGTTTACAGTGATGGCAGATGTCTCCTTAATTGTGCTTGGGTTTAAGATGAATTGTTGATTGATTCATATTAATATTTACAAAGATGCAGCGTGGCTTGATGGCTCGCTACATTGAATGTAGTCTCGCAAGGGACCTTTGTCGCACGTCTCACTCATTCCTCTTATTCGGCTGCTGTAAGCTGTCCGGTACATTCAGAAATGCCACCAAAAATCATTTCAAAACACATTTTAACACGTTTGCAAGATGTCAAATCTTGGCCCCGCAGAGCTGCATCCCACTCAGACAAAATCGTTTTAATCCCAAGTCACGATTTGTTAGGCATTAATTGAATGGTGTCTTAGAAAGTTGGCATTTTCGAGCCTGATACATTCAACAGTAAAGTAAAAGTGCTCACATTTAACTCAGAAATCCATCGAAGCCAACGCTTTCTGCTGATTGGCATTCCATTTAACATGATTCACTTGTCTCTCACACGAGCTGCTGCCACTGCAAAAATATGCAGGGGAAAAAGTCACAGAAATGAGGATGATGACGTGTTCGACTCGGAAAAAATGCCTCGACAAAGAGGGATGAGTCGATAGAGAAATCAAAGCTGATTGGAAGCCGCTTAACAGGAAATCAGTAAGAGAACATTACAAATAACTAGCTTGAATGACCGAGCTCGCCACACTTCTCTAACATTTCTTTATATTTCTATTTATATCCGTGTCTGCAGTATTTTCCATATCCATATGTGATCTGCTTCCTAGTAATGAAAGGGGAAATGAAAAAGAAGCAGAACTGCAGGATAATGACACAGGAATAACACTCCACTCTCTCCCCGCAGCTACATATCTGTTATCCCATTCATTCATGTCTTTGATGAAACATTGATTGATTCCTTTTCTTATACTTCAAGCAGACAGGTGGCGACGAAAGATATTTAGTCATGGTGGGGATTCTTATGAATAGGTAAACCGAGGTTTGATATTTTGCTGGAGGTAACACCTCGATAAAGGTGTTATTTCTGACTCATTCAGAGCACACGCAGCACAAGCCTCTATGCACTATGTTAAGTCATGTAGCTGTTTAATCACTTTTTTCTTTAATGCCTATAAATTAACTTGTCTGTTAATGTTTACAGAAACAAATCAGTTATCAGGGCTTTACACAATTAATTCCCTATTATACCGATCCATCGCCAACACAGGTGTTATTGTGTACCCACACCATTTTGTCCAACAAAAGCTACAGAACAGGTGCATGGATCGTTCTAATCCACGCTGCTCTCCCTCCACCTGCTGTGATAATTAATGAGGTGTTTTAATACGCAGTGAAAAAGCTCCTTCTCCTCGCAAGTTGTCGAGTAGCTGTAGGAGTTAGCAGCAGACGCAATGGGGTCATTGTGGATCTGAGGTTGATGTGTGTGCTTCCCATTGCGCTATTGGATTTTAAGCTCCGGCTCCACAGAGCAGACGCAGGGAAAAAAAAAGTGGTGGGTATTAAATGTTTCCACATGGCAAAACTCATCTGAGGGAAATATTTTAATCTATGGTACTTATTTTGTAAATGATGCTATATAAATGCTATAATCAGTACTTAAGACTGTTAACTGCAAAAGGCTGTGGTAGATGCTGTCGAGTTAACATCAGGGCTGCCCAAAGTGGGGCCCGCGGGCCAAAGTTGGCCCACTATATGGTTCAATATGGCCCGCCAGATGTTTGTGGCAGGAAAAAATAACTACAAATGTTTTAATTAAAGGATTTTTTTTGCTATTTTATGTTTTTTTGAAGTAAAAATATGTAGAACCTCTGATTATCCTTAATTTGTGCCTGACAGATACTTTGCACGGGAAGTCAGTCAATTAAAGGACACATATTATGCTAATTTTCAGGTTCATAATTTTTAATGGGTAACTACTAGAATAGTTTTACATGCTTAAATGCTCAAAAACACATTAGTTTCCTCATACTGTCCAGTGCTGCAGCTCTGTATTCCCTCTCTCACTCTGAAACACTCTGTTTGAAATCCTGTCTCTTTAAGTGAACCTTAGCTAAACTCGACCTTCCTTGGGAGAAGCTTTTTAATGTGTTGTGTTTCTAAAAATATCTCTTATGTGCGTGCAAGCTAAATAAAAAGGAATGTTGTACCTGTAGACGTAGTCATTATTCATCTTTTAACAACAGATTGCACTAATGGGATTTCAGAATATCTCCAACAAGGGCAATTATAATCAGATATTATAGATTGGATGAATAAAAGAAAACCTTCAAGAACTCAAATCTGTTTTTCTCTAATTAAATATTTAATTAAATATAATGAAAATGTCATGAAATAACTGACGAGCCTCTATATTCACATTCCAAAATGAACGAATTAGCTTAAAACAGTTTTTGTTGTTCAAAGTAAAAGTTTTTCGAACCCTCTGCACTGAAAGTGTAGTGCAGGCAGATGGGGCCATAGAGCAGTTCAGTACTCATAGGTAGGAACGTCATGTTTGTTGGAAGGGTGAGTAAAGTTTTTCCTTTTCTGTGGCACGGACATTCACCAGTACTGCTGAATGCCTTTGTGCAAGGTCACCCAGCCCCATGTGGATGTGTACCAGCCTGCTCTGATGGCAGGCATTAGAAAGTTTTTAGAGTTGGCTATAAATACTATGATACACCCCAGCAGCACAACACAGCTTGTAATATAATGATGTTGCATCTGTCTTTCCCAGCATAACCTCAACAACAAGGGGGCCCGCACAGACAGCCCTCATTCATCAGTGTTTTAAAATAAAGTTGCTAAAGTAAAGGTTACATTGGATGAAACTCTGAAGGCTTAGGAATCATCTAACAGGCTTTGTCCTTTTGAAATGAAATGTGTATTTTTTAAATAAATTCTGAATGGGGTTTCACTCTGTGTCCTTCATTCTGAATACTAAAGTTAGTTAGTCTAGCTTTATATTTTGATCTGGGTTGAATTCGACCATGATGTTCAAGTGTTGAGTGAATGATTATTCATAAAAAGGGCCAAAGTGTGAACAGCTGTATTGTGGCCTACACATAATAGACTCAACCCCCTTTATGAACATGAAAATGTAATTTTTTTTAGTTATTCCTGAAGAGTTTGGCCTTATCCCGACTTGTTGACACTCATTATTGCTGTTTACCCACGCAAGGCATCAGCCCTGGAGGTGGCAACATATCAAAGCACGCCTCAATCATCTCCTAACAAAACCCTCAAACAGTACAGTGAGATGCAGTGTTAAATAAGAACTCTTTGATTTTATGCAAATTGAATTCAAATGACCAAAGGTCCCCAATAGAGCTGCAGATTAAAATCCCCTTTTACAGCAAAAGAAAAATGTTTGTTTCAGAAATATCAACAGCACAGGCAGCGACTATACAACCTTATTTCAATGCTAATATCTGGAGGTCAAAGGCTGAAATGGGAGATTAGGCCCCCAGATGTTAATAGACTCATGAAAGAGTGAAAAAAGTCCTGTAATATCCTGAGAAAGCCGTCTCGGTGGCTGCTCATGCTGCTTCAGGTCTGACACGGCAGGTCATTTTGAAGGCTGCACTACTTTTTTATTAACAAAAAAAATATTAAGTTGAAAGATTTTGTGTCTTAAGCCCCGTTTACACAGCCTGTTCAAACCCTGCTGTCGCACGCTATGCCTCTTTTGCTTGAGGATTGCTGGCTTGCTATCCAAATTCACACCGGGGTGGCGTTATGCCGCCGTTGTCTGGTTCAGTGTATTAAATAAGGTAAAGCCGGTGTACCGACGGTCCTTCATTGTGGCAGTATTGCAGGATCTCGGTGTATAAAAGGCTTCTGAATTCATTGTTTTGGTTTTACAGTTCACAATGTTTCCTTTTTGATTCACTCTCACTGCTTTTATCAACCCCATTTCCAGCCGCAGCAGGCAGCTTTTTCCAGCAAAAAAAAAACAGTTCTATTAAACCCACAGTACGCTACCTGCCCAGCACCAAAAGGAACAGACAAAGTCAGGCTGGTGAACATAGTGAAGGATTTAGCACCTGAAGAGAAGACTGACTATTACATTCACCAGGTGGCCAGAAACAGGACTTTAAATTGATGCTAATGTTTCTGCGTGTCCGCTGGATGTATAAAGAGGGAACTGTTTGCTAATATCAACCCCATGAGGGACAACGTTGTGCATTGCTTGTTTTTTCTGCAAAAAAAAAAAAAAGGCAAGTAAAATATGTCCTTCGATCGTTTGTTCCTGATTCTCACTCAGTTTCAATACTCCTCGTTCTGTCTTAGGTGTACTTCAAGCGCGATGGTGAGCTGATAGAGGTGATCTCCTACACTCCTGCCTCCACCAGCGAGCAGGGAGGCGGCGCAGCAGGGGTGAGAGGAGCCCGGCCGCTCATCAGCAGGGACCTCGATGACACTAAACTGCAGCGGTCCCTCTCACTTCTGGACCCAGAGGGGCGGGCGGCACGTCTGTACACAGAGAGCCCCAGTCGTGTCCACACTCAGGGCCAGCAGGCCCACGAGCCCAGCCCCGCGACAGAGGTCATCCCAGAGACAGTCGTGAGTCGGGAATTCCCCCGCTGGGTCCACAGCACGGACCCTCTCTATTACTTTAGCCACACTCACCTCCCCCAGAGTGACGGCTCTGTGGTGGTGCAGGCCCGACTCACCTGGACCCTCAACCCTCAGCTGGATAACGATGCCCTGTTCAGCTGCGAAGTTAAGCACCCAGCACTGTCCATGCCCATGCAGACAGAGGTCACTCTAGGTGAGTAGGACACCCACTAACTCATTGTTTTCGCACGCTATTCTCATTACCCCACCACCGTTTTCTCATCTGTCCTCTGTTCCTCCTCCCACTCCATCCAGCACACTCCACCTAGAGACACACACTCTCACACCCTTTTCTCATTTCTTCTCCCTTTTAATCTCCTGCTGTCTCCTTGTATCCCCTTGCCGCACTTGGAAACCGACTGGGCCCCCTTATGTCTCCTTTGCAAATGTACTCAGAACAACACTGATTTTCATTTGATGCCGCTTAATTGTGTTACAGCTGAGCAGATTGCGAGTTTAGCGGCGAATGCAAAACTCCGAGTGACTGACAGGGCAATTCATCGAGCTGTCTGTTGCTAGATTGAGTTAACTCAGTAGCGTTATTGAAAAAGTCAACCTGAATTAGAGAAGTCAAATGAGAATTTAGACACGCTGACCATTGTTATAGCGCTGGAAAGACAATTTCAGAGATTCTGCCTTTCTTCGAACTTCAGTGAGCACCTCCCTTTAGCTCTTCAGCCTCACGCTTTAGCTTTTTAATCTGAAGGATAGCCCCTGAAATGTATTTGTTTTTTCATCTGCAAACTATCAAAGCAGAAGACACAGTGACGCAGATACTGAATGCTGAAAACAGGAGTCACACTTTAAGGGAAGAGTTCGCATTAAGTTTTAATGGTGTGTGATCCAAGAGACACACACACACACACGCTTATTTTTTTCATCTAAAAACAAAGATGGCTTCCAGCGCATCCAATTAACACTTCAAAGGCAATACGTTGGCATGGTCCTCCTGGAAACAAGCCACGCAATCCTGACATGATAAACAGAGACATTATCTTCCATGAGATGCAAGCAATGGTTGAAGGCAGAAAGAAAATGAGGAGATTGTGGCTCGTACATGTTTGCCTGCTGCATTGTGTCTCGCTGTCAGCGTTTTATCTCCCATCACCACATTTCATCTAATTAAAAACTGTCACTCTTAATATGCTCGTGAGCAGCCGTGGTCACTCTGAGTCAATGTATAGAGACGTCATTAGCATCTAGAAGTGGAAAGTCTTTATTGGGTTTAAGAAATGACAAGTAGGGATTCAAAGTCTCTTGTAAACGAGGCACGCCACAGTTTGTTCTTGCCTCAGCCGTGGTCCGTTGTTATCAGGGATGATCCGGTGGTGGAGAAAGTATGTGAGTAAGTTTGTTCTGTTCTGTGTTCTGTTAAGAAAATATTACTTAAGTTGAAAAGGTAGTATCAGCAAAATGTCCTCTTTGGGTATATATAATACATAAAGAAAGAGAGAAATACTATTATATAGTATAAGATTACTCGTGCATCAATGTTCAAGCAGCATTCAAGCTAATCCATTTACTCTATACTATAGTCACAACTGGACAGTGCTCTATCCGGCACCTTAAAGGTGCAAGATGTAAGAACTGGCCACCTGTCGAATTCATACTCACAACAGAAAGGGGGGGGAGCATATTACTGGAGTAACTGTTGCTAACTGTAAGGGAAGTAGTTGAAATCTACCCCTATGAAATGGGGCAACCCTTCAAGACCCTCCTACTTCATCAGTAGCCGTTGATGGGGTTTATGTAAACATACGCGAGCGGACATTTCCAATATTCCATCTTCAGCTGTGGGAATTTCTCCTGCGTTACTGTGGCAATCCTGTTGTTATCACAATGCCATTTGCCATTTATGTGCTGGAGAAAGAAAAGTATTGAAGGTCCCGATTCATTCACAACTTCACACTATCAATCAAGTAAAAGAGAAACACTACTTCATTACCTAGCCACTAGCAGTGCGTTATAGGCTAACATTAGCAACCTGTGCTTCTACCCTGATAGTCTGCACTGATATTAGAGTAGCGGTACCAAGGGTAGCAACTCTGATGCTGGACTTTAGTTAAATTTCGGGCATCATCCATAGGGGTGGATGCAACATTGAACTGTGTCAAAATGAGGGACTGTCATGCACAAATCAATAATAACAGTGTAATGTCAGCTAGATAGCTACCGAGACATCAGCAAACTGTTAGCGATTGATTTATGCTTGTTATAAAGACAACAAAAGCTCTGTTGGAGGGCCATGTCGCCCTAACACTTTGCCCTACTTCTCTATCCCTTTTTATGTCCCAAATAGCAGCTTGATGTTTGGAAAATAAAAATAAAAAATGCATCAGATATCATACGACACTACTGACTAGTCCAGCTTTGTTTTGATGGCACATTCACAGTTTGTTGCTCGAGGAAAAAAAAAGTTTTAGATTTTGGGTTAATTTCACTTCTACACTTGTGTGCCAAGAAGGTTTCCTGCCAAAATCCATATACATATCTGGGTAAATAGGGTGAATCTACAGGGTCTCAATTAGTGAGGAAGGGACACTCCTTTCTGATGTAGCTCTTAAATCAGATTTTACTTCAGACTGACAAGAGGAGTGTAGATATTGTGCAGAACAGCTGAAAGGACTGGGCTTGTATTATTCTATATTTTCTCTTATTGTCAAACAAATCCCATGAAAAGATAAAAGCCCTGCGTTGTGTATGACACTCAGCCCAAAGCTTTTTGGTTCCTATTGAAGACATAAATCTGTAAAAATGGTTCACACACAGAGAGATGGGAACAAAGACATCAAAAAGTGTCAGAAAATCAAAGTACAGAAAAAATACAAAAATACATTATATACAAACTCATATTATCACATGTTAGGCATTAAGTAGTCTACGGCTTTTTTACAAGTTGCTGTTCATCTGGAACACAAATTAGCAACATTAGGTGACAATGAGTGCTCTGTGATGGACCTGACAGGATATGTCGTGCGATTCATTTGCATTTAGCCAAAAACCACCTGGGGATAAAAATATATGTCTGATTTGAAAATAAAATGACATGTTAAGTAATAAAAATAAGCATTTCCATGCAAAGTACATCTTATTTTGTAAGGCCAGCAAAACACAAATTACAAACTACTCAAAACTGATGACATATATATATATATTTTAGTTCAAATAAAGCCCATGACTACACACAGACAGTATACTTGAAGATAGTTTAATATGTTTTAAAGTAAGGCTGCTTCATATTTTCAAACAGCTGCAGTTTTTTAGCAAACATCACTCAAACAAGATAAGTAGTCCATTTGTCTGGGACTATTTTCATCTGTGTGTTAATGCACATTTGGTGCACTAGTACAAGTATTAATGGCAGCAGGATGGTGTGCAGCACTTGGGACTGATTCAAATCATAATAAACAACCATTTTACCCAGTGCCACAGTCTGGCTTGTTGATGTCTTCTAAGACTTTTAGACAGTACTTGTAGGATTCATTCATTGTTGTTTTTGGTCCATTCGTAGAATTTGACAATGTTAAGAACAATATAACATATTGCCAGCCTCAAGCTTTAAACCATTTAATCAATCTGTGCAGAGGAGAGGGCCCAATGTCTAAAAAAAAGCCCCTTTGGCCCCTGTTTAAAAACCGATAGCTGCAATTGCCATTGTCACTTGCTTCAAATGGGAATATCTCATACCAGAAAATCATCTTTTAAAATGTAATAACTGTCACCGTCATATCCCGAGTGGATAGAAATATAGTACATCACATGCAAGACGGAGACAGCGGCATGAGTTGAAGGTATAATGGCATGAGCTGTCTTCTGCAGACAAAGTATTGCACTAAAGACTCTAACAGCTCCTTCACATGTTGATGATAAAATAGATGACACACCCTGAGGAGAATCGGCCCTGTGAAACTCTTGCTAAATGTCAAAGGCACTAATATTTTGACAAGCTTTTCTCCCCGCTGTGTTTGAAGTCATTAATTTATCACTACCTTTGTTCTTTTAAAGAGATGGTAGGAGCATCAGCAGACACTCCTGTTTTTTTTCCTCACCACCTAAAGAAAAGAGAACAGAAAATGTGGCGTTTGTTGATTCTAATTGGAGCACACTTGAAATTCAAAGCACTCGCAGACCTGCTGGGGGCTCGATCCATCTTGGAATGGAGAAGTAGAACAAAAATAACAAAATAATATGGTTGTGATTCAGGTCAGAGGTTATTACAGTAGAAATTTGAATTGGCTCATATCATAGACAAAACGGAACAGATATTTTTAAAGTATTTAGCGTTTCTCTTTTTATCTGTAATTGGATGTGACTGTGTAAAACAGCTCACCGAAGGATTCCCATCAATGACATACCCTATTCGTTTATATTACACAGCCCATAACTGGATAATTGCACTCAGGATCTGTCTTACTGTATGTACACACACTCTCCTGGTTCTCTCAGGTGTGTTTGGCCAGGAAATGAAAAGAAGGTCCTCGCAGTGCCCATAAGTAATAAATCTTTCAGAGATTTAATATTGCCACATGAGAAGGAGCGACAGTCTGACAATCGACAAATGTTGCATTACACTTTATGAATATTCATGAATGGCTCCGTGCTTGCCATGCAAATGGACATGAAGCTGGCGCTCCGGCCTTGGTCGTCCAAAAAAAGTGCTATGTCTCCTTGAGATCATGTTTCCGGTCTGTTTTATTCTCCGGGATTGTGTTCGTGACCATAGCGCATCTTAATAATTAAAAGAAGTTCTCTGCTTTGGATTTACATGAGCTAGTGTGTTTATTATTCAACCTCATTCGACAAGTGGTGGAATTCTCATTTCATACACAGTTCAGCAGTGAGAAGAGATCCAGGCTCACATCTTCACATCTCCCAGTCATTTTTTTTTTTTTTTTTTGCCAGACCGTGATAATCAAAGAGCAGATGCTCAGTTTCAGGAAGGCGTCTGTGATCTGTGTGTATGTGTGCAGGTGTGTATCTGTGTGTCCATTTTGGGGGGATTTTATGCATACAGTATGCGTATGGTTATTTGTATGTAAATGTCTGCGTGTGTGTGTATGTGTGTGTGTGTGTTTGCCCATGCAAACCTATATGTGTTTTCTGTACCCAGTATGTTGTTTGTACCAGTGTTCATCTGCAGCTCAGTTCCACATTCATCAATCTGTCTTATCTCCCTGCTTTGGGTCACCTAGTTTATCCGTGAAAGACATTACATAGTGCCGGATTCACTGCAACAGTGCAATCCAGCAGTCAGTCAGGCTTTTTAAATTCGCTCGCATGCCTCTCCAGCTTCTCTTTTCCAACGCAACCAGTCACCCAGCTAATGTGACAGGTTCCCCTTCAACTGCTTAAGTCTGTTGTGCAGCTGGGCAGACCTGTTGATGTCTTGGCTTGGTATTAAAGCACACCTGATGCAGGGTGCGCAGTTGTTTTTCTGGGGGGAGCATGTTTATTCCCTGACCCCTCCTGGAGTGGTAACAGCTCCATCTTGCAGTGGGAAGAAGTTGGGTCTTAGGTGACGGTCTCATGGGACCGTGGCTCATTTCCCCTGCGAGGCCCTCGCCCTCGGAGAGAGGCTGTGTTATGTCCATCACACTGCATGCTGCCCTAATCAAAGGTGGTGACGTAGGACGCCAACTGTCACTGTTGGAGCAAATCCCAGAAATCAGCCATCATCTTCCCCCGCCATATGCCGTGCAAGCTCTATGTGACGCCATGACACCAGTATTTAAAAATACCCTTCCGTAAGTGTGTGGGAGGTGGAAAGATAGGGCTTCACACTGACATGCCAAAAGTAGCCTGTGAAATGCAATCCATCTTCAGCATGAGATGGAACACTTAGCCATGTCAAAATGCTCACATCATGCCAAGAGCACATACATATGTGGATGCTTTCCTGTAATCCCCGACCAAAAAAAAATAATCTACCGACTCCATGATTTCTATTTAGACTTTGCAGCAGTTTGAATTGCGATGCATTGATTTTCTGGATAAATGAATCAGTTTATGCAGAAAAACAAGTTGTCTAATGGTGCTTAAATATTAATGACTCTCTGCTCTTTCACCCCTTTGTATTACTCGAATGCTCTCTAACCATCTTGTGCGATTCAAATGCTTTTGTTTCTGTTTACAAAAGGCTTCCCGCATGATATACCGCACATGGGCAATGGCACATGCTCAATCCTATTTACACATATGATCCTAATTCATTAGTCAGCTAGGCTTGTAGTCAATGGCTGCCTAAAGAAAAGGCTGTGCTCCATTAGCCACAGTGGACAGTTTGTTGCCAGATTAATAGCTAAATACTGAGGTCATTTGTCTGTTTATTTATTTATCCTTCAGTTTAACTCATCAATGGAAACAAGCATCCAGTGTGATTTATATTGAGAGTTCAAACCAAATTAATTGAAGAACTCCTGGGGTGGACAGGCATTATTGATAGGATGCCCTTAGCTTGAGTCTCATTGCATGTGCTGCTCAGTCCATTTGTCTAACATATGGAACTGCACAGCGTGTGGAGCAGTTATCTTTAAGGGAATTGTTAATCATCTCAAATCGTCCAGAACCTGCTTATATGGGCCTAATGCAGTATGCTGTGCAGTTTAGCCGTAATGAAATGACTTACCTTTTTTATAACATTATGCAAATCACTCATTTTATCTTGACACTACATACACAGGACAATCACCAGCCCCTCACAATCTCACAATATTAGAATGGGCCTACTCCCTCTCTCGCTTGCGCCCCATTGTTTTAGAGGGTCCAAATGAAAGCCATCTGGGGGCTGCTGTCCACACCAAGACAAGGGAATTAGCTCTCTGAGTGTCCCTTATCTCACTGCCTCCACACTCCACCCGGTGCACTCCCATTCTCCTCTAGTAATGAGTATCTACCCAATTTAGTTCTTTTTCTCTCCAAGGGGGAATAAATCCAGCACAGTCCTTCAGATGAAAGAACCTGCAGGTCCCTTGCCTCTCGCCCCGTGACCTTAATTGACAGGAAATTGTATTTGTCTCTCTCCCTCTGTGACAAAACAGGTATCCGACAAGATTTGCTCTCCACGCTCAGTACGATGACCTTTGTCTCTTTGTCTTTTTTTTCTCTCTTCTCGTTTCAGCTGCTCCAAAGGGCCCTAAACTCTTCATGTCCCCTACCAGGGCAAAGGTAGGGGACACAGTGCGCATCACTGTGCAAGGATTCCAGGTAGGATCGCCTGGGGTAAGTGCATGGGGTGTTAAAAAAAAGACAATTTCAGTCTTTGAATTGAACTGGTGCATGTGTGCTGATAAGCTTGTTCTGTTTTGAAGTGACCATCCTGTTGGGCATAGACATCTTCTTCTCAATCGTTTCAGATGTGCATGCGATATATTCATTTTGTCAAAATTTTGATTCCCATTTTAACATTTTGAATGAAGTATATAGACTGTGAAATACATTACAAACCATTTTTTAATTGGTTTTCGTAAATTCTAAAAAGATATTCATTTGTTAAAAGCAACACTATGTAGAAATTGATATTTTGTGCGATTTGGCGCCCCCCAACAGTTTCTGAGTGCAACACCGCTGTTGTAAATAGAAATCCCAGGTCTGTAATAATTTGTCAGATGTACTGTAGGTGTTAACTACAAACAAAACTCATTACGACATAACAATGTTATGTCTTGAAAACTTACATAGTGCAGAAACAAGTGATGGGGGGCGGACCATCGTAGGTAAAACAGTTACATAATGTTGCTTTAAGAATGACCATCTGATGTCTATCGGTCTTAGCCAACAGGAGTGTTTTGCTTGCCGATGTCATTTTTGCTGCTTTCACACTTCCGGCTCCATAATCCAATAGAAGGTGCTAAAGGTAACAGCAAAGAGATTGTCTATGTGTCACTCTGTTCCCCTGCCAAAAAAAGAACATGTCCCTCGTGTGAATGGCCTGCGGATGGTCCTGATCTCTTTGACAGGAATGACACATTGAAGACAGGCAGCTGGTGTCAGTCAGGTGAAGGGGATATGGCTAATCCTGATATAGATCCTGTTAATGGACCACAGCGCAAATTGCTTTTTTTCTCAGTCACTGCTTCAGGAATTTACAGGAATCATAAGTTTGATTTTGTTCCACTCTTTTGAGACATTTTTCATGGTGTTGTTTTCGGTATAATGCATCAGGCCTTTGACTGCACAGATTTGCACAGGCCCAGTGTCTGCCCAGTGACCTCAGGAATCTTTTAAAGTTTTTCTTTGAACAGTGTTAAAATTGGTTATTATAAACAGGCTCGGCTGTGGCATACAGCCAGTTGGGCCCTTTGGCAGCATAGGCATCAGCGCATGCAGACTGATCAGAAAGCAAATTTCCCTTATCCTTCACTGGACCGAGGCTTTAGGGTTTCACAAGTAGATAAGATTGTGTGTCAAGACTGATAATTTTTCCCCCCGCTTTTCTGATAAAATAAGATGCCAGTTTCCCCCCAGGTTTATTGTTTTAGGAATATATTATGGATGATCGTCCGACAGTGTGCTCTTTGTATTCATTTTTCATTGCTTTATGTATGAGATTAAATAGGACATTGATGGTTGTAGCAGCACAGTGCGCAGACCTTTTTAATTTGGATTCTACAGGCTCTTATTATGTGACAACAAGGTCTCCGTTAAACCCTTTTAGTGTTTTTCCTGTTTGTTTTTTTCATCTAAACGTGACCTTTTCCCCCTGAGTCAATCTCACAGTGCTCAGTCATTTAACCCCGGTCATGACTTAAACACAGACCTTGGAGAACTCTTTTATTATTAACATTCATTTTTTGAAAGGTTAGACAATTCACATCAGATTTATCACAGCAATTACAAACCAGAAAGTTACGGGGCTATAACCTACCACACTATTTCAGTGGGGACTTTTGCACCGAGCCTGTTTAGAGCAGTTTGTCTGAACTCTCCAGTGTTTGCTTTGTTTGGGCATGTGAGAATGATATGATTTGATCTTGGTTGCATGCCAACCAAATGCACCGACATTGCTTCAGGGAAGGATTCCAAAATGTGCCCTTTGTGAGTCAATGGAGAGGGATGTTGACATCTGATAGTTAGAAGTCACTTGTGCTTGAAAAACTGAAAAGGAAGGGCAAACTAGAGTCGGGACTGTTTTTCATATTCTGCTGGTTCTTCATGCACTCTTAACTGATTTGTTGGCTCTGTTATGATTCACTTCACCTCTGTGAATTTGTCAAATAAACTAGCTCAATGAACCAAACTGAGAAGTTTCCAATACAAATGGTTATCGCATGTCGAGGACCTTCATTTTATACCTGCTTCATTCACTGGTTTTTCACAAAAAACTCACATCATATTCTTCATCACTAAAAACAACAATGCGGTCAAACCTTTAAACCCCTCACTGAATCATTCATTTCTGTGGGAATAGATATATCCTTCTCTCTTGTCATATATCAAGTACTTCTAATGTCGCAATGAGGTGCGCTTTCCTTTGACATAAGGCTGGAGTGCTGGACGGCCCTTTCTACACTGAAAGCCTTTTCCAGGCTTTTATTCCAAGAGAGCATCAAATGGATGAAAGAGAAGTGCGCGTTTGTGTGTGTGTGTGTGTGTGTGTGTGTGTGTGTGTGTGTGTGCATGCTAGCGTGTGTGCATGTGTGTCTATAAACTGCATATGCGTGTGTGTGCAGTAACATACACCTTTTCAATAGACCTTTTTTCAATGGAACACGCCATTGTTCCACATTCGCCAACAGAGGACCTTCTGCTGTGGGTAATTGCTAAAAGAAATAAAGACTCCTCTGACCTATTTTCACAAGCATGGGATTTCAATCAATTTTAAAACCCTCAATTTACTTGTATACGAATGCAATTTGATATATAATATACATTTCAGAAGAAAAAAAGGCCACACTCTTACTGTACAGACGGACAGGCGTCCACTATCTGCTGGTACATACTGAAATGACACATGTTCCTCCTTCGATAGCATGGAACGAAATTAACACTCCAGCAAAATAATGAAAGCAAAATAAATTCTTACGAGGCAGTAATCGAAATGTATTAATCCGGTTTTGCTTGTTACGATTGTGTAATGATTGGCCAACCTCAAGCGGGCGCAAAGCTTAAGATGCTGAGTAGAGTTGTTGTTGATTCCTGACTTTCTGCTCGTATGACATGATGTTTGTGGAAAGAAAACTCTAGCGTCACTCACCACTGAAGAATGGCAGTGGTGTTTTTATAGTTTGTGTAAAGTGCTGCCAGCAGGGTTCACACTGTTGCTGTTTGAATGAAGGGGCGCAGAGTGCAAACACAGTGACAGCCTGTTATGATACAAGTCAGTAAAGCAACAGCAAATATAGTCTTGGAATGTTAATATGAGGGTTAATCAAATCAAATCACTTTTATTTATTTGGCCCCAACAATCACAATCACATTGCCTCAGTGGGCTTTACAATCTGTACATCTGTGTCTGGGTTGTTAATTTATCTTAAATATTTCAATTATATGAAAATAAAATGAAATGGTGTTGAATAACAGTCCTAAGTTCATGCACATAGCAGGAAAGACAGTCCTTCCTTCTACAGTACAGAATGACAGGAGTCTGCTGTTTGCTGTCAGATAAGAGCAGATGTCCCTTCTAAGATAGCATGAAGTGACATTCACACTCCGGCACAGATGCACAAGGACGGGAATAGACACAAGCCAAATGAGCAGTTCTACTGAAAAAATGAATGCTTGTAACATCGCCATCAGATCGCCAGCATACTAAAACAATTAAGATTCCCACAGCAGTTACTGTGAATGTCACAATATTAATCAGCACTGTTTGAACGAAATCAAATGTAAGAGTTTTAATTCAATTATTATTCATCTTGTTACATGTTTTGCTGATAAACAGCAGCAAATATATTCACTGTGGTTGAACAGTGAGCTGCCAAATCTTTTAAGGTTCACAAAAAATGTCTGAGTCCTGTCTTAGCCAGTATTGAATGACCCGGGTTGCCTCTTCACACTGCAGCATGAATGCTTAAAGTTGTGAATAGTCCATATCGGAGAAAGAAGAATTCTGGATCATTATTTGACATGATGAACCATAGAAAATGGAAAAATGTTGACTCCTGACACAAGGAATGAAGTTACATACTAAAGTTAAAATGGCCAGTCAGCCAGTCCCCTCTTGGCAATTTTTAAAAGAAAACTTTAAAAGTCATAGACCTCGTATGAAAATGATCAGACAGTGGTCCACACTTGATTATTTGTAGAATGATAGCCCTCTGTTTGCAATGTAGAAAGGTACGTGTGTGTGTGTGTGTGTGTGTGTGTGTGTGTGTGTGTGTGTGTGTGTGTGTGTGTCAGGCAGGGATTATGGTGTGAGAAAGGAAGATGAAGAAGCAAAGCCTTCTACCTCAGAGGTGGAATCATACAAGAGACCCAACCTCATACTGTGTTCTCCTATTATCTCTGAACATGTCAACCCACTGATATGAATGAAATACTGCTTTATATTTTTAAATTGGAGACGGGGGGAGGGGGGGTAATATTCTCTGGAGGGCTCAAAAATGTGAAGAGAAAAAACTTGTAAAGTGAAGTGTTGATTATTAATGCATGTTGTTAACTTGCCATTGCATTAGGGGAAAAAATTGGAGCTTGTATTATTCATGTATCCTTTGCTCCTAATCTCTTGGCTGAGACTCACAGACTTTTCTCTGCACCACCCCCCCTTTTCCACTCTTTCCCTCTATCTCTTGTTTCCTCTCCTGTCTCTTTCCTCTTTTTTTTCCTCTCCATCCCGTGCGGGGGCTGGGCGTTGATAGAATGAGGTGTTCCCTGAGCCCCTCTTCACCTGGACGCGAGTGGGGGGCCGTCTGCTGGACGGCAGCACCGAGCGAGAGGGAAAGGAGCTGATTTTGGAGAGAGTGCCGGCCGAGCTCAACGGCTCCATGTATCGCTGCACGGCCCAGAATCCACTGGGCTCCACGGATACGCACACTCGCCTCATAGTCTTTGGTATGTACGCTCTGCTGCAGCATCGCTCCATGGCCCCGTTCTGGAGCGGCTACTACACTCGCAGTTGAACTGAAATCACATTTAAGTTTGATTAATTATTTAGGAGACAATGAATATGAAACATTTTTTTTGTTACCGTACAACTTGGCTCCACGAGAATTATCTGGAACTCTTATACAATTACACAGTTAAATGTCACAGAAAAATACATAATTCTACAAAATTCATTTCATGTATCTACAGTATCTTTGAAAAATACTTTAGAGATTTATGTGGCCGCTTTTAGGTATGAATCATTAATGCAGCTAAGTGTGTGATTAATAAGAGATTGTATCCCTAATTGGCTCAACAACACATTATTTTTAAGGCTGCACTTAGTGCCGATAACTAGTCTCCAGCAAGGGATTTAGTGACTATTCCAACAATGGCACGTCTTGTACTGCTCTCATTTAACAGCCAAGTGTGGCATCAAAGGCCCGTGATGAAATCAAAGGACCTTTGTTGTTGACAGTGTTAGAACAGCACTTTGCTCAACGGCCAATCCAAAGTAACGTGTTCATCAGAACCTGGAAGTTGTTCATTTACTCGTGTTGATGTGGGAGCTGGATTGCCTACAGGCTCTATTATATCTGTGTGCCATGCTCCTCTGGTTCTGTTTACTATGGACACACTTGGAAGAACTGGGATCTGTCGTTCTGAGCTTCTTCTGAAAGCTTCATCAAAGCAGAAACTTTTATCCAAATAAGTTTTACTGCGGCTAAATGAGCGTTGTCTTCTTTAGGCCTCTCAGTAGTGCACTTTACATCACTGTGATGACAATTGGATGTGTTTGTCTCATGTTTGAATGAGCCTCCGAGTCACTTTTTTCCTTAAAAGTCACAGTGGAAATTACAAACGGTTTCAACCTGATTTGAAAGACTTAACATTCAAACAAAAGCTACAACACACACAGCGCTAAATTAGCAGACATCATTTGTAAAAATTAGGCTGCAGATTTCTTTATTCTATCTAATCAATTATGATGATGAAGTATCTTCGAGGGTGTCTGCTCGTGAAAAGCAGGGTTGAGCCTCCCTCGCACTCACAATGGTCATTAATCGAGGCTTCAGCTACAAAATGAGTTTTTAAATCCTTCATTGATGCAGTCCATGAGAGAACTGAGAACACTTCTTCCTTGATGTGTGCTACCAATCCTTCTTGAATACCAGATGTTAAATATCGTGCAAGTGTTGTAGCTCTATCCATAATGGCTCTGTCGTGTTAGAATAGAGCCATTACGAAACACTTACGTAACAGCGACCTATGTTTGAAAGCCCAGAAGACATTACAGTGCTGTAGATAGATAAAGACAGCCATGTTACAATGTTAGGGCTTCTGACACTTGGACTTTACAGAAGTCAAGTCACGGAACAGAAACAGGAGAAATATTCTTTAAATATGAAGAAATGTGTGTGGCGGACACGCGTGCACTTCGGCCCTGAAGTGCCCTATTAACGTAAATCAGGTCGACACCACTTTCGTACTTCATCGAGTTTGAGACAAAGAATATTGTATCCATCATTTTTTTTAAAGTCCTCTGTCTGAAACACTCCTATGAAAAGGGTTTAAAGTATGTCACAAATGTACAAATTACTGGGCGGGCCTAATAAGAACCCACATTAAGGGGAAAGTGCCACTTTAGGGAGGCGTTACCTTGGGAGGCGTTTTGCTAGGAAGAGCACTAATGTCTATTTAACACCCTGATGCACCCTCAGGTGTCATCGGCTACGTGCCTAGTATGGCCCATCTGTCTGCCTGCTCCTTGTAGACTGCTTCCACTCATGCTTAGGGGAAGTAAATGGTGATTAAGTGACCTTGGCACCGTCCCCCGTGGCCTTGAGATGAGACACTTCTCTCCCTGCCGGGGGTGAGGAGAGAGAAGTATTTGGGGGCTCTGCTCGCTTGGCAACGTGTTCAATATACATCATCAGGAATAATAGAGTATAATGACGGCTTGGTATAGAGACTCTCCACTGACGACGAGAAGCGCTTGTGTCTTGATGATGTACATCTTTAGCCACCCTCAGTGATAATACCCTCTGAGATTACTGTTAAGTGAGTCAGCACTGAAGAGCCAGGCAGTGACACACACACACACACACACACACACACAGGAAAACTGCACTCACATGCAGAAACACACAGATATGTATGCTTATGCAAATGTGCAGGAGCAGGCAAACAGGAGCGTGCATTTGCAGAGTGCACACACTAATTTCCCTGTGCCTCTCGGAGGAGCTGCTATGTTAATGTGGTTGCAGTGAGACCAGAAAAAGTTTCACACTGTGCTGTATGTGTAGCTTCCACCTGCTCGTATGTGAAGTCAAAAAATAGCTCACAAAGTGGAATTCAGGGGTTTTGCTAATACTCTGCAAGGCCTCCTGCTTCTTCCTTCGCAATTACTTTATTCCTCCGAGAACTTTGGAAATACATTGTCAGAGCGTATTGTGCAGGGTAGACGTTGGCACTACTTATTAAAGGTGGAGTGGATTTCTCCAAAACACTTTCCCAGACTGTCTGGCCACAGCTGTACTCGCCTGTTCTCACTGCTGCTAAAAGTGTCCTGGTTGTTCTGGTGCACTGCTCTGTGTTCCCAGATCCATTAACAGGCACCGTCTCGCTCGCTGGGGATGTGCCATTTGACGTGTGCTTCAGGAACTTTGGTGTTCAGCTTCATTGGAAAGCCACCACCTCTGTCAGAGATTACTATTTTTCTCTTTCTCCTTGTCATGCTCTTTATCCGTTTAACTCCCTCCTTCATTCACTGAGTCACTCGGTCTCTTAGTAACAGCTACGTTTTTTTTATGTCATCTCACTGTTTTGTTTTTTTCTCCTTGTTTCCAACAGAAAATCCGAGCATGATGAAAAACACACAGAATCCAAACAGTGAGTATTCCAGCCACAGAAATAAACTGTCTTTGAATGTGATTTCATTACGATGTGTCTCATGTTTCCTGTTGTATCGCTTGATCATCGCATTTCCAGAGGGGCTGCATGCAATAGAACAAAATGTGACGCCGCTTGTCTGTTCAGCCACGAAATGTGTGCGGAAATCTGGCACTGATCAGAGAAGCAAATTCTTTGGGAGACTGTGGTTTCAACTTTCAAAGTATTGACAGGTGGATGTTTCTCATTCGGTCCTGAATGCATTTTCTCAGACAGAACTGCGCGAGAGTGATTCAGTCAGGATTAATCTTCACCAGTGTTCAGGAGCAGCAGCAACAAGCCTCTTCCAGTGACTAACAGAGGCTGTCACTTCTGGTTGAGTGTGAGATTATTGGTGTTTCATATGTGCAGTGGTGGCTCATTTGCGGCTTCTGAGATTATCATATGTAAAGATGAGGGATTGTCAGAAGAAGCCGCAGGGCTGTGACAACAACCTTTCCGTCTCTCGCTTTCTGCTGCCACTCCCTCTCTCTTTCTGCTTCAATCTTTCTGTCTTTCCTCTCCTCCTCTCTGACTTTTCATACTCACTTTCTGTCTTCCAATGCCAGTCTCTTTACCAATTCATCCATTTCTGGTTCATCTTCCCTTTTTCACCACCTTATTTCCCTCTCCCTTGCTCATCTGTCTCTCCCCCTTCCATCACATTCATACATCCTACTCTTCCTTTTCAGCTTAGCTCACAATTTTGATGCAGATGTGCAAAAAAGTCTGGCCTCATGGTCAGCTCAGAGTGTAAAAAAATATCCAAATCTGGCTAAACAGTCAGAGTTTAGACTCTGGTCAGATGGTCTTTTGAAGTACGAAGTGGTCAGAGTGTGACCCTATAGAAATAGCAATCAGAGGTAAGAAAAGCTGAATAAATACAACATATAGATTAGTTTATATAGGCAACACTTCAAGCTCCATTTACTCCAAGCTCAATAAATGGCTGTAATTAGTGTAATGTGGCAGCATATCTTGGTCAGTCCACATAATTGTGCAGTTATAAGTGATCAGTGGAAAAATCCTGAACATTATTCTGTAAAATATCTCAGTAATGTGCACTAGAAGTTAATTGTAACTTATGTACCGTGAAGCAAGAATCAATATAGCACCTGTATAGTAGTAGTTTCTTTTTTCCCACAATGAGCTACTGTTGATGAAGTGGAAAATGTATTTGAAAGGCATAATTACATAGTGTATAATCTCCTGTGCATGTGTGTGACACCCATGTTGTTCCCAGCTCAGTCTGCAAACAGATTCCAAAGCAGATGGCAAGCGGAGCTGTCTTTAAGCTGAACTGCCCTCGTCAGATGAGATCTGAGCAGTCTTGTAGTCTGACATGGGCTCCACTCTTTTTCTCGCTTTTCCTGTTTCCTACTTTAAAAACATCTCATTATTTGCCTCTCCTCTTCTCCCACTCTCAATTTCTCTGTCTCTCGTCCTTTTTTGCTCTTTGTTTTTCCGCCTCTCCCCCCACCCGCCTTTCCTCGTCTATGCCAGTCGTATCTTAGGGATGCAAATCTGAATATGCAAATGCTATGGTAAGCGCAGGAGCAGGTGTGTCACAGCAAGGACAGAATCAGGTCAGCATGGACGTGCAGACATGCCTTGCATGCAAGTCAAATTGGTGTACAACATGGCCCCAAGAGGTCAACGCACACGTGCACGGTCGCTTAATGGCTGAATACCCAACTCCTTGTCTGGTGCGAGCGAAAAGGACCACCCTTGTCAGTCAGTCAGGGCCGCAGCAGGCGAAAAAACTACGCTTCCCATGAGGGGTTATATTCATTCATCTTTGTCAGAATTGCAGTCTCCCAGAGAAGTTGTCAAGCCGCACTGTATGGCAATGAACAGAATTTAAGAGATGAGTGAAATTGAGGACAAAAATGTGACATATTCTCTGCTGCACAGCGCTGTGCCTGTCAGCGTAGGCTCGTGCAAGTGTCAAAAGTTTGGGGTTATCACCTCAGAGCGGGAAATGAGTCATCTGAGACACAGTTGTGCAATCGTAAAGTGAAACTCATTACAACCAACAAAGTCTTAAATGATGGACTTTGCACTCATTGACTCAAAAATAACAGCAGCATAAGTGCCAGGAGCTAAAATCAAGTAATCTGCATTTTGAGTTTTTTGGCAGACATGCTGCATCTGTCATTTTGCACAGCGATGCCATGCGAAATGCTAATTTAAATCCTCTTTTATAAGAGAGGTCAGAACACAGACTGGAACCAGACCGGTAGGAGTACAAACAGATGTGTCGTAGCCACATTTGGAAATATCAAAATGGTTTGTACAGACAGCTAACTCGACTTAAACCTTCTCTGGAGTCAAAGCCGTCATGTTTTCATATGCAAAAAAAGCATGATGTTTTTCAGCTGGCATTTCAGGTTCCGCACAACTGAGGTAGAGTCATCCTTTATTAAAAAGAGCAAGCTGCCACAGAAATCAGTCCCAGTTCAAATTCAGGTTGGCAGAAATTCATTGAGGTCTGAGCCAAAAACTGAAGGCAAACAGATGGCGGGGCGACTTGCATCTCTGATTGTAGACTGGAAGGGGACCTCAGATGATGATCTTATGGTTGGATGAGCCCATTACAGAATGAGTTACTTATTGAGAAGATCCAGTTGTTATTGTCTGATGTTGTACGACTCGCATAAACAGAGGAGAATATGCTGCATATGAAATATCGCAATATTTAGTTGTGTGGAGATTTAACATTCATTAGGGAGCCATTAGGAGACACTGACAGTTTAATTTAGACAATCCAGACAGTCATATGATCCAATTGTTTATGATCCAACTCACAATAATTAAATCAGCACTTCTCAGCATGGTAGACAATATTTTATCACCCAGACTCACTGGACTGAATTAACAGCCTATTCTCCCTCCCAATGAGTCAAATACGGCTGCTTGGTCAGTGGCCCAACGCTTTAAGGACACCTAATTTTAGACCTTTAGCGTCATCCACACTGGGAGCAGGTCAGGGTTGTAACCAAAAGTCAAACCTGACTTGTTGTGAACTGAATTTACATACTTATTTTAACCCAAAGCATGATGTTTTCCTGACTATGACAGTTTCACAACTTAAACAGTCCAAAACTCATAATATGTGAAAACTAGCTTTATTTTTGAAAGTCTGATGAGACATTGCATATTCATTATTACTGAAAAATGCTGTTAGATGGATACCTACGGCATTACTGACAAAAAAGGGCCGTAGCTGACGAGTTGGGAGTGAGGCAAAGATTTCATATAGCACCTTATCATACACAGAGGTTATTCAGTGTCCTTTATAGGCAAAACAATAATAAAAATTAATACATAGAAATACAGACAAGTTAACAAAGTACAGGGAAGAATAAAATCAATGTAATGAAATAAATAAAAGCACCATCAAGCTGGTTAGTTAAAGGGAGAAGAAGAAAAAGATCTCCATTGACGCCTAAACAGAATAAACAAACTGACCTCAAAGGACAACACGACTTCATACTGTTTTACTTTGTTTATATGTGGCGGACCCTGCCACCTTTCTAGCTTCAAATAGTGTTCTGGGACCTTATTTCCTCTGAGAACAGCTTGTTTATTCAGTTATGGAACCACTAGTGTCATCACTCGTTGTATCTGACTAATGTTGTTCCAGGACCATCATTCAAACTGACCAATAACGTTGTTGTGATGTAATAGCTTTGCGAATCGTGTTGGTGTTGTTTCTGGAACATCATAATTAATGTTGACTCCAGCACCATCAATAAAACTTATGAAACAGCGTCTAAAAATGAACCTACACCAGGCCATTATGGTTGAACAGGACTCTCACTCAAGATATTGGGGTTTGTATCCTCTTTACAACATATTATACATTCCACTTATTATTTTGACACTAAGTTCACCTATTAATTTCCATTTCCTTTCCGTTTTCTGCAGCTGTTTGGTTAGATTTAGGGAACTAAAATAGTTTTAGGCAAACATGGTTTGGGTTAATATAGACCCTTTCACAATATTAAACAGCTTGAAGTAGGGGTGTCAGTGATTAATCAACTAATCGCTTTTAAGAATTTAACAGATTAAAAATGTATTAACAGATACTTGCTTATCAAATATTATATTTAATTTAAAACACAAGTAATTTGTCATTTTATGACTACAAAAAAACATTTGATACAAACTGATATTATTACATTTTGTAATGGAGATTTTGTTTGGACCAGTTGTTGAATAGCGACAGATGTGAGCTCCGCTATTTAAAAGGAAGTCATTACGCTGTGATATTTCTTTAATTATTCAAGTGTTCACTTCACGTGTTTTTTTTTAACTGCTAATGTAGCCTATGAACATTTTTCATACATTATTAATGATTAAGCGATAATCGGTTGTTAAGGCAGCCAGCTATCGATTAAAGAAATTGGTTAAAATTAATATCCCCAGTTTGAAACACTTGAAACACACACATCTTCTCCCATGCACGTATTTTTCTGATCTTTTTCCCGGGTTACTAATCTATCACATGACAAAAAATGTCATTGGTCAGTATCAATGATGGCCCTGGTGCAATATTAATTATGATGTTCCAGGGAAACCAACATGGTGATATCAGATCATGCCCAGACACTAATGAGTCCCTGATGCGGTCAGCTCCACATTGTGATTATTGGTGTGTCCACAAACTTGGCACAGTCTGAGCAAACTGTTGGTTATGTCAGCAAAACCACACCCACAACTTCCCTCCCACAACAGCTCCAGTTCCACCACCTCTCTCTGTAAGGTGTCCATGAGGGAGCTGCAGAAAACAATGGCAGAATAAAGCTGCTGTCTCTGCTGATCACACCGCCATAATCTAGTATCCCCGCCGTGGGCCTAAGAACAACAAGTCCGACACATAAAGAAATAAAAACAAGGCTTCACGCGTCATTTTCTTTATCTGTGCACTCTTCAAATATTGGGAAAGAAAGAGAGTCTTTGTGTTTGCCTGAAATGTACCAAAGGCCATGTGGGGACACTGGTGTTGTGGTGTGCCTATACTGTTTATAGACATCGACGTCCTTCAGGATCCATATTCTTCATATACGATCTATCTTTTTTTTCCTCATCCTGATAGTCCATACTGTAATTCAATTTTGTTGGTCTGTTCTGTGCAGACATTTATTGCATGTCTGTCCACTCCGGAAGAAAACGATCCCTCCTTCGTCCCTCCTGCTGAGGTTTATTCCATTTGTTTTCAAAAAAACCTTTAATAGGGAGTTTTTCCTGATCCAAATCGAGGGTCTAATGATTGAGCGCACCATATGCTCTACAGATCGTAACGCCCCTCGAGGCAATTTGTGATATTGGGCCACATAAATAAAATCGACTCGACTGCATATCATTGTTGGGCACTTCAAAGAACAACAACATTTTTCCAATAATGAATGCTCTGAAAGAAAGAAGGTTTTACTGGTATCTTTATCATTAGCATGACTGTCATGAAGTCACCACAAATCCAGTCTAAGACAGAAGATTGACTTCAAGTAAACTTCCCATACAAAGAGAATATATATTAATGCATTTAGGTTCAATTATGGTATTTTAAGTCACTTTGTGCAAAAGCATCTGCCTGGTGAATGTTATGTAATACATGAAATACAGACAAGTTTAGATGTGTCACAGTGAAGTTTTGCTTCTTTTTAAGTAGAGCAGTGATCTCATTTAAAAAAAAAATCTGTAAGAAAACAATATAAACTTGCCTGATATCAGACGTAATTGTCAATTTATGCCGCACTCAGACCAAACGCGTTGAAAAATATTCATGTTGCGTTACTCGCATGAGTTTGATCACTGGGTTATTAATTTTTAATCGGGTGTACTTGCACAACGCGATAGAAATATCCAACGCGCGGCACATCAATATGAACCCAAAACAAAGAGCCCTCTCTGTGATCTAACAGCAATAAATGGAACAGAAGGATGCTGAAATAACAACATCATAATGCCGTCTTGTAAAAAGCCTGAACTCATGCTTCGTCAGGTCTGACGGCCAGACAACAAGCAAACGACTTTTAAAATGCTTGTTCCCTGAATGGAGTTCAGATCGATCAGAGCTATGCTGTGCTGACATGACCTACCAGGTAGTCTGACCTTCTCGCTCACTTCCCTCCATGGCAGCTCCTTATACCATACCTTGTCCTGTCTTGGTACGAGTAGATGTGTTATTGTACAGCTCTGGGTGTCTGCAAACAGCTATGATTAATGATTATTATCCTCTCCTCCATTGTTGTTCATGTTCAAAGTCCAGAAATCAGCGGCATGAATGTCACGACGTCAGTGTGAACGTCAACGCCAATAGGCTTTCGCTACACAGCGAAGAGCTGCGATTATAAGCAATATCGCGGCTATCGTTGACTTTGTATGTAATCTAGTCACGAGAATAATCCACGTCGCGTTTGGTCTGAACACAGCAATACACCCTCACTACTGTGTATCTCGTCAATAGCGGTTGCCATTGTTGTTACATTGCTATCTGGTCATTGTAACATGAAAGTTAAAATAGTAACTCCACTACGTTGCTAAGTTGGTTCCAGCACACAGCTTGACAACAGCATGACAACGGCGCTACGCTGTATTCAGAACGAATCTGGCTTTGCGGCTAAACGCCTCAGGGTGGTGCGGCAGTGTGGGAGTGTCACTCTATGGCCCGTTTGTGTGGCGTAGCGTTGTAAACCTTAACCTATGACACATAACATTACACTCCACTGTGGTTGTAGTCCTTCATGTTGCTGGTCTGATTGCCAGCTTACATGATTGGCCACCACAAGATGACGTCCAGCTGTGTTACTCCAAAAGTTGAGTCAGTTGTGCAACTTTTTCACCACACCAGCTGCATCTTTTTTTTTTTTTTCGCTCTACCCTCATTAGAATGAATAGGAAGACCTGCGTTTTCGCCGCGATTTGGTCTGAATACAGCCTCAGTCCTGCCCATGGCACTGATTGCCTAATTGTAAATCCCCCCGGGCACTTATTGGATCGTCTCTTTTCAGACAAGGAGCCGCTGTTTCATATTACGTCACACAAATCAGAATCAGTCAACTGGGTGGATTTAAATGTCTGGACCCAGGCCAAATATTTTCTTCATAAATACTTAATTAGTTACTAATCACTAGAACTTTTAATTACTATGGAACATATTTGGCCATTTTAAGCACTGGCAGCACGTTCGGGGCAGGGCCTTTTTGTGTGAAGTTTGCATGTTCAACCCATGCCAGCATGGGTTTCCTCCGGGCGCTCCAGTTCCCACACACATCAAAAACATGTATATTAGGCTAATTCTCCAGTCAGTGGCCTTGACCGAGGCACTGGCTTGGATCAAGAGTCGGTCCCTGGGCGCTGAACGATGGCTGCCCACTGCCTGGTTAAAAAGCAGAGTACATGTTTCACTGCGCTGTGCTCAGTATGACCGTACGTGATGAATAAAGATTCTGCTTCTGAAATGTAGCAGGACATTTTACATTCATAGTGTTTACGAATCAAAATCTTTTAGATCTATGTACTTAAATCCTGTTTAAGAGATCTGACTTTGCTGATTGATTGAATAGCGGACGGAGGAAGTGTGTCTCTCGTCTGATTCACTGTTTCTTCTGTGTCTGTAGATGGAGCCTCGCGCATGGACATGCTTGGATTGACGTGGATGGCACTCGTCCTTACAGTGACAGTGGAACTGACGTGAAACCCCTCATCCAAGACACTCTCACTCACTCACACACATACACACACACATACACGCACACACATTACTTGCCCTTCTTACACAACATCCACACACACTTTCCACAAATCCCGCAAGCCTTCTCCAGTCATCAAGAGGCCCTCCATGCGTCAGTCGATCAGGAAACAGTACCACCGCAGGATGGCGCGCCACTGTTTTTGTAACAAAAATAATAACCAAGATAATGATATCAAAAGAGCAACGTGATGAACATGACAATAACCACCTCCTATATAGCCCTGCCCAGTTACACCTTTTTTTGTTTCTTGTCCCACGTCTGCCTGTTGATCAATAAAATTCAGTTGATTTGAAACGGAAAAGAAAAAAGCATTTGGATTTTATTTTGATGAGTCAAAAATGTCATTGGTGTTGACTGAAATGTGAAAGTGGAACTTGGCTTAGGCTGTGCCACCGTATCAACCACACCCGTCTGTTACATGTCCTGGGATGCACCTGATTAGCAACAAGCTGATAAACCACGGGGGAACAGACACAGATGCTCCAAGAGAACATTCTTTTTTTATTAATATACACCTATTCCTTTTTTTCTGATGGCTCGGAATGTACAAGAGGATTTAAAATGAATTGAGAAACTAGAAAAAAAAAATCTCCTTTTTGAGTGTATTTTGTGTACATCAGTGTAAATATTGAAAATAATTAAAGAGGTTATATGGGTTACGGTGAGGGATGGTTGTTGAGACAGTTGGAGTTTTCACTTCTCCACCTTTGTTTGTACTTCATTTGACACTGTTTTCAGAGATAATTCTCGGCTGGAAGGACGGACACATTAACAGCCTTTCTGTTTCTCATTCGGGCTTTTTATATCTCTATGGCAGGTCTCCAAGGACAGCGTAAAAAAAAAAAAAAAATTATCTAACATATGTCTGCTGTTTTGGGGTTGTGGTGCATGTGACGTTTGAAGATTCTTTCTCCTTTTGGCGTGTTGCAATTGACAGCACTGCAACTCATTGTCACTGGCCTGTAATCAAGTTATTTACTTGTGACATACTATCTTAAGTGACCTACATTGTGTACAATACGTAACTCTTACCCAGACATTTACAGTACTAGTAGGATCATTTTAGCAGCCATTCCAGGGAGGTGCTCACCTTGATGCAGCGTGTGTAAACAGGGTTGTTGCATTTGTTTCATTTCACCTGTATTAAAATGGAGAGATGATAAAACTTACAAGCCTTGACTTTACTTGTATCACTGTGTTCGACATGTCCAGCAGTATATGTGCATCTTCAGCCTTCTCATGCTGGGTGCAGGTAATACTGCACACTCCGTAATGTCTAGATTGTTGCAGGGATTAGTGAAATTGGCAACACTTCTTTTTACTGCAAATTGCATGGTAACTAGTTGGTGATTACCAAGAAACATATTCGAAATCACCCCCAAATTTCCACAATGCCACTTGAAAATTAACCTCAACATGATTTACTAATGATATTCTGCTATTTTCCAATAAGCAGTTAATAGATAGCTGGTTATTTCTTTAATGTATTTCCAGGACACTTCCAACTGTTTTCTGGTTAACATCAGCTGATCATACCAACTTCCAATTAGTTTCTGTCTAACTTCCCCTCCGCAGGCCATTGAGTTTAAGTGAGTTGTTGCTGCTTAATTTCCCAACTAGTTTGTGTTGAACTTCCCCTCAGTAGGCCACTAAACTTAAGTGAGTTGTTGCAGATGATTTCCAATTAGTTTCTGGCTAACATCTGCTCATCATAGCAGCTTAACTTCCCACTAGTTTCTGTCTAACTTCCCCTCAGCAGGCCATTAAAGTGAAATGAGTTGTTGCAGCTTAAAATTTAAAAACAATTTTCTGCCCACCTCCTGCAGGTCAGTAAATCGAGATAATTATTTTATCCAGTTACATTTTCACAAATTACTGTCATTTCAGCCTAAACTATTTAATTACTTAATTGCCAATTGATGCCTAATAATCGCTCGAGTTAAATGTCACTCTTTTTGTATTAGGAGACAACAAAACATAAGCAAATAAATTAATTACAGGGGAAAAAAAGGTTAATCTTCACTATCATTTAATTATCTGCATTTAACTGCTGTGTCTGTGTGTGTGTGTGTGTGTGTGTGTGTGTGTGTGTGTGTGTGTGTGTGTGTGTGTGTGTGTGTGTGTGTGTGAGAGAGAGAGAGAGAGAGAGAGAGAGGCAGGAAAGTAAGAGGAAGACTGATTGTTATCTTGAATTTACTGACCTGCAGAAGGTGGACAGAAACTAGTAGGAAATTAAAATGGCATGATCAGCAGAAGTTAAGCAGTTAAGCAGACGTTTCCTGGAAATGCATTAAAGAAATTACCAGATATTTATTAACTGCCTGATGGAAAGTAGCAGAATTATTATTATTAAATAATATTGGGGTAACTTTCAATACATTTTGGGGTAATTATTGTGGTAATTTGGAGGTCGTTACAAAGAAATTTTAAAAAAGTTGCTTGGTAATTACAATATCACCTACTTACCATTAAATTCCCGGTCATATAGAAGTGGTACTGTATCTAATCTTAACTCACCGTAAAGGAGAATCTGAAGGACAGTCTGCATAGGCTGAGAGAAAGACTCATTTCTATGCCTGCTCAATTTCACGCAACCCTCAAAAAAAATGACTTTGTTTCAGATATTTCTGATTGAACTGACCCCGACATGACTTGAAGGAGATTCTGACATTGCTGTTAACCGTTTGCAGTTTGTACTCTCTCACACTGTGAAGAGTATCTTAATGCAAAGTAATCCCACACTTTTTAGACTTCACAAGAATTGCAATTTAAACTATTCTAAGGACACAACATGTATTAAGGGATTAAGGTTTAAACCGGGTGGGAGGTAAGAGGAGACGTTTTTAAAGCTTAGTCGAATGGAGAGGATAGACCTATCCGTTTGGGATATCGGCTCACCTTGCCAAAATACAATCCATATTCCCGGATTCTGGAGATGAGAGCTGCATAGCACAAACATTATTAACAGACTGTACTATGCGCTTTGAATTAATTTTTTTGAGCACGAATCCTTGTCCCCCCACTGTGTAGCATTACAACTCAGCTATCATTTTAATTTTGATTCAAGGGTGCACTTCTGTGCTTTTTAGCTTTTTTCACTCACTTCACATTCAAGAGAGAAAAACAAGCCCACCACCATTTCTGAACGCATTAGAGGACGTGCAAATTGTCTTCATATAACCGTGCCAGGAGAAGAAGTGCCTCATAACTTTGCATGTGTGAGTGTGTGCACGTGCGCGTGCGTGTGTGCAGATATGGCCACAACTTAATAGTATGTGCATTTCATGTAACTGTCATAACATTTATAAAATTTGTCCGCTGCTGTGAAGCATTTTATTCTTCCATTCAGTGGTGATTGTCCATAATTATCATCAACGTGGTAACAAGAGCAAGCTTTTGTGTGCACATTTGTTGGCTCGCTGTAAACCAATGCTGCTTAGGTTTATTTGTAAGAACTTTGGACGGTCTTTATGGATAAAGTTTGAGCCATCTCAGCTACATCGCTTTTTTCTACATCCCTCTGCTGCCTGCCACGCTTCACTAATCAGGAAAAAGCAAACACCTGTTTAAAAATGTGCCTTTTGTGTCTTCTGTTCTTGTTCAGTCGCATGTTGCACACCTATGATGGCTGGTACACAAAGAGGTGAAAGTACCTCCATACAACAATGCACATGGCTGACAATCACTTTTTTTTTTTTTTCTCAGCACTGTCTTGACTGAATAGTTCACCTGAGCTGGGAGCAGTGGGGAGGATAAGAAGCTGCCTCTCTGGCCCATCTGTGAATAATTCAGTAGTCAGCCATGCTTGCAGAATCCGGTTTCCTTTATGTCGTCTGCAGGCTCAGCTATCAGATGACCAAACAGTCCCCATGTCAGCTACAACACCTGACACACCCTCTATATGCCTCTCCTCGTGACGCACCTTTCAAATGCTCCACAGAGTGCTATTAAAATAAACACTGTCCTGTTGTTGACCGCAGCCTCGCTCAAGTGTGTTATCAGCAACACAAACGACGGCCTGACAGCAGTGACTGAGTGACACGGCTCCCATGCGACACAGATGTATGTATAGCGTATGGAAATGAATGACACTGTCATCTGGGATCCTCAGACGGTTATCTGTATTATTCACGGCTCCATGTGTTTATAATACCAAGTGACTGCCTGCCATTTCGTTGTTGGACAGCAATCTTGAGCTTCTCTTTAGAGAGAGCAATTTAAGCATCTGCTCTGGCACGGAGAAGGACCTTTGATCTGTGGCATGGCTGTGCAAACAGATGTATCCTGGTTATTAAGTATTTGATAAATGTCACCTATCATCATTCCCCACCCCTTATTCAAACCATGTTTTCCTCCCGCAGCTCCAGCCATGTGTCTGAGCAAGTTAAGGGGTGTGATCTATCATAATATTTCACGGAGATTTTCAGAAATTGGCATTAAAGAGCGTGACCTGAACCACTCCTTTTCACATAAACACAGAGTGAAAGCTGCAACAACAACAAGATGGCTCAAATAAAGTTTGGATTAGAGTTTATTCAGAAAGGTTCTTTGAAGACATTAGATTAAAAAGTTGTGTGAGTCAGACTGTTGCATAAGCAAATATTGATCTATGTGGTATTTACATATTCTGTGTATGGTTTCTGAAGCTGCATCTGACACGACACAGGTGGTGCATGACCAGTGCTCCGCCTCTACAGAGCCAGGGATGCAAATAGCATCTCTACAGGTATCACTTTCCACTTGATCCTTTGGGCAACAGACGCAGTCATCAGATCACAGCAGCTCTTTAACAATGAAAGCCAGACAGCATGCTACCGTCAGCTGAGACGCATCGACAGTAACATTCAATAGGATCAGTCAACCAGTCGTCCCCGCCATCGCTGCTACAGCTATGCCCATCGCAGAGCTTTTGGGAGTCCAGTTCGACATGCAGCTGCTGTTGAAACTGAGCCTCTCTGTGGCTGCGGTGCTGCTGGTGTCTTGGGCCTACAGGTTTTACAGCTCCAGGGATGCGAAGAAAATTCAGGTCTGTGTCAAAGACAACAAAGAACCAGAAAATGCCACCTGCCAAAACTGCAAGACGACTCTCCGATGTCAGAACTCACCAAAGCACGACACGGCTGTTGAGGCCAAGCAACCAGGACCCTCGCACACAGACTCAGCCACTGACGACCAGACATCTGACAACATCAAGGAAACGCCACTCCAGGCTGAAAAGAATGAGGATGCGTGCGGCGACCAAGTTATCAGCGTGGAAGGAGAGATCCTCACTCATCAGAAGCCGGCACAGGTTGCCACCAGTAATATTTCATTTGGATCTGCTTTGAACCTTCCTCATCCAACAGAGAGTGGGATGGCCAGTACAACGGGGCGCCGCTCCCCTTGCTTTTTGCAGAAGCTGGAGGGCAGTGTGGGTGTGGGCAGGGAGTTAAGGCAGGACTTTGAACGCCAGGGGGCTTACTCCAGCTTCCTCTCCAAGGCGGAGATCAAAGTGGAGGATGCGAACGTGGTGCTGGAAGGAACAGGAGACCAGATTGTGCGCGGCAAGATATATGATTATTTTGTGGAATCTTCCTCTCACTCGATTACAGACTCAAATACTATGCTGGGTCAGTTTGAGAGAAACTCTGAGTCTAACCCAGGGGAGTTTGGAAGTCGTGGCAGCAGCCTCACAGAATCTCCTACTTCTCTGAGCCCCATCATTATGCGTGATCTGGTTTTACCACAAAGCACTGCTGAGGATTCATCCACGCTGGGAAGCCTCAAGCCGAGGCACCCCGCAAGGCCGGCACTCCTACGCAAGGAGAGCTATCTGTCTGCAGCTGAGCAGTCTGAGCTCTCCATCCCCTCTCTAACATCAAGAGCCTCAACTCAAATGACTCACACTGTGGTCTCAACCAACGATGAGTCCATCTCTGTTCACACTATGATCTTTAGCTCGACAGACAGCAATGATCTTAATGTGAGGGAGGGGGCAGATCTAGCAGGGGCTCCATTTCTACACCTTCCAGCAAAACCTCTTGACAGCGCAGATTTTGAAAAGTTGAGGAGTCAACTTGATCTGGGTAACTGTGTGGAGACACTGTACTTGGCTAAGAAACACGGACAGACCTCTGTGCAGCAAGCAGCTCTGGGAGTCATGTCAGACAACTACCTACAGGTTCTCAGGGAGCCCAACCTTTATGGGCGGCTGATGGCTGGGGAGCGGGAACGAATCCAGAAGCAGAGAATGAGAGGAAGAAGGTTTGTCATGGTGGCAGACATGGACCCTCAGGACTGGGCGAGAAGCACAGCAGGACAGACAGCAGAGACAGAGCAGAGGAGGACATCCAGTGCAGTGTACTATTATGATGACTACAAAGACGTCTGGCATACACTCTGCCTCATCCCACAGGAGGTCATCTCCAAAGCCTGTGCCATGTGCACAATGGATAACTACTTATTTGTGGCAGTGGGCTGCCAAGGCACAGACAGAGAAATGACACCCTCAAAGCGAGTGTTTTGCTACAATCCTTTGACATCCATTTGGAAGGAGATCAGTCCCATGAATGAAGCCAGACCACGCTGCAAACTGGCAGCTCTGGAGGGCTTCATCTACGCCATCGGAGGGGAGTGCCTTTCCTCAGTGGAGCGCTATGACCCACGATTGGACAGATGGACATTTGTGGCTCCACTGCCTAATGATACATTTGCTGTGGCGCATCACGTCACAGTGTGCAACGGAGAGCTTTTTGTTTCTGGGGGAACGCTCCGATACATGCTTCTGCGCTACAGCCCCAAAACCAACACCTGGAGGCCAAGTCTGTTAGTCAGCAGCAAAGACAGAACTGCAGATATGGTCGCTGTGGGGAGATTTCTGTATCGGTTTGATACTAACCCGCTGCTGGGTGTCAGCGTGTACCGCTACCACACAGTGGCTCGACTGTGGTACGAGTGCAGCTCCAAACGGCTTCAGCGCTGCCCGGCCTTCCAGTGTGTCACGATGGATGACATGATCTTTTGTGTCAGCCGGCAGTTCACCATGAGGTTTGAGGCTGATGAGATCTCTCCTGCTTTTATAGATGAGAATTTGAGTGTCCTCTCCGCAGCAAAGGGCATACTTTTCCCCTTTGTCCTCTCACTCCCTGATAAGAAGCCCCGGCAGACCAGCGTTTAACGAGAACTCAGTTTTTCATTGATGATGAGATTAGGTGGTGATGGACTTTCCCTACAAGTTTCTTGTTGACTGAGTGGGTTTTATGCTCAACCCAAAATGTTACTGAAAAACTGTAACCACGGTGTTGTCATTTCTTTGAAGTGTTACCAAGATCACCTTTCCACCAAGCTTCTGTTTCTTTATTTGGTTGCATTGGGTATTACACAAAGAAATGTGTGTTTCTTATGTCTCGGCTCCTGGCAGTAGATGTGAAGTATGACACTCTCAATGGTAGTCAAGCTATTGTTTGCTTAGATTTACGCAGGATGTGCTGCCATGTAAATTGTTTGCTTCTTGATTTGCCACTCCTTCCTGCCATTTACTCAGTTTTATATCATCCCAGATGCTTAACCTCTTTCGCTATAAAGATAATTCATAAATAAGACTAGAAGTAAATGAGTTCATTCAGCTCTAACGTATTACTGAGATTGGGCAATATAGTGCTAATGTATCACTGCTGCGCTGTGTAGGGCACAAGTATAACTTACACAGTGGCCTGGATACAATGCAATTATCTACAGTTGCTCTTTAAGTATGACAGGGTATAAATGGGTTTGTCTTACATTATAAATAGGTGTGCTTGTAAAAGCGTTCGTCATTACTTTTGAAACTCTTCCAACACTCAGACTTGCAGTTATTTTTATAATTTGAGCCTTTCTCCTTTGGTGGCCATCTGTTTTCATCTTGACTGAGCTGATTCTTTTTCATTTTGACATCTGAGTCTCTTTGTTTTGTCATCTATTGCTTCATAAACATCAAAGAAAAACATTCATTTGTCATTCATTGCCTTTTAATCCACAATTACTGGTATTTATCCACATGTCTGTTCCAGTATTGGTGTGACTGATGATAACCAATGACAGAATAACACACAGCAGTCCAAACAAAACTGTTTTTTTTTTTTTTTTAAACGTTGAGCAATTAGATTAACGATGGAAATATGTATGAGGATGATACAAATATTAAACCCCCTTCATTGTTTGCTCATTTGCAATCTTTCACTGTACACACTGTAACACCGAGGACCTCAAAGACACACTGACAGCTTTCGGGGAGTGACGTGCTGCTATAGCACCATCATGTGGCTCGCGGTGCAAACACAGCAGTGCTCCGGGTCAGACATATTAAAGCTCTAGACTTCCCACAACACAAAGGCGTCATGTGACACGCAGGCATCAGCAGCACAGCAGAGTGACTAACTAGCTAACAGTGTGTGAAACAGAGGGCTTCAGCTGCACTGTAAGGCAGCAGGCAGGCGGGGACCGGGGAGGCAGACGCAGATGGTTGACCATCAAACATAAGCATCTTTGATTCATCCTAATTAAACACTTTGATTCCCTGTAACTAAACACCTAATGGAATGAGAGTTAGACGTGTCCCTTCAGATGTTGCCTTGGATGACTCATGGCTTCTGGTTTGCCTGAATACTCAGGTTAGTTCTGGCATCAACACTTTTTTTTTTCTTTCTCATCCTTTTCTGATTTTCTCCCCCCACAGAGTATCTAGGGTAATACTAGCAGCCCACTCTGAGTTTCAGATATTAACTGTGCGAGAGAGGAAGAATTTGCATATAATTATTCTCTGGAAGGGGCGGACGTAATTTATAGCCCCCACTTTTCTGCTTGTTGCACACACACACACACACACACACACACATATAAACACTGTAGCAAATCAGCACACAACACACAGTAAACTGTCTGTAGTCCTCACAGCAACGTAATGAGAATCATGTTTAATTTTTTAAATTCCTTTTGATTTCCCAAATGGTCTGTTCTGTTACATTTTTTTCACGAGGCTGACTAAAAAGAGGAACCTCAAAGTCGCACCGCTTTGATCACAGCTTCTAAATTAACAAGCAGCATGTGAGGCAATTCAAGAGCTACAGTGTTGTCTCCGAGCCTGTTGTGATTGTGGACGCGGACCGAAGTGAGGATCCGGGATTTGTAACAGCGAGCGCCCTCTCAGATCCAGGTCCCTGTTGTTGTGATTGGCTGCGTGTAGGTGGCTGGAGAGCGCACGGGGAGTCCTGGAAAAATGGCTCTGGCAGAAGGAACTAAGTGGGTGCCTCTGGTATGCTGACCTGTACACAGTCAGAGATGGGAGGTGTGACTGCTGCTTTTCCAAACGGGGCTTTGTGGACCGCAGAGGGCCAGAGCTGGTTTGAAGGGCTGTAAAGGAACCCAGAAAAGAAAGTTAACTGCCATGTTACTGCAGCCATTAATTACACTGGTGAGTGATTTGGAACAATAAAAGGCATCTGGGGCCACCCAGATTTAATTGTTCATGAGCACAACTGCTGATGTGTTTCGTCCATACAAAATTTAATGCGCTGAAGTATGTTTGCTCCAGACCAGCGCTGCTCAAAGCAGAGCCCCACAGGCCGAAGTTGGCCGCCAAAAGGTTCGATTTGGAACGTCTGATGTTTCCAGCAAAGGAGCTTTTCCAAGCAATAAATAGCTTTTCATACAGTTTTTCTTTTTTTGGTCGTGTGTGTGGAGGAAATTCATCTTTAATTATGTAGTATCCCTAATTATTAATTATTTTGCATAATCTGAGTGGCAGGCAGAGTGACATAAGAAAGTCAGTCAATTAAAGGATAAATTCACCCAAAAATAATAGTCCACAAAACATTTCTGGAGCTTCACAGCAAAATAGCATTGCAGCGTTCTCCTAAACATCTGAAGTACATGGGGACTTGATTAAAAAAAACAGAAAATATACATTAAATGGCTCCTTATGGTGTAATCCCAGCCCCAAGAAGCCCCGATATCCCAAATTGATTTGAAAAGTAATTATTTACCACCTTGTTAAAGCACCGTAGCTGCTAAACTACAAATGTAAATATTGTCTTTTCAAATCAATGTGGGATCTCAGGTATTCAGGAGATAACGCCGGAGGATCTGCAGGGAGCTGTTTTATGTTTGAAAACGAGTCCCCAGCTACTTCGGTTGTTTAGGAAAATGCTGCAACGCTGTTCTTTCCATCATCATGGGGGTGAGTAGATAATGACCGGATTTTATTTTTTGGGTGAACTCTCTGTACGCTTTGTGCCCTTATGTATCTTAAACTGGCACTAGATACGATTTTTGCTTCAATATATCATTATGAAGTAAATGTAGATGTAGAGGCTATAGAATAATGACACCATCGCAGTTTAAATTGGCACCCTGTGAACCTCGCTTTCATTATGCGGATTTTGTCTGCCGTTGGGTACGAAAACTCCCAGGAAAAATGAAGGCTGACTGGCCATCTAGTCAGGCAGGCAGCCTGGCATTACATGAATGAATAAACGTATGTTTTGCCCTGTGTTGTTGGTAATTGCTACTCCGAGGAAAATGGAAACGATCCAGTTATAAAAGCACTTTGGGAACACTTGGGGGGGAAGGTTGTCTGTTCACATTAACAAAACAATACCGGTGTTTGCTTTGAGTCCACCTTTAAGTTTCGGTTTTGGCCCTCACAAAGGAAAAAGTTTGGTCACCCTTGCTCTAGATACATGGCGCTGGTGCCTGAATACTTTAATATATAATTTCCCAGTTATAATCTGTACCGTCAGGCGGTGGTGGCATGGCACTTTAAACTGTGGTCTTACCAGAAATTGGCCGGTCAGACCTCTCAAGCTGCCATGTTGAGCTGCTGTCTGGATGCCAGGGTCGCAGAGTGGGCAATGCATTGGTGTACTTACGCCCGTAGCTCTCTTCATAATGCGTGACCGAGTAATGAGAGGACGGTGGGGCATGGTGGGCAAACAGCGACTTGGATGGAAGCCCCTGGAAGACAATACACAGTACATCGACATAGCCTGTATGCACAGGCCTTCGCTGGATTAAGATATAGAGGGCATGACCTCTTCTTTTACAATAATCTTCAAAAGGCTCACTATGTGACAGCAGCAAATTGCTCTAACTAGCCTCTAAGTGCCCAGTAGGACTGATGATTTTACGTGTTTTTCATGACTGCTGAGTCTGGCCAGAAACTTGCTTTCATAAAGAGTTTTATCACAGGCCTTTATCTCGGCCGTCAATATTATGCAGAAGTGGCCACAATCTGGAGAAGAAAGCCCTGACTTGCAGGGCTGTGGCAGGCATTCAATTGGTGTTAATGCCATGAAAGAGCAGTTAAAGGCTGACCTCAGCTCTCAGCAGGGCAGATCTTCTCTCAAAGACGTCTGGCTTGAAGTCCCAGTGGGGCCCGTAGTCTACACGGTTGGTGCTGTTGTCTGTCTTTGGCTCCCGAGTGAACTATGTCGGACAGAATAAACAGACACCGCAAAGAGGAGTGAGGAGTGAGGAGGTGGGTGGGGGGGAATATATGGGGACTTGAGCAATGAGCCCAGCGCAAGGATCAGCAAAGCTCACACTTCAATATCGATCCGCACTGTTGTACAGTATTCCTTAAGTCATTTCTCCTCTCAGATCCTGAACCAGCAGCCCGTGGCCGAACCTCACGTCGATGCAATTAGTCTCCAGCTCAGGCCTCTCCCACCAGGAGGCTGTGCTGATGTAGCTGAACTGAGGCTGCCTAATCACTTTGCTATAGATTTGACTACCAGCTGAGGTGCTACAAAACCCTTGGCGGGCTGCCACCGGTATGACATCAGGTTTTGTATCGGCAGCATGAAAAGGAATGGTCTGTTTTCTCACACTCAATCAAGTTTTGTGCTTAAACCAGAGCAGCTGATTTTACGAAATAGGTAATAAGCAAGCAAAAATTCTTACCTGAAGCCTGTCTTCCGCCCAGTTGCCCAACAGCACCTTGTTTGCATACTTCTGCTCTATTCTCCAGCCGGTTTGGGCCCACTTATCATGTGCCTTTGCTTTCAGGTTCATGCCTTACCTGCTGTCAAACAAACCTAACCGGGGACATCTGAAGCCCTGTTAGAACATGGTTAGCTCATCAAACAGCATGTAGGTGGTTTCACCTGGCTCCATAATAGCACAGGCAGTGCAGGGGAAATAGAAGAGCTCTGTTGCTATGGCTACAGCAAACACTAAAAAGGGAAGGCAAGCAGAGCGTCCTGGAAGCAAATGGGAGACGTCTCATATCTGTGGTAAAAAGAAATACATTCCTTAAGGCGAGGGCATGACTTTTACCTTTTAGCAGTATACTCTATATTGTTAAAATGGTGCCAGAGAGTGTGTGCAGGCTTCTTGCCCTCAGGCTGCTTTTCATTTTTGGAATAAAACAGGTGTTGTTTATAGATTTCGATGTGTTTTTTTTTTCTCCTCTGTGAACACTATACTTTTAATGAAGAAGAAGACTCAGCCACTGGAGGCCAGTTTTGTTTATTAAAATATAAAACAAGATGGAAGGTAGAAGTACATCACATGATCCTATTTATGATCTTTACAGTGTTTCCACATAGTCAACAACACGATCGACAACCTGCACTGCAGAGGGAAAGCTGAGCCAGCCCTGGTTAAAGAAGTTAATCATGCCGTGAAATCCTTCTTTCACGTGTTGCCAGGTGACGTCCTTTTCCAAGTCGAGCAGCCGTTTCCTGTAAAGAATCCCATCATCCCTCAGGACATCATACTCACAGGTGAGGACGAAGGTGGGCGGGGTTTTCTGAATGACAGCGTCGTCCGCCAGTAAAGGTGAAACCTCGTGTTCTAAACCAGCTTTGATTGCGTGATACACTTCCCCGTCATACTCTGGGGTTGGTTGCTCATGGACGCCCCGTTCAAGGCACTCAGGTGGTAGGTTGGAAGGGGAGAGCCACTCCTTAAAGCATGGCCTGAGCTCGGTGGGGACGTGAATGCCTTCCAACACGTCCTGGCACACAGACATGTCCCCATTGATGTACTGTAGGAAATAGAACGCCATCCGGCCACGAAACAATATGGGCACAGCATGATTTTGCTGGTATGAGGGCAGGTTGAAATCTGCCATCTGCAGGGCTGGGTAAATGAGGACCTGAGCACAGGGGGACGGCAGATGTCCGTCCTCTCTCCTCGCCAGCCTTTGGCACAGCGCTGCTGCCAGGTTAGCCCCAGTGCTGTCTCCTCCGACTGCCACTCTGCGTGGGTCCACGCTGAACTCTGCCTCAGCCACAGACAGGAAGTGACACGTCGCTGTCTCGCAGTCGTCCAGCTGGGCAGGGTACCTGTGCTCAGGGGCTAATCGGTACCTAAGAGAGGTGAGAGGGACGACGGAGAACAATATGTTGGATTCTGGCTTTTTGCTAGACGGAATAAGTTTTGGGATATTAACGTGTTTTGTGGTAAAAGTTTAAGTACCCAACAGAAACCACAGTGGTGCCCGACTCCTTGGCGATGTGCCGACAGACTTCATCAACAGAATCTGTTCAGGATTAGCAGAACATCACAGGTAGCAAGATGTGTTATGATCTTTTAAAAGTAGCACACAAGCACTGCAGAGAAAACATGACATTTTTTTGGTTCTCTCTCTACCTACACTGTTCTTTTGGATATCCAGGCCGCATTTTTTTTTTATTTTTTAAAGAAATTACTTTACATCCTTGCTTGTTACCATCTGAGCCTTTCATACACAATCATGATACCATCACCTGTTACCAATGTACCTATTAAATAAGGTGTTTTTGGGGCGTTCCACATCTGTCACAGTCTTTTGTTGCCTTTGTCCCAACTTTTTTTGAAACATGTTGGTGGCATCAAATTCCAAAAAAGGCATATATTTACAAAATCAATGAATTTGATGAGCTAAAACATCTAATATAATGCCTTTGTGCTGTTTTCAATAGAGTATATGCTGTTTTATTTCTGTTTGTGTTGTTTACCCATAGATGGAAAGTACTGTATTTGCGTGATAGCTGCAGTGAAGCAAATGGGAATGTTGTTCGTGCCGCCATGCTGGACAGGTGTGACAATTCTACCCCCAGGGGGCGCTACAGTAACAATATAAGATGATACTTCTCCAATTCTGTTGCCCTTAAAAAGATTAAACTTGGTACACAATGTAGCATGTTCAAGACATATCAAAGCCATATTGTGGCCATTAATAAAATGATGCCATTACTCCAGAGTGCATGATTCAATTAACACAAAGTTGGCCAACACTGCTGTGAAATGTGATGTCAGTGACCTCTCAGTGGAGCAAGAATGCAATCTAGTTTTACTGAATATACTAACAAGACTGTATGAACGCAGAGTTTTGTGATGAATTTACCACTACAGGACTTTGATTATTGCATACTCACTGCAAGCGACAGCAACGGTTGCAGCCGTCACACACATTTCCTCAGAAAATGCCAGTTTTTTAGTTAATTACAAGTTTGTTCATTTAAGTATTTATATATATTTTACAACTTTCTTCTTTTCCACTACATCTCAGAGGAAAATATTATGTTTTATACTTGTTGCTCAGTTAGTTAGTTAGTTACTGGTTACTTTGCAGATACTTGACGTTCAAAAATATGAGGATCTTCAAAAATGTGATGAATCGTTAAAGATCAAACCGCCCAACAATTTATAAGATAATCAGAAAAAAAACAGAAATGTCTGAAGCTGCACACTCAAAACATCTTTTTCCCTTTTTCAAAAATATATTAAAACATCAAAAATTTTAAAGCTCAATCCTTGAGCCAAATGTGAAATGAAGTGTAGACTGCTCCACCACCAAGATTCAAACAGAAGAGAGAAACTTCATGTTACCCACAAACTGATTAACAGACGACCCGTACTCTACACAAAGTCATTCATGTTTCTGATGCCATTAAAAGTTTGTCTGCAGCACTTAAGTTAAACTCAACTATGTATCTGAATATATCTCTCATTTATAAAGTCAGAATTTAATCCATTCCTGCTTGTCATTGAGTATTTCTTACAGTATTGCATTTCCACTACATTACTTCAGTAAATTATCCGTGTACCTATACTGCCCGACACCCATCCTCCTCCGTGGAAATACACCAGTGCCCTTCTCAAGCCGTCACACACAGCGGTAGGTTCATAGACTCGCACTGGCACCTCTGAAAATGTCAGGTCCTTCACTCGCAGGCCCGCAGGAACTGGATTTAAGTGAGTCAGGAAACAGGCCACAAACCACCGACTGAAGCTGACCTGTTGACAAACACCCAGACGCTGTAGGATCCGGCCCTTGTAGGAGAGGAAGCACACAGTTACCACAAGTAGGACATAATGTTAAAAAAATAAAAAATAAAAAAAGGGTTCTTGAAGGGTAAAATCAAAGTGAAAGTTATTCTCTCTGAGTAACCATATTTACTATGACAACATCAAAGCACGAGAACAGATGACCTTGCTTTCGTTGCACCTTTGTTAGACTTGATTTCTTATCTAAAATTTCTCTGATCTGAGCTTTATCAGCTGCTGGAGGACAAGGCAAGGAGAGCTGAAAAGAGTTTTTTTTTTTAATCTTGCACAAACAGACGTCTTTTCCTTTACACTAAGGAATATGTTCTTTTAATGATAATAAAAAAAATAATTACAACAGATACAATAACACGCAGAAAACATAAAATAATAAGCTCGAACAACTCCATGGATGCAGTGGATACTCACCACAATTGCTATGCCGACGAACAAGCCATGAACCATGTGCAGTTTCCCACTATTTGCAACCCCACGAGGAATGTCTGAATTCATCAGCTCAGAGTACACAAGTCCAATTACCAGAAGGAGGAAGGCTGCAACAAGAGCAGCGAAGCCAATTATTAAAATTGCCGAGCCGATGTCCATGGTGTTGCTGGTCGGCTCTGTTAAAGGCGAGTCATTAGGAGTAAATGTTTTATCTGCCTGCTTTCAGTCTCCTGCCTCCACTCCCACCTCCACGCGCAATGCATTCTGACCTTGGATTCACTTTATGACATGTTGGGCATGTGTGGGTGCCCAGGAAATAATACCTATATTCCTCAACGTGTTTTAGTGTTTCCAAAAGAAACCAAGTTGACCCTTTATGAAATATCACACAACATATTGTTTAAGATAACAGTAATCTATTGGTCAATTGGAAGAAATTTAATTGCCAACAGTTTTGATCATTAAAAAATAATTTATTTCTTAAGAAATGCTGCTTGTTGATGAAGGTTCTCAGTCATCCAGGTCATGGTAAATCTAGGTGCTGTATCGTAGGCAACTGGACTTGCTGCTTCCAGCCTCTTTAAAGGAGCTCTGTGGAAATTCTGTGTCATGCTTGAAACCGGTTGTCAGTTTATGTTAGCAGACTCCATTTCTAAACTAACGTAAGCGTAGAGAGGCACTGACACGAGACACTCAAAAACTTGCATGAAGTCCTTTGGACTGTCATGGAAAATCTGACCGTAGTCCTTCACAATGAAATCCACGGTCCAGCAGCATCAAACAATCGCCCACAGGCTTGTATAGACAACCGAGAGAGACAGGGAAGGTCTCATTTGTCTCAAAGTGACATGTAAATTGCTAAATATAATAATTGCTGGGATATAAATACAGGTGTCATCGATAGCAAAGGATTACAACGATTGTAATTCATGTAGACTCTTGGTTAGGTCAGAGTAGATACACAAATACTGGTTTTATTTTTTTGTATAGTATTTTGACCTTGTGATTCACTGCCAGATATTTTTACTGTCTGTAGTTAACAAGAACACACTCTGTAAGAATGTTAAGATGTCTAGAAATTGCAAGTCATAAACAACACCCAGAGATCAATGGTCTTGTGGAGTACTACTGTTTAACATGTAAAAAAAAGTAGTATAAAGTCTTTAGCGGCATCAGAGGAAGCTGCATGTAATCTGATAAATTGCCTCCAAGTTGGCATTGTGGGTAATGTAGGCACCAGGTTTTGGAAACAAAGAAGAATGTGTGGAGTAGAAAAGGTGATAGTTCTGGTTCTGCAGTGTCTATTTTGATCATTTGTTTTAAACTGTCCATAAGGAGTCCAACAGCGTCATAGGAGTACAATGCTGGACAAGCGGACTGCTTTTCAAAAACCTGGTGCCTACATTACCCACAAAGCAACTTGGTCACTGAGTGACATCACTGGAGGCAGTTTATCAGATTCCATGCAGCTTCCTCTGGAGCCACAAAAGGTTTTCAACAATTTTTTCACATATCAAGCAGTAATACTCCCGAAGACCTCTACACACTTTCATGAGGAAAATTGGTGGAGTTACCCTTTAAACAAACCCTCTGATATGAGGTGTGTGTCACTTGCATTTTAATATATTTATATTCTTTATTGTTGGTGATGTTGTGAAGCATTTTGTTGTTAAATGTCTGTCTTTGAATGGAATTGTTGTTGTTTTTTTGCTATGAACAAAAAAAAGCATTTCCAAAATGATAACAGATGAAACTAACTAACTAGGCAGATTAATTGATAATAAAAATAATCATTATTTGCATCCCTCATTAACAGATGAATGTTTTAATTAAGCATACATATTCATAGTACCCATTCGGTTGCCTTCCAATCCCGAACAGTCACTGACGTTCCTGATGTTTTTCCTGCCTTCATTCATGCCCCTGGTACTGAGGAACGTTCTGCTTCTTCCAGCTGCACTCGGCACAGACCAGCATTTTGACTGTCTGGTGTCTGTGAGGGAAGAAAATGTTCAGAGATGCTCCCCGGTGCCTGCCTACATGAGAAACTCTCTTATCTGAACTTTCTCCGCTGATCTGTAGATGGCAGTGATAGCATGAGTATAAATAAACAGGGCCTGCTGAAATATACACTATTTACATTTTTGCATTCTGCGTGCAGCCGGAACCCATTTGCCACTCATTGTAATGCATATCTTTGGACTTCTTTCTTGTTTTGTTTTTCCTCAAGTCCTCTGAGTTCAATTACATTTCACGTCTGCAGAGAATATTACGGCACAAGCTTCCAGTGCAACCTGACTCTGGGTTCAGTTTCTGTAAATCTCAGAAATTTCCAAAATGAAGACAGCATCTGGAGTCGTGTTGTCTTGGAGGTTTGAGCAGCCCTCGGGAGCCTCTCTGCCTTCCCTAAGTAGCTGAGCCCAGCACAAAGCAACCATTGTGAGGCTGCTCTTTAAACCCATCCCAGTTGCTGAAAAAGCCCTGCATTCAGCGATACCCTGTAAAAATCACAGTGCCAGGGCCAAAAATCACAGACTGGAATCTTGTCTGAGGCCCATGAATTCATAGGATTTGTTTAGGAGGTATTCATGCAGTATTCTGTTTGTCACCATGCCGAGCTGCTGAGACCGAGCTGACCTATTTCCCAAATTGCACTGTCACACACAGAAAGATATAGTCTGCTTCAAAAACACTGTTACCACGACAAGCTGGGTTCAAACAACCGATGTGGTTTTGAACATTTGAGACCACGACCGATGTAGGACACACTGTGTAACATAAAAAAATCATTTTCAGGAAATCCTGCTGTGCTTATGCAACTCAAACAATGTTTGATGTGATTTATTATGTGAGCTTGAATCACCCAGAAGTGACACTGACATTTATTCTGAAGCTACAAATGTTGTTTTGTAGGTTTGTTACCGTCGGATTATTGTTGCAGGAGACAGCAGAGATCAGTAACTGGCTCAAGGGCACATCAGCATTAGGGGAAGTACGGTCATTATGGAAGTTGAACCCAGATTGCCCCATGTAAAGGTAATCACCTCAGTTATTCTTCAGTTCTTCACATCTATCTACTTAATCGTCTCGGTGGAACATAACTAAGTACGCTTGCTCACATTCTGTACTGCAGTACAAATCCAGTGTACTTGTACTTCTACTTCACTACATCTCAGAAGCCAGTATTGTAGTTTTTACTCTGACAGCTTAAGTAGGGATGCACATCATGGACTTTTTTCAGCCGATACTGATAACCGATTATACCTGCTTCTTGTGGCTGATACCAATAAGGCAACTGATAATTTGACACCTGAGGGAAAGAAAGGACTCAGATATAGTGAGCAAAGATGGATAATCTAATATTCCTGATAAAGAAATGTTGAAACCATGTTGTTTTGCTCTGAAACTGATCTCATTTTCGATGACAAATCTACCAAAGGTCTGTCTGATATTGCATAATTTAGTCCCAGTTCAAGGGTTCTTGGATACGTGGGAGTTTGTTGTTGCTACTGAGTGACACGTGAGCTCGCACAGTGCATGCACAGTTAACCACTAATCACAATCATTCCTGATGAATTTATTAAACAAAGCAGGCCCTGCTTTGGTTTGTTTGATACAATGGACTCCACTGCAAATTATCCACCCCAATTATTCCTGAATGATCATTTCTTTCCAAATAGAGCTATTGAAGTAAACCGGTAGTTTAAAATAGTGTTTTGTTGTGTCCTGCAGCCCTGATCCCCAGTTACTAGGACCCTTCATGTCCAGTGAAAACCATGTAACACCAAATTTGGTGGATTAGAGGTACAGTATGTGGCTCTGACGGGACAGAGATGCTACTAACGTATGACGATCTTATAGAATATGATGTTTTGCTGTAGATTAAACTACCCAACAGTATATCAAGTGGTTCAAATTAGCTCAGCCGTAAACATCTACAGCATAAAAGTGCGACATGCAAGGACATTAATCCAAAAACATCAGATATAATAGAAACATACTGACAGGGACAATGATTACTTTTACTTTTTATACTTTAAGTACATTTTGCGAGAGTAACCAAGTACAAATACTCCATTACTGTACTCAGGTATCTGTACATTACTATTAGTATTGAGACAACTTTTTACTTTTCCTCCCGACATTTGAACACAAATATCTGAACTTTCTACTCCTTACATTCTCAAAACAGGCTTGTTATTTTAGTTTTAAACGCATTTGAGGGGAGTTATCGATTATTTATGGCGCTTTATCGACCCAAAATGTCAGTATTTGACGTCCTGGGAATGAGACCCAACAATCAACTATCTTTCTGGTGCATTTAGGAACAGCTGGGACAAACCCAACTGATTCTACCTTTGAGTTTAATAGTCTTTGAATTATATTAATATGACATGAGATTCAGTTAGCTTTGCACATAAATGGCCGGTAGAAATTACCTTCAGAGGGATACTTTTAACTTTTATACTCTGAGTACATTTACGAGCCTGTACTTTAAAGAAGTTGAATCAGTACTTTTTTTTACACAGGTATCTGTACTTCTACTTGAGTTAAGAATGTGTGTACTTTTGCCACCTCTGGGTATTATTACCTTTACTTAAGTAAAGGATCTTGACTGCTTATTTGGGGGTTAATGTGATTGTGACAACTGTCAGGACTCCCAGTTGTGTGTTTGTTTAGTGATTAGCTGTTTCTTTCTGTGTTTGTTTACTTGGTTCGCTTAATTAATGAGTGGGCGGGTGTAAAGATTAATTGATTAGGGCACTCTCAGTCATTTTCTGAACAAATACCTCCATCTGACACACTTAGGTGAGGATACTTTGGTTCTTAAAGGAGCACTATGTAGTTTTGAGAAGAGAAAGATCTTCACTGACTGTTTTTTTTTTAAATGCCTAAACAAACTAAATAAACTGTCTTTGTTTTCATGACTGAATAAACAAACTGACCTTAAAGGACAACAACAACAACAATTTCATACTGTTTTACTTTGTTTATATGTGGCGGACCCTGCCACCTTTCTAGCCTCAAACAGTGTTCAGGGACCTTATTTTCCTCTGAGAACAGCTTCTTTATTCAGTTATGGAAAAAATAAACATGTCTGAGTTTGCATCATTTCCTCAATAATATTGTAAATATTAAAATGCTGAGTTTGAATTTCTTCTCCATAGTGCTCCTTTAATTTTGTCCTGACTTATAACTTTGAGCAATGATTGCAACATTGTTCTTCAACAGGCTTCAGTTCCAGTCACTTAAATCAAGTTTCCCCAAACGTGAATGGGGCACCCACCTGGGAAGGCAATGGGGCGACCACTGGGGGGCCCCGGACCACAGATTGAGCACCACCGCTGTAGGCACATAAAGGGGGTGGGGAAGAGGCAAGTACGCAACCACTCAGGGCAGACGGGCACTGGAGCACAAATATTCATCCCCACTTAACATGTCAATCAGGATTAATGCCCCTTACAGACCTCTTCTTTAGGTTCACCCAGGTCCTCTCACTGGTGGAGGCACCGATATATAAGGCAGGACAGGACAGGACAGGACGGGACGGGACAGGAGCGCAGCGGTTTCAGTAGCGCACAGCACGGAGCGTCGCCTGGACTTGTGTCTCACGTCTCTGCGTCTCCACCAGTAGTTTGACAGGCGTAATGAGCGATCACTCACACGTTTCGAGAGCGTGATGCATGTCGACTAACATGTCAGAGCTCCTTCAAGTCACACAACTCTCCTCCTGCTGCTGCGGCTGCTGCCTTTTCACTCTTCCTCCGTCTGTGGATTACTCGTGCAGCAGTTTGTGAGGCTGCACATGAGCGTGTTGTTTTGCATGCGGATAAACTTGCGGGAGCTCCACAGTCGCTGTTTTGGAGGATATCGGCCGCGTCGTGCGCGTAAACTTGCAGCGTAAACACTCTCTGTTTCTGTCGGCTGCTGCCCGCGAGCACTCTGAGACATGGAGCTGAAGAGCGCGTGTCGTATGTTTCTCTTCCCGGTCCAGATGCTCTATTATTTAGTCCGAGCCAGTCTGGTTTCTCTGTTGCCGAGCAGAAGGAAGGATCTGAGCAGGGAGGTGGTATTGATCACCGGCGGGGGACGAGGCATCGGGCGACACCTGGCCAAAGAGTTCGCCAAGCAGGGGGCCAGAAAGGTAATATCATTTCACTTCGGCCAACTTGTTGCACCCACACAGCTCCCTCCTGACTTTTCAAGTTATTTTGCAAGAAACTTTATTTGGGTTCATTGTGTGTCAGTAGTAGTTGGGTCAGCCTGACACACACACACACACACACACACACACACACCTCCCCTCCTCCTCCTCCACCTCCCGGTAGCGGGGTCAGTCATGTCCACCCTGCCCCATGTGTATTGTTGTTACTGTTCTATGGAAGCAGGGATCATAACCTCTAAGTAGCCTCGTTGGGCCAGCGAGACCGGAGACATTGCCCTCAATTTTGGTTCGTGTATTGCACAAGAGCTCGGGTCAACCAGGGGCCAGGACTGGGCAGCCTTTATGGCTGATTGATGTGATTATAAGTGCTGCATTGGGCTGACACTCATTCTGCTGAGGTCTGGGGGGATTGTGCTTCTGACTGACGTGTCCAGAAAGTGTTTTATCCAAAGATTAAGGCATTGACTCCATGTGCCTCTATGCATGTGTGTGTGTGTGTGTGTGTGTGTGTGTGTGTGTGTGTGTGTGTGTGTGCACAGCCTCACTGCTTCAAAGACATTCACACAATAACACTCCTGCTCTGAGCTTATTATAGTTTTAATAGTTTTTGCCCTCTTTGCTCTGTTGTAAAATCTGCCATATCACAGCACAACAAAAGGCTCCATGATGCCTTTAATAAGAGCCAGATTAGGTTTTGTTTTCAGGACATGAGATGCCTTTTATGGAGTTTAATGAAAAGTAAATGAATCCAACAAACACAGTGAGGGAGGAACAGATCACAGTATCTTGGATCAGTCCAAAGCTAAAGTGGCGATTCTAACCCATTAGAGTTAGAAGTATTATGACTAGTTACAAGTTATGATTCATTATACTCCCAGCTGAATGTTAAGGTGACTCTTGCTTGTTATTATCAACATCAGAGTTCGATTACATTCAGATTGCAAGAAGTGCAATATCCAACTCGCAGAAGAGCCAGTCTTTGGTTAAGGTTAGTAGTGTAATGCTGCTGAGATGACCTGGCCTCCAAATCTTGTTCTCCAGGTTTAAGAAAACATGTTTGTTTGGTTCAGACCCCAACAAATGTTCACTTCATCTTGATTTTAAGAGTTTTGCAGTGAAACTGTGATCCAAATAGTCATTCCCATTAATCGTGTGACTCACCCCGCAATCGCAATATCTGTCAAAATAATCGCGATACGATTTGTGGACCGTATCATGCAGCCCTTATAACGACTCGTCATTATGTTTCCCAGCCGAATGTCAAGTTGAATTTTGCATGACGTTATCCATCAGGGTTCGGTTATGTTCCGATTCAGAGGGCTGTGATGTGATCGCAAAACGATCAGCGATGCATCTCAATTAAGGCGGCACAATTAAGTGAAACCTAATCGAAATGGGGAACCTACTGTACAAAGCCTTTTCTCCAGCTGTAAGAAAACGTACTTGTTTGGTACAGACCCTAACAAATGTCACAACTTCATGATCTTAACAGTTTTTCAGTGAAATTCAGTTTTTCAATTTTCAGAGATATCTCCTGAAGTTAGCATGCTAACCAGCTAGCCCCGTCCCATCCTGGTCCCAGGCTCCTGTGCTAGCGGTGTAAACACTAACGCTCCCCTGGTCCCCAAGCTCACAGTCCAAGCTGCTAATTGCACGGCTAACTGAGCTAACTCGGCTAAGTACCTAGTGTCAGCTACAGTTAGCAGCAGTTAGCGGTTACACAGGTGATATGCTGCCCGCCCATTTGTTTTGAGTATATATTTGACAGGTGACAGGTAGATTTATTAGTTTACATGATTTGTTTTTTCTCGCTCAGTGACTGATTTTAAAACATAAAGGAATCGTAGTCATCCATAATTTTTTAAAAAACAGATGAATTTACTTCCATTTTCTTTGCTCATGCTCAGCTACCTCACCAGAGTGCAAGAAGTAGCCTAGTTAAACACGACGCACATGTTTACATCTGTTGCGTTTCACCATCCACTTGGTTCAGCCGTAAGAAACATGCAGCCTGGTCTTATAAATATATTTTCTGCATGGAGACATAACCTTTCAACATCTTGAAACATGTGTGTGAGGTGATCCAGAAGTTACCGGATTACACGGCTGAGCTGGAATAAATCGTTGGATATCATGTTTGCAAACTCTGAAATTGCAAATCAATATTGTCCCTGGAACTAATCCAGTCCTGCAAGTATCAGAGAATCACCCAACCCATCAAACCTGTGCACCCTCCAGTCTCCCCCCCACCCTCACCCTCACCATCCCTCACCCCCCTAACAAGGAGCCGTCACTCGGGCCTGAAATGCTCGAGTGGCTACACACACAGTACCTCAGCCCTGCAGGTCGGGCTCTGTTCCCATCATCACTTCCAGCTACACTTTGTCTTCCAATCCAGCGGGTGAACATTCCACAGCTGAGTGCCTGATGAGCTGCCGGTGTCCCTTCAGCAGGGATGTGTTAACACAGAGCAGCGCTATTTTTGATCACCTCAGATGGGAGTCGTCATTACACGGGGATGGGAATGGTGGTAATTTCCCTGGTAGAAAGCGGTGAGCAGCCCAGCTGAATGCTGCGGGTTGTAATTATCAGCACTTGTGTGACAGTGGCTCATCTCGCATGCTCTCTCAAGGCGCAATTTTAGCAGCTAGAAAATATTGCTGAAAGCTTGATGAAACACTAACTGCTCGCCCTCTGTCTTTCAATGCGTCTCCTTGGGGAACGAGCAAGAAGAAACCAGCGGGTTTTTAAAAGCTTTACTCTGCAGCTGCACAACAAAGGATGTCACCACGCTTTTCAGCACCCCATTGTTGGGTATTATCAAGGTGTGAAGGCTTTGAAAACAACACCTGTGGTAATGTGTATGACAATTACTCCCTGCCTAAAGAGATGCTAAAAGGGAATAGGACGGTAATTATGAATAGGGCTAACCTCCACGAACTCGCGCTCACCCCAGTTTGAGCCCCTTTGTGATTGGCAGCCGGAATTTCCTTTCCCCTCTCCTCGGCTTTGGTGTTTTCACGGTGTGAGGAAGACTAACTACAGCGCTGATGAAAGAATCCGGCGAGATGGAGAGCCGAGGACTCAGGAGGGGAGCCAGGTCTTCTTGTGTGCTGTTAGGGGGGAACCGTTGCAGAACGAAGCCCTGAAACAATAAAACCAGACCAAAGCATTTTTCGAAAACGGCATCCAAGTTCAGAGCGCTGCAAGAGGTCTTTCAGAACAACTCCAGTAAATAGCTGACAACTTAAAACAGCATAATTCTTCAAAGCTCCTTTTTTTTTCTAAGTATTTTTCACCATGACAACAACTCCAGGAGAAAGTGATCGCAGAAAACATGGATTTTATGTGGTTGTTAACATTACATAAAGAGATCAGTGCACGGAGGATGAACCAAACCGAGGCACTGACAACAGGTTTATGTCAGTGTGTGTGTGTGTGTGTGTTGTGCTGGAGGCGGGAAGCACACCGCTCCCAGCTGGGTATTGCCCTGCAACTGACCTTGCTGTCTCCGCAGTAATTAGACAGCGGCAGGCGACTGCCTCCTGAACTCCTGCTGCCCCCTCTGTGTGCCGCCTCTCTGCTGGCCCATACAATGGGTGTGAAAAGGAGGGTTCATACCCACCCATACATTCAGACCTGAGAGATAGAGTATCACTGTAATTCAGCTGGAGCTACCGGGGACACGGAGACGAACACCACAGCCGGTATTGAGTGGCATCTCCAATCCCTCTCAAGGTCTCGTGTCGAGGCTTCGGCGACGTTAATTTGTTGATCAGACAGCTTTTACTTCCAGCATGTGTTGAAGTCTTGTTAGGCACGCCTGGTTAGAAACAATCACTGGTGTATCACTGATAGCAAAGGCGGCTTGAGCAAGGTCAATTAAAAACTGTTTTCTTACTGTTTCTATCCAGATAGCAATTTGGTTGGTGCTTGTTTGTTCTGAGGGTCCCGTGTGTTGTGACGGGTGATAAACCTAATGAATTAAATAACATTTTAACAGGAGAGCACAGTTTGAGTGCTGACTTTTAATGAGAGCTGTCAGCTTTGTTTGTAAGGCTCAAATCCTATTAAAAGCTTTCAGTTATTTATCAAGACCTGTCTGCCTTCGCTGATTACTCAAACGGGCTTGCAAATGAAGCAAACAAAAAAAAAAGCCCAATCAAAAAGCAACTCAAACAAGGGCCGTTCACAGAGGGAGCCAAACCCCTTATTGCTTCTGATCTGATAAAGAAATAAAGAACACATTCCAGACTGTAATCTTTGATGTCTCTGGAGCTTTACCCTGTCAGTGTTTCTGTGTTTGACTCGTTTACTATCAGACAGCTATTGACACACGAGCGCAACATTAAAAGCAATCGCAGCGCAGTAATTTGATGATTTCTAAGAGCCGTGTCTGCGCAAATTAACGCACTGTCAGTGCCAGTGTGTTATGTTTGGCTCCACATAAATGCTGGGTAAATTTGAAGAGATTGGCGCTGTCTGAAAGTGTCCTGTTACCGCAGGAGGACAGGTTCAATACGTGCAAAAGATGACGTGTGATCATCTGTAGCAATGGGAAGCCACACACACACTCTCTTGTGTGTGTGTGTGTGTGTGTGTGTGTGTGTGTGTGTGTGTGTGTGTGTGTGTGTGTGTATGGTACACACACGCAGCCTGTCTGTCGCTCACATACACAAGATCACTTTCCAGTAGACTTTTTGCTCAAATATTAACCTTGGTCACGGGCGACCGGCCAAATCCCACACTGGCGTCCTCAGCACTTCACACACGCACTGTTTTCAGACTCCCTGACCAGAAATGACGGGGCTCATCTGCCCAACAGGCCGTGTAATCTCTTTGAGAATTTGTGTTTGAGAGATGAGGAGGGCTCACCCCCTGATTTCATTACCTTTCCCTGACCCCGAAGACTGACAGATCTAATTGCCCAATCACTAGTCCCCCACCTCCATCCAACCCCATGTTCCCTGCTCAAATGACCGGCCTTCATTTAGTCTCCGGGTGGATGAAGAGACAGTTCATTCACACAGCAGCCCCCGAGCCTTTAATCTTGCTCGAAAACTATTTGTTGGAGTGAAAATGGCCTCTCTGTTCTCTGAATGAAAAGAACATCGCTGCCCAAAGATCCCCACAGTTACACCAGGTCTCACTGCCAGAAAATATTGCGCAAAACTGACGTAATGTTGTGTTGATGACTGACTGTGAAAACAACCCCTTTTGTTCCATTTATAGGCTACAGTTCACTTGCTTCTGATCTCGGCACAGTTTCGGTGCATGCAGAACATTTCCCTATTTGTCTCTAACCTTTTGAATTTTTTAAATTTTTTTTGCTAGGTGATCCTGTGGGGCCGAACAGAGAAGTGCCTCAAAGAAACAGCTGACGAGATCTCTGTCTCAGGAACAGAGTGCCATTACTTCCTGTGTGATGTGGCCAATCGGGAGGAAGTCTACAAGCAAGCCAAGGTGGTTAGAGAAAAGGTACACCAGTTTTATATTTAGAGACGTTTCTGCTTGCACAAAAAGGAACCGTGTTTGCACACAGTGAACCTCTTCATAAAGTATTTCTCTGTGATGCCTCTCTGTCTCCTCTCCTATGTATACTGGCTCTGAGCCGCTGTCTCTCCCATCTGGTGTATAGATTACACTTCATCTGAAATATCTGAATAAGAGCGGGGAATATTGCTGAAAGCTCTGGTGCAGCACAACTGTGTCATCTCATGAAGGCAGACAGAAAACACACAAGATCTCTGACAGCGTTCTCTTTTTTTCCCCTCGCTGTGCTTTTCAATCTCAGGTCGGAGATGTTACGATACTCGTGAACAATGCAGCTGTAGTCCACGGCAAAAGTCTGATGGACAGCGATGACGACGCCCTTCTGAAATCCCAACACATCAATACCATGGGACAGTTCTGGGTAAGACTTGCAGGAAATTAAAGCAGAGGGAGCTCGCATGCAGAAGAAGGGGAATTCCTCCGAGCAGATTATCCTTATCGTTTTCATATTTTGATTATAGCGTGGCAGTATTTACAGTAGGCACCCCCGGACTTGTCAATCACGACTGCTATTATGGCAGGTTAAGTAGGGTATTTCCAATTCTCCTCTCAGCCCCTGAAACATCAGAGGGGATTTGAAACTTGTGGCATTTTTATTTTGAATGGAGATCAAAAGGCTGTAATATGCAGACAGAAATGCAATTATCAACTAAATGGAAATAGAAATTTCATCTGTGGTTACACTGCGGGCCTGTTACTCTTGTCTGTTCTTCTTTTTCCCTCTGCTGAATATATTTCACCTTCTATTTGTATGCTTCTCTCCACCCTGAATTAATTCTCCGCCTTCATTTAACCCTTTTTTTCCTCCCTCACCCCCAGACTACAAAAGCCTTCCTGCCTCGGATGCTGGAGCTGCAGCACGGCCATGTAGTGTGCATAAACTCCATCCTGTCCCAGTCTCCCATCCCTGGAGCCATAGACTACTGCACCTCCAAGGCCTCGTCGCTGGCCTTCATGGAGAGCCTGACGCTGGGCCTGCTGGACTGTCCCGGCGTCGGCTGCACCACCGTGCTTCCCTTTCACACCAACACAGAGATGTTCCAGGGCATGAGAGTCAGGTATTTATGCATATATATATATACATATTTTTTATTTTTAGCCAAGCTGGAGGGATGGTGATGCTGGTCCTCAGGTCCATAGATCCTATGAATGTACTTTCATGTTCCCCACAGGATGAACCACACAGACAGTGGGGACCTTTCCTCTTGCACCACATTGAAATTTATAGTTCAGAGAGAATATCTTAACAACTACTGGGTGGATTTCTGGGAACTTTGCTATATATATCCAAGGTCCCTTGATATTCTGAATACTTATTCATCCAGCCCCACCACTGCTCACTTAATAGTTAATTTGGCTTTTTATCTACTTGTTGGATATGTTTGGTTCCCAGACAATGAATCCGATGAACTTTAGTGATCCCCTGACTTTCCCTTTTTAATGAGCTACTCCCTAGTAGACCCTAATAAAAGACGGTCACAGTGCTTGGAATCTAAAGTGAAAGTTTATGACTTTGCGCAACTGTCAGACAGAAACTCCCCCACAGTTTCATTGTGACTATGAATATTATTGATCTACTTGGCCTTAATAAATGTAAGTAATAGTAGTAGTAGCAAAAGTAGTAGCATCTCAATCACCAAAAAAGGAGTTTTCCTGGTCATTCATTCATTAAGCAGTTTATTGATTGTCGGCCCATCTGCCCTCTAGCGGCTGTTTTGAGGCATTTGTAGACGCTTTAAAGGTGTGATATGTAACAATTGGCCACCTGTCGATTTGATTCTCAAAACAAAAAGGGGGCAGCATATTGCTGGAGTACCCGCTAACTGCTGTTAACTGCAGTTGCCATTAGCCAGTTAGCTCAGTTAGCCGTGCAGCTAGCAGTTCGGAATGGGAGCCCGGAGCACCAGGGGAGTGTTGCTGTTTACATCACTAGAGCAGGAGCTTTGGACTGTGATTTCTTCACATTCATAGTGTAGTTAGTTTTTGAATGTTTTCAACAAAAAATCTCACATATTGCACCTTTTAAATCTATAATAGTGCTAAAGTGTGCGACACAGACTGTTCTCATACATGTGTATCAGTAGGCCCAACCTTCCATATTGTTGTGTAATAACTTTTGGAAATGTCAGAAACATCTAGTATACAATTTGGCAGCTTCCACCAACAATTTATCTAAAATTAGCTGCTATATTAGCATGTCAAGCTAAATCAGGCTTTGTTGGCACCATAGATTCAAATGATCTGTTTGGAGTAATGAAGCTTGAAAATTCATTCTTCATTTTATTAGAATGATCATCATTTAATGTGAAATCTACCATCTTTTCTTTTGTAGGTTCCCTCAGCTCTTTCCACCTCTCAAACCTGAGGTGGTCGCTCAGAGGACTGTGGATGCAGTCAGAGCAGACAAGGCCTTCCTCTACCTGCCCTGGACTATGCATGCTCTTGTCATTCTAAAAAGGTAAAACAAAAATAAAAAAATCTAATTGTAATTTGACATTTCTTGTCTTGTTTTCGTCTGTATAGTTGCTTCATGCTTAACATTCCCTCCCTTGTCTTTCTGCTCTTTTTTTAGCTTCATGCCACAAGTTGCACTTGAAGAAATCCACAAGTTTACTGGGAGTTATACCTGCATGAACACGTTCAAAGGGAGGACATGAACCGGGATTGCGCACAATGTGAGCGCGGCCTCAACAACTCTGAGGTGTTATGAAGGGAATATGGACCTTAAGACATATGGAGGTGGAGGAAGCCCCATGATAGTGTGAAGACAAACACTTAGGGGACATGCAAGGTGGTTCCTTCTGCAGGTAGAAATAATTTGATAAACTGCAGGACACACCCTGGTCCCATTCGTATGTGTGTGTGTGTGTGTCTGTGTGTGTGTGTGTGTGTGTGTGTGTGCGCGCGTGTGTGTGTGCGCGCATGTGTATAGTATGGAGAACTGAATGCCATTCTCACTTTGAACAGAAGCCATGCATAGGACTGTACCAGTAGTTATTCTGGGAGTTTTTTGTGACACTTGTTTTAGTCTGTTTTTACACTTCTTCTTTTTTTTTTATTCTCCTTTTAACGTGTCTTTGAATCAAACCAGATAATAAAATGGAGTTTTAGAGACGCGCCGTGTTTCTTTTGTGCATGATGAAAATAGAAAGAGCGAACACTTGGGAGGCACACGTTGTTTTGTGTCTGGGTTTTGACTCCCATGGCAGCGTGATAACAACTTTTGATTTATTCCAAGCATGAGATCAGTGACTGTGACAGACGATGTTGTCAAAACATAAAACACAAGCTTGGGGGGGAATGTGTATAATTGTTTGTTCTCCTGCTGTCAGAAAACGGCGCAGGGGGATGGTGTAATGCTTCATAAATATACTGAACTCAAAACAAGTCGGTCAGGACCTCCTCTTCACATGTGCACAGTAGTCTAAACCACACTGAGTGAACATGCACAGGCAGAGAGACTGTTGTATTTATTGAGCCCTGAAAGGACAGAACTCATCTGAGTTTCTAAAAAGGAAAACTTCTGAAAAATAAACTTTTATTGCTCATTATAAAGATATCGATGTATCATTTGGTTTTGTTATCTTGGCTCACTTTCATAAAATCTTACAATGTCTGCCTGCTACACGTTTGTGGTAGTAGATCATATAAATGTGACTTGCATTAGCAAAACCCCAGAGGCTAATATTCCAGGAAAAAATGGGACATTATGGAGCCTCTTTCGTTTTATTGCATATGAGTCTCAGCATGCTCCAGGACTTTAGAGCAAAACAGAGGAAAAGAGCTGTATACATTCACAATAAATGAGATTTATTAATGCCAGAGTCAGAGAATTACCTTGTGATTGAGGATATTATTTAAGAACTAGAAAATAATGTCTTGAAATTGTCAGGAGCCAAGCTTGGTAGCTGAAGTTGGTCCATCCCCATGGGAAATATGCAACTGTAACGACTTCATACGAAGAGGAGAAACTGATCTGTGATTTCATCGTATATGAACTGAATAAAACCCTGGAACAGTAAAACTTAGTATATTAAAGGAATGTTTGAAATTTCAATTATTGTGCTTATTTACTTTCTTGCCCAGAGTTGGATGAGAATATTGATATCACTTTCATGTCTGCACAAAACATATTAAACTAAAGCAACCAGCATTTGAGTTTAACTTAGCTCAGCATTAAAACTTATGAGCAGGAGGAGACAGCTCGTACGGAAGCTCTGAGGGGCAAGTGAGGATTTTTTTTCCTGGTGATCCATTTTCTAAGTCTGAGTTGTTGTTTTTTTACTTTGTGTCACACAAAACAATTTTTGTCTTGGAAAGAAAAGAACTTGAACTTTTTTTTCTCCTGAAAAAAAATATTTTTCCCCCTAATAAAAATTAATTGTCTCCTGAATGATTTTTTTTTATCCTGGAAAAAAAAGTATTTTTCTCCTCAAAAAAAAAATCCCCTAAAAGGAAAATTCACTTGGTTTCACATGATTTTTTTTTTCCTGGAATAAAAACTTGATGTCAAACATGATCACGATCTCTCTTGGAAAAAAATAATAATTTGGTTTCAAACATAACTTTTTTCTCTCCTGAATTTGTACTTCACTCAGTGTCACATGTTTTTTTTCTGTTGAAATCTTTTTTTTCTCCTGAAATAAAAATTTCCCCTAAAAGAAGATTCTCTTGGTTTCAAACATGACTTTTTTTCTCTCCTGATTTTTTTTTTAACTTGGTGACACATGATTCTTTTGAAAAATAAAGCTTTTGCTGGAAAAAAATTCTCCATGATTTTCTTTTCTTCTGAAAAAAAAGAACTTTGTTTCAACATTTTTTTTCTCTCCTGGGTTTTTTTTCCCTGAAAAAGGTTTTTTTTCTCCTGAAAAGGATTTTTTTTTCTTCTGAAATTTTTTTCTCCTGGAAAAGAAAAAAAGGGTGTTTTTTCCCTGAAGAATAGTTTTTTTTCCCTGAAAAAATATTTTTTTTTTACAATTTTCTTTTACAATTTTTCAGGGAGAATCGCCCCCCCCCCCCCCGAAAATAGTTTTCTTTTCCTGAATTTTTTTTTTTTTTTTCTAAAAATTTTTTTTTTTCTCCTGAACATTTTTTTCCTGATCTTTTTTTCTCCTGAAAAAAAATAATTCTCCTGGAAAAAACATTTCTTCTGAAGAAATATTTTCCTGAAAACCAATGTCCTGAAAAGAAATTCTTTCCTGACTTCTTTTTCTCACTTGGTCTCTTTAATTTTTTTACACTTGGTATCACACATGATTCTCCTGAAAAAAAATTCTCCTGAAACTTTTTTCCCTGAATTTTCTTCTCCTGAATAAAAAAAAAACCTTGAAAAAAATTTCTCCTGAAAAAAAACTTTTTTTTCACTTGGTCTACATGATGTTTTTGCTTCTGAAAAAAGAAAAAAACTTGGTTTCAACATATTTTTTCTCCTTTTCTTTTTTCCACTTGATATCACACATGATTCTCCTTTAAAAAATGTCCTGAAAAAAGGTTTTTTTTCCAGAAAAAAATGTTTTTTTTCCTGAAAAAGGTTGTTTTTTTTTACTTATGACTTGGTCATAAGTCCTAAAAAACATCCTACTTTAAAATATCCTGAGAGTGGTATTGATCTCTAACTCCTGGCCAAATTGGTCAAAATAAGCTTATTTCCCAAAATGTTAAACTATTCCTTTCACTGGAATAGCACCTTAAACACAGCAGGGATGTCTAAAGGTAGACGTCCCCCTCCTGCATAAAAATATCTCTTTCCACTCCATACATATTTTTTCGTAGACATAATGTTTTACACATGCTGAAGAGATTGTGTTTATTGAGAAAAGATAAAGAAATCAAGCTTCAAAAGATGTGTTTTATAATCACATCCCTTTCTAAGCCAGGAGCGTTTCTTATAGCTATACATGAAGTTAGCACCTGGCCTTTCTTCCACAGAATTTCTGTGGCTCACACAGTTGACTCACTGAGGCAGGTTAGACAGACTGTTTGAAGGTTATTGCATTGATTTATATCATACCTTTGGGTAATGGTGCCTCTATTTTGTCTGTTTTACTTTGTCAAGGACTACTTGAACTTAGCTTAAAGTTTGCACAATCCCAAACAGACCTGAGACACTTGAGCAAAATGTAATTGTTCTCCTACCTCAGTTACACAACAAGGCAGCTTAGTCATTAAGCCACTGAAAGACCAGTGTGTACCTGGTTTTCTCCAATAAGAAGTTGTTGCCCTTACTGTCATGTGTGACCTGTACTTTTAGTCAGAGAATAGAGAATAGTCAGCTGTGCAGTCCATGAAGGCCACTCTGACAAATAAAGACGAGACCACGAGGGGAGAACCAAACTTTAATGGAAGTGGAATGAAAAGTTCAGGTTATACTGCTCCACAAAAACACAATACCAGGGACCATGAGCTGCAATAAACTAACTCATAATGCTGGGGAGGGTTTGTGCTCTTTTTCACATCACAGATGGCAGACAGTGAATCAGAGCTCATTAATGTTTAATGAGATGAGGATAAAATCTGACCACATTGAGGTTTATCACAATGAACGAAGGGCTGTGGTAAAGATGAAAATGCCACACTCCTTTCCCTTTTTTGACCTATTGTGGAGCCGGTGTTGGACTGTTTTTACACTAACTAAACCACTTTATGATGTCTAGACCGACCATGTTTGAATTAGGAGTATATAAAAATACAAATCATCGAGAACTTCATGGTTGGATTTGAAAAACAGTAATTTCAGTTGGAGGAGGATGGCTTTCTCACATGAAACTCTGACCATCAGCCCATAATGTTACTGCAGTGTTGTGCAAGTTCACACTTCACAGGAGTGAGCTCAAAGTTCAGTTCACACAGATTAAAAGGAACCAGTTCACGTTCAAAGTTCACAATTTTACATGTTGAACTAAATTCACAGTCCTCATCAGTTGCTCTGATTTCTGGTTTATCACATTTAGTGGCAATTAACTCATTACCACTCGACCTTGTTATCTGGGGTCCAAGACATATACTTTATCTAAATATGTCGTACACAACATAGAAGATATCTCTGGAAAGCTGCATGTGAGTGACTTACTTTTCTTTTTGCCCTGAAGGATTGCGTAGTGCTAACGAGGGCTATCCCTTTGAGCAGTTTTGTAATCCAGCCTTGAAGTGCAGTGTCTTTTTGGAGACATTGTAAAATAAAACCATAAGGATAAATCCAACACTGAATGTCTTCTGTGATTATTTATGCATTTTAGCTATTGTTGTTAGCATGACTGCCATGCTGCATTCACATGCTCCTCGAATGTACCCACTTCATGAGATTGGAAGTAGTTCAGAATGTGGGAGCAACATGGACGCTCAGATCGTTTAAATAAGACATTGACAGCTGTTTACAGTATTTGAGTGACAGGGAAGAACAAAAGAAACGGACCACTTAAGCCATGAATTATATTTTACAAACTTGCATGTTACCATCAACCCTATAGTTTGCTTTCACCCGCCATGTTTCAGCGCCATATGACGTCAACTTGGCGACTCATGTACCAAAACTTTCCGAGTTGTTGCTCCGACTTGATGGGGCGTTCATCTTCAGTTGAGCCTGTTGTCCAATCAGAGGAAGAGTAGGGGGGGTCTTTGCAAGAAAAGCAGTGGGATACATAATAACACTACTATGTATGAAACAATACCCTCTTCCATTTAAAAACAGGAATTATCTGTTTTGTCTGTTTTTAAGTCTCACCTTTCTCTTTCACACCACATAAAGCAGCAGAATAATTGCTTTCACATTAAATTGATGGTTTAGTAATGTGTTGACTTATCTCCTGGAAAAAATTCCTAAAAAAAATATTTTTTTTCTCTAGATGGAGATTTCTTTTCCTGAAGGAAAGAGGGTTTTTTCAGGAAAAAAGAGGATTTTTTTCCTGAAAAAAAATGTTTTTTTTCCTGAAAAGATGAGCTTTTTCCCTGAAAAAAAATGTTTTTTATCCTGAAAAAAGATTTTTTACCTGAAAAAAGAAGGTTTTTTTCTCCTGAAAGAATGATTTTTTTTCCCCTGAAAAAAATAGTTTTTTCCTGAAAAAATAGTCTTTTTCCTTAAAAAAATTAGTTTTTTTTCCCGAAAAAAGAGGTTTTTTTCCTGGAAAAAGGAAGGAGGAAATTTTTCCTGAAAAAGGGAGGTTTTCTCCTGAAAAAATGATTTTTTTTCCTGAAAGAATACTGATAAAAGAGGGTTTTTATCCAGAAATTTTTTTTTTTTCCTGAAAAAAGAGGATTTTTTTTCCTGAAAAAAGGAGGGTCTTTTTTCTGAAACAAAGAGGGGGTTTTTTTCCGAAAAAAAAAGGTTTTTCTTCCGAAAAAAAAGGTTTTTTTCCTGAAAAAAGGAGGGTTTTTTTCCTGAAAAAATGAGTTTTTTTCCTGAAAAAATGAGGGGGTTTTTCCTGAAAAAATTTGGGGTTTTTTCGGAAAAAAGAGGATATTTTTCCTGAAAAGAGGAGGGTTTTTTTCCTGAAAAAAAAAATTACCTGTAAAAAAGAGGGGTTTTTCTCCTGAAAAAAGGAGGTTTTTTCCTGAAAATTAGTTTTTTTCCTAAAAAAAAAAAGTTTTTTCCTCAAAAAATTTGTTTTTTTCCTGAAAAAAGGAAGGAGGAATGTTTTCCTGGAAAAAGGAAGGAGGAATTTTTTCCTGGAAAGGGAGGTTTTCTCCTGAAAAAATGAGTTTTTTTTTCCTGAAAAAATACTGATAAAAGAGGGTTTTTATCCAGAAAAAAATTTTTTTACCTTAAAAAAAAGGTTTTTTTCTGAAAAAAATGAGGTTTTTTTTCCTGAAGGAAAGAGTTTTTTTACCTGAAAAAAGGAGGGTATTTTTTCTGAAACAAAGAGGGGTTTTCTTCCGAAAAAAAAGTTTTTTTCCTGAAAAAAAATAGGGTTTTTTTCGGAAAAAATATTATTTTTTTCCAGACAAAAGGGTGTTTTTATCCTGAAAAAAATAATTTTTACCTCAAAAAATAGGGGGTTTTTTTCGGAAAAAAGATGATTTTTTATCCTGAAAAAAAAAAAAAACCTGGAAAAAAGAGTGTTTTTTTCTCCTGAAAAAAGGAGGTTTTATTCTGAAAAAAGGGAGGTTTTTTCCTGAAAATTAGTTTTTTCCTAAAAAAAAAAAAAAAGTTTTTTCCTCAAAAAAATTTGTTTTTTTCCTTAAAAAATTTGTTTTTTTCCTTAAAAAATTTGTTTTTTTCCTTAAAAAATTTGTTTTTTTCCGTAAAAAAGAGTTTTTTTTCCTGGAAAAAGGAAGGAGGAGTTTTTTCCTGAGAAAATGAGTTTTTTTCCAGAAAAAATACTGATAAAAGAGGGTTTTTATCCAGAAAAAAAATTTTTTACCTTAAAAAAGAGGGGTTTTTTGGAAAAAAAAGGAGTTTTTTTTCCTGAAAAAAAAAAAAACCTGGAAAAAAGAGTGTTTTTTTCTCCTGAAAAAAGGAGGTTTTTTTCTGAAAAAAGGGAGTTTTTTTCCTGAAAATTAGTTTTTTTCCTCAAAAAAAATTGTTTTTTTCCTTAAAAAATTAGTTTTTTTCCTTAAAAAATTTGTTTTTTTCCTGAAAAAAGTGTTTTTTTTCCTGGAGAAATACTGATAAAAGAGGGTTTTTATCCAGAAAAAATTTCAGTTTTAAAAAAAAGAAAAAATACTGATAAAAGAGGGTTTTTATCTAGAAAAAATGTCAGTTTTTTTCAGAAAAAAGATGATTTTTTTTTCCTGAAAAAAGGTGTTTTTATCCTGAAAAAAAAAAAACCTGGAAAAAAGAGTGTTTTTTTCTCCTGAAAAAAGGAGGTTTTATTCTGAAAAAAGGGAGGTTTTTTCCTGAAAATTAGTTTTTTCCTAAAAAAAATAAAAGTTTTTTCCTTAAAAAAGAGGTTTTTTTCCTGAAAAAAGAGGTTTTTTTCCTGGAAAAAGGAAGGAGGAGTTTTTTTCCAGAAAAAATACTGATAAAAGAGGGTTTTTATCCAGAAAAAAAAAAATTTACCTTAAAAAAGAGGGTTTTTTTGGAAAAAAAAGGAGGTTTTTTTCCTGAAAAAAACAGGGTTTTTTTCGGAAAAAAGATAATTTTTCTCCTGAAAAAAATAATTTTTCTCCTGAAAAAAATAATTTTTACCTCAAAAAAGAGTGTTTTTTTCTCCTGAAAAAAGGAGGGTTTTTTTCTGAAAAAAGAGGATATTTTTTTCCTGAAGGAAATTGTTTTTTTTCCTGGAAAAAATAGGGGTTTTTTTTCGGAAAAAAGAGGATTTTTTTTTCGGAAAAAAGAGGATTTTTTTTTCTTAAAAAAGGAGGGTTTTTTTCCTGAAACAAAAAGGGATTTTTTTCCGAAAAAAAAATGGGGATTTTTTTCCGAAAAAAAATGGGGGTTTTTTTAGAAAAAAAAAGGGGTTTTTTCGAAAAAAAAAAAATGGGTTTTTTTCCGAAAAAAAAGTTTTTTTCCTGGAAAAAAAGGATTTTTTAAGGAATTTTTTTAAGAAAGGGAAAAGGGGTTTTTTTCTGAAAAAAAAAAAAAAATCCGAAAAAAAAGTTTTTTTTTCCTGAAAAAAGTTAGGTTTTTTTTCCTAAAAAGGAGTTCTTTTTCCTGAAAAATCCTGATAAAAGAGGGTTTTTTACCTTTTCACTGAATGTACAACACTGGTTACTGCCGTCTATAATAAATATATTTTGTAAGACAATCATCTGTCTGCTTTTTAAGTCTCACTGTTCTCTTTTAGGCCACATAAAACAGCAGAATAATTGCTTTCACGTTAAATTGATGGTTTATTAATGTGTTGACTTATCATCAGAAAGCACAAAGCAAGCAGCTCCTTATCTGCAGACCTGAAACAGGACCTCATACCTTCATTCCCTCTGCTTGCTCACCAAGATGCTCTGATTGTTCCTCCTGAGACTATAACTGGTATATTTAGATCAGAGCAAAGAGCAATGTTCAGTGAAAATGCAGCGCAGTACAAATTTGTGCTGTGCTGTTTCCTCCCTCGCTGTGAGGTTAATCATGAAGCCAATACTGTTAACATGGAAGAGAATATGTGCAGTGTGACAATAATCTCAGATTCTCTGTTAAATATTGAAGATCATGAAACCAGCCAACATTCAAAGGACACAAGAAAATTGTGCCTGTCAACTTGGAAGACAAGTGAACGCTGTGTGTTTTTGGGTTCTGTACAAACACACAGAGACTGTTACCTCGTTGCCTTGAGAGTAATACCCCGGAGTAATAAACACATGAAGGGATATATGGAAATCACAGATCCAGACACACGCACAGACACCCCATATCTTAACACAATTCAAAGCAAGCCCACACAACCAAAAGCGAACCCATGAGAGTGGCTGTAAAAGCTGGGATAGTGCCTGCCCTTTGGCTGCCAGACAAGCCCCATAAACATTCATTTGAATCCCAGCGAACCATAAATGCCCTCCTGTGCACTCACGATAGGGCCGCACATTGTGATCAGTAGGTGACCCACACTGGGTGGGGAGGGCTGACGCGCTGTGCCGAGAGTGAACCCGAGCCTCCTTCGAGGGGCCTGTTTCTCATTCTCTGAGCGGGCTGTTGCGAAAGCAGAGGGAGAAGAAGCATGTTGGGATGGAACTAGGTTGAGGAGGCATGTAGTTCACGTATGCTGGAAGAGGAGGGCTAAAATGGTTGGAAATCTCATGGGGCAGGTTCAGAGCAAGGTTAGCCAAATACTGAATAAATCAAAGCGAGCTTGGGAAGCCTTTTCCCTGCTGAAGGCGCTCAGCTCCAGGATGACTGACCAGGCGCAGGTGGACTTAAGGTTTGATCACATGGGGAGAAATCGGAGAGTGTAGCTGTCTCAGCTGTGACCACATTCCCAGGTGTCTCTGCTGGATATTTCACTTTCATTTTGGATTGTAAAACATGTGATAAGAAGTCTTTGAGCATTTTTCCTCTTTCTTTCTGTGTGTTTGATTTGAAAACTGACCATCACCACAATTATGTTTATGCATGTTTATCTTAAATGTTTATTAGTCGTCATTACCCCTTACTGCACCTTTGTTATTGAACGCCCCTGCAGTTCCCTCTTCTCTACTTTGAAAGAGAGAGCAAGGAGCCTGAGTGTACTTTTCCTATATGCTGTCCAGGCATTTGTAATCCCAACACAGGGGCTCGGAAAGTCGGCCTCCAATGATCCATTAAATATATTATAGGCGCCTGGATCTGGAGTCCATTTGGCTTGTTGTGCAGCGATGCTGAACGCATGTAAAACCTCAGCGAGTGCAGGATTCTGTCGTTATTCACATCACATACGCTTACAGATCCTGTGACTCGCAGTTTCCTGGCAGATGGTTCACCGTGACTTTGAAGCCTAATGTGGCTCCGCTGCATATGATAAATGTGTTTCCAAAACACTTCATATCCCGTTTCACTTCACAGTCTGCAAAAATAATGAACGTGTTTGTCTCCTACTGTCCTTTAAAAAAAACATTATTTCTGTAAATGTTTCGGAGCCGCAGAGTCATAACGCAGAAGCTCCAAATAAATTTGCCCTTGTTTTACACTAACACACTCCTGGCTACACGAGCGGAGTAGTATTACCTGTAATAAACCCCATAAGTCTGTGTACTTTGTGGACCAGCAGACACCGCCTGAAGCAAATAGCTGAATGAGCCTGAAGCCAGGGGCAACGAGAAGGTAGCGGACTGGAGTTCATACGAGGTGTTATTTGTTACAACGCCTTATCCGCTTTCTCTGGACAACGCTGTTAGCCCACTCGCCAGTTTGTTGCCGGGTTCATCCATCACAGGGTAGGTAGTATGATAAAAAGGCTCAGGCCTAACCCACAGCAAGGGGCCAGCCGTGACGCCTCAGTTGACCTGTCAGACTGTAAGAATGATTATACACTGTGGTGTTAAAGGTCAAAGAGAGCAGCAAGCTCAGAGGGTGTCAGTCCTCAAAAACACACACACACACACACCACATACAGAGGAGATAAATGGAGGGAATTAGCTGCAATCCATTAATGAATGAGTAAACTGTCAACGCATTAGACTCAGAGGGACATGTTGCACGCAGGAAAATATTTCAACCTTTTGTCATGTAGTTATAGGCCGAGAACAGAAGCAAATTACTTTAATGTTGCCATGAAATATTCAACCGCTTCAGCGAAAGAATGGCTCCTTTACAGGTAGATGCCTCATACATATGCATTAAGCAGATGGGGCCTTAGTTCTACAACACAAGGTCAAACAGTTGGTAGTTGGGGCATAACTCTCCATATATTCTATTCATCACTGGCTGCCAGCCGTATCTACACGGTGCTTCCTCCACAGCGAGCGAGCAGAGAAGCACAGAATATCTATATGGTGATCTCTGTGGGGAAAAGGTTTTCGGAGCCACACAAGAAAACTCTGTCTCTGCTATCACCCCGTTGTTCATTAAGGCTTGTTTCTGTTCTGGAACATCGTATCATGCCAACAGATATGATTAGGAACAGCACTAGATCAGAGCGAGGAGGTGTGTGGAACCGCTGGAGAAGTGGCTCACGCTCACAATAATATGTTTAAAGTCCCCCGCAGGTCAGAAATGTGTTCTCCTGCAGTTCGGTGTTCGAGCTTCAAGGTGCAGGATGATGTAGGTGCAGAGTTTGACACTGGAAGGCTGCTCGAATATTCATTGATTAAAGAGTACATTTTCTCTGTGCTCATTGGAAAATCTGATTTTCAGAGGCAGGCCTACGAGCCAGACCACTGACATCACACATGGTATGGAAGAAACAAAATAGCCGTAACTCTCTCTTTGGATCAAAAGTTTGTCCAAACTAGAAAGTGCTGATAAATTATAAACCAAGATTATGTTGCTACACTGCATGTTTCTTACCGAAACTGTTTTAGTTTTTGTTTGAGCGTACTGTTTAGCAGCAAGAGAGAAAGGTAGTGAAACAAAAATGGCTGCCATATAGTTCCTGTATTTGTGAAAAATGGAACCAGAAAAACTAACATCACACAGTGAAGACAGGCCGTGTTGATCAAATATGAACCAAGATCCTGTTCGTTGACCATATTCACACGGCGGCCATTTTCCTCTGACATCACTCTCAGGGTGGGAAGCTCAAATGTCATACCGCTGTGTTCTAGGGTGCGAGTCACATAAACGTAGACAATTTGACAAAATAGTATCATTTGACTGTTTCCTGATTGATTTGCGACTGTAAAGACAACGGATGGTTTAATACGGAGGAGCAGCGACCATATTTCAAGGTAAAACCACAGGTTTCATAACCGATTAGCTTCCGTTGGACAACAGCTAACATTAGCATTCAACCAAATTCTAGCTAATGTTAATGCTGTTACTGATACGATACTGTTTTGATGTGATACAATTAGGAAAGGTGTACACATTTAGAAATATTGACACACATCATTACACAGGAAGTAATCAAATGGTGATGTTAGCTAGGAAGTGGTAGAATGCTAACGTCAGCTAACAAGTTATCAAATATGTTGTTTTAGCTTGAAATATGGCCCCTCCAGATTTTGACTATCCATCATCTTTTCAGTTGATGATGAATTGGGAAGCTGTAAAATAACAACAATTTGTCCTTACCTTCATTCTGGTTGTTGTAGGTTTTCTACCTCTTGAGCTAATGGGAATACAACCATTCTTTCTCTCTGTTTTTTTTTTGCCATGTAGCGGCAATTTCTATCTTTCAAATTTCAAAAATATTTGCGTCTTTCTGCTGCATAGACAGCCCAGTTTTATGCAAGGGCCGTCTTCCCAGCAGTGAAATACAGTACTTCATTAAACTTGTGGACTTCATTTTTTTTCCACATTCATATATTATCAATTTTTTATGAGGGAGAAGGAAAAGGTGCCATTTTAAGGAATTTAACGTGGTGATTTTACCCTGTCAGACATACATTTTGTGTAAGTCTACCTTAATACATGTGCAGAGGGGATCGTTAAATAAAACATTTTTCTACTTTTAGAGCTTCAGCTTGCAATTTTAGAATGACAAGAGCCACACATACATAGTTTGTGAGCCTACCACAGATTTCAAAAGGAGAAAAGTCACACATCTTTCTGAACTCCCATATGACATAAAAAAAAAAAAATCCCTCCGGGTCATTCACCTACATTGTGAAGCCAAGAGAGTTCTGTTTCACATGTGGTTTCCAGTGTTCTGCTTTTGAGCACTGACAGTTAACAGGGAGAAAGTGGGAGGTAAGCGCTGAGGGACAAACAAAGCAAAGTAAAGCCTGCTTTTCACTGCGAGCAGAAGGCAAACACTCAAAGGGGAAGGGTGTGGGAGGGTGAAACACAGTTCACATTGCGCGGATGGGCTCAGGATATTTATAAAGCCCACAAGGCATCACGTCAGGAGATCTCTGCTGAAAAATGTTGTTCCCAGATGGACCGCCTCAGCCAGATTTATTTATTGCGGAGCGGCTTCCTCATAGATTACGCAACAGTGTCGCAGCACGAGCGAACTCTGTGGCTCTGCGTCTGTTGCCAGCAGCCTGCCTTGCTCAAGGTGAATCAGATGTGGGTCAGATGGAGGTCACCGTCCTCTCCGCACCCTCATCTGAAATCCAGAACATATCAAAAAGGTTATTCAACTTGTTCGAGATGCCTTTGCTCTCATCATAACAAGAGATGTGCAGGTCATAGACTCATCGCGCTGATAAGACTGACAGGAACAAAAATAGATGAAATGCCGCGCATATTTTCTTGGCTTATGTAAAATAGCTGACAGTTTAGACACTCTTTGAGTTCTCTTGGCACAGAAGTCCTCGATCTATCACAGGGCTATATTACACAAAACAAGGCCTCCCATGCAAGCCCACAGCCTGCATGCTGCATCACGTGACCAGAGTTGGCGGCCTCTGTGAACTACACCTGAACTTAGCTAAATGGAAACAGACCAAACACATAGTTTGCGTCAGGATGAAAGCATCCCTCTGGAGAGCTGTTACCGAGGGTTTTGAGGAGAGGATGTGGGTTATCAAGCAGCGCAGGAGAGCTGAAAAGCACTTTTCTAAACGATTGAGTCAGCATGGGGCTTAGTTACATGTCTGAGCAAAAAGTCACACCGAAAACCTTCACATCTCAGGAGTACAATTCACCCCTCATTCTTAGCTTTATTAAAATTTACAGGCACCTTTGCCAGAGGTCTCAGACATATGGGTCTCTCATTAGACTGTTTTTGGAGATGTTTTTCCATGCGCGCAGCTTTTATATCTGCAACTCAGGATGACATGAATCAGAGGTGAGAGGAATAAAAAAAAGTAAAGGCGTCTGCGAGAGACTGAGGTGTGATCGCATCGCTGTGTGAATTCTCTCTGGCTGTTTTTTTCTCTTAAAAACCGGAAGAGCTGAAATGTATTTGAACACTCTGAGACATCTTTAATATCCGCACAAAAGTTCAGGTAAAAGAGAGCACAGAGGGTGTGGGAGGCAAAAAACACAGCAGCCGCCCTCCCACGCGTGACACGCCACTGAACCTACAGATGGGTGCGTGTGTTTATAGAGCACTTGTATGTTGTCCAAGTGCTCCGAAATCAGAGAAGAAGAGAAGAAATGAGCGATGGAGATGGAGATAGGGATGGAGCGGGAGAGGAATAGCCAGTTTGTGTTTGTACCCTTCACACAGAAGCCAAGAAGAGTAATTGCCTGCTCAACACCTCGGAGGTGAAAGGTTGGCTGGGAATACGGGGGGTGGTCGCAACAGCCTGCTGTAATTAGCCTGCAAAAGGACAAATGAGTCTCCCACCAGATCGCTGAGAGCATGTCAGATTCGGACCGCTGACGACCTTACAAGATAATTTCGTGGCCTCTTGGAGATCCTGATTACACGATAGGCTGCTCTCGAAATGAGGATGGAAACTATTGTTTCTTCTGCACGGAGCGCTCGCTTTCGCATAAGAAGTTGACTAACTAACATGGACAAGCAGCTTCTTTCGGGCAATCAATTGAGTGGCAAAGCAGTTTAAACAGGTTTAATGCTTAACTCGTTCCATAAAGTGTAACTAATCTAGATGGGGGCATCTGGGGGTAATTTGGTTGAAAGAAAGGAATTATACATAGAGTAATGTGCAACACAGCTGCCTTCATGAGACATGACTGGGTTTGGTATGTTGTAAAGCATTTCATCAAAATGAAAAGTACACAGCAACCTGTTTTCAATTGTCACAAAGCCCTGGGTAAAAAAGCTCCAATTTTGCACAATTTCTCAATTAGACGGCTCTACCGTACGGCTGCAACCAGCGTCTCCTGTTTGATCAGACTGGGTTTCATATGACAGAGTGATCAGAACAACCCGCCCCCACTCTCCTGCCACCGCTCTGCTGCCGGGCTTGGATGAGCCAGACTGGACTGAGATTGAACTGAGCCGAGGAATTCCAACATCTGGCTTGTATCTACAGCTTACGGTCATTTGGATGCAGTTGATGGTTTCCAGTAGATCCACAAAGACTGAATTGTTCTGGGTTTTGGGCCTTGTCTGCCTTGGACTCGGAGGGCGTGGTGCTCTGGCGCCTGACTGCCACAGCTGGGCCTGTCTGTCAAATCCTCATGTGACACACAAGACTGAGTTATCCCCAGCGTGAGAATTGGGAGAGAGAGATTTGGGGTGGTCACCACATGACTGGAGGGGCTTCGATGAAATGTGAGAACGTACTGTATGTTCGGCCTAAATCACCACATTCGTTATGTGGAAGAAGAAATGAGGCTTTGACGGGAAATTCCACTTTTCACAGCTTTTTACTACACTAGCTGAGACACATGAAATCATTATGCAGAACTCTTTCAGGGACCAAGAGATGACAAACACTTGCCTCAGTCAGCTAAACCACACTCCGCTGCCTCTCCTCCCCCACCAAGGTCCCACACTACACTGCAAGTTTGACAATTGGGTTCAACACCAGGTCAAGCTCTGGGTTTGACAATGGGCCAACCAGTCTTCAATGGGAGTAAAGCAGACAGCTTTCCCACAAAGAGCTCAGTCACACAGAGGGGATTCTGGCTTAGTGGCCTCTCCTATTTAAACCACACTGACTGGAATTAAAGAAAATCTTTCTCAGTGTGTTACAACCTTACTGGTGCTGTTGCTGGTGTTGTCGCCGGCCATGGACACTATCAGTTACCGTCTCACCGGTTCACTTAGTCTGTTTGAACCGAGCGACGGGCCTCGTCACTTTTCCTTCTGTGAGTTTATTTTGCATGTGTCTCCTGTAGACAAACTTTTTCCTGCACTGATATGAAAACCGTATGCCACCACTCACGCAGAGGCGGCGTGCGAGACTCTCACTGTTTGCTCGTCGCTGCGCACTCCCATTTGGCCCGGCCCGAGAAAGATTGATTATATTTTAAACATCCTGTACGTTTCGCAAGTGCATCTGTGTTTGTTTGTTTGTTGCTTTTGATCTCGTCTTTGTGCATGCGTGTGTAATGGTACACGCGAGTTTTGCTGTGTTGCTGTGTATATGCTGGTGTACGGCTGGCGAGCGCTGACTGAGGGACATGGATCTTGCACACTGAGTGTGTGAACTCTGGCTGAACCCCTGGGTGTACTGTTTCAGGCACGCTCTGACAACCTCGCCCCAATGACCCGGCTCGCGACTGCACAGTTCACGGGGAGGTCCTCTACTCACGCACAGCCACCCCCTCCTCCCACTCCCACCTCTCTCCCTCCCCTTCTCCCCTCATCCCCTCTCTGTTCCCCCTGCACCCTCCTTCACCTCTCTACTCTACCCTCCCTCTCCTCTCAACTTTTCTCAATCTCTCCCTTCATGCTGTGTTTTTTCACAACCCCTCCTGCTTTCCCTTCTCTCTCCATTTCTATCACACTGTTGTCAACAAGACAGAAACTGTCTGCCGGCGTCTCAGAGAGACGGGTCCTGCAGACCTGCCAATGGAGACAAACGGTCTTTAAATACCAGACACTCTAACGTCCTTATCAGCCTTGTGGAATGAGTTCCTTTTGGGGATAACAAAATGTTCCTTCACACAGAAGTAACAGTTCCCAGGACACAGGATTCATTTAGATGTAATTCTGAGAAACAAAATCTTCTGTATTGTGTCGAATTTTTGCTTCTGATTAAATTAAATGGTCTTGCACCATTAATATGATAACATAACACTGACAGAGTTCATTCTGCACGAGTACTTTAACTTTCAATTTCTCAACATTTTGTTTCTACTACTTGGAGTGGAGTATTTTCATTTTGCAACATAATTAAATAATAGGGATACTACTGTATATGGATATGAGTTGTTTTATGGGTTTTTACCACTATGGAGTTATTCAAACCTTCTGTTTCCTCCATCTCTCCCTCTGTCTGTTTTTTAAAGGGGCACTATGTAGTTTTAGAGAAGAAATTCAAACTCAGAACTTTAATATTTACAATATTAATGAGGTTTTTTTTTTTTCCATAACTGAATAAACAAGCTGTTCTCAGAGGAAAATAAGGTCACCAGAAAACTGTTTGAAGCTAGAAACATGGCAGGGTCTGCCACATATAAACAAAGTAAACAGTATGAACTAATATTTTGTTGTCCTTTAAGGTCAGTTTGTTTATTCAGGTCATGAAACAAAGAGAGTTTGTTTATTTGGTTTGTTTAGGCATAAACAAGTAATTAGTTAATGAAGATCCTTCTCTTCTGATCAAAATTTCTTACCCAAAATTTCATAGTGCACCTTTAAGTCACCACATAAGTTTTGTTTTCTTTCTTTTTTCTCTCTATCTTCAAGGGTTGCTCTTCAAGTCTAAATCCAGTCTGCTGTGGATCACATACTGCAGTTGCAGCAAAAACCTTTCCACTCTTGAGTGGAGCCGATGGCCAGACAGAATGTAATGCATAAAAGAGAAACACAGGCACAGTGCATTAATAGTCAGGTGAAAATTGATCACTGTGTGAAAAAAGGGACATTTGGTAGTGGTTTAGTTTAGCCTAGCCTGGCTTAGCTTAGCTTAGTTTTCATTTATATAAGACAGAAATCACATTGCAGGAGAGAAAAGAAGTCGAAAAGACTCATCAGTCTCCCGTTTATTTAAACAAATGCAAAAATGACATTTTAACTCATCTAAAATGAAACCAAACAAACAAACACGTGGCATCAACAAAAGAATATAATCAAGACAAATGTAAAACAATGACTTCATTCGTTATTGGAAGTGGTTTAGTTTAGTTTAGTTTAGTTTAGTTTCTAAATAGAAAAGACAGAAACTGCAGTGCTGGAGTGAAAAGAAGCCTTAAAGACTTATTCACAGTCCTCCCCTTATTTAAACAAATACAAAAATGACATTTTCACTCATCACTAATCAAACAAAACGAACAAAAAGCACATAACATAAACCACAGAATAAAAAGATGATGGTTACAGTAAATCTTAGCAACACAAATGTTAAAATAAGCTTCTTCATTAGTCACTGGGAGTGAGCTGCAGCGGTTGTTATCCATCTCCAAGCAAAGAACAGAAGTCTTGATGTTGACTTGATCTGCTCTGGTTAACATTACAGCATTTTTTCCTCTTTCAGTGAGTCATGGGCAATTTCAACATAGCCCTCAGTGATTTTGGTCATGTAGCCCAGGAATTATGATGATTCAGTGTGCATTTCAGTGTTGTGCACACGCTGACCCTATGACTTACTCTTCCAGGCTTGCAGTCTTAAAATGGTAGTTTAGTACAGTGAGAGGAGTTAAGAAGTGAAGTTCTGTCTGTTAAAAATAGCTTCAAAATAAAACATCAGTGCGCAGAGTGAAAACAAGGCAACTGTTTCTGTCTGACTCGTATTCTGTCCGCGTGGCCACCTGACGTGATGGGCGATAAACAAACACTTCATAAATCTACAAAGTATTCCGTCTCTATCAATGTGTGTCTTGTGCCGTGTCATAGGTCTTCAAACCTCTCATTGCTGATCACCCCACCAGTCATCTCATTAACTCCCTGCCAACCTCTCCCTAACCCCTGGTACAGGCTTTACTCTTGACATTATGGGAGGCTCCACTTATCCACTCAAAGGACCCATGCTGTGCTGCCTGTGCAAACTGCCTGATTAGTTGGCCACCCCTGACTTGCTGTTTGGTCCGTGAGTGTCGAATGATAGATTGTCTCTCATTTGTCTTTTTCAAAAGCTTCAGCTCCATCTGCACGCCTAGCACATCCACCTGGTACTCGTGTTATGTGAAGTTCACTCTTGAATAGTCACGAAGTCAAGAAGGGCTGAATGAGCAACAATTTTCATGGCACATTTATGGATTTAGAAAAATAAACTGCTCTCACTGTCTCTTATGTTACTTGATTTCACTTTCACTGACAGACTATTTTCTCTGTGTGACCGCACAGGCTCGTTTTCACATTGCAGAGCAGTTTCTGCGTCCAGTGAGGATAGTAACACGAGCCTTTACAAAGACACACAGGGATGAGAGCTTTAAAAACAAACCTTCATCTGACTGTCAGGAAAATATTTATTGGTGATGGTGGCCCTCCTCACCCTCCCACCCTCAGAATGACCTCCGTTTACCCAGGGCATGCCCTCGTTCCCCACACACCCCACAGAACTCCTGCTGGAAATGGGTTTGTGTTACAGGGCCCCTGGGGGGCTCGCAGCAGGGGCTGGAGGCCGTCAAGAGCAGGCCCCTTCAGCCATGGACAGCTCCTCCGCTCTCGCAGAGTCAGCGAGGGAAAGACCTGAACTTGGAATGACCCCACCAAGCAAAGTCCCCGATGGGTTCATCCACAGGCCAAAGCTCCGGTTCCCCTCACCCCTAAATTTTCCTGCTCTTCTCTTTCTCTTTTTTTTTTTGGACCTGTTTTTCCAACTAGACCAATACATTTTCCAGAGAAGTATCACTCCCCCCAGCACCCCCCCACCCCCATCCCTTCCTGCTTCCCTTCCTCCCTTCCTCCCCCGCTCACACCATCAACACCCCCATCTCATACAGAGTCACCTAGTTAACTCTTCTTACTCCTCTCACGAAGAGGAAAGGCCTTTCATGTTTACAGCCCCTTCAGATCAGCTCGGTCCTCTTTACACCTGCCATCCTGACGTGTTGAGGGTGTTTATTGTGCCCTTATCATGTGTGTAGGTGTTTGTGTTTCTGTGAGTCACAAAGAAAGAGAGAAGATGAGACAGAAGGACTATCACTTTTGGAAGTACTAATACTTAAATGACTGAATTACTGTTCTTTAAGGTCAGTTTGTTTATTAAGTTTATTCACTCATGAAACTGAAGAGGAGAGAGACCTTTCTCGTCTGATTAAAATATCATCTCCAAAACTACGTAGTGCACCTTTAAACACGTGATAAAGCATGATGCAAACTTCTGAACATAATAAAAATGTAATCAAAATTAGTATTAGTTCCATCTCAAACTGTTGCAACATCAAAATGTTGTTGAAATGTTTATAATATAAAAATTGCTCTTCAGTTGCCTATTTGCACATTGAGTCACCACAGAACAACATTAGTAGGACTGACTCGTGTTTCTGGCCGCCAGATGAAATCAAGCCCTGCACTCACTCGTCCTTCACTTCGGTTTTGTTTTTCCACCAGCTGCTGAGGGAAAATATTGGGCTTTCTGGCTGTTAAAGACTCCACTATGTTCAACAGCTTGTAGGTAGTGTTCAGTGGGTTTATCGGAGCTTAAAACAACTGCTGCTGCTGCTGCTGGTAGAAACAAGCTTGATGAAAGTTTACTGGAAGGATAGCGAGACAAATATTTGTGGGTTTGTTATTAACGGCCCTTTTCAACCAAACTAGCTCGGGTTCTTGAGCTGGTTCTGTTGAAGATTTTTGGCCCCTTGGATCTATCTAGCAAACCAGCGTTCCACCAGTTTTCAAACGGACTGTCGTAACCAACGATGTGGGGCATTGCACAATGCACAATGACCTTTGAAATTTGACACACCTCACTCTTTGGTTTGCACTTTTGGTAAAAGAAAACCTGCTACTTTTTAGGTCCAAAAGTTATTTTTGGTGGAAATGCTCCGAACGATTGAAAACGTACACAAACTGGAATGGAAACAGTTCTACGTTGGTGGAAAAGGGATACGAGACTGACCTTTTTAACATAACACATACGCATTTAAAGGGGTCGTTCGTAATATATGGCAAGAGTATTAGTTTAAAACGTTCAAAACGTGAACTTATATTATCAACACAGTAAAGAAACAACAGTTGACTTTATGTCAAGACATGTATGTATTGTGTTGCATTGTTGAGATCTCCATTGAAGTTAGCATACTAACCAGCTAGCCCCAGCCCATCCTGTCTCCTAATTCCACTTTGTACTGCAAGAGGTGATAGTCTGAGTCTAAGTGGCAAGTTTGCCGCTCAGTCTAATGAGTAAATAAACTCACAACATGTCAAGAAAGGAGATATTCTTACACCTACTTTTCTCACTAAGAAGGAAAATACCACCATGCACCATCTGAATTAAAGTTTCTCTCTTTTGCCACACTAAGACGAGCTTTGCTGCCTTGTTTACTCATCACAAAACACATTTCCTTCTAACTTGCCACAAGCTAAATAACCTCTAGTCTGGTTCAAAGAAATCCTCAATTCATTGAGTAACACAAAACACTGACTCTACACACTGTTCATGCCCGCTGCTGATACCAGACTCTCTCTTGCTCCTCTACTGCTTCATTCCTCTCCTGTCCCCCTCTGCCATGCCTACTCAGTCGGAGATGCTGTAAATCGCCTCCATACTTCATCCCCTCTCTTCAAAGTGGCATCTGTTGGTCTCAGAGGCTGTGTTCTGTGTTCTACCTGCGCTACTTGCTAAGAACAGCTAGTCATCACAGCCAACAATAGCTGAATGACGTGACTGAAAACATAACAACTTTGAAATTATGTAACAGTGAGATACATAATCATTCAAAATAATGACCATACTGTTACATCATCAGCAGATTGTTGAGGACACTGTAGCAATGATTACAAAATTCACAACAGATAAGGCGGACTGTGACTTTATCTCTTAGGTTAGGCAAGATTTTCAGCATATCGTCACTGCTTGTACTTTACTACTACTGCTATGAACTGACAGCTGTTTCTCTCAGCCACTATACTTCCAATTCCTCCAGATAGAGAACTGCTTTTCAATCAGTAAAGTTTACAACACCCAGGAGATAGGTAGTGTGATGTGTTACTTCTCTATTTTACCATTTGCAGGGAGCTCCACGAAGGCACTGCAACTCGATGAGTCACCCGGTTTGAGTCAATGTCACCGAGATGAATTCATTTGCAGTTATTGTACGTAGAAGAACTGAAGTCCCTTGCTTCTGACTCTGAACTCTTCAGTGCTGCTCAGGCACTAAAAGCAGTGGACTTTTCCACTCAGCCTGAGCCTCTGTGAGCTCTGAGCTCAGAGCAGAGCGGCTGGCAGAGAACCAGACATCAGCACTGGTACTATAAAGGCTTAAAGACAGACAGGGCTCCAGAGGCATTGGCAAGCCTTCCCCCATGAATTTTGCATAATAAAGTCTATAACACTCAATATCCTCACCTTAGTTGTCCACCATTTATGATACCAGTGAGGGGGCCCAATGGATTTATAGGTATTAAAATGTCCCCTCGAAAATTGGATTTCTATTAAAAGCTATGGCAAGGAATTTTAACAAGGAAAGCTAATTTGTTGGCAGGGTCTTTTCTTTTTTCCACTTGAAAGTGTGAGAGAGCGAGAGCGGGAACCCTGAAAGTCTGTTTGTGTGTTGGATTCTGTGTTTTGTGAGATTAATTTTAATGCCCGTGTTAAATAGTCACGATCAGATCACAAAGAAGCAAACAAAAGCATCTAAATGAGACCAACACTGAGCACACAACTGTGATTGCACACCCTCTGTGGCTTCAGCCGAACCACTAAATGATGCCTTTGCGCCCCCATGTGGTGCAAGTGGATTGTTACACATCTGTTGGACAGATTGCCACAAAGATGATCTAATATGGCTCTCTGTTCTTGTTGATGATTTAATGTTTTAATTTATGATTTTTATAGTATTGTTTTTGTGGAGCCACTTGAGGATAACCGCGTTAACTTCACTCGAGTCCCCGCGGCTACTGATTTATGAAAGAGACATCACTCACTTTGAAGATCCATCATTCATCATACCTTGGTTTCAAAAAGTCCATTTGTGAAGAGTTGTGAGTCTTTTTCAAAGACAGAAACCAAAGAGGTAAAAGACATGGGCCTGTGATTGAGCTGTCACCGAGATGTAAAATATAGCACCGCTCCATTAACAATAGCTGGGAGACACTTCTTATGGACTCACAGCATATTTGAGCTTTTATATCGAAATGAATTTTACTCCACAATTGTTCGCACCAGTGAACAGGAAAATGTATCCTTATAGGCTGTCTTCAAAAACCTTTTACGGTAGTTGTGTGCTCTCACAGATACTTTTATAATCTTCTTTTCCAATTTATTCTTTATGGAGGAGCTCAGTCTTATCCCTCCAGGTCCTTCATTTAAGGTTGAACAGGTTTGTTCATAAAAATGAATATTTACAGAACTGCTCGTGTGAGGATATAATTTAGCAGCCGTTACATTGAGTTTTTAGTTAAAAATGTTATGTTTGAATTAATGATCTTTCTTTGTGTCAGTGTGGTGGATAAATTCAAGTTTTTTCTTGAATGTATTTATTGTTGTTTGTATATTTGTTGTTGAGTTTTAAAGGCCCATCAAGGGACAGGCATCGCAAATAAGCTTGGGCTATAAATGTTGTGTCAGCTCAGTCACTGTGGTTTATGGCTTCACAGTCGGATATAAATGTACACATAGAAGTCTGTTAAAACTGGTAATTGATGGTGATAGCCCTGTTCAGATCAACACTATAGATACTAGGTGGCATTTCCTGGAAACTTCCAACTGATTTCTGCTTTCTACTTCTGCTGATCATGCCATTTAATTTCCAACTAGTTTCTGTCCAACTTCTGCAGGTCAGTAAATTGAATTACTTATTTTTTTTTTAACCATTTGCATTCTCATCAATTTCTATCACTTCAGTGAATCAGTCCAACTTTGGAACAACTTTCCTCATTGTTAATTTTTTTTTATAGTCAGCCACTGTAAATTGCTTATTACTGACAAATACAACTTCATAATCGACAATCGAGTGACTAATTTCCCATTTCCAAAATGTAATTCTTTAATTTGCGACTGAGGACTAATAATAATGTCACATACATTCACATCACTTGTTAAATGTCACACTTTATATATTTCGGGACAACAACATTAGCAGATAAATTAATAACAGGAAAAAAGGAGTTCATATTTTCAATTATTGGACGCTAGACAGAAACTAGTTGGAAATTAAAATGCCATCATCAGCAGTTAGTTTCCTGTTCACATATTAAAGAAGTTAGCAGCTATTTATCAACGGCTTGTTCGAAAAATGGCACAATATCATTATTATTATTATTAAATAGGATCGGGATAATTTTAAATACATTTTGAGTGGTATCATTTCTGTGGGAATTTTAAATAAGTAGCTTGGTAATTACTACCTACCTACTGTGAAAGTGTTTCCAAATAATTGCACCAATTATGCAAAGATGAAATCAAAGAACATGACTAAGTGTTTTTGTGAATTATTAAATTATCACAAATAAAGAGTTAAAAAAAAGAAAAAGGAGACTTTGAGTGTCACCTGTCCAAACCTGCCTACTCCAAGGTTGTCTTGGCGTGAGGAAGGGTAAATCACAGATCTAAAGTGAGTTGATGGAAAAGGGATAATACTTTAATCTCAGCTGGATCGCAGCAAAGTTAAAGGGCACATTGAAGAAAGAAAAGGATTAAGGTCTCCTCTCTGACAGCTGACTCCATGACTTTGTTGATGTTCTGATGGTAGAGTCAGACAAGAGAGATAAAAACCAGAGAAGATATGCGTGTGTGTATTTGGAAAGATTTATGCTGATGGTTTATGACTTCTTCGTCATCCATTCCTATTTTCCATTTTGAAACCTTTTTCCAAAAAAAAGAGATAAATACTGACAAGGATTAACTTCCAAAGCAGAAAGAATTTGTTTTTTATGCTATGCTAACATTTTCTTAGACAACAAAAACACAGGCCCTGGATCAGCAGACATTCATTTCCATTTTTTGTCAGTTGCTTTGTAAAAGGAAACAGTTTACTGATAGTGAGCCCAGTATTATTGGTTCCATTAAAGGCCCTGTGAATGCTAAAAGAAGGAAAGACAAAGATTTAAAACATCTGCTTTGGGTCCCTAAGTACTTGAGAGATAAGGACATTACTTCCCAGTGACCACATTTCATTTTTAGACTCCAGTTTGGATAAATGCTGTTTTGGAATAAGCCGACTTCATTAAGCTCAAGGCCCTGGATGTGAGTTAGCACAGTTCCCACAGAGTACTAATGCCTTTGTAATAATGTCACGACCCTTTATGGCCATTGCCTAACCGCTGATCTCTGCTGGTGACCTGTAGGCTTTGCAACAATTTTAATAGAACTACAATATCTTCACTCCCCTTTCCCTTCATCCACTTGAGCTCCAGCGACCTCTGACTGATATAAACACTAAAAAAACAACCTTTCCCAAGGTAAACAGAGCAGAGGTCCAACAAAAATATATTTTATTTAAGGAGCGTGACAATTACATTGCTTGGAGACTTTCTTTTTCTTCTCTCACTTCTCACAATTTTGCTTCAGAAGGAAGGTCTTTGATTTAATTTGCAATGGGATAAACTTTTCCACTAAGAGTTTGACATATAATGGATGAAAAATTGAAAATAAATGGGGGGAAAAAGGTCAAAAACAGCCCTTAATGGGAGACCTGTGAATATCCTAAAATGTGGATATACATGAAGATGTTACTGATGAGCACGTCCTTCCCGTGGCCTCGAGGAACAAAGCTGATTAAGCTTTTTCTAAGATAAACTTAAGATAATCTTTACATTTCTACAGAAGAACAAGATGTTGCAGGCCAGATGCAATGACGCTTGGCTATCACTAGATGGCAATCCATGACTGACTCACATCATTAATCGTGGTGGAACAATATTAATTAAGAAGACTATTTCATTATTAATCAAATGATTACCTCAAACATTAGCTGGTATCTGAGTGGTAACGACAGCTAATATAATGAGTCATTTAAATGCCTGCCTGAGGCAACAAATGTCTACTTTTCACATGGCTGTATTGTTGACACCTTGATATCAGCTTTACTTCAAATTATGTCACATTATTAAAAAGTGAATTTCAGAATAAAAGTCAGAAAGGATAATGAGCAAACTAACTTTATTTATATATACTGATATCATGTTAAAAATTAAAATGATTTATTGTTTATACTGACTTATTTTAATTCTAACTTTTTGACTGTCACATGGCCTATCAGTATATTTATTGAATAAATTATAAGCAGACTTATTAACAGAATTATGTAGAAAAAAAGGTAACTGTATTCTGGAAAAGTTACAGAAAAACAGATGTAATTAGATTACAAATACATTCAGTAAAATAGGGGATTACTCATAGGATTACAACTTTAGAATAAAGAAAGATACAGTATACTATCTGTAACCATGCACATGTGCTGCACACATGACACACAAACCAAATACGTATTTAAGATGAAATATTTGATATTGATATTTCATTTCTCTTTATTTGCGTATGTTTGGTATTGAGGTAATCCAAAAGTAAATGGTAAATGGACCGCTCAAAGCGCCTTACAACACTTGTCACATTCACCCATTCACACACACATTCATACACTCATGTAGAGGCTGCCATGCACGCTGCCAACTGCTCATCAGGAGCAATTTGGGGTTCAGTATCTTGCTCAAGGAATGCTGACGAAGTGCAACTGGGGGAGCCGGGGATTCGAGCCAGCAACCCTCTGATTGCTGGACGACCCACTCTACCTCCTGTAATGTAATCAAGTTACATTACTTTCATATTGTGATACTTGGATTACGTTACTGACTACAGTTTTTAACTAGTAACTAGTAAATGTATCGGGACACATTTTTAAAGTAACTCTGCCAACCCTGGTAATAAGTGTATGTTAATAACTAATTGTATCAGTTGTGTGGTACTAGAATAACCTCATTGTGTATTATGTACTGTACTTTGATATTTGCGGGCCATGTCACCTGTTTACCTATTAATGTCAAACATTTGCCATCAATATTTGATTTGCTAATGTCATATTTATCACAAAGGAAACAAAGGAACATTCATAACAGTTTAAACATCAGTCATGCAGACTCTCTCTTATGAACCTACTCTACAGTTCTGGCACATTAATGTGTAATGATGCTGCTGCAGGTGATGATTAATTCAGGTATGTAATTATCTCCCTGTTTTGAACATGCTTTGGCAACTTGTCACAGAACATGAGTCCATATTCTTCTAAAGCTGATGCATCTAACAGGTCCAGTTTGGTTCTGCAGGGATGAGTGAGCTTAACCTTTCATAACTGTTGGATGTTAAGTCGACCTGCAACCTTTCTGCAATACAGTTTTCCAATTAGAAGCTGTTTTTCTCCGCTGTCTGTGTGAGGGTTTCCTATTCTCAAGACATCATTGTGTCGTGCTGAGGATGACTCATCTTTAAACACTGTTTTCGTCAGAGTCATTTCAGCTTTGTGCAGTTTGTGCCATTATCAATACGTTGAGCGTAGGTGTGTTTAAAAGGACAAATCAATAGTCACTTCCATTACTTTCAATCGTTTATACATTGTTTTCTTTCGATTGATACGAAAACAAGCTGCAGCCTGAGAGTCTTTCTCTGGTTGTGAATGCAGTTTAATAGTTTGTCAGATCATAATTATGATGTGTCTTGAAAACCTCTTCAGTTGAGTCAGTGGCCGGCCTCAGCGTCACACACAGCGCAGCACACAGCCTTTTAGACTTAACAACTTTTGACAGAGAGTCCTCCTTCTTGATCGAGCTCCACAGAAGTCATTGCTCCCGAGAAATGTCTCGCCCGAGCTCTCAGACACAACATTTATCGTAGCACTATTTCACCGAGCTCCTTTGTGTGATTTCCTTTTTGTTAGTCGAGGCCAATGCATCTCATCAGCTTAGAGAATCTGAGAAAACAATTACGTGGTGCCACGCTGGCAGGATTCTCTGTCCCAGCATGCATATCAGTTTCTCTGCAAAATGAAATCATTAGTGGATCATCTCAGGTGACTATTGTTTTTTAAACATCGCTTCATTATTTAAGTGCAATTGTAATGAGAGCATTTACATGAAAGTATCTTAACAGAGTATACTTTGCAGAATATCCAGTGTCTGCATACAACTCAGTCAGATATTGTACTCTAATAAAAAGCCCATGTGCTCACAGGGACTACAGCATTCAGATTCATTCTCTAATTAGCAGATATGAGTCGGGATTAAAGGCAAGCAAGGCCCAGGGCTGGGGCTATGCTGTGCACTTATGCATGCATGCCACACAGCACATGAATAAATGATGGAATAAGCATGTACGACATCATCACGAGGGTTGTGGATAATGAAATGTTGGTGTTCCAAGTTGAGGGAGATGGTTTCAGAGACTTGGAGGCAGCATGGCAGTGCTTAGAGTTAGTTGGAAATAACTGGTTCACAAGAAGATACACAGACTATATTGAAATTTGGAACATTATTTAAACTTAACATTAAAAAAAATAATTGGATCAGTCACGTAGAATATTTATCCCTCAGCTTTCAAAGGTCTCTGACAGTGAAGTGCTTGAAATCGCACACAACGTCAATTCAACTCTCATTACGAGTCATAAACAGAAGCCTTTGTGCGTAGTGACAACCTGTCTGCTCCTGGAGGACATCATGTCCTCTCTGCTTTAGGATAACTGGCAGTGATTGCTGAGTCTCATATTAACTGGTCACAATTAGCTGAACACTCGCCCAGAGCTCAAATCATTCCTGGAATAAAAGCGTTAAAGAGAAAAGGCCATGAACCTGGATTTTAACATTTGACACAGCGTCTTTAGTTTATTTTGGGCACATGAGTCAGCATGAGTCACAAGGGGTTTTTTGCTATCTTTGGCTTTGTTTGCAGCCTTTTTCCCTGGACTCCCATATTTTTTTAACAAGTCTGTGTCTGAAGGCTTTGAATTCATCAGTGGCTGCGGTGCAAGATTTAAAAAAAAAAACACGCCACTTCTCAAACTCTCTTTAACCTTTGTTAAAATTTCAGCCACAGTTCGCTTCTTCCCACGTGTCAATGACGAGATGTTTTGCTATTTTCGTCGGCCCTCTCCTGTGAGAGACGCGCCGTCTCCCCTGCGGTCCTCACGGCTTCCTCCCTGCTTGGATAATCTAAACAGATGTGGACTTCCCTCAATGCCTCCCACCCCCATCAGTCCTGTGCCCCCACTCACATCAACTAATCTCAACCATGCCTGTGATAGCAGAGAGTACCATCTGCTCTGCTCCAGCCCTCTTTGAGATGGGCAGACCTCCACATCTGGACCCCTGCCTGCCCCTCCTCCTAGTCCTCCTTTTTATCCCCTCTGTATATGGTCTCTATCACTGACACGACACCGAGAGCAGCAAGGATTTAACAGCCCATCCAGCTTTATAGTCTTAATATATCAGTGCCGCAATCAGGGATGTGCTGGAGGTTAAACTAATCTAAAAATCAAGTGTTTTGCCACTTTTTATAAGTGAAACACTTCAGTAAATCCTAATGAGCTTAAGTCTTAAAATTAATGGTCAGACTGATGAAAGTTACATAATAATAATAAAAAAAGAGGACAGCAACTTATTTTTAGAAATTGTTTATTTTCATAGAGTCTGGAGTGTGTCAGCAGATCTCTTTTTTTTCAGGGAGTAATCATAATCCACTATATTCTGTACAGTATGACAATTAAATGATGCACATAAAAAGCATTCATTACTGTGACCTTTTCAAGGGTTTTAATCAAACTTTTACTGTTTTTTCATCATGCATCATTCAATTTGTGTTTTTTTTATTGTTATCTCTCTTTCAAATTCCTGATTAGCGTAGCCTTCAGTGCTTTATTGTGTTTGTCAAATAAACATATAAATACATAATAATACAGTAGCCTAAACCTGAATCAACTTGGAAACAGCAGATCACAAACTAGCCTCGACTCAGGGAGGTTTTGACCGTATCATACGATTAATATCGATTAAGTTTGCTCAGTTGTCATCAGACTGATGTTGAAACTTCTGAGCCCTTTGATGACCTTTGTGCTTAAAGTCGAGCTGCTGGAAACATCTAAAATTCTTAAAGGGCACTGAACACCACGAACACATTTGCTGTCAAAGTCAGAAAACTTTCAGTTATTTCACATTCAGTATTCGTCTATTCTTTTCTTCTTAGCTCGAAATTCTTTGAGGTGATGTCAAACATTTTCGTGCACAAGTCAAAGTTTGGCAATATTTGAATCCGAGTCTGACGATAATGGTGAAGTTATTTGTTTATGTTTCCAGGCGACTAGCAATCGAATCTGATCAAATCACACAAGATTAACTTTGTGTTTAACTCTTAACAAATAATGTTGAAAGTTTAAGAAATGCTTTATTCAAACTTTTTGATGTTTGAAGTGGTGACATCTAGTGGTCAAGTTGCAAATTGCAACCAACTGAATACCTCTCGCCTAATGCTCCCTACAGTGGCCACGAAAATTGGGGAAAAAAAGGAGAAAGGCCCAATCTAGAACCAGTGCTACAGTAGAAATATTACAGTGCAACATGGTGGATGACTTGCATTATTATTATTATTATTATAATACATTAAAAATACATATACTATCAAAACATTTGTACGTAAAATGAGATTTGTATTTCCTGCAATATTTTTGTTTCTGCCTGCTACATAGTCATATCTACTACGAGCTACTGTGACGGCAAGATAAAATGAAATGTTAAAAAAAAACTACAAACATGGCCCCAAGCGGGAACTATCAGGAGTACGAGTGCTGGTGGCACCGCAGAAGTGTCTGCCTGCTAACATTAGCAGCAAATGGCGCAAGACAGTAATCTGAAAAGAGCAGATCTATGCAACTGTATTATAATGTTAGTCATAATGGTGGTATGTAATCATTCCTGAGGTGGTACACGGTTTTAAAATGTTTGAAATATTCAATTTCTGCCTCTAGATATACCATAAATCCTACACACACTCCCTTTCATACATGCAACCAACCCTCACTAAAGACCCTCAGAGCAGGAACAAGAACTCTGATTGGCCAGCCAGAGAGGAATCGTCTCAATTGATTGATTGACAAAAGAGATCATTAGGGCAATAATTAACTATTGAAAAGTAAGTGTATAATTATCCATACATCTCAGCTCAACACCCTTTTTAATTTACCCTTCTGGATGGATATACAGCCAGTCAGACCAGCTGGGACATTGACTGTTGCACTCGAGTGATGTATGTGTTTGATGTATAAACTGCCAATTGATTGCAGACTGTTTTGACACTGTCAGGGAATATATAGCCGGATGCTGTTGAGCCAGTTATTGATTAAGACATTCATCTGCATCATCACGCCCTTTTCATCACCGTCACCTCACACGCTACAGTAACATTTGGACATCCTAATGGAAGACCTTGAGTTTATCGCCTTGTCCATCCGCCACCCACACGTCCCCCTCCCTGAGCCCGTATTAATTGTTCTGGACACGAGGACGTAGTGAAGGAGAGCAAACAAGGTTGACCTTTTCCAGGTGGTTACATCCAGCTCCTCCCCAGCTTTTTTCTCCGTCCTCTAGCTGCATTTCATATGAGCTCTCGGGCCCTGTAGGAAACTTTGAAGGATGAGGGCGGGGTGTTATCTTTTTATCCATCAGCAGCGATTCATCCTTCTGTAAAGTGATTTATCGTGGCGGACGGGCCTGTCATCAAAGTATGGAAAATGCTATAGACTGTGTGTTTGAACACTGTGAGAGCTCAGGCTTTACCTTGACATTTATGGTGTCGTGAAGGGGAAGTAAACAATGAGGATGTTCCACTGAGTGAAGCGCAGAGTAGAACAAATGTGGCCTGTCTCCAGTCTCCTTTTGTTCCATTTACTTTTCCAGCACTTTGTTGCTGCCTAAACCCCAATCCGTCTTCAAACTCTAAGTAGGCCATATGGAAGCCTATATTTATTTATAGAATATCACTGAATTAAGGTGTTCTCTCTTTGATATATATATAGTTCCTTAATATTTCTTTTTCTCTCTCCAGCTGTCCCAGTCACCACACTTTGACTTATCTAATGCTTTTGTCATCAAACATGTTGAGACAGGAATGGAAAGTGCAGAAGAGATGTCTTTGAATGTGAATTTGTCTTATTTGTGAACTAAGCCAAGTAAAGTATTACAACTTACTAGAGCTGTGACGCGATTAAAAAAATTAATCGTGTCATGCTTTTTGATTAAGTCATCTTGTGCATAATTTCTCACAGGTGAACTTACTCAGGCTGCGTCTGAATGCATGTTTGAGTGTGACGTGAGGAGGCCGCCTGCTCACAGTCGCATTCAGGGTTTATGCAGGGTCTGACCTCATGAGTTTGCTGCTAAGTGCTTAGCGTTGAGGTGATATTTCAGGCTCTAAGCATTCGGATGGTGTGAAAATACTTTTCTGCAGAAATTGCACAGCACGGTGCTCCTATGAACAGTTCCATCTAAGTGTTTTCCATTCACATGGCCAGTGTTTTGTCATCTGCTTCCATCATGTTCACAAAGTTGTCTCCGAAGGCACCGAAAAACACTTAGTTAGGGTTAGGAAAAGATTATTTTTTGGCTTAAAACACCTGTTTCAGTCGCCAAAAACAGAGCTGGAGATGTCCAGAGGTCTTGTCAAAAATGCCCGTTGTAACATGGTACTTAGGCCTCTGACATGTAAGGAATTTCAGTAGTTAGAACACCTGTGGTGAGACACTTTCTCTGCTGCAGCATTATTTGATATAATGGGCATGTTTTTACATCAAAATATAACGTATAATAATGTAACTCTAATTGCAAGCCTGTGTTAAATACAGCATCTTTTATCAATATCCTGATTTTCCATACAGGATAATTATTGTTAAAAGAGCATGACAGTAGCTGCAGATGCATCCAGATGTTGCTGAACGTTTATTAAACCTTCACTGCTTCCTCACCATTTAACTGTATCTGTATCACTGTCTTGGCAGCGGCGCTTCATCCAAATGTAGTATTTTACTCAGAATTGGATGAATGCACTATATATTGACCTCATTAGACCTCGAGTGAGTCAGTATGTGCGATGCTGAGATCCATCTCCTCCTGCCACTTGGTGGTACCAGCTGGCTCTTCCCTCATTCATCTTTAATGCGTTCGCTGTGCTGGATTAATTTCTCCAGTTCAGCACACATCAATCACAGGCTGATCTGACTCCCCACTGACTGATGACAGTAAACACTTCTTTTTTCTCCATTTAGGCACTTACTTACTGAGATGTCAGAACAGAACTTTGTTGGGCTTTTTAAATGTAACCCATTGCTGTATAACCTTCTCTAGACTGACAGATATCAGTCACGGGATCACTCTGATAAATGATAATATAAAATACTTGTTTCAGTCACGAGGGTAAAGAAACAAAGCCTGAGCACTGATGCTTTGACTTATGCTTTACTATTAAATGTGTATGCAAGGGATGGGCTGCAATAAAATCTTCAGCATCTCCCGGTAATTATGTTTTACACTGCTAAATTGACATGAATAAATGGATTATGGTGTCTGACATCTATCTTTGTCGACTATGGGGACAGTAAGTAGATACAAATGCTTTTTACTCCGCAGCAGTACAACATAAATCATTGTAAATACAAATCTGATGAGGATACACATCCTGTGGACTTGTCTTCGCTCAAGCGTGACCCGAACAACAGACTTTTGTGATTCATTTCGTAATGCGTATTTCACCATCCGTCTTCAGATATATGTTTTTTTGCGTGTTTCTTGTATATAATAATTACAATTTGAGGGTAACTGACTCCGCCAGCCTGCCAGCCTGTGTTTTGGTGCAGTCAGTGAGCAGTTTGCCAGAAGCATGCATTGATGCTCACGGCTGCCCACGGCTGCGGCGTCCCCGAGTCACCTCTCACCCTCTCTACTTTGAATGATATTTCAGTGCTGCTGCCAAAAAATTGTGACCAGGCAGTGGCAGATGCACATTTACATTCCTCTGTGGAGTATTCTGGCCTTATCTGAGTCTGAAACGCAGATAAAGATTAAAAAACAGCAGCACGCTCTGTGTGTATACATACGCAAGGCATATTTTCGGGGGGTATTTATTGATATTGTTCATTCAGGCTGGTGAGAACAATGAAATCAGGTGACAAATAATCATCTTAAATGTTAATTATAGTTGTAATGTGCAGCCACATTGTGTCTCTTTCATACTACTACTGGAGCACGGCAAATTCAGAAATTTTCATATCCTACACATCTTAGTAGTGGCTTTAATGGAGCTGGATTTTAAAGAGGCACTCCACAGATTTTACACACGATGCTCAGATAACTCGTCAAGAGGACTCAGTCTGTGAATACAGTTGTATAATGTCTTTTGTGGCTCTAGAGGGTGGTTTGTAAAGTTCGAAAAACTAACCCCAGTGACGTCATGAGGAGATTAAAGTGAGGATTTCTCAGCCTCTGCTGCTTCCATGTTGACCATTCCTTTTTTAATTTTCCTCTTGTGCGTCCCCAAACCGCTTCAATGCTAAATCTCTGGAGTGCTTCTTTAATATCAACCGACCAGCAGTTGTTAATGCTTTGAAAGCCAAGAATGGATCATAATAGGTCAGTTTTTTATGACAAAAAACACTCACAGGAAAGAAGAAAAGGCCACAAACACATCATGTTGTGGGAATAGGCTCTGTAAATTTAGGCCTAGTCCACACTAATACGGATATTTTGCAAAACAAACAATTTCCTGTACGCTTTGGCTTCCTGTCCACATGCACATGGCATTTTAAGTCACTAAAAAGGGAGATTTTTTAATACTCTGTTACTCTGCTCTAGGTGTGGAATCAAAGGTAAGGAAATATGTGTCAAAAAACTGTAAATAAATAAATAAACTGCTACTGCTGTTTAAGTTTTTATGTCACGACCGCCAAAGGGGAAAAAAGTTCACAGTGGATGCTCAGAATATTTGACTTTATCGCCACCTACTCGCTCGGCATGATTGTTTCAGTGTTTGTATTTGTCTTGTGCAAAACAAATGTCACGAGGAAAAGATTATTATTTTTTTGTACAGAGGGGAAAAATCCACTTAGACAAGGCCTTAGAAAGTTGTGAATAAATGGAAGAGGTGAGTAAAGGCACAAAGAGACATGCTAACTATCTCCATTTGTCAATGTCACATCAACTAGTCTCCACAAAATCCTCACCTCTCTGAACTCAGTGACCGCCCTGCTCGTCAGCTCCACAGACAGAGCCAAGCATCAGGTGCGGCTTCCCTTTTGAACTTTGCAACCCGACCCCTCTGCTGCTGCCCACTCCTCCCCAAACCCTAATCCCACTGTAAACCAGCAGGCCATTACTCATTCAAAGCTTCCTCTCTGAGGCTTGGCTTACCTTCCTCTCTGTCCCGATCGCTTCCTGTCTTTGTAGGTCAGGAATGGACGGTAACAAGAGACAGTTGGTAAATAAATGAATAAATGACGGCGGCTTTTCCATATCACAATACACCCATTAGTCATCAAATTATCTCATACTTTATGATGATCGCTCAATATCTGGCATATAATAGTAAACACTAAAATTATTTTTAGCAGGTTCACTCTAACTTATCTGTATGTTTGTACCTGGCATGTATCATATTGACATCTGTCAAAGCCGTGCCATATGACGTTCATGTTACATGTTCATTATTACTTTCACAACCGGAGGTAGTGGGGATGGTGGTGGAGTTAGAAACAATGAGTTCAATGCAGTTCAAGTCTGAGTTGCAGCATTTGTGACACCACTGGATATTTTTAAGTTGACCTGGAGACCTTTTCCAGCTGTGCTTGTGGAGACCAAAACCAGATGTTTTTCACAGGAAGGCAGGCCGTTTTTTGAAGGTGACCTCGGCACATTTCCGGGCGTTTGTCGCGATCATAAGAGGTATTTTAAGCCAAACCAGGTTTTTTTCCCAAGTGATTTTTGTGCCTAAACAAACCATAAAGTTTAACCAAAGCAAACGTAAAGTTGCAACATAAAGACACATTAAACTAAACTAAACTCATCTGTTGGTCAAAATAGACACTGTCTCTCTTTCAGATGAGGTATTTTGCCAAAGATGCAGCAACAATGAACCAACTGTACTTGTGATAAAACAGTCACACTGTTGTCTCAGAAGCTGAACAGAAGCTGATAACCCTCCCGTGTTTAGTGACATAACATAGACAACATACACTCCAATGATGATGTGGATGTTATGATGGGTATCCTAATCCGACCTATCACGGTCCCTTTTACGGATGAATCAAAGGTGGGGGATGGATGTGTAAGTCACACATCAGTTCACAGGGAGCTCCAGTGCTGTGGTCTTTTTTTTTTTTTTTTTTTCCTTTTATAAAATGCCAGGTCCAGTTAGCTGATGCATGGAAAGAGAGGCGAGGCAGCCACACTGAGGGCCATGCTTCCCAGCATCCCTCCCTCTCCCTGTTCCCGCCTCGGCGTCCAAGAGCTCGGGCCTCCGGCTGTGTAGCCATGACAACCAAATGAGGTAAATGGTTGCGGGAGAATCCTCATCACGACCACCACCCTCTCTCGGGGGCCTTTTTTCCAGTGGTGCATTAACATAGCATGTGCAAGTCTTTTGTGCATGCTATTTCCCATCCAATGTTCCCGTTTGGAATCATAAATATCTCCATCGCTCTCCGGCGTGTGCCATGACTCTGCTTTCTTTTCTAGCCGACACAGCATACCCTGAGGGCGAGGTTTGGTTTCATCCTGCGTTTCTTTACATGAGAATTCTGCAGATAAAAGCTTTCTATCATGAAAGGTCGCTTCATGACAGAAGAAAAATGTGGAGATATTAATCGTTAGAGTAAGGGATGAGAAAAGAAACACACACCTCTGTCAAGCAACGATGTAACTCCTCTGTGCAGCGCCTCGTCTTGACACTGCAAAAAAAAAAAAAAAAAGACACTGGAGGCGGCCAGGAAAGAAGTATGCATGTGCTGGGATAAGAGTGCATGTCAATTCATTTTTGTCCAATTTCTTGCAGATTGTCCAAATACACACAGGCTCTGGGAAGAGATTGTGCACAAAAAAGGCTGGGTGTGTTATGTAAGCGGATGGTATTTGATTTTTTTTTTGAAGTCTTTAATTTCTCCAACACCCTTTCCAAAAATAGTGCCTCCATTTGCATACCTGCAGCGTGATAACAGTGCAGTGTGAAATAACACGCTGAGCCGTGTTTACAGATGAGCCGCTCTCATTTGCTCCTGTGACAAGACAAAATCTGTGAACTCCTGGAAACGAGGGGAAGAGATTTACAATTCTTACTGTCTATATTAACACTCATCAGTAGATACCGCTTTGCTAAGAGTCACATTTCCACTGTTACACTCTCTGCAAGCAAGGCATTACAAGTATTACTGACTTTTACATGAAATATTATGAGATGCCTTGTGAAGGTTGGTCTGAATTTCTTTTGACACACACGCTGCTTTCATAATAAAAGTTTTTGTTTTCTGTATTCACACACTGATGCACAAATTCTAAACAAATACAGACTAGAGGACAGAAAAAAAAAGGATTTTATTTGATTTTTTTAACCAAACATCAATATACAGCTACACATACGGTCTTGTTTGACAGTGTCTTTTTGACATTTGGAAAATGCATTCAGCTGCAGCAACAACGTCACACTCCCCTCCCGTCACTGAATTTAGACTCGAGCCATTCTGACATTTATCTGACAAAAACGTAACATGGATTTTGGTATTTTTAAGCATTGTCAAGACAAACTGTGCGAAAGCAGCCACCGGTGTCTCTGCTTTCCAAGGGTGCGCGATGGCAGAAAAAAATTACTTTGGGGACCGACAGTAAATAAATGCTTCATTCTGAAAGGTTGAATAGAAAAATAGACATGAATCTGAACTTTATACTGTAGGTAACTTAACAGTGCATGCTCTAATGTGCTGATATTTGTTACTTAATAAAATGAGTAAGAGAAAGGAAATCGTCATGCTAACATATGCTTCAAGCTAACAGCTAAGCTAACATAATAATTTGTTAATATACAGTAACTACACAGTAGTTGGAAATGATAATGATATGTATAAAAACTCTCCTTCTGATACCTTGACTAAGGTCTGCACCTTCACATATCAGTTAAGCAAGCAGTTTCTCGTCTGTTCTCAGGCTAATTAACTCAGTTTAGCTTGTCTTGTAGTATTAAGCATTCAAATGTTTATTTTTGTTTTCTGCATATGTGAACCTGCTCCTTCCATGCACCAACCGGGCAAAATCTAGACTTTTTATTGGGAGTCGAGTTCGCTAAATGTCCCCTTCATACTGTCACTCTCTCGTATCTGTGGGCATCTCCGCTCTGGCTATAAAGAATATCAGGTGTTGTTCACTGATGTCAGGTAGACATAAATGTCAAAATTAAAATGACTAAAAATATTACATTTAGTGGAATATCGCTATAGGACTTAAACTTAAACTAATGTTAGAATTGACCATTCACTAAGCCTCGCTCCGCAAACGCCTGTCAAGCTTTCCATTCTCACACTGCACACGCAGTTGACAGTGATAACGGTGGCAGAATCAACTTTTCTGAAACACTCGATCAGAGGTAAACCAAAGCAGGCTTCTCAATTCTAGCTGACAACCATAGATGTTGTCGGCTAAAATGATGGCTCTTAGTAGCATGTTTTATAAGTAAAGCTAGCTAATGCAAGCTTATAACAATGCAAACCCTTGAATTGTTTGGATGCTTACTATAGGAAAACATACTTGGACGAGCAATACAGGGTGCTGCACCCATACTCTAAAAGTATTTGAGGATATGAGGAACAGGCCTCAGTTTGGCAAATGCAGCGGTTTCTAACATACGTTTGGCTGGAGGTAGGTTAAGCTAACCAGCTAGACATGCTAACGTTTCTAGCATATTTGAGCGCTTAAAGACAAAGTTTGATCTATTTCTCATATATATCACCCTCCAAGCTGCTGAGATACTGAGGCTGAATCCAAATGTCCACCCTCTGGACTTTTGGATGCAGCCAGTATTGCAATTCTTAGAGTCTCATGCACACAGTATCAGCATGAAGAGAAATCTAAAGCTTGACAGGCCCTGACATTGTGCTTAGTTAAGGTCACTAAGCTATAATTGGACAGTTTCTGTTCAGGAGATGAGTTTAGCAAAGGGTCAATATTAAATTCAAATGGATATTTGTCTTCAAAGTGTCCCAACATGACTTGAATTCTGGTAAATACACAACATCCATACCGTACAAATCTTACATTGTTTATAAGGATGTGACAATACACATTAATGAAAACGTACTGTGACAATACACATTAATGGAAACATTACAGGCGGGTACCAACACATGATGCAGCACATCCTTTGAGGAGTGTACTAGAACCACTTTAGTTTCCTGTGATATCGTTGTGCTTTTATTGATGTGAACACTAAAGACAAATAACAAAAATAAATAAGGCCACATTTACTTGTCATTTTTTGCGAAATGTGCGCCACAATGCTGCACATTCAGGTTTATGACTTGTTCTAAAAGGGACACAGACGTCTGAAATGCCTTTTTATCTTTTGTTAACCACAGAAACGATGACTCTATTTGCTCATGGCTCTTTTTTTTTTTCCATCCTCAACTTGTTTTCATTAGGAGGCTTGACATTCTTTCTGCTTCATATCTCAATTTTCGCTGAATTATTCATGCCGCACAAGAATGTGAGAAGCAATGCAATATACCTTTGCTATGAGTGAAATAAACAGTCCAGTCCAGCTTTTGCGCATTACAAATCCCCATGAGGATTTAAATATACAGGATGCAAACAACAAACAGAAACCCATTATTCTGTTTTATTCCATTTAGATTGTACTTGTGTCTGCTGTCACGCTTTCAGGATATCAAATCAGCTACTTTAGTACAAGATATTGGAAGATCTTTATGAAAAGGAGAATAATCTGAGTCCATGTGTTCATTCTGGTTATCGTAAGCAAAACAAAGGTCGTCCGTTTATACCTAAAGACACAAACCTCCGGCCCTCCACCCATGTACACTATATAACTAATTGTTCTGAAGTAAAATACAGGTTCAAGACTGCCGTGCGTGAAGAGAAGTAAGACAGCTGGTTCAGTCATAGACAGACTAGGAGAAAATGTTCATCTTTGGAGACCATAACTGTTTGACTGAGTACAATATGCGTATACAGAGTGTGATTTGGCTATAGTGCTGCCTTCTGCTAAGGAGCCGTACCTACCTAACTAAACAACACATCATCATCACACGTCGTGCTCATAAGCAATCTCTCCCTTACCTAAACCTAATCTTTGGCAGATGAAGACAAAACCAGTCTACGTAGTGTAATAAGGGGCTTGCCAAAATTAGGTTCACCATATAAAGTGCGTTATTTGACACAATAGTTCTACATATACTCTATTTTTAATACCGTGTTGCCATAATTCTCAAGATTATACTGTTTTAGATATCTTTCTAGTCTTTCTACACAGTTATCAATCTAAGAGTACATCCTCTCGGTTTATATGTTCGTTTGACTGTACATTGTTTTCTTTTGTACATAAATCTGTGATTATATAATGAATATACTGCTGAAAGAACGTGTAGACGCACTGGAAACTCTTCCTGCCTACACTACATCAGCTACCGAGCATCTCGCCATCGTCCGAATCCTTCTTGTTCGAGCTCTGCTGCTAACAACAGAATTTTGCCTTCTCTGGTGCTTGTGAACCACTTTTGAGTGTTAGTGAGGCTGTCCAAAAGAGACATTGTAAATGGCAGGATATGCCAGCATATCATGTTATAGGCAGTTAAATACTGAGGTCATTGGTCGGTATGACATCCTTTTTTTTTTTTTTTCTAAATGGGATCGAGCATTCTGCCCTGCACAGATAAATCTGCCCCCACTGAAAATCATCGAATGAATTTACAAGATTTCAGGCTCCAGAGTTGCTTGTTGTTAACGTTACGCGTTGAGAAGTCATCAACTTGTCTAAGACTAACACGACACCACTGCAACAGTTTCCTCTCTCATTATAAAAGGTGTTAACCTCGCTTTATTCATGCAGGTCTATAACATCAAGCCAAGAGCCAGTAGCCAGAAAAGATGACTACAGGCCCTCTCACAGCCAACAACACGATCTCTAAGATATCATTTTCCACGTGGAGCGGGGAACCCACTAATCTTTAATGGGACTTTGGCTCATTCCTTGGGAAAGTCCTTCGTTACCACATTTCTGATGTCCATGTGCAGGGAAAGCAACTGCGACCGTACCAGGGCAAGATCCTACCGTCAAACAGTCCTGGATATTCACCAGGGAGGAAGCAGCATGAAACTTGTCACATGTAGCACACACTGTCCGCGGTGTCCTCTCATTGTTTGAAGTACCAGGACCACACTGACCCCTTTAAAAGTAAAATCTTGCAATCACTCCTCACTCTCCTCCTCATCCCCCTTGGTGCCTTTGCTCCAGCGCTGGAAGCAATGAACAGTTGAAGCCAGGAAGAAGCTCGTCATGATGGCCACCACTGACACCGAGATGCCAGAGAAAATGATGATGAGCAGGTCCGTTAGAGTCAGCGTGGCCTGGCACTCACGGAAGCTGTCCTTTGAGAGCTGGGTGAGGGATACACGTCTGCCGTCCATGGGGAGGGAGCACTCCATGCCTTCCACTCCTGCATTGAAACAGTGAAATGATGTTAGACTGATTTACTAGAGTACTGAGCCAGAGTTGAAGTGAATAATGTCATATTTATGGCCTGTTAGACCGATAAATTCACATGACAGCCACTCAGAAATGACATCATATAGAAAAACAAGCAGAGAGCACAGAGGAATATACTAACCATACAAATGTAAGAAGTGTTTGTTTTGTTTTTTTTACTAATTCCCCAAAGATCTAACATTTAAGGTGATGCGTGTTTGCCAATGATATCCATAGCTCACTAGGTTTGAGGTGCATACCTTGAGGTGTCCTGTTTGTAGGCAAGTATTTCATTCAGTGTTGTGTTGTAAAAGATCTAAATTCAGCAGCGCAATGCAGTTTTCTTCAGCTGATCTAATAACTGTATGGTCAACCAGAAGTCTTATGAGTTGAAGTTGCACTGTTTATACAGTACACCCACCCACAGCATGACTGCAGGTTCACTTTGGAAACCAAGTCGAAATACTAAGAAACAGTGAAGCAGAGAGATACTGTAGTCGACTGTGAACTACATACCTACTGTACAGCACATTCAGAATCATGTATTTGTACTGTGAGAGGCTATATTTGTCCTGTTGTGTCTGCAGCCTCTGACAAGACGACAAATGCGTTTGAATCTTTGGTTCGAAGATGGAAATAAATATCCATTTCAATCATTTTAATTTTCAGCTGCGAGCTGCACGAGGTAAAAGTCTAAGGATATGATTCCTCATTAAATATGACTCCTGGTTACATCTCAACAATTTACTGATGTATCAGTAAAGGGCATCGCCTGAGACAGGGGCACCTTGACCGATCTCATTTCAAGATGAAAGCAAGATAAATCAGTGAGTGCTGCCCTCCGTGTCGCTGTCACTTTCACATAGTTTATTGTTCAGACATCATTTAAATGGAACAGGACAGCGACCGTGGCTCTCAAGGGTACAAGACTTCCAGCGTGTCGTCTTCTTTTCCAAGTCCTGATTACGACACCGGTTCATTAGGGTCAGTTTTAGCATGTGTATGTTGAAGACTGGCCACTGAAACTACAGCAGAGGGTGCCTCTCTTTCACCTGGTTTACTGTTCAGACATCATTTGAATTAAAAAGGAGAGTGAGTGTGACTCATGGGTAAAAAAATATATATATACAAGTCATTTCTTCAAAATCTTGATTATAAATGAGAATGGTCAACAGGGTCAGTATTTGCATACATATAATAGACTCTCACATATGACTCATTCATTCAACTTGTTTTGCAGATAACTTTGTTAACCTTTGAGATGGATTTCATACAAGTGCTAATTAGACACTTCTCTTCCTGGCTAATGGAAGATACATATCTCATAATTGACACAACACTTCATAATCTATACAGCCAGCATCATATTGGCAATGTACTGTAGGAAAAACTAGACATATTGATGTGAAAGCTAGCTTATAGGTGGGTAGAGATGGAGCCTTGCAATGTGGGTGGCTACTTTCTACTGATACTGCACATGCTAATGCACACACTTGGCAGTACATCAATTCTGGGTCTTTGCTCAGCAGTCGGCACATTTTGCAGCATGCTTTGTTAAGATACAAGTGCAACAGCTTCTCTTGTGATCTTCATTCATCAAACCAAAATTAATTCAGGATTTGATGTCTGACATTTCAATCTGTCATTGGATTATATCAAAGTGAAAAATAAGAATTTAAGTACAACACTCATGAAATAATCTGCTTGTATTAGTCGGTTGATCTTCAAACCTTGTTGTGCATGTACACAAATCTGTAAAGGAAACAGCTTGAAACAGCTTTAGAAGTGTTAAGTGACAATGGAAAAAAAGAAATAATGGAAATTAGTGATGGATGGGGTTGGTTTCCACGCTCCTCCGATTGACTCTCTACAGTATTCATTAGGTTCGTAACTGAACTCTTAAAAGAGCTTGATAAAACTTAGTAATGCTAATCCCCTAATACAAGATACAGATTCTCACATGTCCTCTAACATTGAGTTAGTAGAGGACACAAGATAAACACACAATTCAAACTAACAGGCATATAAACATGCATCGGTCGTGCTTTAAGTATACATGAAGTGCATGTTTTTTGTTATTGTAAAACATATAAAGGCCTATTTTGCAGACTTATATCTCTGATAAGGGTCTGGGTGGCCAAAACCTTTGACAATAAACTTAGTATTTGCTGTGGAGGGACAGATGGTGGGGGACATTTTACACATTTCCCTAAAACTCAAACAATCTGTATTCAACTCATCTAAATAATGGCTTTTTTCAGGCATAAACACAGTAAAAGGCCGAATAATTTCTTAAAAATATCAGGGCAGTGTTGTTTTGTGCAGACTGAGTAAATTGTGCATTTGTTGGGGGTCTGGTTGGGCTGTAAATTAATACATATTTACCACAGGATAGAGCATGTATGATTGAGTCAAAATAAACTACAGTACTTATATTCATTGTAACAGAAGGGACATGCCACCCAGTGTAACAGCGTACCACATTTTTGCCTTTTTAATCGTCATTTGGACAAGAATGACATTGATGGCACAGAGAAAAAAGATATATCAGGCTTGGGATGAACATGCAATAGCAGGAAAAACTCACTGTAGGTTTTGCTCTTTTCAGGAGATTTGTTGGCATAAAGAAAAAAAATTGAATATCAACAGCCTTACCCTTTAAAGCAACATTATGTAGGAATTGGTATTTTGTGTGATTTGGCGCCCCCCACACAGTTTATGAGTGCAACATCACTGTCGTAAATACAAATCCCAGGTTTCTGGAACAATATTATCAGATGCAATGTCAGATGAGCAGGCTAGCTAATGGGAGCTACAGTTAGCAGTCACTTTAGCGACACGTGAAGCTATCTGTGGAAGCGGATGGAAAACCAGACGACATTATCTCCATAAAATATGATCCCGTTTCATCTACATTGTTGGTACTGTGTGACATAGCATCAGGCACTTCTGGGAAATCCTGCCCGCCCACCCGAGTTACATACTGCGAATAGGAGTGTGGGAGAGGGACTGACAGAGACACCATTCTCTCTGATACAAGTCACTGTACCATCAAAACGACTTTGAAGCTGTTAGTTTAAGATAAAATGGACACATAATATTGCTTTAAAAGTTATAGTTCCAACACCTCATTGATAAACATAACTTGTTTTATCCTAATTTGTGTTTTTATTATATAAGTTGCTGGCCTTGCTCCTGTCACAGGATACACACTGGCCATAACAAGCCTTGCGAGAACCGTAGCACAATTGCAAGCTGGACAAGGTCCACAGAAAAACTCAAGTAGCTTTGGATCGGGATCAGATGAAGTGAGTCAGAAGCAAACCCGGCATCGAGAATGAGGCTCCAAACTGATTAGGAGCCAATACCAACAATCCTGGTGGAGCCAAAGAAGAGCACTCTGAGGCATGTCTACCATATGTTGCAGGAACGAGAGATGAAAACAAATTCAGAGCTGACTGCATGTGAGAAAACTGCTCAGTGTTAGTTACACGGGACTGAAGTGGCTATATTAACCTACTGGCCTTACAAACTAATGCACAATATATTTAGAGACGGTTAATCTCATCTGTGGGAGTTAAAAGCTGGAAATGGTTTGTTTTGTTTTGTTTTTAATCTAATATTTTAAGTATCGTGTTACATAATAACTAGCCATGTGGCGTACACTTTTAAAGCATCAGTTCAGTTTCCAAATTAGTCTCACTCAGCGGGGATTTTATGGAAGAGGTTTCTGTCCTGTTTGTTTTGCTTTTTACTGAAACATTTCCAACTTCTCTCACAGTCTTGTGAATGGCAGTGGCTGGACTTCAGACTTAATAAGCAGTGTGTTATTTTTTATTATTCATAATAATACAGCCTTGTGAATTATTCTAATTGCTGCCACATAAGCTTACCCCAGCGATGTAAGTTCCCTTAAATCCCTGACAATATATGAGTGACTGTTAGTGATGAATCATTAGCAGTACAGACTTAAATCTGCAAACAGAGCACTCGGAAAGAAGGACAAAGAACGTACCGGACCTTATTGTAATTAAATGTTCAACAGCACTTAAAATTAAATTCACCTGTGTCATTGCCACACTCCTACTAAAGACGAAGAAAACTTTGAATGCACCTGAATATTTGACCTATAGGAGCGCCTCTCCTGTCTGTTTGTGCTGGAGATAAATGGAACATATTTATATTCATAGAGCACTTATTGCATGACAAAGTGACCCATCACCTCAGAAAGTTGGCCTTTGCCTTTGAAAACAGTTTGGTCTGGTCTCGCCTTGATTAATAACGTCTCAGACTGAAATTATCCTGGTGAACACATGACCCCAGTTACAGGATTATTACGTTTATTGTAATAAAAGCAGAGTTGATGAACAGGAAACGGAGGACAGAGAGACAAGGTTGGATTCTATTGGTTATCCTAAAACAATTTAATTTTCCTATTAGTCTGGGTGATTAGTCTGGACCATACGAGACAAAACCTACACTATGGTTGACTGAAATGTATATGCATATATATCTTATATATGTTTATACAAATGCACATCGTATAGGTCCTCCAGCAAAATGCAGAGGGATCTGCAAGTAGAGAAAGTAGCTCTCCACTGGAGCTACACTGTTGCAATTAAGAACTAAAATTACACAATAGGGCATACAGACGCATTACACTGTCTGACAAAGGGGATAATTACTGAACAGCTGTGGTATTTGGCCAAAAGTGGAATCTTCTGGAGCAAACACCATAATTATAGTTTCTCAGCTTTACAAGCTCGTCTGTGACAAAAAAATGTGCACATCTTTCACTGAGAGCCTCTCTCCCAGTGACAGATGTGCACATCTTTGTCCAAACTGAGCCAATGTGACGTCAGGTTGGAGATGTAGCTGAAACCTCTGTTATGGAGGCACTTCTTTAATTTGTTGAGCTGCTTTATGTCAAACAAAAATACAACCTACCACAGCTTAAAAACTCCCAACAGCTTTGAGGGAGCTTATGTCAAGTTCACATAATATTTTTGACATTTATCCACTTAGCAAAGAAAAATACCAAAATGTCAACAAACCGGAGGCGAAATGACTGCAGTGAAACTTAGTGAGCTAGATTGGAGAATCTGATCAGCTGATTTAAAAAGGAGCTTATCTCTGTTTGCTGGTATTTCACTTGATACCAAACAATGCCTCACAAAATAAAACAAGTAAATGTAGAAAGTTGCATAACTTTGCATAACAACAGTGCAAGAAATGAGAGCAACTGCTATACAGGCCTAATGTGTGAATTAATACCCTAAATACAAATTAAGGAATGTTTAGAGATACTGTTTGAATGGAGTATAACCAGAACGAATAGCTAAAAAAGCTACTTATATGACAGTTACTGAAATGTTTCTTATGCTGATGCTAGCTAGCTACCATATGATTAGCTCTAAAGTTACACTCAGTATGTTTACTTTTTAGTCATATCCGTGCCGACAGGTTTGGAAACCACCTCTTTCATTCAGCTTCACACAGAGCATAGAAGGTGGACTGATCACAACTTGAACTGAAAACTTGGCTTAAATCCAAAAAATAAGTTGATGAGGGGATGAGGTGCCGGTGGAGGAAGAGGCAGAGCATCCAAGGTGAGGGGAATGAGGTAAAGGAACCTAAAGAACAGGAGAGGAGCTGATAATCTCGAAAAACACTGGGAACAGGGCAGGGCTAACAAGGCCGATGCAAGGAGAGTGTGGAGCGAAAAACCAGGCTGGGGAGGAGCACAGGAACATGTAAGGGAAACTGCAAAGACAACACAAAAACCCAGAAAACCCAGTAAAAAGAGACTGAAATGCCAGGAGTGAGAATACTGAACAACTTGAAGGGGACACTGCACAGTCATCGGGATATTATGTTAGTAGTTAATGTTTCCGTAAACCACAGCAAAGTCGAAGGTTGACGTGTACCAAACGTGGCATATAGTGTTATTTTAAGGGGTCGTGGAGACATTTCCATCTATTGTAGTGGTGACAAATGCGGACGTCTTGTTAAGGACAGCAGCAAACATTTCCAGTGGCGTTTGTGACGACAAAATGGGTGCTTTATTATTTTTTTTAAAGGAGCCGTAGAGACATTTCCTTTTGTTTCTGATCATCTCCATCAATGAGCATGTCGACCAAAACAGGTATTTTAAGCCAAACCACAATGCTTGCCTAATCCTAACCAAGTGGTAAACAGAGTATAAGCACAGCATTGTGACAAGAGAGAAAAAGAAAATTAAACCTAAACAAACATCAAGATGCAACATAAAGAAACATATAGTTTTAACTTATGTGTTTGCAGAAATATACTTGTCTAACATTTATTCTGGCTTGGGCTGTACATAAACACAAAAAAAAAAACATAACAATTCAGTATAGCGAAAAGAAAACAAACAATACCATTTCTGGAGCTCATAAAGGATCCCAAACACTACTATTATCCCCAAAACTGCGGCTGGGGCAGCGGCCGAATACAGTAATGTAACACAAATCATGCCATTACACTATCAGGTATGTCGGGCCACACTGCTGTTACATTCCTAGCCCAGACGGTTGATGGATTACATTTAGGATTACAGCCAGCCGAGGGGATAGGCTATCTGCTGTCTCAGCCGTGATTGATCTACCTAGCTGTGACAGACTGATATTGGAGGCTGGTTTCTCCTCCCTCCCTCAACACCACACTGTCTATCCAGATTGATCTCTGCACCACCAGCAAAGGCAAGATCACCACAATCTTACGTTGACAGGCTCCTGCAGGAGTTGGCATTCATGCTAAAGTCCTGCTCCAAAACCACCAGTGTCTAGACAGTCTGCCTAAATAATCCAGTTGTGATAATGAGACACAAAACCGTCCCCTCCCTATTAACTGAGATGGATGTGCCATTCAAGTCCAATACTCAGTAGATGTAAAAAAGCAGCAGGCAGACATAATTATAGGAAGACTGTAGAATTATTCAGTTGCAATCACAGGAAGAGTCTGAAGGGAAACCTGGAGGAAAAAACGATGAGAGATTTGTACAAGAAGAGTGGGAGTTGGGGAGGACAGACTGGAGGATGTGTGTTATGAATGCACAAAATGACAAGCATTCATGTGACAGTGGGGTGAGGGTGAATCATTCAGGGGATTCCTTCTGCGTGGAGACTCACTGACATCACTGTGCCGGTTCAAAACAGCAAAAGCACAAATTCACACATAGATGGTTTTTAATTCAGGAATACAAGAGACATGGAGACATCTAATATGAATACTAGTGTTTGTCTTTCATAAACAGCTTGTCTACTGTTGGTGTTGGTAATGTTGGTGAGTAATCAGTACAAAATAAATGTCTGTAATCTGTTGCACTCAATGAGAAACATCCGTGTTACAATCCGAATATTGTTTTGTGCTTTTATGTAGAATATAACATTCATTTTGCTGCGTCACATCTTTTTACCGTGCAGGACTCGCATCTTTTTCATATTTCCTGACGGCTGGGGTCAGCAAAGGTGTTGGGACAAATTTAAGTGCAACACCATCAAGGGTGTGATGGCTTACGTAAGCTGTCTCTTGGATGAGACAAACTCCAGTCATTGGGCAGTTTGTGCTCAAACTGTCAGCACTGTTTTTGATCGCTTCTCTCATTTTTTAAAATTGTACTGCCTCTTGCCTGCTAATTAAATCAATTTGTATTTCTCGCATTGATTTGATTGATATTTATGTGTGCGCAAGACACTCTATATATTGTTGGTGCCGGTCTAGCTCAGACTACATATTTATGTTTTATTAAAGGGGCTCTATGTAACAATTACATGACAATTACAATAACATACGAATGTAACATGACATGAAAAATGAGTCCTTCCCCGTCTCCTTCGGTCGTCTATACAAGCCTGTAGACTATTTGTTTAAGTTGTTTAACGCTGCTGGACTGTGGATTTCTTTGTGAAGGACTCGGGTTGGATTCTCCGCAACCGTCCAAAGGCTGTGACTCCAGTTTAAAGGATAATTTTTTCTCAGCAGCTTTATTATCCCAACTCTGCATAAATGTTATGTTATGGATGTGCTTGAAGTTACTCAAGTTGCATGCAGCTATTGGATATTGGCTACTTGTGCAGTAACAAATCTGTTAGTACAGAACTGGGAAGTTTCCAGGTCCCATTTCAAATAAATAAATTACGTGATATTGGATCAGCACATAGTCATATATTCCCCGATACGGATTCCAGCATTTTAGGCAGTATCAGAGGCATTTCCAATACTGGTATCAGTACCGAAACATTCCCACTTATTACATTTTTAACAGGGTAACTATCAGTAACCTATCACATTTCAATAATAACCTTCCCAACATTGATTCTTAACAGCTCAATGTGCAGGGCTTAGCAATTCATGCCTCACACTCCACCACACACAGGCAGAAAGGAAAGTACCCATCATGCACAATGCTGCACACCACCAGTGAAATAAAGCTTTTGGCTTTTCACCTTTTATTTCTGACACTGGCAGATTATCCCTTTCTGCTCCTGCTCATGCAGCAGCTGATGCCATCACGCTGTGTAATTCTGTCCACCTTTTCAGACTCTGCTGTCTCTTGCCAGCGTTCTCTCTCTCTCTCTTTCTATCACATATCCCAACTTTAAATAAACGTTAAATTAGGCCAAGATAAAAGGAGCTTTCAGCCTGTGTTAATGGAAGAGATATCTTCTCTTCACATATCCATCGGTAGTAAACATAGCAGGTGATGTCGTGTCGGAGCAGTATGGCACCACGTGCATGCTTTGTAGCGCTGGTCAGCGGCATCATATTTTCAGAGTTGCTTGTGCGGCGTGGTAACAGGTCTCTGGGGAGCAACTCGATAGGCCGCAAAGGAAAATTCAGACTGTGACCCTGTCACATGAACTGCTACCTTGTAGTGAAACTGTTCAGGTCATGAGTAGTGTTGATAGCAATGCCACAACGGGCTTCAGCCTCAATCTCTCATGGGAGTTGGCCTGCCTTGCCCTGTAGGCAGCTCTGGCTCCAATTACCCTGGCCAATGTGCCGTAGAACTGTGTCAGTCTGAATTATATATGGCCTTTGTTCATCCTTAACCCAAGAGCACTGGAGACAGCAGTGGATCATGTTTACACTCATCCCTCCAATTAATCATTTATTAACCTGATTGGTGGCTAAAAAACAGACAAATGGCACTAAAAAGCCCCAGACAGCTGACAGTGTGTCTGTCTGATTGACTCTAAATGAAGGAAATGAAACACATCCCTGTGGAAAGAGATGTGTTTACTCCATCCTAAAAACCTACTCAGAATTTTAAGCATCTTCCACTCTTTCATCGTGCTGACCCGCAGTAATCAAAGTTATCCAAACAAAAAAGTGTGCTGCGTTGTAAACTTGAAATCACAGGGGAAATCAAGACGTGAAAAATGGAATGGGAATTGGGTTTACAGCACGGGCGCCGCCGCTGCTACATTATGCAGGCCATCACAGAGGGAACCGAAGATATCTCAGGATGACTTTTTAAAATAGCAGGACAGATTTGTCATGATTTATTGACGATTTTTAATTACCTTCTGCTGGTGCCATAATTTACAGTTTTTTTCTGAAAGTTGTGGCTGATAAATACTGATGTGTGTTGACGTTCAATCAATAAACCACCACTTTAGGCCTGTGATGTCATCAGCCTCATTAATGCTACTGAGGAATCTACAGACACACGTTTGTTTTAGCTGATTAGCTGATTAGCAACACTTCCAGATTTTGAAAGTAGAACCAAAAGATTAAGTAACAAACCTCTTTGCGCTAGGAAATGATGAAGGACGTGAGATGACTGACATCAATTCCAGCTTTAACCTTTATGTGTGTTTAATCTGGAGCTCTTTGTTGAGAGGCCACACGCACACATAGTTTAAAAATGTTGTATGTTGAAACAGACACGAGGATGCAACACCCACACGGCTGCTAAAAGCACATGGATGTACAATTTTGAAGAGCAATTTCTGTCTCTGTAATTAATTTTCTCAGTGATAAAAGAGATATTAAGTTGAACCACCCACACCCATGATGATGGTTGATACATATTGAAAAGCTTATCAAGTCAATCTCATTCACTAATGAGCGTCCATCTGCTATTGTGCAGCCACTTCCAACACAGCGTTGCAGGGAATAGGTCATCACACTTTTCCACCATCGAGAGCTCAGTCATTATGTTAATTAGGTCTGGCAGTATGAAGACTGCATGTGTGAACCGGCCATGTTTGTAAATCCAACTCACTATAATCTTCCCTGCTACGCTGTGTTTGTTCAACAATAGTCTGCACAACACTGCGCTTTGTCCTGCAGTACTCAGTGTGAGCTCATTATAGTTGAACGTCTACAGGAAATATTTGTCAAAGATGGTAGTTCAGGAGTCGGGTGGATAAAACTTCTGTTTTCTAAAACTCAGGATATGTGGAGAATGTTCTGCTGTTAGTGACAGACTGTCATTTTAAACAGGATTAACATGTTATAGCTGCAAATATTAGCATAAAAAGATTGGTTGTACAATATTGAATTTTTTCAGCTCATTCCAACAACCGTTGATTTCCTGCTTTTCATGGCTGATATTTATACTGTAAATGTCAAATTATCAGTTGATAGTTTCACATTTTTCCCCAGGTGCAAAACAAGTTTCCCCGACACCATTTTGCAGTTGCACCCTTGCGGCATCCCGGGTTTAGCAGGATTGTGATTGGTTTAATTGGTGCAGCCAGACCTTTCTCCTGACAGAGCGCTGTGGAGATGCTCTGGCTATGCAAGACTAAGAGCACAACAACAGCGTGCTGTGCTTAGTCTTGTTTTCTTTCTTCTTCTCTGTGTTTATTGGTGGATTGCAAACAAGCTTTTAAAAAGGTGCTTACTGCCACTTGTATCGTAATGTTTAGATGCTGTGCTTGTTAAGTCAATGATATTATTGGCTCAGCTATTTATAATTGGACTGCAGCTGATACGTAGCCAATTATCACCGATATATTCCCTGTATTTGCAAGTTGTGTCACACTTTAGACTCTCTAACAGTTAGAAAAATAAAGCAACTCTTCTACAAATTATACACAGGAAGACAAAAACTTGTTTGAGAGAATATTTTCATTGCAGTGAAGCATGCTTTTGTCCTATTGGACCTGTTACAGATCTAATTAGCATTGCCTTAGAAGAGTAGAGTCTTTGATGCAAAAACTAATTACTTCAACTTTCAACAATTATTCCCATTATTTGTTATCCAATCCTCCAGCCCCATTAGCATTGCAAAGAATGTTCCAGACACCTTTTTATTGGCCAAAGAATTATACAAAAGACAAGACAAATGTAGACCACTTATTCACACATAAATAAGCATGTATGTGTGAATGTGAATGTGTGTGTGTGTTGTGTCAGAGCTGATGGACTCGTCTCTGGGGTCACAAAGCAAACACTCACTGATGGGGATGCAAGAGCTGCATATGAGGTGAGATACGCATTACTAACTCAATTTGAGTGTCTGTATACACTGGGGCCAGTTGGCAGCCATGCCAGCAGCTTGGCCGTGCCTTTGGCTTCTTCTTCTGTGTTGTTGATGTCTGCCTGGCCAGCACTACTAATGCAATTCATTATGCCTTGCGGTGGACGACACTTAGAACCTGTGATTAATGCCTTTGCTGCCTCTTACCAGGGGGAATGAGGAATTCTTGCCAGTTTATCAACTTTCCCTTCCCACAGGCCCAAACTTGTCTGTTTTTGGGGCAAATGCACAAAGACCGGGGAGGAAAGTGAGCGCAGTATCAATAGCACAGTACACCATGGCCTAAATGTATACAAGAAGTTTGCTTTTGTTAGTAGTCAGCAGTTTGCAACAGCCAGCCAATTTTTAGGGGAGCTGAGTAATAACTTTTTGCCAGCAGCCAGATAACAAATGGGATTCAAGCAAGATTTCCATTTCAATTTGGAAATAGAAAAATTGTTATTCTTGTGCTACAATCCTCTGCGTAATTACAATTTGACATTTCACGATATACATGTACAGAGGCTTTGACGTCTAACTTATTTCATGAGGTTACTAGAGGTTTGTTAGCAGCTCTGCCTGAATCTTGAGCTTCATATCTGATACTTATAGTCCTTTCTCACATCTCAAAAATATCATATCTTGAGTCAGAAGATGTGGGCCACTGCTATTCATCCTTTGGACAAAAAACTGTTCTCTGTATAGACTGGTCAACATTTCACACCCTAAACAACCTTGGAACAGTGACAGAAATAAATGTTCCCACTCCTTATCTCTACACCCTTATAGATAACTCCCTGTACCTGACAATGGACCACATGTAAAAACTAAATTGTGTTTTTAAACTACAACCAAGGACATACTGTATGAGAGCCACATTCAGATTAAATTCTGAGATTAGGCAGAAATAATGTAATGCGTCACATCTACACACTGATCTGAATAGGATAACAGCATGAGTTACTAGTCGTGTGGCTGAACTGGCAGATCTGTTTATTTTTGCCTCCTCGGCTCCCACGTGCTGGCTTGCACTGAAGAGATAACTGCTGTCTGTGTCCTTTTTTCTAAAGGACATTAGTAGTAATACACATCTGGTTGACCTTCAAGTAAGAACATTAAAGGTTCCCTTAAAACACTTAAAACAAAGCATAATTATGATGATTTGTCGAGGAATAAATGGCTTCTGACTGGTGTTTTACATATCATTTACACTAGAAAATGAATCATATTTACACAAACTGTGATGGATTGTGTATTTGCAACTTAGAATCTACAATCCAGTTGATTTAGGGGTTGAGTCCAATCGGCTCCTTGTATTTCGGATCGTACTCACAGTAGAATACTTGGAAAAGGAGACAGTGATCCTTTTTGTTTTGTGTTGTTCCTCAGATGTGCATGCACACATTCAGACTGCCTTGCACGCTCAAGCACACCAAAAACTTCAGCCCCGTTATCTAACTCAATCCTCCAGGCTGAATCACAGCGGTAGACTGACTCTATAGTATGGGCCTAAAAATTCACATGGACAGAGCGATAAACACGGGAATAGAAAAAGGGGGTTTGATTTTGAAATGAAAGGAAATGAAATCATTGATAATATTGCTGAATTACAGTGTCCACCAAATGTCAAGGATTATATAAATAAGTATTATATAAATATAAGCCGCAAAATTGATCGATCTGACTACCACGCAGGATAGAGGTCAATACTCTGTGTATAAGCTTGGTGAAATGTGGAATCTGAGAAACAGCAAGCAAAAAATTATTTTCTTTCTTTTTTTGACATTTTGAGTTGGTGTCTTATTTTGAAATTGATCAAATTGAAAAGCAGAGCATCCTTGTAGTTTTCACATTCAAACAAGAGCTATTGTCTCATATTACATACTCAGTTTTACACATTACAGGCTAAGAGAGTGGAGGAAGAAAGAGATAAAATTAGAACAAGGGAGAGGGAGGGGGGTTCCCTCTCCTACAGGGAAAACATAAATAGACCAGAGTGGTGTTATGGCAGTGGATTTGCCATGATGCTGTTGTATGTTGTGCTCAGATACGCTTTATTTGGGTCAAGCACATGGAAAGCTTCTGATGGTGCTGCTTACCGTTTGGAAGCTTGTGACTGTTCTCCATGAGCCATGCGAACAGGCTGGCAAAGTTGCAGTTGCACACCCAGGGGTTGCCCTCTAGCCTCACCACCCGCAGGGAGGGCAACTGACTCAGTGCCCCCACCTTTAGGGTGGACAGTGCATTACGCTCCAGTTCCAGTTCTCTCAGAGAGGTGAGGCCAAGGAAAGCCTCCTCATTCACCATGCTCAGATAGGGGTTGTTGCCCAATCGTAGTTTGATCAGGCTCCTGGACTCCCCAAATGTCCCCTTGGGTATTTCAGTCAGGTTGTTGCTGCCCAGGTCCAGGAAGACCAGCCTGGAAGAGGTGCTGAGAGTCCCCGGTTCTATGTGGGAGAGGGAATTGTTCCGGAGGTCCAGGTAGACCAAGTCACTGTACAGAACCAGGAAGTCCGAGGGGATGCGGGGAATCCAGTTGTCGGCCAGCAAAAGCCTCCGCACATCCAGGGGGATCTCATCGGGAAGACGGGTCAGCCCGCGGCCAGTGCAGTCCACAGTGTGAGGATCCGGGCACAGGCAGGTTGCTGGGCAGTTTTCCCCCCGGGTCCATAAGACAGAGGACAGCAAGATGAGGATAAGTTGGAGCCAGCAGACACATGGCAACATGGTCAAGAGGGTGAAATGAATTATGGGGGGAAAGAGGCTCGGGGTAAGGACAAACAGGAGAGGGTGGGCGGGGATAGAGAACAAAAGGGTGAGGGTCAGAGGGCAGGAGATCAGGACAAGGGAGGGAAAGGGGAAAGTGAAAGGGGGTGGAAGGGGATCAATCCTCGTGGAAGAACATCCTGCCGTTGTAGAGATGAAAATCTGGAAGGGCTCAGGAACTGTGAGGTGGGAGAGCAGCGGCAAAAACTGTTGTCCAGGAGATCATGTAGCAAGCCTCTTGCATAAAAGAGCTGACTGCCTGCTTTGGAGGAGCAACGAGAGGCAGATAGTAAGCAGTAGGGAGTGGGAGAGCAAGAAAGACGAAGCTTAACAGAGAGGGGAGGGTAGCTTAAGAGAGGTAAATAGACACGAGCGAGCCGGGAGTGATGAGAAGCCGGGGGCACAGACAAGGGAGAGGGGGGTTGAGGAGGGGGCTCTGTCCGCCGCGCTACCCCACAGTTGATCTGGCGGCGGTGACAGACGAGGACAATAAGGTTTCTGACACAAAAGGATATATGAAGCTGTGATTCAAGCATGACAAGCAAACAGTAACATCACTGCATCCCTCCATTAGTCCCAGGTCTCTGTGTAGAAAAGCCTGATGGTATGAAACGAGAGAGAGAGAAGCTCACGGACCATCGCTCAAGTGTGAGGTAAGGTTGTCCCCCTTTATTATTCCCTCTCTATCTCCCAGTGCCCTGCAACATGCTGTGAAAACACAGCACGGCTCAATGTTGCGCTGTCCAGCACCGTTTTCAAGGCAGTGTTGCTGTGCAGAGAGAATCCAAATGTCCAGGCAGGAGCCTCGTGCATGTAGATCGCAGTGCTGAGCTGCTCACAGCCATGCCAATCCAATGTCTGCCTCTGAATCTACCACGGTTTATCTCATGCCCTCTCCCCTCTCCTTATTTCCAGGGAGGCGTGACCGAACCACGCTGTCAACATGTGATGTCACTTCCTATAGTGTGAAGAAATGACGATCAGTTGTATCTGGAAAAAATTGGCATGTAGAGGACATTTATTTATGATGCTGTTGCTTCATTTTAAAGCATTCATCCAAAATACTGACAACCATTTTTATTTTAAGAAATTTCAATTTCTCCTTTCCTTCCATACATTAATATTTAATCACCTGCTTTGCAATCGTTTCAGGATAAAAAGCTGTTGCTTTGACAGTAAGCCTCACTGGCTTGACAGTTTTAAAAAATAGCTTGTTAAACACAAATTGAGCTTTTGAGAATCTTCAGTAGTCATTTGCCTTTTATCAATAGATATTTACTTAGTCTGTACCCACAGTTACAGCAGTCTTTTAGTTTCTTATTGACAGGTAAAAATACAAAAGCATATCGTATACCTGTCTGCTTAAAAAATGACCTTCATGTCAATTGATTTGCCTTTCCATTTATGTATTTTTATGACCACGAAATGGATAGTTAAGAAGAGGCGCCATCAGTCTCAAACCATAATGAATAGAAGACGATTAATTCAGAAGGTGTATTGAATTTCCCAAATGGGATTTGCTTCAACAGGTAAATGCAATTAAACCAAGGCTGTTGCAGGGGATCGGCGAATTAGACCCGTCAGGACGAGGTTAGCGTGAAATTTCTAAGGAAGTCGTGTTGTCATGGATGGTAATTGTGTATTTTCAAGAAGATAACTCGTTCACAATGCAAATTCAATACATTAATAAGTTCACACACATACTCACGAGTGCACACACACACATGAAACTGACCATACACACACCTGCTCCTCATAACAACCAGGCAGTTAGCAATAACATCGAACTCACTTCATCACAAGTAATCTAATAATACCACTCCTAGCTCAAGGCGTCCACTGAAGTCAGATGAGTCTGCAGCTTCACTAGTGGTGTTGACTTTGTGCCACGGGGAAGAGAGCAGCTCTTTCATCAGAAAAAGAGATTTTGATCACAGTCAGCATATATTAGCTGGAACACTAAAAGCTGCAGTGGCTTTAATAGTTTCCTGCAAACACATTTCAGCTTTAATCTTACTAAAACTGAATTAAATGGTAAAACAGTTTAACACGTAACGCTAAAAATATTTGCCGTCTCATGGACGGTTTTGATGTTTTTCCAAAAAAATGCTGTCCGTGCAGTTTCTTACAGAGTATAATCAGTGATGCAACTGATCTCTAGAGGACTCCTTTTGAGGTGCTACTGTGGAGGAGAGCCTCTTACAGCAAAAAACAGAACAGAATTTATAATTGTCATAGCCCACTTCAGTTTCTGCCTGTCCTCACATCACTGGAGCTGCATTACAGAATCAACTCAGGTCAACTGTCCTTTTTCGTGATGGCAAAGATGTCAGTGTGTTTGCAGTAAATTGAATGTAAGATGTAGCACTATTTTGTTGTTAAATTATAATCCTTAAAATGTTCTTGCTTATAACCACAATATAGTGTGTTAACCATGTTTTTGTTTTTTTCATCTTTAAGGATCGACAAGAATGATACTGTTATTTGCAAAAAAAAATTCTATAAGATATTTTTAACTTCTCTTTTCATTCTATACCTGCCCACAGGTTTCCTGCCTCAGTCACCTGACTTGAGTCATCTGCCCACAAAAGCTGCTTTTCTTTAACAATCACCCCTCTACATATATAGACGACGGATTTGCCTGAATGTTTCCTACATGTGCTGGTCTTTATTGTGTTTTCCCTGTCTGTGCCCGGTCGAATGACCATTATGTCTCTTTAATACCCCTCTGATGTGTTTATCTGGTTCGACTGCTTTCTTGTTGCTCACAGCTGCCTCCTCTAATTGTCCATCCTCTTGCAAATAAGGCATGCTAAGATGTAAACTATGAAACAATGTAATAGCATAATAAAAATCTTTCATTCAAATAACAGGCATATTGTATATATTGGTTTTTGTCAATGTTTACTTTCTATTCCTGTTCTTAACTTCCTGTGCTTGCTTTCATCTTTCTTTATATTTTCTCATACTATTGTAACCTACCAGTATGGCAAATTCTTTGTATGTGAAAACATGCTTGTCAATAAACCTGATTCTGTTGTAGCTTATAGTTTTCATATTTTCAATGACTCCTGAATAAAGGGACATAAAATTGGGCATGTAGTACTGTACAGTATGCAGTTGTCAGATTCATTTGTTAAGGTCTTTTTGCAATTGTAGATCTTGCTAAGAGCTAATATTAGTCATTCAGTCGTAGTAGAGGTTGTTTTATTTTCATTGTTGTATTTTTACCTCGCAGCTGCAAGAGTGTAAAAGCAGGAAAAGCTTTTCTTGGAAAAAGGTACATATCAAACAAGACAACACATTTCCTCTGCCCTCCTTCTGTCAGCTGATTACTTGCTAAGCAGCTCAGATGAAATGGACTTAGAGATACTTAAAATGGAGATGGTTCACATTGAAATGCAACTAGAGCACTGCCACTGGCGGATATAATGGCCACTCTGCTGCTGAGGGTAGTCATGCAGATGTCCAATCCCCAAATGTGATCCCGAAAAGTCTCTTGACATCAATTTGTCTGTGCAAAAAGCCCTGAAAATGTGTTTGTACGAGGGGAGTAGACCTTTTAGTCTGCTGGCTAGTTTGTCATCCAGGCAGCATTAGAGCTGCATTCACAATCACTTAAGTTTAGCTGTGATAAGTTTGGCTCAGTCCACAAATTCTCATTATTGTGGCGTCACTTGCTTCCAGTGGCCATCAGTCAAGTATTTGTGCCACATTAGTGGTGATTTATGAACTAAAACACTAAATGGAAAATGTACATTTCCTTTTATTACAATCAGAAAGACAAACAAGATTAAAATTAAATTTGATTTTTCTTCTATTATTTCTGATTACATTTAGTCACATTAATGTTTTATCATTTATTGCAGACCCACAGATCTCCATCATTCCCTTCACTCATGGTCTCATCATGGTATTTTTTCCAATTTAAAAGATTCTCACAGCCCAGTCGCCAGGATAAAATATTGTCACTTACATACCAAACTGACATTTCAACCAAATCTGACATATCATGTTCACATTACATGTTTATGACTTAACTCATGTCTGGATTATGGAGGGGAAGGCAACAAGGCTGGCAAGCCATTGACCACAGTTCAACACTGCGTTTCCACATTTGTCAGCTCAACACCACTGGATATTTTTCTTGAGATAATTTCCAGCCCAATTTTTGGCAACAAATAACACATATTTTTCAGGGGAGGTCGAAACATCTCACGCTGTGTTTTTGCCAACAAAACCGGGTGTTTTTAACAAGACCATGGGACACTTCCAGCTGTGTTGATGATCTTTTCCTAACCTCACCGGAAGATGTTTGTTCCTACACCTAACCTGTTTAGGTTTTCAATGATAAAATTGAAAACTGAACCCAAAGAAACATATAGTCGCAACACAAATAATGTAAATTTTCAGCATATCAGTGGTTTTGCAGAAACATACATCACCAACATTTATTAAGGCGTTTAGGTAGGTTCTCAAGATATCTTTGACCTTTAGATAGACAGACAAAAATGAGACCTCAAATCAGAAAGTGGTTGAAAGTTTATCAGCAACGGAAAACGAAGAACATGGACGTTTATGCTTGGACTCTGTAGTTTAGTGGGGATTCTCAAGAAAGAGATGGAACAACACTAAAAAGCCCCACAGGAGCATTTCCTGATCTGCCGTCCCAACTGTTTTTATATTGAAGCTTAGGCAACTTTTCTAAAAAGGAAAATCTCAAAAATGTACATGTTTAAGGTCAGGGAACTCTGGTCATGGTTCGATGAATGACATGGTCTGAGAGAAACAACATTATTTGTTTCCAGGAGATGAAAACATAAAACTGGACTTTACCTAGCACTATAAAAAAGTGAGACTATGGCTTCTCACTGATTAGATGTTCTGTAAGCCAAAAATCAAAGCACATAGACACAGAAGTTAACCTCAAATTGGTAGATCAAATTAAATTTTGTTTCAAGAAGAACAAAGGTCTTATAACCACATGATTGTTTTAGTGCCATCTTTGAATATCCATATGAAGCTTTTTGTTCTTGGCCAGTCACCAAATTACTTTGACTTTGCCTGGCCTTCTGTGTCTTCCTCAAGGTCCCAATCCACTGTGCTTCCATGCATGGTTGATCATGCTGGGTGTTAAAACTATATTCGCCCATTAATGGTGATTTCCTCTGGCTTTCACCTGGGACACAGCTGACAATAAAGTAACAGCAATGTCATGCTGCTGCAGTAAACTTTATGAATCCATTTTAAATTCTTATGGCTCAAATTTACAGGCATTTTTACAGCTGAATATGTTGTGGTATGACTGCATGCAAAACATTTGTATGCTCATTATTATTCTGGTTAGAGGCCGTATCCTGGCTATGGTTTTGTTTATTTGTTCCAGACCAGGGAAATTATCCAGCTGACTAACTCTGGCACAGTTTAATGAGCTAAAAAAAAAGGCATTTATGGATTAATACAGAAAAAATATTTGGGTATCCTGAACATATTCATTGTTAATTCGTATATCCTACAAAAACGAATAATTACAATAAATTAATATAAGTGAAAAAAATTGAAAACAAATCTAAAAAAGTTTTATCTAACTTACAATGTTGCATGTGCATTTCCTTACATCTCAATTTTCAGGTGTGATTTGCAATATTTTTCTAAATTATGTCCCTCTACTCATTTTAACAATGTTTTGTTTGTTGTTGTTTTTACAGGCTTTCAAGGTTAGCACAGAACAAACCAGAGTACAAACCTTTTGATATTGAGTGTTCATAACAGGAATGGACACAGTATTGCTTTCTCAACGGCCACTTGCACAAATTGATTTTCTAGTCTTTGCAGCAATGACACTAACTGCAGTGTTTTAAGTAGTGTAAATGTAACATGAGGGGGGAAGAAGGCAGCGCTCGAGGGTTTAGTGACCTTGTCAGTGGAGACACAGAATCAATCCAGGTTTACTTTACTGATGTGTCATCAGGTTGTCAGCTGGGTCAGAGTGCAATCAGGGAGACTGTTCGATTTATTACTTAAGGTTGATGATAAAAAAAAAAAAGACATAATTTAAGAAAAAAAACCTCAAACTTTTTACTTTCTCTTCTTTGCCACCAAGAAACTTAAAGTATAAGTTAGACAGTGTGACAATTTATAAAAATTAGGTTACAAAAAAAAATCCAGAGGACATGGAGCAGAGGTTTTCCGAGCTCACATTTAATATGCTGAAATTTGCTACTGTTGGATCGCAGCACAGTCGCCAGTATAAATACGTTGGCAGATAATATATAATATGTTCATATTTGTTCATGTCACGAGCTGCATACCATAATGACATTTCAACAAAACATGTCATCTCACATTCACATTACATATTTATCACTGGCTGTAAGTGATGTAACAGAGGCTGCCGAGCCAGTGACCACATTTCTAGACTGTGTTTCAACATTTGAAAGTGTGAATCCACTGGATATTTTTGATGAGGGACCACAGCATTTTAAGATTTGTAATCCTGACACCAAAGGATATTATGAAGGAGACAAAAAAGGCATTTTAAGCCAAAAACATTAGGATTTGCTAACCCTAACCAAGTGGTTTGTGTGCCTAAACCTAACCAGAGCATAAAGAAATGTAAAGTTTCAACATATCAGCTTGCAGGAACACACAGTCCTAACATTTATAATGGCGATTGGGTTGTGAATGGTTAATGTTACGCCATCCAAGCATCATTCTATGTCGACTTTGTTTTAAAACAAAGTTAGGATGTTTTGGTGACCCGGTGGTTTTAGGATGTGTACAATTTAATCACAATGTCCCACTACTGACTTCTGCTAATGACCTTCTTGTCTCTAGATGCAGAAAACAATCAAATCAAGGCAAAACTGCCCGAGAATAATCTTTGAAAACAGGAAACATTTTGTTTGTTTGGAAGTAGTTTTGATTTAAACTGTTGATTCAACAATTCCAACAATATATGCAACATAGAGCTGGTTCTACAGTCTATTATTTGATATAGACTGGTTTGGTTTACAATTTAGATTCCATCACAATAATGGCGATTTGTTTACATCCTCATACTTCCATTCAGTGTATAAAACAGATTTTTTATTCGATTTTCATAAGGAATGGTGACCAGAGTTCAATCCCTGACCTCTTAGAGCTAAAATTAACCAACTGTGCAACGTCATCTGTATATGGAGGCATATAATCCCATGCCAGATACAGATTAGATGAGGGGAAAGGGGAAAGTCCCCATGTGAGTGGTTGTAAATGACAGAAAGAGCACTGTGGTTGCAGGAGAAATCACGTGGAAGGATTAGTTTACAAGGCAGGGCTCAGAAAACTCATCTTCACAGGACTTTTGATGAGTCAAACATTCATTTAATTGTATAACACAAACATACATTATATTTAGCCAGTACTAAATTTAACTGGGATTTCCCACCATTACACATCCTCGTAGCAGACTGTTCCAGACATCTGAGTTCAGGTTCAGTCTCACTTTGACTCCAATTCTATTCAGTGATTATTTATTTCCTTTCTGCCCCGCATCCACCTATAGTCTCAGTTCAGAGAAGGAATGGAAGAAGAATAAAGAGAGAGTGAAATGTTACCAAACTGAAAAGGGGAGAAAGAACAACCCGCAGGTTATTTTTTGTGTGTCACAACCATTATAAGTCAACAGTAGTGCTCCCAGCGTGCTAAGTAAATGTGGCCCCTCAGTAGGAGGGCCTTCCCCATGGATTAGCCAGTGTGAGACCAGAGCAGCTAAGCACTCTCCCGCTGCAATTAAAGAACAGCCCATCAATAAATGATGAATGTCAAACACAGCATGATGTTTGGCCCGGTAAGCAGACTTGTATCCTATGTAGATTCATGGTCACAGCAGGGCAGGAAACAGGGGGTGGCATGGTGGAAACACGGGGATAGGAAGAAAGAGGATGTTAAGAGAACCCTGCTGCAAATGTCACTTCGTCCTTTTCAACACTTCTCGAAATGTGGTGGTGGACATTCAAGATGCAGCGGCAGCTGTCAGCTCTTAAGCCATCCGCTGACATTTGGGATTCTGGGCCGTTTGCCCTGCGCCAACACAGGAAGTGGGATGGAGGACAGGGGTGTACTCAATCAGCCAAGGGCACAGTGGAAGTGTGGATGATCGCTGTTGCCACATCATTACAGTAGCAGCAGACAGTTTAACTAACTTAAAGGGACAGTGTTTTAAAGACAAATATTAGCTGTTACCTCGTCAAATTCTTCTCAAGTGTTCTGCCCTTTCCTTTAACTGTCATTAGTTCTGGTCATGAGAAGGTTGAGTCAGTTCAAGTTCCTCTCTAAAATGGAAAACACTGTTAAAAAGGGACAGTTCACCCCAAAATCAAAAATACATATTTTTTCTCTTACCTGTTGTGCTATGTGTTCATTTAGATTGTTTTGGTGTGCGTTGCTAAGTTAGAGATATCAGACAGACATGTTTGCCTTCTCTTGAAGATAATTGATGATACTTGGCTTGTGGTGCTCAAAGCGCCATTTCTTTTCAGAAATCACCAGCCAGGTACTCAAGGCATTCAACAGACCTTATTATGAGCAGTTTCATGAAGGAACAACTTTGTTTCTGTATGACTGCACAGAAGGAAGCATGCAGCTACTCATGGAAGGGAGGCTAGCTAACTAAGCTAACTATGGTAGGACACCACTAATGTTTACATCCCATGTTGTCATGAGCCTCTCACCCATGAGTAGATGTACATTTCTTTCTGAAAAGAGAAAAGTTCCAACATGAAACTGCTCACAACAAGGTCTGTGGATTAGCTTGAGTAACAAGGTCACGAATTTTGCAAAGAGACATTACTGTTCAGTCTTTTAAATAAGATTTTAACCTTGAGCCAGTGTTTATTTTTTTAATGAAAACTATGACAAAATGTGTTTTGTGTCATCCACTTTTTTTTCATGACTGAGATGAGACAATGAGGAGCTAAAATACAAGTACAAAAACGATATGGATAAATAGCACTGCAGGTAAAAGGAAACATACTATTTGCATTTTTAATTTTAGGGTGAACTGTCCCTTTATCACAGATTTTTCCACTATAGGGAAGTATGTGAACTGTCGTAACCTTTTTCATGACCTGAACCTACAAAGGTTAAAGGAAAGAGCAGAACACATCTCAACAATTTGACAAAATAACACCTCATATCTCATGTCCTCAGATGGCATGTGGCACCATGTCTCCCACATAACTGTGTTTAGCTCTGTTTACACTTGTGCTTTCAACAATATTGGTATCACCATTGCATGACTAACGGGCCTTCTCACGGCTGTGGGAAGGGGTTCCTTCTTTTGCCAATTCTACCAGCTGGAGGTGAGTGAGAGTGAGTCACAGTTATTATTGTTTCAGAAGCTCTCAGAGTGTAGTCAAAGCCCACAATGGTCCACACACACTGGGTAGCGTTACTTCCTGCGCAGTCCAACAATAAAAACATGCTGTCCACTTTGATTACACAGGCACTGTGCAAAACACTGCTGACATGCAGGCTTTAATATCAGCTTTTCAAGGTTACATGAGCCTGCAGCCACATGGAGAGGATGTGGGGGTGTCTAAGTTCATTAAGGGTACATTTTCCAAGACCTGACTTCCTTGGCAACATGAAACCCTTCGTGAACAAACTAAGACATCAGGCAGTCCTTATATTGTTTAAAGTTGATATTTTAACAACGGGGCCAATATGCAGTGGTAATGTTAGTTTTGTATATGTTCAAATCTTAATGTAATTTATTTGTTTAATCAGACTATATTTTCATTTTCATAACCACAAATGCAACTACATAACTTCACTACATATGTTTTTAAACTGGAAATTATGTTTTATGTCAGTGAAGGAAACACTATCTTATCAAAGTGGCTGGATTTTTAATGCCGTGGTGAGAAGGTTAAAAGGATGTCTGAACATCAAACTAATGGGCATTAAGAAGGTGGATGTGTTTTCCACTCTAGTTGCAGATACGTTTAATGAGAATATGCACAGCTCACCATCTGGTTCATCTTTCCACTTTGAAGTTGAAGCACCATCGGGGTGTTTGCTGCAAACGACCATCGGATGAACTCTGACATTATTGCTTTCTGATGGCTCCATAATATTTTTAACTTTATGGTGACATGATCTCATTCCCCTTCAGGAAAGGAATTATGCTTCAGTTCACACTGTTCCACCCTACAGCATATGAGTGACATCCATCAGAGCCACATGTCAATGATTCCCTCATCCAGATAGAAGCGATTATCTGTGAGAGGATGGTGAAGCAGCAGACACCAGAGTAAAGCACAGCTCTGCCTCTGGTGTTTGTAATCCATGTTCAAGAGCATAATTATTAGTCAAAGCAGCTTGTAAAATAAAATGTTGGACCTAATAGAAAGTGTTTTTGTCATTCACAAACAGCTGCCGTTGAGGGACCACAGGTACAAAACAATGTTCCCTTCACTTGACATCATGTCTGATGTCATTCTGTGTTTGTCTCAAAGTACAAAGATGACAACATAAACCTCCACAGTGCGACAGGTTCAGAATATTTGAAGAGCCTTCCCGCTGTTAGCATTAACAACATCAAAAATAGAGCTGATGGTCATACATAAAACACGGCAACATAGCAGCGTAAACTATTACGGTGATGAAACATTTATCTTACAGTGTTTTATGCCCACTAAAGCAAATCTATATTTCATGTTATGCTTGCACAAGTCATTTTTTCTCAAAATGCAAAGCCATGGTTAACTTTTCAATTTCAGGTCGCAAGGTCCGATATGATGTGATTTTGTTTCCATATGTTGTTGATTTAGTTTCCGTGACGATACCGATACTGATTATTAGTAATCAAAGAGACTTATAACCGATCTTTGGAACCAATATACATTTGCAGTGAAATTAAAAATCTTTGCATCAAAATTTAGAACAACCAGAAAAAGTATTATATGTTGATATATGAATAAAAACATCAAATGTTTGCCCATTTCGCTGTGCAAGGACCCTGCAGAGCCCCTTTTATGACCTGTGTGATTCGTCAGCCCACACCTTGAGAACCGGCTGTTTTCATTGTGCCTGTGGTTCTGTTCACGGGGATGTTATGAAACGACACTGAGATTTAAGCTGTCACTGGCCATTGTTGCCTCGGCCACTGTGTCCCTGTCAGCTGTCTGTGGTTTCTGGGGGGAACAGAACCATGACTGAAGCCTCACAAAGTGAATCCAAGCTCTGTGCACTGGATTGAAAGACAGCTGTAAACACCCATGAGCAACAGCACTAGGGGGATGATGTGTGCATACATGCGCACGCACACACAAAAGTACATAGACTCCCAGTCCACTGTCAGTTATCAGTGAAGTGTGGTGATTTGGGACATTGGAGGAGTTGTAAGAATATCTTCATCTCAAGATATAACACCCTATGGATGTCTTTACACATGCATATTCAATGGATGCATCAATTTCACTTTGAATTATTTAACTTGTACAATTCAGGCATTATAAATCTTTGGTGCGAGATGTCATTTCATGAGGAATGAGTAAATTATAAATTGCAAGCTGTTTTCATTATGGGATCTGTGGAAAGTTAATTGAACTCAACCCTGGCGGCGCTCATGATGCCTTATTACTCTCCATTAATCCATCAAAAGGTCTCGATCTCTCACTATTGGCCAGCTGGCTATTTCAGAAATCAACATAATGTGAAGAGAAGCCATATAAACCTAGCTCCATCCTTCCGCCCCGAGGATGAGCTCTGATTAACCATGGCCTCCTAACTGTGTCATCTCGCAGCATGAGGAAAAGAAGGTGAGAGGAAGAGAAAACGAGGTAGAGAGACAGTAAAAAGCGGAGTAAATTAAAAAAATTGAGAATGAGAGGTGAGGAGTACTAAATATGGCTGTAGCTCCATAAAATGGAGAATAAAACTGTAAAAGGCACACATTTGTGGCAGCTTCCCTCGCTTTTTCCACTCACGTTGTTTGCCACTTGACGAGGAGTGTGCCCTGTCAACCCAGGACTCTCCCCTGAGTTGTCAACCGCCAACACACACACCTCCCCAGCCTTGCCAACTGTCAGGGCAAATGAGATGGTCGGTTGATCTCACGGAGGGTTTGTATTACCCTCGTGCAACCGAGAAGCTCCACTGTTCTCACTCAGCTGAGCTATTGAGGGAAGTGTTTATGTGGCGATCAGGGTTTAACTTTGCCCTCAGATGCCTGAATTTGTGTAATTCTCTCGCCACCAGATTTAGCTGCCATCTGTATGGTGTCAGCAGCTCTGTCTGAATGTTTTCTTGTAATTGTTAACCCTAGCAGCCTAGCAAGTTCATCTCTACGGGTAAAATCTGAAAATGTGTTGCAATCATAAATCAATTAAATTAATTTAGTAAACATTCTGAACTTATAAGTAGTAGAATATACGTTAATTGGCAAATGTAAAGGTTTTCAACATCAGCTGCAACTCAATAAAGCATTTAATTGTTCATTAACAGTGAAAGACCTATTAACTAAAGTTCAATTAACTATAAATTTACAATTCAATAATGATGGTTATTTCAAGGTTAAATGATGCATGTGGATGCTGTGCTGGCACCACAGGAGGGCACTGGGTTCATCGAATTAGATTTTGTGACCCCCCTCTAATCCAGTATATTATACTTAACATTAAATATGATACGCATATACTGATACATAATCAAAGCAATTTATTTGTAAACAAATTCACAAGTTAAAAATACATAATGAAATCTTGGCCATGGCCAGGCATCGGGTAGCCTTACCTAATGCCCCCGTTTGACAGCCCTGCTGCCTTAGTGCGTGACAATCATCTTCACTGACTGTTGACCATCACACGTCCTTCACTTTTCAGTGAAGCTAGCTAGTGAAGTTTACTAAAATTAAGATAAGGAATTGGCTTAAAACCCCATCAATAGAGCCAGAGTTTACACCTTCAAACCCAGAGGCACAATCAGTTTCCATATCCTAGGAGATTTCTCCAAGACTGATCAATGACATTTCTCTCCCTGCTACACAGCAAGCTAGCCCGGCTAACATTAGCCCCGACTCCACTGCAGCAGCTTTTTAAGCATGGGATCACGGTAACAGCTCAACAATCTGACCAGAGCCTTATCTTTAACTTTACATTTCACATAATCAAGTGTGATGTAGAAATAAAATACATGAAAGGGACACGATCACTATAGAGTCCTCGTAAGGATGGTACAAGGGTTCGTTTCTGGACAAAAATGTAATTTTAACATGCAGATTTCTGGAGAAAGTAACAGAAGCAACAAAGCTAATACATTTAACCTTGATAATACCTATAAATGTCTGTACCAGCATATAATTCACATAATTTCATGACAAAACATCCAGTATTTTTGAGTTAAAGCCACTATGTATAGAATTTCGTATGTGATTGCAGTAAATTAATCTGTTGCTATAAGTTTTTGCTGTCTGCCATCATGTTCTTTTTAATAACACGACTTGGGGAGAATCATGATGAACATATTCAAGTTCTAAACTTTAAATCCTTAAAAAGCAAAATCAATAAAATAAAAACGATTTATTCATCAGAGGCAAACTTTATGTGACGATGTAAATAAATAAATATACCGCATAGATATTATAGTAAAACAGCATATTGTGCAATTCAAATGCAGTCAGATGGTCAGATATCAACGATAGGAGTCAGCATGAATCTTCATCACACTGGAAATTACATTTGGTACAATGTGATCAAAACCCGTGTTTGGTATCCCTCCGCCCACACACACGCTTTCCTCAGACTCATCTAATCTCATTTGTCGCCGGTGCAATCCCTTTAATTTTGGGGCACAGAGATGAGTGACCAAGCTGCAGTGTCACACTATCATCAGTCATTCATCGTCTCTGTCTCTGTGCACACTCTCTCACAGGGATACGAACACAATAGATTTGCAGAGGAACAGAAACCAAGGACAGCCTCTTACACCCAGCAGCCCTCAGGCTGTGTGGAACGGTGCTAGTGGAAAGGGCAATGTGACTGGCTTTCCAAGTGAAGTCTCTGCCTTTGCCCTCGGTCTGTGAGCATGTTAGAGACAAAAAAAAAAAGAAATGTAAGTGGTGCTCATGAGGGCAGACAATACTACAGGATGCACAGACAGACCCATGAGGCTAAGATTAAGAGAACATCTGTTTCTCATGTAGCTCTCTGGCTGCAGACAACGAGACTACTGCACTACAGTCAAGGCTCAGGCGTCACAGCATCAGCAGAAGTGAAAAACACAAATTATATAACAAAATATAGATATTTCTTTTCAATTTAACTGCTTAAAAAGAAATGCATTTAAGCATTACATAAGGTATTTCAACTGTCACTCTCCCTGCCACACATCCATCTATAATAACTGTCAGTACATCCAGCCAGACAGCAGTAAAATTAAATCAAGCTAGTCAGCTAAATTTGCCAGTGACACCGACAGTATCACGAACAATAATGTTTTGAGAGACATCAGCAAGTTATGATAAAGTTTTACACAACATGGACACTATCCCTACTGGAAGGAAATAAACAAACAAGTCAATTGTTTTACACCTCATTAAAAATCTACCAGTGTCTTATTTATTTATTTATTAATGTGTTTATTTTTATTAAAAAATGATAAGGCGCATTGTCTTTCACATTTCAGGACTGCAAAGAGGCAAATAAAATTATAATGATACCAAAATAAAATGGAAGAAGAGGAAGAAGAAGACAGATGAGACGTGTGGTAAATAAAACAATGTGCATTTCAGCAATATATCCAGGAGCTAAACAAGTTGCTTTAAAAAGGTGATTAAATCACTTCTTAAATATACTGAGAACCAGTGTAAGGAGGCTTAAACAGGGCTGAGATGATCGTGTCTTCTAGTATATGTATGTTACAAGTTGAGCAGCTGTGCTTTGTGAACTGAAGTCAGAGATAGTTCGGCTTGTTGTTCATCTTGAGATTGTGCTGAGAAGAAAAGCTCCCCTTTTTGAGATGTTACTTGAGAGATATATAACAATATGTAATGACTTTTGTAACTTGTTTTTTTTTTTAAATAAAGTTTCTAACTGCATGTTTGACATTTATTGGGAGACAAGATGTTTTTGTACAATTTGGATGGACTCTGGAGGACCGACATCTTTAAAAATGGGTCACAGTCACAGTTTAATTTCTTTCAAAATGGCTGAGTACAATTCTTTAAATAGCAAGGCACTGTAGTTTGCAACAAACATTTCTCAAACAAGAGTAAATACAGCATTTGTCAGGAACTATTTTTAGCTTCTGCGGCACAGGAGGAATATGTAAATCAGGCTTTGGCTGATTTACAAGCACAAACAACTCATGTTTGGTTTTGTTCTTATCATTAGATTTGTTGACAGTGAGAAAAAATAGTGGGAGTATCAGCAAACTTAACCTTTAAGATGTTTCCATTCAGCAGCAAAAGGAGAAAATAATCACATCTACTTGTACAGCTGCAAAAAGTCCACTACAGAAGGTAAGTGGACGGGATTACACAGTCACTGACACAATAGACCCGAGTCTTCATCCCACCCAATCACATCCTACAAAAGGATAAGACGACCTTTTCCTAATCCTAACCAGGTACATTTATCTGCCTAAACCTGTTGTGCCTTTGTCCTACAGAGGGTGTGAACACGCCGACATATGGACCAAAAAATAAGAGGTCGGATGATATGAGTGTGTGTGAATTGAATCTAACTGAAAATGCTGCCTCGTGTCTGACAGGACGAAAGTAGCTGAGAGAGCGAAATGTAAAGGACTGACATATGCGTTAGAAAATGGTCCACTTGTGAAATCATTTAAAAGCACAGTCTATTGCCAATAATAGCGCAGTAACCTTTTACGTTGTGGAGAACGGCTCAGCACCAGGTTCATCAGTTTTACTCTGCTGGATCTGCTGGGAAAGTGGGTCTAAAATCCTCCACGGATTGGCCACAAAACACTGCAGAGAGCCCATTGTGAAGATGTCATACATTTGGTGCGCACAGTGACGGCAGAAGTCCCCAGGGTTCAGGCACATGCAAAAATAGATCTGCGCTGATTGACGGGCCGAAATACAACCAGGGATTTTCATTGAGAGCTGTGATTCACATATTTAAATAAGAGATCAGCCTGTGAATATACACGTTTTACTGACAAACACAGCTAGCTGTATCACATGTAGCTTTCAGAGTTTACGAGGTAATGAATAGTAATCTGCTGATGCAGGGACGTGAACGTCACATGAAGCCTAATGACCTTGTCAGCTGCCAGAGGGGCGGTTTGATTGACAGGCCTTTCTCTCTGACAGCTGCCTCCCAGACCCCAGCAGCCGAAGCAAAAAGAATGGCTCTCCTGGATGCGAACGAGACACGTCCGAGCGTGTTTCATCATCGCAGAGGGAGTTTTGAGGATGCGAGGACAGCCCACAAGTTGTCAGTGTGGGACCGGTCACCAGTCACATCACAGGAAACCACCATGCTTTTGTGTTATGACAGACCAAAGACAAATCACAGCTATTACATCAGCCAGAGGTCAGCTCCTCCTGGTCATATCTGCTCGTCTGAGGCCATGGTGTTAGTTATGTTCTAACCCAGCCATACATCATCAGCTCTGTTTTGATTTTCTCTCCCTTCAGCTCAGAGCAGACCAATCGGTCCCCGTTTTAGTTTTCATCCGAGGCCTGAAAGCACAAATAATCTGCCAAGATGACGGCAGTGTTTTCGAAGCAAACGTCAATCACGAGGATTCCTCAAATGGTACTTTGCAGCACTTAGGCATTCTCAAACATCTTGGCATAAGCGTGTTTTGTCATGTCCACAGCTGCACGCCACACATCGTCACTAATGTGTCCCTGGCATGAGCGCAGGGGGTCAAGAGGTCCAGCTGAGAGATGGCTTGAAATGATGACATCATTAGCTCAGTGCCACCGGGCAGCATGATGGCAGTCAGAGGGCAAGCAGGGTGGCACCGCAGGGTGGGAGGACAAAAATAACACAAGTGTAAATTTCTGGCTCCACCTCTCGGCCAAAGGATGCATGCTATGTTCTCCATCTAGAGCTTCACTGTCACGTCGTGTCTGGCAGAAGCAACTCAGCCTGATCTCACCAAAGACATTTGTGTGTGTCCAAGAGGTGTGTTGAACTCCAAGGTTAACACTGTTTGTGTTGGCAGCTTCGTGAAATCTGTGCTTCTGTTTCAAGTCTGTCCAAAGGAAGATGATATTAGTCAGGGCACTCAGACAGAATGCGTAATTTCATTCAAAGGCACATTAACTTTGACTCAGCTAATGAAAGAGATGGAAACACAGAGACGGAGACAATTTCAATTGGTGCGAGTTGAAGCGGGCGGAGATAGTTGCCAAGGAGATAAGTCCTGTGAGCATGAGGTGTGACTTCTGCGTCACTGATGTTTTTTTTTTTTCTTTCTCCATTTAGTATTCCTCCCTCCTCTCCTCCATGTGTCTCAGTCCTCCGTCGCTGCTACGTCAGACATCATGTTTCAGCACCCCCCACCGCCTCCCACCGTCACCGAGGAGACGGAGGTGGGGGCCTCGCCTGTTTCCCTTTGTCCAAGATCACCGTCAAAGTCGTGGCTCCACATGTGATGAGTGGAGGAAAATATTTCTGTCTGTCACCGAAATCTTCCTCTTGTTCACAGCTAGTCAGCAAGTGTGAGGATGTTCTGTCAGCACATGCCACTCTGAGCACACGCACACACACAAACACACACACACACACACACACACACACCCACACTAACACACACACACACACACACACAGGAGAAGAGTGATGACATTTGAGTTGTGCGTGGCACGTCACCAGATCTCTAAATCAGCCATGGAAGCCATTTTTTGAGGTGATGGGACGGATTCAGGGTGACATTTCGAGATTTTACTTCAATTAGTAGATGGGTTTTGTTTGCATACGTATACACTTTGTTGAGTTGTGAACACACACGCATACACACACACACACACATACTGGCATGCATAAATTCATATGTCCTGTGCTGCAGAGTTACGCAAGAAAGGACACAAAGTTATTTGACCTTAATTTTCCATGGATACTGCAAGTGAGAGTTTGATGTTCATTTTAAATTAACTGTAAATTAACGGACATAACGCAGCATGACCTGAATATAAATATGAGATTCACATCTAATATGATCGCTGTCTGTGCTGCCTTTAAAAAGTTACGCTAGGTATTAGTTCAATAATTTTAAAAATGAGCGTTAAAATATTTTTTAAAAATAAAACATGTTACATGATAAAACATGTTCTCGGTTAGCTAACAGTTACAGCAGTAGCTAGCTCTGCCTGATGCGGCAGTTGAGCTGTGAGCTGTTCAGTTGTTGCTCTGTTCAGAGGAAAACAAGACTTAAATGTGCCATATGCAAGAATGGCCACCTGTCGAATTCATACTTAAAACAAATAAGGGCCAGCATATTGACAGAGTCCCCAAAAACTGCTCTGAACTGTAGTTGCCATTAGCGCACCATGGGTAGGCTTGCCACCTGTCCTGTAAAATATGGAGTCGTCCCGTATTTTGCAGCACATTATAAGGATTGTACCACCTACTCATAACAGTCGTCAGTTTGGTTGGTTAATTTTAGGCATGAGGAATGAGAGATCGTCGGGGATAGGGTGAGAGAGACGTGGTGGCATGTCTTCTCACAGGAAGCCAGTGAGGACATGTCTGCGGCTGCCCTAAGGACGTTATATTACATCGGGCTGCCGCAGATACCCCGCCCCGTGCACCACTCAAAACGAAAGACGGACGTGAGTGAGAAGATTCAAATGCTTGTCTTTCCCGCAGTGTCAGGACCAACAAAAACCAAATGGCAGTCTCACAGTTCTTCGTATCCAAAGCATCTCCTGAGGCTGATACAGTGAGCTTCTTAATCACTTCTATGATGGCACATCACGCTCTGTTCAGATTATATTTAATTTCTGTCTGTCTTTACTAGCAAATAAATGAATCAAATAACATACAAGGGACTGATTACCTGGTTAAATGTCAGACCCTGAGGTGGGCTGCCCTCACGTGGACTGGCCTCAATAGTAGGTTATGTGATGCATAAACACTGATTGATTTAAGTATGAATCCATATAAATGTATTGCCCTTGATGTGGAGAAAATACACAATTATTATATGTTATTAACTAATGCTTTATCAATCTGGAAAATGGCATCCTTCAGTACTAATGAATTAACAGTATAAAATGTTAAAAATAAATAGTGTTTTACTTAATATATTTTTCTCAGATGTATGTAGATATGTAGAAAGGCTATTTCTGTGTGGTTTCACTGTTTGGGTTGTGTGACCACTTTACTGTAATAAGATGAAGAAGGCAGATGACAATTATTTTTTGCCAAATCTGTGGCCCACTATGGGCTGGACAATATATCATCAATCAAATTAATCCAATCAGAAAATAGTTCAATATAATATTGATAGAATCATTCATGATTTCATCAAAAAACAAAAAAACAAAGACAAAGTTTTTGTGAATTGTAAAGCCCACTGAGGCAATGTGATTGTGATTTTGGGCTATATAAAAAATAAAATATTGTGATTTATTTCATTACAAATCTGTCAACCTACTGTTAACGCATGTGTACATTATGATTTACCACAACTGGCACAAGAGAACACGAGCTACAGAGCAGCGCACTGCCACATGACCTTGAGGGGTTTAATAAAATGCTTTTCTTATCTTGTCCTTATCACAGGCATTATATATATATTTTTTTTTTTGATAACTTGGTTATACATTGCATTGGAATTCAGATTGTTATTTAGTGTTCTGTCAAACATGAATGTTTGAACAGTCAGCTGTCGGCAGCTAAAGGTCAGGGGGGATGCACCTCGCTGATGTGTTACACAGGTATTGATGCTGACATTGAACTAATTAACCATATGCTGAGCTCAGCTAATGATGATGCATTTAACAACACAATAAATCTCCATGTCGAGTTACAGCTTCATGTTACCTTAGACCTTAAAGAATAATCAATCAGTCCCACACAGAAGGAGTGACAGAGTTTGGGTATTAAAATGTGGTTAGTAAAAGTCAAAGTGGTTCATCCTTAAATGTTTCTATCCAAACAGCAGATGAAGCAGATCTCCAAACACAAGCAACGCTGCATTTTTCAAACGCAACATTACGACCGTCCACGAGACATGTGCTGATTGCTGATGCACAAACATGCACTGCGACAGAAAATGTCACGACACACGTTACAAGGACAGGACAGGAAACAAAGGACACAGGACAGGAAGGGATGCAGCAGAGAGCCTCATTAGAAGACGAGTCAGTGAACTACACAGGCTGAGACGCTGCACACGACAGGACATGAAATGTCTAACCCCTACTGCTCTTTCCTCTAAAAGTGCCCATGATTTGAACTCCAATGAAGAAAAAAAACTCAGTTCAGAGAAACAAATGTCCCCATCAATTCTCCTCCAATCTAATGGATGTCTCAGAGGGAGCCACGGCAAGGAGTTTCACAATCACTCATGCCTCCCTCCCTTATCATTCACAACACCTTCCTGCCTGGGAAATGTCAGCGTGTCATAGCCTAACCAGACTCTGCAGTGCATGCGTGTGCCATGTGTGTGTGAGTAGGGGGCGTTAAGGTATCTGAGGGCGAGATGGATTGAAGCGGTGATGTGGAGGCAGCAGGATAGCGAGGGTAGAGAGGACAGCTACCGTGAAACGTCTCCCTCTGCCCGCATTAGTCAAAGCAATTCAATCTATCATCCTCCACTCCTCGCCTCACCCCCCTCCTCCACTCAGTTGTCATCCTGGCCTGAGGAGTGTGATGGATGGACTCCACTTGCTCTTTATTCCAACTCCATGAAGGAAGCAGTCTCGGATGAAAACGAATGTCTGAATTGTTTGTTTCTACTTAGGACGAGTAGCAAATGGGTGGGGCACACTTCAGAAGCTGACATTTAGAAGTAGATGGAATTAAATATGATTGTGTGAATGTTTTCATGAATTATTTAATGTTACATGAAACTTAAAGATTTATTGCCTCCGCCAAGGAGGTTACTTTTTCACCCGTGTCCGATTGTTGGTTTGGATTGTCAGCAGGATTACACAAAAACTACTGAATCGATTTCCACGAAACTTGGATGGAGGACGGGTCTCGGCCCAGAATAGTTAGCCAACCAGCTAAAAATAAGTTTGTGCAGCCATATTGACAACCGACTACACAGACTACAAAACCTTTAATTCAGCATGTGTTATATACATTATTGTCTTACCAAGCATGACAAGCTTCGAATGCTAGGTAGCGTCGGCCCGGGTGCTAGTTTCCTGTAACACAAAATAAACAGAAAACACTATTAGAAATCATAATATTCAGAAGGTGAGTAATCAAAGAGAAAACTGATGTTATGACAATACTGTAACGTTACTTAATGAACAATTTCAGCCAAGAGGAAAATGGTTTCTTCCTTTGCTTTGAAGTAGCAATCGCATATCATATCATTTTTAATTTTCTATGCTTTAACGAGTTGAGAGTGAGACCCTTAAATTGGATTAGCAAAAATATATCCAATTTAGCTGTTACGCTTGACCTGTGATGAAACACATAATCTAGTCAAATGCTGTGCTACTTGAAAGTCTTACCTGTTCTATCATTCTGTTTATCCTCAGCCTGCTTCAGTACGTGATACCATGCCTCATGGTAGCTAGCTTAAAAAGCTTCTTTACATGGAGATAGCTAGTTAGTGCACCAACACACATACACGCAGGTACACACGTGATTTCAATGAACTTTTATCCAGTAATGTTTCTCGAAACCAAACTAATGACCAACTACATGTCACCAGATAAAATATAAATCATAATTTAATGTGCAAATAGTGCAAATTTAGGTTATATTATGTACAATGCTACTAGCTAAAGAGGGTGCACTCTTAAACTTTACACACTCAGGTAACTTAACACACAGCTAAATGAACACAACTGAAAATGAGCCGAGTTACCTTGGAGGTCAAACGCTGAGGAAAATGTAGAAAATTGTAAATAAACTCTTGCAACAAAGTTGTGTGAAGAAAAGCAGATGAAAATCATTTTAGATTAGTAATTTCTGTAACTGATAACAATAAGTCTCCTCCTCTGACTGCCTGACAACAAAAACTAGAAAATATCTGTGTTGTAATGCAAAAATAAATCATCAGCAATGATGGACGATTGTTTCTACAGGACAGATATATTTACTGGAGAATTTACCCTAATAAATTTTGACAATGATGCTTTGCAGATCTACAGTAAGCATTATTTCATTATACACAGCCTATATACACACAACCCAAACCTCCTAATCTCTTGAATCTTCTCCATTCTCCTATAGTTGTTCAACTGATTGATATTATTTTCATTCTAATTAAACTATTCAATGAGCCCTCATGTCCTGTAGAGAAGCATCTGCATTTGTCATGTTCCCCACTCATTAAAATTCAAGTTTTCCTTTTCATTTGTCACCTGTCTGTGTGTGCTGCTGTATAACCTACCCTGTATTATGAAAGGACAAAGTGGCTACAACCAATATTTTTATAATTACATGTCTATGTTTGAAAGGAGTGAGTATCCCTCGGCTCCTCTGAGCTCACTGTTTTGGTGTCATTTTCTGTCTCAGCGGGCAGCACTTTGGAGAAAACATCTCTAAATACCCTCTGTGCGCAACCTTCCCAGCACCAGACAGACAAAGTTAGTGATTAGCTGACGTACATAATGGAGCATTTAGCCACAAGAGAGCCAGACATTTGTTTCTTGCTGGAGTGCAAAACTCACATTAATCACTCTGACAGAGCACGCCTCCAGACGAATGCTAACGTTCGCTCCATATCTGATGGATGTGTAAACAGCCGACTGTTTGCCAACAAGTTCCCATACATCGACATAAAAGGTGATGATACGTCAGTGTTGTGTTCGTTTCCACTGGGACCAAAGTGGCTCTAAGAATTACAATTCGTTTTAATCAAATAAATAAATCACCAGGAAGTATTGACTTACTAATTAACTGGTGACAAGACATTTGGTCATGTAGTTTAACATAGTGCTATATTTGATACCAAAGTGTAAAGCTTTACATGCCTTGTTAAGACTTTTGAGTCTTGATTTTTTTTTTTTTTTTTTTTAAATCAACAGAGCATCGTTTTCAAGTCCTACAAATTGTTATTTACATTTTCAAATTCTTCTTAAAAATACAGGCTCCACTGTATTGAGTGTGATATATCCACTTTTTTTTTTGGATGTACCACTCTGAGGCCATATTGACAAACTTAAACAATTTATAATGTAATAATATTTCAACAGTCAATTGGGAACAAATGTTAAACAACAACCACACAAAGGGAATATCACAGATCCTGCTTTCTATTTCTATAATTTAAAATAAATGTTCAATATACATATAAAACGTTTAACGTTTAGAGTTTCTAGCATTTTGTAATGGTGATATCAAAATAACTTTTATTCTTTAATAAATTGTTTTTATGACTTTTACATCTTGGCTGAGGCTGCCACCTCCACCAGCATCATAAATAATTTAGACATTCCAATAAAATAAAAGCGTAACCTTCAGGGGAAAAGTTTGGACCTGCCATCTCACAAATGCCAGACTTTTAATGACGGTGAATATTGTTTAAGCTGTCATCTACTAACCTTATCAAGAGATACGATGCATCAGAATCCAATAATAAAATTCCTAAAATTATTTCTTACAGGGTCTTAAATTTAAATGGGAATGAAAAATTACTTTTCTCATGAGATAATAAAAATGTAAATACCTGCAGAGGCTGATCTAACAGAACATCTGCTCCATTAATCACTTTAACTGAACAGTGTGTACAAGTCCAGCATCATATGCACAGCAAGTCGCACAAAAATGTGTTACATGTGCATTACACACACTGTTGACGCACAAACGTACTTCAGACTCAAGTTGCCACGAGTTAGACATCACTTGTACATACGAAAAAAACCTCCAAGGCCTTCGAGACAGTCAGTAAATAATCTCCTGCACATCTTTACACGATGACACTCATCTGTAGTCAATCATGAACAGATGGGACAGTGTGACTGCCATGTTAATGATGTCCTCCAATCATTCACTTGAGGAACTGTAGTGATAACGGCTCGTGTAATGTCACCTGGGAGGGGATTAAAGGTGAGCTACGACCTTTCCTGGATTACATGCGGACCCAATAATCTGTTGAGACTGGAGGACACACCTCGCTGCATCTTAAAATATTCCTCCGGTGTCTGCACCTGAGCAGAGACAGAGAAAAAGGACGGGGGGGAGAGGATTTTTTACGTGGCTGCTGCTGACATTTATCAGCCTGCTTTGACTGATGTCCCATATGCCTCCTGTTTCTCCTTGAAGCCCAATTTCAGTTCCATTTTGTTTGTTGACAAATTTCATCAGCTCAGACAAGACAACAGTGGATAAGATGTGAAGTCTTTTTAAACCGTTCAGGTAGAAATGTTGGCACTCTTTTTGCTTGATCTCACAAAATAGAGGAAAATTGCGAGTTGTCTAGACAGCCGGAGACCTTGGAGGAGAATTTGTCCTCTGGAGCGTGACACCGGTTGACCCGTTGTTAAACACTGCCCCCCTGTGGCCAAATACTGTATGTTGACTGTGCAGCAGAAGAGCCTTTTGTTAATGCCAGTTAAATTAAATTCATTTTTAAGCTTTTGTTTCCGAGTAAAATATTCAAATCCAAGACTCAAGCTGCAACTATTAGTTGATTAATCATTAAGTGGATCAAAAGAAAATTAATTGCCAACTGTTTTGATAGTCAATTCAGCCATTTTTCAAACAAAACCAAGGGAAGAAACACTCTACTTTATAAAATATATCTTTAATTATGTTTTTGTTCCAATAATTGTAGCTTTTAATCTGTTTTTTTTTAACATGTTTTCACAGTATAATATATATTCTGCATTGTTTCAAAACCTAAAAGAAGCTATACAATGTATTCTCTGAGCATAAATATTCAAATCCAAGACTAGAAGCTGCAACTATTAGTTGATTTATCCATAAGTCAGAAAAGGAAAAATTAATTGGCAGCTATTTTAATAACAGATTAATCATTTCAGTGTTTTTCATGCAAAGATCTTCAAGTTCTTCTTTGTCATTTATGCTTGTAAATGAAAAGACTTGTACTGTTGGTTGCACAAAGAAGAAACTTAGGGATGCCTCTTTGGGCTCTGGGAAATGTATGGTGAGCATTTTTTTGTTTTTAAAATTTGAAAATGATTGACAAATTGATTGTTAAGGAACAAAAAAATCATGAGCCCTGCCCAGAAGTGATGATGTTTATAGCATCCCTTCAGGCGGAAGTACTCTGGATGTTTTTGGGGTTCAGTTTCACACACTGCCTCATATTCAATCTGACACTTTTCGTTCCTTTGAAAAGTTTGGGATTTCTGTCAGAATTTCAAATAAAGTTCTGTGGGTTTGAAGTATGTTTGTCTGCACAGCATGACCCAGAGTTTAAAGAAAACAGGTTGTCTACCTGTCAAGAGGATATCAAAAAGTTCAGATTTCTGCTGTTAGACCAAAACTATTTTCTCAACCTCTAACCATGAAACTGAGACAGACACTTGATGTATCTTTCTTGGGTCAACAGTCAATCCAAGAGCAGGTGTTTTCACCTGACTATGGCCTGAAGTGCTTCATGCTTTTGGCCTACATGTTTAGCCAACAGACAGCAGAGTTACAAACACTTCTGGTGTATTCGGGCATAAAATGTTATAGCGTTGGCAGAGGTTCGGCCTCACGACTCTTTCTAGATCTGTGTTGAAATAGAGTCGCGTTGACAGCTGTAAGAATGGCCTGGTCTGTCTCATGATTTTGGCAAGAAACAGGTTCAAAGGTTGTTTAAAGAGGCCCGAAGGACAGATGTATTTTTGTTTTCCATGAATCTGGCGAGTGTCCAGTGAAGAAAGTCAATGTCTAACTCTTAAAATGTTCGGGTTTTTTTGTTTTTTTTCCAGGAAGCCAGCAGAGAGAAGGAGTGAAGAGAAATGGCTCGAGGCACTTGTGTAAATTATTCACCCCGCTGGATTCCCTCCAACAAGACATGGACTGCGTTTGTGGGGGGAATCCCCAAAATGCCTGAATAGACGATGGCTGCCAGACAAACTGAGATTTGCTTCCAGTTTATATAAATCAAGGGAAGAAACACCCCCCTTTTTATTCCCCCATTTCAAGCAACTGTACAGAATACTTCGAGCATGCAGCATACTCCAAAATTCACTGGACCATGTGGTCAAGTGTGGACTGACACTTTTGAGCATTTGCTGACTGCTTTATGTCTCTAAAGGATGGATATCCCAAGGAAGTCATTTTTTCCTAGTTCAGACACAGCTCCAGTACTGAAATCTTTTACCGGTTGATTGGTTTGCCTACAATTCTGCAAAGGAAAAACCTTTCTGGCAAAGAAAGTGATCGCATTTTGATTTTAAATTACTTTTTTACACATTGTGCCAATCTGAGTTGTAGAAATACTCGCATACCAACTCCGTTTTGAGAAACCGTGAATATCCAGGAGACTTGTTGGAAAATAAGGGACTAAAGCTGCATAGAGCTACAGACAGTAGTGTTGATTCTCAGTGGGATTGGGAGTATTAACAGCCTTTTAACATAACAGGAAACCATTTAATTTATATAGAAGATAGTTTAATATCAAAATATGATACTAGCTTTCCTAGGAAAGTATTGCTGTACACACATATGGGACTTACTGGAGCTTAAAGGTTATCTGATGTGTATATTTGTGCCAATCCCATCTCAATACAATCACCCAGTTTCACACGTTCAAAGACTCTGTCAATTGTCATTTACACAGCTTAATGACTATTGGCTGACCATTGATCAGCTGCGACCAACAGAGGTTAACAACAGATGTCACTCATTATTTTGCACTGCAGAGGAAGTGATAGCATCCGTTTTCATTTATGTTTTCTTACAGAGTCCAAACTGTTTTGAAATCGGTGGTTTGTTTGTAACAAATTTTATCTCCGGGGAGCTCACTGAAAATCAGAGGCAGCGAATAGCAACTGAATCCCTACCAGCTCAATAAGGAACTCATTAGATAAAGTTTCCACCACTTCTCTTCTTCTATCTTCATTATCTATTTGTTTTCAGATCAGCTTGAAGGACTCAGATTCAGTCACTTCTGCACATTTCAGTTTGTTGTGCCACTTTCTGCTATCGTTTGTGTTAACATGAAAATAGTGGCTCATGAGCACTTTTGTTTACTCGGAAGTGTTTGTTGTGTAGATGCAGTTGTTTTTAATTGCCTCTTCAGAAGTTGTATCTCAGCCTTTTTTTTTTTACTTTTTTGTTTATAACTTATGAATTAAATGTGTTAAAATTAACCCCTGGGTCAGTCATTTTCCTTTGTACCCGTAAATTTATGCAATGTTTTCTTGATTGCGTTTTTCTACATCAGCAGGAAACATGAAATAAACCTCAAGTTATTAAAATATGATGCGAGTTGTATTTTTGCTGCTTCATCTTCTAACCCTGGAGTTGAAAACTGTGGCAGTGAGGATTTGTGAGTTGTCAACGAGGACTAGCCTGACCCTTCATCCAGCTGTCAGTCACATGTTCACAGACTGACAGCTGGCCTTCATTGTATGGATGGCCTCTTTCACTAAACTGTGGACTGAAAAAAACCTTACGTTAACACTACAGATGCTACAGAAATGTTAACATTATCTATTAACATTAGTAGATAATGAATGAATTTTAATTTTTCTGTGAACTTATCCTACATCTTAACTTAATATCATTCAGCAGAAATTATGAAACCTCTTAGCTAATGGCTCAGTAGTTGTAGAATAGGGTCATTTTGCACAAGGCATTAAAAAGTAATAAAGAGTCAATATGTTACTAACACACATGCTACTTAGCAACTTGTTAACGGTTAATTTTTTCATCCCTGATATAAAGTTACTATCTTTTAACAAGGTTGCAGTCGCATCTCTTCAGAAAATGATTGCTAAAACGAAATCCCAAATCCCAAAATGAATCACACTTTTTTTTCCCCCCTCCAGCAAAAATCCATTAAATAAAACTTGTGCCCGAGAAGTTTTGTTGATTACATTTCATCTTTTCCCTAACCATTACTCCCATCAACCATCAAGGCTCAGCAGTCTGCAGTTCCTCATTTCAGCAGCTGATTTCACTTGCACACATTCAGCCCGGCACAGAGGGACGTGTAATCACCGAAACCTGCTGTTGCCGTGATTGGATGGAATGAAAACCTGTTGACTCTCTGGGCTCCGTGACACATCATGGTGATGAACAACTGCAGTGCTCTGCGGTACAGAAGAGGGAAGAACTGCCTCTGCATTTCTACTGCTTGACGTTTGCATTATATTGTATATAGAGCTTTGAATGTTGTCTCAAAGACTATGAATATATAAATATGAATGTAAATCTCATTTGACTTGGAGGTGAATGAGAAAATAAATCTTGCAATGATACTGAAACCTAAACAGATCGTTTTCCTTATATTTCACCTACTCGTAATCTATTTTATTTCTTCTTTTGGATGGTGGGTGAGCCTTTGTGTCATTGTGGATGCTATTATGTTTAGCCAAGTGGGACATGTTCCTGAATCAATATCCCACATTGTGTTCCTGGGCCAACATTTGCAATTAACCAATAGCAGCCCTCTGACATCACCAGTGTGATGGTCCTGTTCCTCCTTCAAAGTACCATTACTTGTATTTCTTCACAAGTAAGCTAACATTACAAAAATGAAATACAAGCATTTGAACAAAACCCTCAGGAAACTACATTAAATCTTTCACTGGATGTCTTTAAGTCATTAATATCTAATCATCACACTCAAGTAAGCTTGCCTATAGAGTGCTACAAAGTCCTGAAACCTGGAAATCAGTTAGCAATTTAGTATTTCCCATTCCCTCTTCTCGAAGTCAGTGGGTTTCTTGAATGGGTTTTCAGTTAAATGCCTGAAATAAGGTCTGTGTTAGCTTAGGATATTATGCATTTTGTTCTACTACATAAAATACATCAGTTAATACCTTACATTTAAAATAACAAAAAACATTTACATGTCTTTAATAAGGTGGTTAAAAGAGACTGCAGAGGTGGTCAGGGACATCAAACATCATCACGCTTCTGGTGATTTCATTAATACGCAAAAATCATAGAAGTGGTGTTCATTTGTGAAGATTATCTTACTAAACAAAACATGTAAGTATCATAGACTTCTGTCTGCCTTAGTTTATTTTCTGCAAAAATCCGAAGTCCAATGGAAAAATCCCATTGGCTCTTCATCAGTGTTGGGTGTAACGCGTTACTTTGTAACGCGTTACTGTAATCAGATTACTTTTTCAAGTAACTAGTAGTGTAAGGCATTACTCTACTGAAAATAGTAATAATATTACAATTTTCCGGGCTCGTTACTTGCGTTACATTTGCTAGTAGCTACCAGCTACTTCACCACACACGCATCACACAAAACAGCACGGAGGGAGGGGGGGGGCGTGAATGGATCAGTGATTGGTTGGGGTTTGACACGAGGTATCATTTACCATCACCGATTGGTCGCCAGCGGCACCCGCCAGGGCAGATGGGTAAAAAATGGAAGAGTCAACAAGTCCGGAGCATGTTGCTGCTGCTGCTTCTGCTAGCTCGTGTCCTGAAGAAGGCACCGCTCTGCAAAAAACCTCGTTCGACGGCTGGAAATTCAACCACTATTTTCAATATTAGTTAATATTTCTTTGTATTTGATTGCACAAGTACACTTGTTTGTATTTGCACTAGACAATGTTAATTGAGGAAGTTAAACAGCATGTAGGCCAGTCTGTTGTTGGGTTAATAAAGACCTTCAAGAAGACTCCTCCTTTGTCTGCTCTCTTTCCATCTTATGCATCTCAGGCAATTTTAGAGTAAGTAGAAAAAAAGTAACTAGTAATATAACTAGTAATATAACTAGTTACTTTCTCCAGGGAGTAATATAGTAGTGTAAGGCATTACTATTTTTGAGAGTAATATGTAATCTGTAATATATTACTTTTTAAAGTAACTAGCCCCAACACTGCTCTTCATTGAGGGAACCAGGCTGATGCTAACCTTGTAGCGCTTGCAGCACTCTATAAGCTACAGCCTAATGTTGTTCACTAACATTAAAGGCTAAAGATGCTTTTGTCAGCATGAGTAATTAATCAAAAATGAACTGGAGAATTGTATTTTACCTTTTTATGGCCAATTCAATTGCAATGCTAGTAATCCAGGACCATCGCTGCCATGTTGAACCTGGATCCTAGTGATGATGGTCCTGGGTCAACATAAACAAATTATCCAGGGTTGACATGACAGTGATGGCACTCAATCAACACTAGCACGCAGATGTTTCTTTAAAGTATATACAGCAAAGCTGCCGCCAAAAGTACTGTTATACTAAATGTATATAGAGGAAACGTTACTTACGAGGCATACTAGTAAAATATACTGAATAAGAAAAGACACACTAAGTACCACTATTTGGCAAAACAAAATGCAGTCATAACTTTGAATGTTGCTATAAAAGGCATTAAGTAAATCAAAATGTCAGACAGTCTTGCATTTTTCAGTCCAGTCGACACTACATGTTGAATCAACTGACTTGCGGGGAGGTGGCGTTTCAACATTTGTAAACGTGACACCGCTGGATACTTTCAAGGAGAACTCGGGACATTTTCACTGACATGTTTGTGGCGACAAGACCGGATAGCTTTGACAGGGAGTCGGCTCATCTGCAGCCGTGTTTGTGGCGACAAAACCGGATAGCTTTGACAGGGAGTCGGCTCATCTGCAGCCGTGTTTGTGGCGACAAGACCGGATAGCTTTGACAGGGAGTCGGTTCATCTGCAGCTGTGTTTGTGGCGACAAAACCGGATAGCTTTGACAGGGAGTCGGCTCATCTGCAGCCGTGTTTGTGGCGACAAAACCGGATAGCTTTGACAGGGAGTCGGCTCATCTGCAGCCGTGTTTGTGGCGACAAGACCGGATAGCTTTGACAGGGAGTTGGCTCATCTGCAGCCGTGTTTGTGGCGACAAAACCGGATAGCTTTGACAGGGAGTCGGCTCATCTGCAGCCGTGTTTGTGGCGACAAAACCGGGTGTTTTTTAAGAGACCTGACAGCGGTGAGGCGACCAAAACAGGTAGCTGTTTTAAGGCAAAAAAACGATGTTTTCTTACCCAAACCAAAAGTCTTTTCTGCTTAAACACAGCCCCTCATCTTTTGCTAGCTAGTTTTTGCAAAAGCTACTTACTGTCGTAGACCGGCACCACCGACACTCCGACCGTTAGCTTCTGGCACTGTGCTAACGCTCGTGAGGCGCAGATTGATTCGCATTGGACCAAACCACTGTGAGGCAAATGGAGGGGGGGGGGGGGGGAGTAATCTTTAAAACAATAAAAACACATTGTTTATTGTGTTTAGCTAACACACGTCGTTTCGTATTTTACTATATAACGTACAACTATATGTTTACACTAATATAGGTCATTGAGGGGGACAAATCTATGTTCTTCACAGGAAGGAGGGGGTGTCACGATCCCATGTGAGTGGCGCATTCGCAAGTACGTAGCCATCTTGGACAGATAGGTACGGCAACACGACTTGGACAAACTACATATAGAGTTGAAGGATTACTGTCACAGCATAACATTTTTCATGCTGTTATTGTCGACTGTCCAAGTATTTGGATAAATTATACTTTCATGCTGAGGCAAGCCTCTTTGACCTGAATTGAATTGAATTGTTTATATATATATATATATATATATATATATATATATATATATATATATATATATATATATATATATATACATATATATATATATATATATATATATATATATATATATATATATATATATATAAATCTTTATTTATCAACTTTCAAGTGTTACATTCATTGTTCATATAAATATATAGACTAATTCAATAATCACATTGTAAAATGAATTTGTACAGCTCAAACATATGCATAAAACCAAAGGAAAACAAAAGAGGATAAAAAAAGAAAATGTAACCTTGTATAAGAAACCAATACATAGGTTATGATGTCAAATGTGTACAAGGGAGATTGAAAAATAAAAATATACCAAATACCTTTTTCCAGCAAGAATTTGAGAAGTCTTAAAATCTTTCTTGTTCGTTGTTATTTTAGAAAATTAGCAAATGTAATCATAATCATAAACTAACTCAACAAATGTCTTCATTTACTTTAATTATGTGGTTTGTCCGAGTCCTGTTGCCGTACTTAGCTGTCCAAGATGGCAGACGTACTTGTTTGTTTAAATGCTTGTTAATTTTAGTATTTTGCGTCTGAGGACGCCCTCAGAAATGGGATGGTGCATCTCAAAGGTTTTATCCTCAAATTAAATTCTAAGATAAATATATCTTTGATATTTATCTGCCTGATAATGTTATTGTGTTTGTCCTTATTGTCATTTTAATACTGTTATTTCTGTCTCTGCACACACAGGGAGTTTATTCTTACCTGAAAAGAGAGTGTAATGATTGAGAGTGCTGTTTGTCTTCCGGATGTTGAAGCTCTTTGTGATGTTAGTCTGCATAACTAAAACTGACATGACATGAAATTATTCAAGAAAAGGATGAGACACATAATGTAATGCTGTATCTTCACCACTAGATGGCGATCACGATCCATTGTTCCTGTCCAAGCTTTTAAGACTTGCTCAGATATCTAAGCACTAAAACTGAATTTATGTTTTGTGCAGGTAACACAAATTCATTTCTTAGTAATATAAAATAATGCAGGACTAAAATACATTTGTAAACATGTGCCGGGAAGCCGTGCGGTTTTAGTGCCACACAGATCAATCAGATGCCTCCCACTGCCTCCCACTGGTGCTTTGCCTCCATCGCTCTGGGCCCTCCTGCTGCTGGAGGCAGGAGATGGAGCTCAGCCTGAAACGCAGTGAGCGTTTCACTGCGAGAGGGGAAAGATATCCTCTTTGGTTCTGCCCGACACGATGTGGCATCTGTGGGTTGTGTAACTCAAGTGGAAGGGAATTAAAAAGAAGGGGGAAAAAAGGAAAGTCACAGAGAGTTCACATGTCTCTCTGTATCGTTTGGAAAAGGTTCAATCTGCACTTTGATGTTTGTGCTCTGCAGCTAACTTGTTAGTTTTTGTCGAGATATTCTTCAGTAAAGATGTTGCTGTGTCATCGTTTTACAGGTTTGTGTTAAACTTCAAGATTTTATTACACTTAATATATAAAAAAAACTGGAACAAAGTTGCGTCAACAGGAGAAGCTGCAGCTGTTCTCTGTGTGAAATGAAGATTCTTCAAATTGAGTTTGTAATGTTCGTCAGTGGGACTGAACAGTTGATACAACATCGTATCTTGAGGTTACTGAACATGTTTTCTCAAATTCAATCAACTAAATTTGTTTCACAAAAAGGACTTTAACCCTTGGCCAGCAGGACTCCTTTTTCATACGGTTAAACTACTTAAATAAGTAAGTTAAGACGTTTTTTTAAGTTGAAACAACCCAAATCTATTCACAGTGACAGGGAGTGTTTTTTTACACATGAATATTCATAATAATTAGTAATTAAAAGCCTTCTCTTAACGATAAACTCCGCATATAAACACTCCTCACCTGCAGTTCAACATCAATGAATCCGGACACATTTTCCTGGGAAGTCTTGAAGGACAGAGTTTGGCAGTTTCTTATCATTAACACCAGCGTACCAAAGCTGTAGTCTGTCCTTGAATAACGGCTTCTGTTTAAAAGTTTCTCCGAGTTGCCTGCCAAGCCACAACAGCTCGGATCAAACATGGTTTTTATTTACAACCAGGGGTCCCTGCGAGCTCCACATTAACCTCTCAGTCTTATTTACTGTACCTGCTGGCCTGTATTAAGCAGAGCCTGAGTCCAGATAGAGTTGGATGTAGTTCTGCGTACCCTGAGCCCAGATGTCCAGATCTCTTGAACACATTAATTCATCAATCCTGGCACAGGCTCTTTTAGCAGTCTGTGCTGCATTAGCCACTGTCTCGTAACTCTCTTAAAATCTGGCTCCCGGGGTCGAACTTTTGAGCTTCTTGCCAATTAAGGGCAGTTGTATGGTAAGCAGATCCATTCCTCCTGTGCCCGGAGGAATCACTATGTCTTATTTCATTCTAATTCCACTTTCCATCATGTTTCCTGAGCGGGGGACATGATGGAGATGGCTTGTGACATTCGTGACCCATTTGGAGGTCTTTCTGCACAACATGAGCCGGTGAACTCTTCCTCACTTGCTCGCGTTGGCCTTAATGTCCTCGGTGGCCACATACAGTTTTTTCATCTCACAGCCACCATTATGGAGAGTCTGCAGTGACCTCCCGCGTCCCAGATCGCCTGCTGAATGAGAACATTTGCCGTAACGCCGACAGACAGGACAGCAGCTACCAACCTGCTGGATGAGTCGTCAGACCTGGAAAACACACCACGCTGTAGGCTGAACATTTACTATTTACCGAAACCATGTCGGAGCCATTTTTCAACAGGGCGTCCTTGATGTTTAGGCTTCTGTTGATGAATGTTTTAGCTGTTTGCACAGTCTGCATCATTGTTTACTGTAAACATTTGCCTTCAATTTCTATTTTACTGTATATTATCAGCAGAAATCATTATCCTCGCTGTGTCTGTTACCCTACTTTTAATCACCTTGCATTGCTAGACTATTAATCGCTATGTAACCCTCATGCACAATCTGATTGTTGCATTTGTTAATCATTTTTATCTTCGATTTGCGTCTGATCTCTGCAGCCAAGAGAAATATTCTCTCACTATTTTTATGTTATTCATCTTAGTGCTGAACTGCCTCCGTTTGCTTACAGTACTCTATCACACTCTGACTCCCACAGTCATGTTTCTCTTTTTATTCATGTGGGGATTGGTGTTTTTTAAGTACCGTATAAGCTACTGGATGTGTAAATTTTCTCTCTGTCTGTCTGTCTTTTCAAATTAACTTATATATTTGTATTAGCTTCATTCAAACTGTTCAACTCCTCGCTCTGAGTGTCAGACACTGAGTCAGTAGGAGGACTCTGGACGCTTTGTTTCTCAAATAATGTGCAATAACCCATATTTCAACTGTAGCATTATATATTATACTGTATATATACATGTATTTGTAGTAGAATGTACATTTCTTATATTTTTATTCTATTTTTATTATTCTTGCTTATATATAGTTTTTATTTTTCTGCATATTTCTAAGACTTTGAATGGGAGCAGCTGTAACGCAAGCAATTTCCCCTCAGGGATCAATAAAGTATTTCTGATTCTGGTTCTGGTTCTGATTCTAAAGGAGCACTCTGTAGTTTTGGGGAAGAAATTTTAATCAGAAGAGAAAGATCTTCATTGACTGTTTTTTTGTGTTCCTAAACAAACTAAATAAACAAACTCTCTTTGTTTTCATGACTGAATAAACTGAATAAACAAACTGACCTTAAAGGACAACACACTTTCATATTGTTTTACTTTGTTTATATGTGGCGGACCCTGCCACCTTTCTAGCTTCAAACAGTGTTCTGGGGACCTTATTTTCCTTATTTTAACAGCTTGTTTATCAGTTTTTGAGGGAATAAATATCTCTGAGTTTGTATCATTACCTCATTAATATGCTAAATGTTAAAATCCTGAGTTTGAGTTTCTTCTCCAGAACTCCACAGTGCCCATTTAAGTGGTTTTATTTCTGTTAAAAAGTAATTATTGACGTTTTATAAATCAGGCCGTGGTGTGGACGGCGCGTTGGGTTGCCAGAATGAAACACATCATGTCGGGTGGTGTTGATCCTCCTCCTGCTTCACTTTTATTAAAACCATTTTTTAAATTTATAAGAAAGAGGCGATCCATCAGACCAGTCAACCCCTTATCTTCAGGGAAAACGGCGGCAGAGCATCTGGACCAACATCTATCTATAAACAACTTATTAACATTTCTAAGTGCTGACTCGCTGCTTTATCAGAAAGCACAAACTCATAACTCTCCATTATTATTGAATTGCTCATTTCGGGTCTTTTCTCCGGTCCAGATGCTGTGCAGACATTTTTTTCTTTTTAGAAGTGGTAAAACTGATGAAGAATGAGTAACTGGTTCGCCACTAATTACTCAGCCTGCATCTGTTTCACTTCTGACAGTGTTTTGATGAAGTTGCTAAAGTAACTTCTAAACAGTCATTGTGACTCAGTGTTTAGGTGATGATCATGTTACGTTTGCTTTAAAGGATCGTGCGGCTCTTTAAAGGTGATGGGAGGAAATCTTTTATTTACATTTTCGGGTTTCAGACGTCCAAGTCACAAATTTAAAATTACAAAATCAAGGACTGTTAACTATTTATTTAATTGCACGCTCCATAATGACGATAATACTGAGCTTTTAATTTAAAAAAAACCCAAAAACATTAATTACTTTTTAAGTATGTTCTTGGTGGTAGTCTAGTAACACTAATCCCTAACCCTCTGTGGTTGTTTTCATGTTAGTGTGTGTGCTGCACAGATGTTCAGGGTTAACTGCACAATAGTGTTAGTTTCTTCTCGAGGACCCTTAGAAGAAAAAGCTGTTGGGCTGAAAGAGATCCTAATAAAAATATCAAATGAAAATAATAGAACCGGCATGCTGATTAAATTTTTAAAGGAAACAACAACAGCAGCACCACCGATCACATCCGTATCTGAATATCTGAATATTAACATAAGCTGCTGTGAGACTGTCCGCCCTCAATTACTGATGGAAAATATATATATATATATATACATATATAGTATATATATGTCTGTACAGATATTTTGTCAGTGAAATGTGACATTTTATTGTTCTGATCTGTGCACGCAGCATCTACTGCACGTCTGTCCATCCAGGGAGAGGGATCCCTCCTCTGTGGCTCTTTCTGAGGATTCTGCCATTTTTTTTTCTGCTACAAGGAGTTTTAATATCTGGGGAGTTTTTCCTCACTCGTATCGAGGGTATACTCGCCGTACAGACCGTAAAGCCCACTGAGGGAATGTGATTTTGGGGCTGTATAAATAAAACTGCACTGACTTGAAATTGACCTCAGATACAGTTCTGTAAAACTGTTTTTAAACATCTATTTTATTCTTGAATTTATTACAATACCAAACAAATAATAAACAAAAACTGTCTGATATTTTAAACGTAGTTGCAGAAGGGCTCAGATCTTCTACATGAGTAGAAATGCAGAATAATATAAATTATTTACACATTATATTTGCTGTATTAAAAAGTATCTCTAATTTAGACTATTTCATATAATTTATAGATATTTTAACAGTAAAGTTTTAATCTCTTGATCTTTGATTTTACACCATAATTTGGTTTTATCTTGTTTTATGAATTTGAATCTACAAAATAGCAAGTGACTTCATTTACTGAATAGACGTTGTGGAGTAAAAAGTACGATATTTGCTTTTAAATTACAGTGGAGATAAAAGTACAGTAGAAGACAGTACAGTAAAACTGTATTTTTCACAGTACTTGAGTTACTTTCCTCTTCTGTCCATAAACCACCAGGATGCCTCAGTGGTTGAGTCATCTTTGCACAAACATCATCGCTTGTTTTCCATTGATGTCGGTCTTCAGACTCAAAGGGTGGTTGCGAGTCACAGTGAGATGGCCACAGGGCCGTAGCAAAGAATTATGGGCCGTATGAAGAGGAGGTGGCACCTCTACAGACCCCTCTTATCCCCACTCAAACAACAACAAACACCTTTCATCAGACATGTTCCTAAACGAAATGAGTTTCCTGAAAACATCGCTACTGTTTGACAGTTCATCAGTCACAGTCTGTAATCCCCGCTAGCACACTCGTTTCCCTCCGACCCTCAGAGCTCAGATGACGAGCCTCTCCCGGTTTGTTCCCATGCTCGGGCCTCGCTGGGCCCCGAGTCATCAAGGTGTTAGAAGGTGGGGGGGGGGACCGGTCGAGACTGGAAGTAGAAAGAGTTTGTGGTGCCGGCTGGGCCTCCCACCGCCACCCCACCACCCTCCTGAACTGAACTCCTGAACTCCCTCCTCTCCCGCTCATGGGGTAAACCTCTTAACACACGCGCCTTTTCTCCGCCGGGTCGGGCCGAGGTCTCCAGCCTTTCACACGTCGGCCGCTAATGAGGTTTCAAAATCTCAGAGCAAGGTGAAGGGAGCCTGACCTCCACACGAGAAGCTGAGCTGCGGAGAGACGGCAGCTCCGTTGGTCAAATCACTTCTGACATAAAACCACAGAACAATGTGCAGTAGTCTGGCTCCGGGGAAACACTGAGAGAAGTACCGCTCGCTCAGAAACGCTCAGTTTGACCCAAAAAAAAAAAAGATCAACGCTGCTTTTTGGTGAGTTCAATATGATGTGTGCTGTGACCAATGTGGCGTTTATGGTTTGTGATAAAATTCATGTCTGTGAGTCATTAAATTATTTACGTCATTTGTGAGCCGTAGCCTACTTTTAGCATCGGCGTAGGAGCGTGGGAATGAAAACCAGAGAGCCATGCAGCATCCTGCAGTTTTTCTTCAAATGTTTGAAATATTCACAGAGCTGCAGGAGGGTGGGTTGGTTTTTTTTGGGGCAATATTTGGAAGTAAGTTGAATGAGAGCTGGAAAAAAATGTCATACTGGAAGTTTAATAATCTTGTCCTCTTCCTTTTTTCATACAAAACCTCTGAATTCAATCTTCTGATCTACAAAGGCAGAGAGCTGTGAAGTTAAGAGAGTTTAAAGTTTTCAGTCTGGTTGTCACGTCTTCATTTTATGAATTATAAGGCTGATTATTTTACCTGAAATATTACGACCGCTGAACCTGCACAGAAACAAAACAATGCAGATACTCTGCTCTCCCTTTGGACGATCCTCAGAAAATACATGCAAAGAAATGTAACTAAAACCAAAATGCGTTCTTTCAGCTCTCTTCCACTTATATTTTAAGTGGTTGAAGAAAAATTGTATTAAATCACAGCCCGTAGTTAATGAGAGTTAATTGTATCTCTGTTTTGTCTGTTTTTACTGTTAATATTTAGAAATCAGTTCAGTAAAACAATCAAGAGTTTATGTTAAAATAAGAGAAATACATACATAAATACATAAATATATAATTTACTTTTTCCTCTTCTTTTGATAAAGGTGCACTATGCAACTTTTTTTTTACAGGCCTATACAAAGACAGAGGCAGGGCTCTTTAAACAAGGAAAAGCAGTTTTTACATCTCTATTTTAAAACGTTAGATCATTGTATTTTTATACAGTTATAGTGTGGTGAAAACAAAAAGAAGAAAATGTACCTTAAATTGTGACTAAAGAAAGTTACATAGTGCACCTTTACACACATTTAATATCAGATACGTTAAGACTTTAACTATGATTCAACATTATATCGTTACATTTACTCAAGTATGACTTTTGGGTACACTAGCAGTCACTGTGACGAGCTCACAGCCTGCTGAGAACTGTCGAGTCCGTTAGCTTTAGCAGAAAATCAGCTGATTTAGCCTCGAGATACCTCAATTTGTTTTCTTAAATGACTAGAATATTAAATTCATTCATTTACAGATAAAAACCAGGGAAACATAAAGTTGGGCTAGTTTAGTTTCAGCTAACTCTAGCTTGCTGCGGCTAACTCACCAGCTAGCTTTAGCATGATACAGTATAACCCCGTTGCTTTAGTAAAGAGTAGTGTCAGACTTTCAGCTCTCTTTAGTAGTTTCTGCAAATTAAATTTTATTTTACAGAATTAAACATTTCTAAGGCATAATATTTTTATATCTTTTTAAAAAAAACAGTCAAAATTGATGAATACAGGCTTGATGCAATTTAAATTAAAATTCAAATATGCAGTTGCTGCAATTTTCCTATTATGATAATAATGTTACATCTACTTAAATTTGACCACAACTCATAAAAAAAAATGTATCAGTGACATTACAAACTTTAAATCAATTAGAAATAAATAATAAAATATGTTTAAATAAATCAAATTGAAGTTATTTACTGCTGTTTTTAAATAGTTGCCGTTCTTGTGATATCAACCATCATTGATAAACTGGTAAACTTACAGTTAATTTAACTTTAGCTGAAAGTCATTTCACTGTGAACAATGAAAAGCTTCATAAACGATTAATAAAGCAGTTGTAAAGGTTTGTAAACATCAGTTGCAACTTTATAATAAACAATTGCTTATCAAATGGTTTCTAAAGCATTTTGTTGTTTGTTAACAGTGAAACAACTATTAACTAAAGTTTAATTAACTATAAATTTACCATTTATGAATGATGTTTTCATGTTTTAAGAATAATCTTTTGGACGCACCAGATTTCACATCACCTGTTAAATAAACAGTCCAAACTTGATTTTACGTTGAAATGAACAAAAAACTCATCGCTGTTTTATAACAGATCTTATTTTTTATTGAGGAGAGTCAAGTTGGGCTTTCCATTTTTAGAAAATAAACCAATGACAATATTACAAATAATGAAATTGTTACATCATTCACAGGGTTACAGTCAATATACATTTATACAGAAATACAGGATCTCCCACATCAGTCACAGTGGTCTGAACCGGCACTGGTCTATAATGTGGGCTTTTAAAGGACCGGGGGACACGTGAAGATCCCCCGTCTGTAACAACCAACAGCCAGAGTGGTGGTGGGAGGGGAGGGGGGGGCAACAGAGGGGAACACAGGGTCATATCGGGGAACACAGGTGCTGTAGTGGTCTGAAACAGAGGGAAAGACGCCGGCTCCCTCTGAGCAGCAGCCAGCGTTTGTCCATCAGCAGCCTGCTGAAGTGTCCTGCTGCAACATTCACAGACTATCTGCACCTGAAAAAATCCAACAAGCTACATGTAAACCACCGCAGCAGTAGAGGGCGCTCCGGTGCTTTCGTGCTGCATCCATTTAAACAGGAGCCATTTTCTGTCTTCTACAACGGGAGGCAGACCTCTCACTCTGACCATGCTGTGGCTGGGCGGCGTTCAAACGCAGCCCCAGCGGGTACAGCCTGGCACTGCTCGTGTTTATGCACACTATCATGTAACAGTAACACTGAGACTTAACGGTTTTTCCTCCGTCCTTCAAAAATTGGCACACGGTGAGGGCAGGACTGAGTGGTTTTTTAAACTTATTTGCTTCACAGATGTAAGAGGAGAAAGTACAGCATGTTTCGCTGAAAAGCTGCAGCGGGCCAAACGCTGGTGTGAAACCATCATGAGTGTCACGACCACGCCGCGCCTACTTCAATTTCCAGAGGAAAACTGTAAAAAGTTTTTCAACCGAGAGACGCTGGAGTCTGTGTGTGTGGATGGCATATTTTTGGTGCTGTAAAACTTCACAATAAAAGTTCATCTGCAAAGTGGGAAGTGAACGGGAGAAAACAAACTGCTTCGAGGAAGGAGAAATGAGCGAGTGAATCATCTGTATATACAAATCTTGAGTTGAAAAACAGTGGATTTAACTTTACCAGTGATCCAATATTCAGACTGCCCTTTTGTTCTGTGAGAAATCTTTACGGTAATGGACAATAAGTTCACTTAAATGAAATATTCATCTAATTTCAGAGAGGTGATAAAAGAATAATCACCACATAAAATATCTGTCAGAAATATGCCCTCCATAAAAAACTGCACCAGATGAATTAGTAACTCGGTTTCCATACATTTTTCAAAAGTCTAGAATTTGGAGATCAGGGCTTTTTTTCACAGCTTGCGAGCTCTGGTGTGAAGAAAAGAAACAGCAGCCGGTCTGCTGTTGAATCAGAGTCACTTGAAACACTCGACATAAGTGCGTCAATTTCTTGTGGCACTATCATTGCACAGCTTGAACCTGCAACAATACGTCTCTTTTTGTGCCATAAGAGCCATAAGATACATAAATACTTCATGCAGTGCTTTCAAACACTCCACGTTCAATCGAAAAAGGTTTTTGGAAAAACACCAAACTAATCCTTTCCGAAAGGAGCTCAACAACAAGTATTCCTGCACACTGGCAGTATGCAACATAAAGTCAACTTCAGCACTATTTTATGTCTAGCAGTAAGTATTTCTTTAAGGTACTCCCTTCAAGCAAAGTTCAAGGATAATTGCTTGATTAATAACTCAAAGTCTTGGCAGGATCCGTGGACAAGCGCCCGAATGAGCTTTAATGGAGCCCGGAGCAGAAACTCAGCAGCCTTGTGTATACTTTAGATTAATTTCTTCGTACAACATTAAGTGTTTTTCCTGACGACGGAATATTTGCCGTACCATGAGAAGATGTACGGCCTCTGAGCATAAAACTGATGAGCTGTTAAGTATTGAGAAATGGAAAAGGAAGACGGTCTAAAGCTCAGTTTAAAAAGCAAACTGCATGTTGGCATGGGTGGCATTTAGGTCACAGCATCACTTCTCGTTCGCCTCTCAGCTATGACTAACAGCTCATGATTCTCCTCCTCCAGTTTCATGTTATAAAAGCTTCCAGGGAAAATATGCCTTCTGATGTGTTGAACTGGAGATGAAAATAACCGAGGAGAGGATTACGTAGCAGAAAGAGAATAAAATCCCTCGACTCCTGCCTTTGAATTATCTGGACAGCCAGAGATAATGAAAGGTAAAGCGACGGGGGGCTTTGGTGCTTAAAGCTGTCTGTAGTGACACCACCAGAAACTCAGGTCAAGTCTGAGAATCGTTGTCCGGACTGAGGGGATCTTTTTCACACATAGTCAGAGACATGCAGCATCAGGACAAGACATCAGACAACTGCACCACTGATGAGTGTCAGCTCGCCCGCTGCTGTTGGTGCTTTTGAACTCGCCGAGACGAAACCAGACAACTGCAGAAAGCCGACTGTGTGGAGATCAGTAGGAAGCGGCAGACAGGTGGCTGACAGGCATGTGTGTGATCAAGGGGAGAGAGAGGGAATCAGCACCCGGACAGAGCGGCTGTGATCGGGGTGCGGCCGCCCCGCTGCGACCGGACACATCTTACCGATGGCTCACAGCTGGACGTCCATGTCTGGCTGTCAGGCCTCGAAGCGGAGCCCAGTGGGAACTCTGCGCTTCTGATATCGTTTACTGGCTGTGTACATAAACCCACGACTCTCCGGGGAATCGCTGCATCGCTACCAGCTCCGTGTTTCCCCTCACGCACCTTTTACGCCAGGTTACAGATGACAACACAAACGATGATTGACAGCTGTGTACTCATGAGACAGTATGGTTCACAGGAAACCGTACAAGAAATGCATACACTGTCGGTAAAATAAAATCAGGGCTGTTTATCTACATTTTGTGCACCAACATGATTCATGTTTTTCAAAATAAAAATTTCTAAGCATTGATGGAAGATCCAGAGTGTTTGTTGGAGTCAAACAGTCGACTCAGTGCAGGAAAAAAAAAAAAAAAATGAACTAAAAGTGATCATAATAACAAGTCAATAATATCCATACAGAAATTGCAAAAATATAACACGTTGCATTTTTGTTTTTTTCATTCAACAAACGCCTGATTGTAAAGTCTATGTGTGTAAAATAACCATGTGTGGTATCAAAACTGTAATACTTTAAACATAAAAAATGTCTCTTCAAAAGAAAAACTGGAAGAAGAAGAAGAAGAAGAAGAAGAAACATTGAGTATAATGCAGCCACATTATAATCTGTAAAGTGTGTCAAATCCAAGCTCTTACCAAACAGAGTTCTAGTAATTGCAGCAAATCAAAGCACTGTGAAATTAACCACTCACTCAGCATGCGATCAAACACGAGTCCCGACGGGAGCCACGGCTTCTTTGTGCATGTGGTGTGCACGTGCGACATGTGCACATATGCACAGAGATGAACAATGTGATGGAGGATGCTATATCAGGACGTACTGTGTCTGTGTGTCTGCGTGTGTGCTTGTGTGTGTGTGTGTACTGATGTAAACAGTAGAACCTGTTTCTTTTCGCGTGAATCTATGGAGGAAGTTTTTTAACAAGCTATTATTTTTTTTTCACAGAATGAGAGAAGAAACTGAAGCTGAAAACAACTTAAATCCTCCCTGCGGTCAGTTCTTCTGCTCCTGAACCGATCGATTGCGACTGTTTTCTGAGTCCTCGCGTTGTGGCAGGTCTAGTGCATCTGATATGTACAGTACAGGATCATGACTGGGGTGCAAGAAAAGGGAAGAGTTCTATTTGGCAAGCCGTGAGTGTTTCACTGTGAAAGGAAAAAATAATAAACAAACTCGTCGTTTTTGCCTAAAGTGAGAGGAAGCATGGTGAGACGGAATCTTCATCACAAAATTTCACACAATATAGAAAATTACTTGCAATGAGAAAAATGTTTTTTTTTTCCTTTTTCTTGAGTGTTGATTTCACTCGGTGAGTTGTCAGTCTGAACGAATGTGTTTTTTTGACATCAGTCTATGCCAAAAGTTGTCCATTTCATGTTTTTTTTTTTTAGATTTATTTTCTCTCCTGGGGAAACAGCTGGGAGTGCACGTCAGGTCCCTCAGTCTCCTCTGCAGTTTGCCTTTTCAGAGGCCCACAGAGAATTCTGTGTTTCCTCGCGATGTCCAAAAATTAAAAATGGCAAAGACAATATCCACACCTTGTTGAGGATGGGCTCGTCTCCTCAACTCTTCCTTGTTTCCTTGTTTTTTTTTTGCCCTTTTAAAGGGTAGCTTTCCTACTCAGTTCGTCTAGTGTACAACCTTATATCATCTATAAATTTAGATAAACTCCTTGCCTTTTCTTCAGTTTTTCTTTTTTTTTCTTTAAAAAATTCTTTACAAAATTATCAGAACAAACAAACCAAAAAAATAAAATGTTCAACATCAAATGAAAATTGGTGGAAGATTGAAAAAACGTGTTGCTGGTCACTTCTAACCTCCCGTGTTTCTAGCTCCAAAGGTGGGTCGGCTGTGGGCCCTCTGACGCCCTCCGATCGCACAGACTTTTTTGTTTTCCACGACTCTCCACAGCTGATCCCAAGGATGGAGGGAGAGTCAGGGTGAGGGGATGAGAGGAGGAGAGAGGGAAGTGGAGAGGGGAACGGGGGGATGAATGGTAGTCCGGTGGGAAGACCAGACACACTGTAACGCGAAAAAAACATCCACTCCATCCTCAACACCCAGAGCCCTGCATCCCAACCGCCTTTTTTATTCCCCCTCTGCTCCACTCGGCAGGGTCAAACCTCCACCGACTGGATCTGGTTCATCTGCGCCCGCATCATCTGGACGCTGTTCAGGATCTTCTTTTGATGGCCTGCTAACGTCACACCAACCCTCAGGATGTCCCTGTGAGGAGAGACACAAGCAGATGTCAGACCACAGACTATAAACAGTTCCTTCCCTCTGTCTCTGTCTCGCTATCTAATTATCTTATATCCTGCCTATTTATCAGCAGCCGTATCAATTATCAAAATTACATATCATTTCAGAAAGTCAAACAGCTTCAATCCTCCTTCTCTGCAGTATCGATACACAGTTAATAGCTGCACTTCTATCATATCACTCTCTCTTCTCTGCGGCAGTGAGCTGACACACACACATCAGTGTTTCCGTCAGTGTATTTCAAGACCAGCAGCCCCGCCGTGCCATAACATTATACAATCTTTTTTTAAAATATCTTTATACCTTTGATTTCCAACTAAAAAGTGTTATACAGTTCAAGTAGCAAACTCCTTTCAGGAATAACTCAGATGTTGCTGAGGTTGTGTGAGTTAAGTTAGCGAGTGTCGAGGGAGACGGAGAGAAAATGAAAAGAAAACAAGAGCATGTGTGAGACGGTGAGTTTTACAGCAACGTTACAGAGGTGAACGCGGCAGTGTTCGGTGTGTACGGTTAAGGCTGTACGTCTGTGAATAAATGGCGCAACTCCTCATGACCCAGTCCAAACTGTGTCTTTCTTGCAAGCTGCTGATTATAGTGAACGTGGTTAGCCAGGGAGTTAGCGACAACTTCGACCCGGGTCCATTTAAAGGGGCTCTATGTAACAGTTTGTAGTTATTCAAATGCTTTATCGCTTTGCTATTGGCCATATGTGAGCGGACTGTAACGTGACGTGAAAAACGAGACCTTCCACGTCTCTCTCGGTTTAATGCTGCTGGACTGTGGATTTCTTTGTGAAGGACTGGGGTCGGATTTTCCGCGACACACTAAAGAATGTGACTTTACGTACGTTCGCGAGTGGCTCGTCTCAGCGCCAACAGGGAGCAACCGTAGCTAACGTTAGTTTAGTAACGGAGTCTGCTAACATAAACTAAAGACACATCACAGAAGTTCCACAGAGCCCCTTTAAGGTGGACTGACCTTTAAGGTGGACCAGCTATTCTTATTTGAGTGACAAACAAACAACTCTCCTGGTGGAAATCCTGCACATTATTTTCTAAAATTCTGATCTAAAGAGAAAAAACAAACAAACAAATGTTCCAAAAAAAGTGTGATGTTCAATGTTTACTAAACACAGAGAAACAGGAGAGGAAAAACAATGTAATGCATCTCTATCTATCTATCTATCTATCTATCTATCTATCTATCTATCTATCTATCTATCTATCTATCTATCTATCTATCTATCTGTCTGTCTGTCTGTCTATCTATCTATCTATCTATCTATCTATCTATCTATCTCTATGTCTAAAAATATCAACAACATTAAATAACGAGGTAACATATGGAGTTCTGACGAGGAGGCTGGCAGAAAACAGCTGAAACAAATCGCGACGACTGAAGACTGAGATGACAGTGAAGTAACAGGCGTGAAACACTGTCATACTGCAGAGAAGCAGCTGCGTGTTCAACCATCTTTGAGGCCAGAAAGCGTATATAATCATAGAAAAATGTTTGGATGCCACTTCAGTGTTTATTTTTTCTGTGACTGACAGTTGTGGTAGGCCCCACCCAACTCCTGCCACCAACACAAATGACTGCAAATTCACAACATCTCATTGACTCTAGTGTTTTGCAGACACACATCATTCGTCTCGGGGTCATAAGCCAAATAAAACTGCCAAAATAAACTGCGAGTTACACTGCGTAAGAAGGGAGTGGCATCAGCTCCAAACATAACTTCCTCAAACAGTTTTTTTATCCACAGTAAAATAATAAAATTCCTCTCTTCTGATTCTTCTGAATCTCAACAGCAATCACACTTATTGGATTATACATTACCATCTGTTTTGTTCAGAGAATTGAAGCTCAACATCTTTGTGGGTTAATCTCTGGCTCGTGATACTGGAATGATTTCTATTGGGCATTTTTGACATAATGAATGATTTTTCTCCTAATAATTTATCCCGTAACCCAAAGTAACGATGTTTCCTCTCAGCCCTTAAACTGAGGTCATGGCGAGGCCTGCTAACACATGGCAGAGAATAAAGGGAACTGTTATGGCTTCCAGCTATTGTGCCCACTGTTCAGCTTTGTAACTGCAGTATTACGATCTGCTAATTACACACAGCGCAGCTTGTGTCTTTTATAACGGGCCAGAGGCAAAGTCTGGTGCTCGTTCAGGTTTTGGGGATATACGAGACTCAGCAAACCCGCCTCATGAGATTGTTTTCCTCCTGCTTATCAGGCCCAGAACGGCAGGAATCATCAGTACTTACTCCATGGTCATCTGGGACACCACATCAAATGTAGAAAAGTCAGCGTTGGCGAAATTGTCTTTGTACTGGCCCATCTTGATGGCATCCAGCCACTCGTCCACAGTGCTGAAGCTGGAGAAGTCTGGGATGCTGCGGTCCAGGAGAGGGAGATGAACACTGAGGGGGGACACAAGAAGAAGCCATTACAAATAATGAAAATACAAAGTGGCATGTCTGACATCACGGCCAGCCCAGACCACCTGCGTGTGATTCAAACATGAATTATTACATTGCATTTTCAAAAGGCTAGACAGAATCGAGAGAATCCCACTGGCCTTATCCATGAACCAACATTTTCCAAACTGATTCCTCATAAAGTGTGTTTTCCAAATGAAGTGATAGGCTTCAGGGAGCCAATATATCCACTCAGTGTCTGTGGAAAATCTGGCCCTCGGTCCTGCGCTCCACCACAAATGAAAGTACAGACAGGGATAATGGAAATCAGTAAACCCTGGCTCTCGAAGGAAACTAACACCCAGAGCAAAACGCTTCAAAATGTTTTGTTTTGAAAATTGCACAACTGCTTCAATCCAGGTTTCGCCCAAAGCGTTCGTGGGAAGGATCTGATCTATCAAACCAAAAGGCTTTAATTTACATAACCGCTCGGCGCCAGGAGAAACAAGAGACACAGTGTTCGGGAAAAAAGTGAGCCATGCTGCGGATGGCACTGTAGCAGCAGTATGAATTTCCTGTTCGGAAGAGGACCGCCGATCAGATGCATAATATTGTTCTACATGCTATCCACATCAATGTGAACTGATGCTCAAACCAAAGGCCTGTGTTGTGGGCAGCCTATAGAGACAAGATATAACACACATGCACCCAGAGGGAACACATTTAAGGCCACAGCATAAGTTTTGACTCCGAGCGTTACTGGCAGACAATGTGAACACAAGTAAATCACATAAAACAAATTGAATTTAAATCAGCAGCCTTCCTGTCGCTCACCCTGAAGACAACGGGGTCATGGCCTTCAACGTGTTGGGATTGCGGATCATCTTGTCGAGGTTGTTGACGATCTGACTGAACTTGGGCCGGTTGTTGCGGTCCTTCTGCCAACAGTCCAACATGAGCTGGTGGAGCGCGCTGGGGCAGTCCATGGGAGGGGGCAGCCGGTAGTCCTGCTCTATGGCATTGATGACCTGCAGGGGGAGACACAGATCTCTAAGGGTTCCTATAAGGCTCTACAAAATGGAGATCGAATGATGGAGAGGAGACACAGTACACGATCCAGTGATGGACGATCAGATACTTTACTTAAGTAAAAGCAGCGATACAGCAGTGTTTTAAAATGCTTATCATATTTTCTATGTAAAATCTTAACCTGAAAAGTCACTTTTAACACTGTACTATTTAATACTCACTATACTACAGCTGTCAGACAAATGGAGCAGAGAAAAAAGTACCAGAGAAGTATAAAGTAGCAGAAAATGGAAAAACTACAGTGAGGCTCAGGTACAGTAAATACCGATACAGATAAATCAGCTGATAATATCGGACAACTGATATACTGGTCAGGCTCTAATATTTTCATTATCAAATTATTATCTCCTGCTTATTTTCTAAATCAACTGATTATTCGTTTGGTCTAAAAATATTAGAAAAAAAAACCAAACAGAAATATTCTATCCCAGTTTCTTTTAATGTTTTGTCAGTCCAAAAATTCAGAGATATTTATTTGGTAAGATATAAAAAAGAATTAACCAGTATCTCCATGTCTAAGAGGATGAAAACAGTAATTTCTGCCATTTTTGCTTGAAAAATAACGTAAATGATTAATCGTAATTGAAAGTAGTTGGGGATTATTTTTCTGTTGACTGACGAATAGATTAGTCCTACACGTATACCCTACATTCTCTCAGGTTATATGAGCCCTGCTGCACTAGCTTTGATGTTTTTGGATAATAAGTCTAATTTAAGTGTCATTCACAACAGTTGTGTGAAATATGCAGTAATTATTTGCACTACTGATGATCAAGAGCATCTGTGCCTCTCACTATGTGGTGAAAACAACTGCTGGAGTCATTACTGCACGTCACTGCCTATGAGTCAAAACTATTAAATTATATTTACAGTATTACTTAAACATATATTCATATTAATGTATAAATACATATATGTGTGCACAAATCAGCCCATTAGTTCTTCATGTGAAGTGTTGTTAAACACCAGTTAGGTCATTAAGAATATAAACTTTATTCCACCAACTTCACATCCTGCCAGCAGTGACCTCATCTCTGCCTCCACAAACTATTTAATGCTCTCTCTCTCTGTAAAGCCACATTAAAGCTTCGTCCGACTTGGCCGGTGATGTTGTTGGTCAGGGGGGAGGGCACGCAGAGGTGGTGCACGGCTAACAGAGTGAGACAACCTGGAGGACACTTGTGACGAGGACGCACAATCCCCTGCTCATTATCGGAGCCATTAAAGGAGCTCCATTCAAACCCAGATTAATCTCATTCATGAGACCTCCAAACGAGGACCCCGATGGAGCAGAAACACTATCTGGAGCTGCTAATAAGATAACCGTTGAGGTCCTCAGTCCCTCTTAGCACATTAGTGTTCTCACTTTCAATTTGAAACTATTTTCATTATCTCTCTCTCCATAATTTGCTCTCTCCTCCGCTACCCAGAGGGAGATAGGAAATGGAGGCTCCAGTCAAGAGCAGAAATTGTCCACTGAGCACTGCTGTGCATTTCAAATGATCTGATTAGGTCTCTGTGGTGAGTGTGGGGGAATTTTCATATAAAACCCATGAGTGAAAGCTGCTGTTTAGCTAAAGGAAAGCAGACACAATGACAAAATGTATCTCTGAGGAGTCTGAGGCTGTAATGAAACTCATGAAGCAAAAAATCTACAGTACGTGTGTAGTGAAGCGTCGTTTCCAAAGAATGTTTAACTCAACACCAATGACTATAGGCAAGATTAATACATACATCTTGATTGGTCATGTCCCAGTACGGCCTCTCTCCGTAGGACATGACTTCCCACATGACGATCCCGTAGCTCCACACATCACTAGCAGAGGTGAACTTCCTGTACTGGATAGCTTCTGGTGCAGTCCATCGGATAGGAATCTTCCCTCCCTGCAAACACAAAGGGCAACAACCTCGGTGAAGGAAACGAGACCGAAACCCGACCGTCACAGTGTCCTGACTCAGGAGAGAGACACTGTTCACAGCAACAATGCTGACGGTAATACAAACTGGGAGGTGGATATAACAAAACCCCTGGGAGTGAAGTGTGGTACATGAAATACTGGATGAGGAGGAAGGGAAGAACAGGTGAAGGGGTGATGTTTGTCTTGATAGGGAGAGCAGTGTGGGAGTGCACTGTGCTGTACGTCAGACCTGGGTCAAATAAAACCAACTGGCAGGGCCGGATGAATGGGTCTATCAATCAGGGAAGTTCAGATAGTGTCAGACAAGATGAAAAAAATACTCTATATTACACTTGTTTGACCCGGCTCTAGTCGTGAGGGGAATGTAAGACTCGAGTGTTTCTTACCAGAGCGCTCGTGTAGGTAGGGTCTGATGTATCATCCTCCAGGAAGCGCGAGAGGCCGAAGTCCGACACCTTGCACACGAGGTTGCTGTTGACCAGGATGTTTCGGGCAGCGAGGTCACGGTGCACGTAGTTCATGTCGGCCAGGTATTTCATGCCTGAGGCGATGCCGCGTAGCATACCAACGAGCTGGATGACAGTGAACTGCCCATCGTTTTGCTGTAAAACACAGAGATTGTGTTATGATACCTTCTTGCAAGGAGTGCTTCATAAAGAGGAGGCAATACTAAGAATTCAGTATACTACTGTATATACTGTACTGCAACGATTCATCAAGTAGTCATCTATGAACGTATCAACTACTTGGATAATCGATTATTTATTTTATTTTCTATCAACCTTTATTTTACCAGGAATATTCCCACTGAAATTGAGATCCTGTTCAAGACTGCGGCATAAAAAGTTTCAAATAAAGGAACAAAAAACAAACTTAAGACAAACAACAAAAACTATTTTAAACAATTATACAATTGTTTAACACAATTAAAGAATTTTCACGTACGAAATAAGAATAAGAAATAAGCGACAGACTTAAAGAAATTAATTCTGCTAATTCAGCTCTATTTGAGGACATCATCTAGGGCTTTGGGAAACACTGATTGAGAAATTCCACCTTTTTCTGACGTTTTTATAAACCAAACAACTAATTGATTAATCAAGAAAATCATCAACAGACTAATTAACAATAAAAATACTTAGCTGTAGCCGTATACATCTCAATATCTTTATAATAACAATAACAATAACCCTATTGTCAGTACGGAAAGAAACTTGTTATTGTGCCTCATTAGTGTTGGAGCTGAAGGGTTGAAAGCAGCACAGACTGAGACAATTTTATAGGAGGATTGTCTCAATCTAGTACTAACACAAAAAAATATGCCACTAGAATTTTAAAGCCTCCACCTGGGAGAGTCATTCTCTTAGAGCTCTTCATCCATGCAGCCCATTTTAACAAAATACACCATTAATAATACAAACTGACTCCCACTTAACTCCTTTTAGTAAAATTATAAATCATTTAATTTTGACATGTCTGCCTGTAACCCAACCCATATGTGCTTAATGGTGAAAAGTTACTTTGTCGTATTAGTTTCCCTGAAGAGGCCCTGAAGGACAGTAACAGTGAGGTTCGGCTTGGTCTCAGGGCTGGGCAGGGCTAAGCTGGGTCTGGCTGGCTGTCTACAGCTGTTCCCCTCCACGGTTTGGTGAGGGCTTTACCCCATGCATGGGGAGCGTCTGGAGCAGTGGTGCAGCTGTGCCTCCAACTGCGCACACCTGCACTCTCCCCACCACCCACCACGACGTCCGGAGAACAGAAGATTCCAGAGAACCAGGCATGGCAGCTCGGGGACGGGTGTGGACAGACGGAAAGGCCAAGAGAGGGAATTGGAAGGGCAGGCGAGCAGAGCCCCCGAGCAGAGCTATATTAACAGTCTGCATGACCGCTTTACTAGCCTATTTCTCTTTCAAACACTTGGCTGCTCATTAGCCGAGCGGATGCTTCTCCTCACGTCAAGCTGCTCTTCCTCGTGTACCACAGCAATTAAGCAGAATGCATTATTCATGAAACCTTTCTCACAAATACACATCGCCACCTAATCTGAGTGCTGTGTTTGCATATACTTTAATTGGAAAGATTCCTCCAAAGTCTTTGGGGTCAGGTTAGAGGGGAGAAAGAACCAGGAATTAATGGTACTGTGTGAATAAATAATGTTTTATACTACACATTTTATATCAAAGGTGGACTTTCAGATCGATCTGTTCTCCCAATTCCTCGTCTCTCTCTATGCTGCACCTTTCTGCAGGGGAGACGGCGCAGACTGCAGTGACCACTGTAAACAGCCACCCACCAATCACCTCAGAGGAGACACAGGCCATGTTCACACACTCTGACACCGTCAGCAATTGTTGTCATAAACTGTCACCGTGAGGTGCCGCAGAGGTTCGCTGTTGTTTTGAATACAATGTGCTGTCAAATATGTTTAGCAAACATCTACATATACACAAACACCCTTCACCACGAGATCAAATTCCAAAAAAGAGCTGATGCTTTGTGTCTCAGAGGTCGGAGGCAGAATGCAAATAAAGACTCAGTCTGAACAGTGTGCTGACAGGAGCTTGCATGTCGTCTTCTTGAGGAAGGTTTTGATGTAGGCTTGCAGCAGAGGGCTTAAACTGACTGTCAGGGCGGGTATTAAACTGGTGGAAATCATTTGAAGAGGCAGACACTGCATTCAGGCGTTCTGTTAAATTCTTCATTATTTCCATGAAACTAAAAGGTTCTTAATGTCTACATAATTTACTGTATACTACATAACTGTATTCACAAAACAACAACCTTGTACTGTACAATGCTGTTGTACTGTAGTGAATCAGACAGTATAAGCTATTTTCTTCAGAAAAGGTGGTGGCTTAAAGGGTAACTATCAATTTTACACATTAAAGTGTGTTTACAGGTCTTGTGGAAAAAGTAGTATGAAGCCTTTTGTGGCTCTTAATCTGATTAATATCCTCCAGTGATGTTACTCAGTGGCAGTTGCATTGTGGGTAATGTAGGCTCTAGTTTTTGAAAAGCAGTCCACGGGTCTAGCTCTGATCCGATTGATACAGCAGAAAAAGAGACATCACCTTTTTTATTCCATGCTTTCGTCTTTCTGCACAAACTGTGCCTACATTACCCACAATGCAACTTAGCCACTGAGTGACATTACTGGTGGCAATTTACATGATTACATGCAGCTTCCTCTGGAGCCACAAAAGGCTTTATATTACTTTTTTCACATATGTGGTCGTACTCTCACCTGTCAACACACTTTAATGTAAAAAAAAATAGTGGCATTACCCTTAAAGTTAATCTATAATGTGGCATTCTCACAGTACTTACACTGCCATAGTCTCTGTATCACATTAAATAGAGAGTTCCCATTACATCATTTGCACTAAAAATAAACCTTTTTTTGGCAAAGATCACACATCTCAAATTTCCATAAATTAGAAGATCTTTTTTGCTCATTTCAAAAATGCAAAAAGAGCAATTAGGGGAGATGAAAGCATCCCAAAAAAGTCACATTAGCGAAAAAATTTGTTTTTATTTCACTAACATCCCAAGGCAGATGGTAAAGGGCTGTGTGACATCTCATAGCCAGCTTCATTCTGATATCTGACATCTCATTTGAAGTCTTGCAAAGTGTGTGAATTATTTATGCGGGTTGTAAATGGGAGAACACGGTAGGTTCTCTGTAATATCCTCCTCTGGTTAGATTATGAAAATTAAAAATACCATAAACTTATGAGCGCTGCATATTTCGTGTCAGGGAGTCCGAGAAAAAAAATGTGTGTGCGGTGAATACAAAGCAAAAAACAAGTGAAACATCAAAGAGAAGCAAAGGTCCTTGAGTCTAACTAGAAAAACAGTGCTATTTTTTGGATTATTGAAAAATAAAATATAGAGAGAAGAACATTAAATAAATCAACACGAGAGGAAAACAGAGTCTGTGAGTGTTAATACTGAAGCATGATAGCATAGCTGAGAACAGCTCTACTTGGCTGACAATATTTTAACTACACAGGAGAGAAAAAAATTTGCTTGAAGTGGGATTACTGTGCATGAGGGTATAAACATGTCACATTATTAGACAAATAAGTGTGCAACATTGCTGGTGTGAGTTAATGTGCAACAGGGATATGAGTCCTTATTTGTCAGATGTCTGAATAACTAAAGTTAAGTACCTCTGGGAAGAATGATTCATCTTCTTTATACAAAACTTACAAGTGTGCAGTTTACAGAATAGCAAGAGCAGCATCTGCAAGTGTAACTTCACTAAATAAACTGTCTTAATTTGTAGCAGCTGAAAGTCAAAACTGACCACTGTTGATTTCACTGGCTATAATGGGTAACAGCTAACTGTCAGTGGTACATTTACTCAGTTGTAGTTGGTTAACCTTAAGTCAGTGAGTTGCAGAAAAAACAAAAACACATCCTGTCTTTTATCTGGTTAATAATTTATGCTTGGTTGACTGGGCGATTGCCTCGCCTCAATTTCTGACAGACCGCTAGCAGGTAGCTCTGCAGTTGTCGAGCACAACAGACACTGATGGATGGAGTTGTAAGGAACTCCCATTAAACTTTTAAGATCATCACATCATTTTTTTAAAGCTTACCACAATAAAAGCCTTTGAGCTGAGACCTGAGGGTTTCAAAGCAGTGATGCAGCTCGACCCGTCAGTCCGTGAAGCTCACGTTAACGTTAGCTCAAGCTGTTACAGTGCAGAGCTGTCAACAGCAGCAGTAGGTATTGTCAGCCTAATATCAAAACATTGTCAGATGTGATGGAGCAGTTTGTCATTATTACCATACAGTTAACTAGTTTTACCAGTAAATACGACACTAATTTCAAATATTATGATTATATTTTAATATTATTGATGTCTAATGAATGGAAACCTTCAAAAGCCATGGATCAAACATGTTATTTCCTCTGTTTTCCCGTGATGACAAGTTAAATTTGATTTGTTTTCTCAATATTATGAGTTATTTATGTCATTATCACAGAATAACAAACATTATTGTCCTGAGATAACAAGATCATTTATCATGAGTAAACTACTTTATGGGATTCATAAGAGTGGAACATTACATATCCACACTGCTTATGTAAGAAGTGCTGGTTTCCACACACTTTTTAGAGCGAGGAGTAGCTGGCTAGAGTTTTCCTTATGCTATGTAGCTCTGTGTTAGTCTGTGATGGATGTAATAACTAAAATGCTTTAATTGTTAATTCTGTGTACATACAGTGATCGACTCGTGGCAGATGCATGACTGTTCAGTAGGCTACAACCTCTTGTTGTCACAAGAAAAGAAACTACCCACATTGGTGGGTGTTTGAATAGTATTCCTAACAAAGTATGTATATAAATGCATAAGACTAATGCAGTCTTACGCATTGATCAATAACAGGTACTCATTAATCTGAAATTTTCATCTTAAATCAGTTGCAGCTGTCAGGATACCATGTTTGCGTGCTGTCATGGGACCGCTGATCTAATAAACATAAAGTTACAAGCGATAAGATGGAAGGACCTTTTGTTTTCTCATGATAACGGATAATTACGAGCTTGTTATCTCGAGATATTGGGTTAGTTTAGAATGACATGGACTAATCTGTTATCATGTGAGAACGATCTTTGCTTCATTGAGATAACGTAATAATTAACTCCTGATCTCAGGATAATGGCATTAAAAATATAATTGCACATTTGGCCATTTAGGGCTTCTGCACTAATGTACCACTAATGTAATATTTTCATAAATGTGAGCTAAACTGATTAGTTTTCCAAAAGAACTCAGCAAGAGACACCATTCACCCTATTACAAGATGATTTTGAAGCTGTTATTTTGACCCTAAACAGTTACATAATGTTGCTTTTAAAGCTGATGTTTCTCTGTTTAAGTGCTTTAAAATTAAGAGCCACTGGAGGACAAGCCAATTAATTAATTTAAACTATCAGATTGAAGAAAACCAATTAGGTGTGTGATTATACCGGGCATTTCCTGTTTGATAATATGCAGAGCACAAATACAGGCCTGTAATTGAATTGGTATAAAATTGAATTGGTATAAAATAATCACAAATTAAATCTCAACCGCACTATAAAAAGTAGCAATAGCATGTTTTGACAGAAAACACAGAAACAACTAAAAATAAACCAAACATCCGATTGCTTACTCTGAGGAAGGAGTCCAGAGATCCGTTCTCCATGAACTCAGTGATGATCATAACAGGACTGCTCTTGGTGACCACGCCCTCCAGGTGAATGACGTTAGGATGGTCGAACTGCCCCATGATGCTGGCCTCGCTGAGGAAGTCCCGCCTTTGCTTCTCAGTGTAGCCAGACTTCAGAGTTTTTATGGCCACAAACATCTCCCTTTTGCCAGGGAGCTTTAGGTTACCGCTGCACACCTCGCCAAACTCTCCTGTGGAAAAAAAAGAAGTGGTTCTATTACGTTCGCAGTGTTATGAGCAAGTAAAAGTAAGCTGCTTTTGTGCATCCACTTGTACTTGGAAATCAACTTAAAAACCAGCCTATTTTATAGTGCTGTATTCCATGCACGTTTCAGTCAGATTTTCCATTACCTGCACCAATGACCTGTTCAATCTTCACACAGGATATATCAATCTCCTTGGCAAACTCCCTCACAGCCTCGTTGGGGTCCTCATATGTGAACGGATCAATATAAATCTTCATTCCTGGAGTCACTTGGAAAAAGGAAAGAGCCACTATAATATTTGATTCTGCTGGTCATGCTTACACTCCTGCAGGCTTGACAGTCAAATTCATTCAGGCACATTCACAATCAATTCACTTTGCATTCACACTCACATTCCCGTGCAAGTGTGTGATTTCTTGCATGACATTCAGGCGTTGAAGGTTAAAAGACGGAGGTGGTAGTGGAGTAAGAAATGGTGGTTATGACTAGTGCTTCATGGCTATTGTGTGCAGCTTTTCAGCCAGCAAGGACATGGTACCGCCAGTCTTCTTAGGTGTGATAAGGCACGTTAATATATATATGTATCATCGCCGGTGAGTCATAGTGCCATTAACACTCAGGAGAGGAACCTGCACCCTATATCAGGATCGCTCAGCTCCACTCCAAGAAATAAATTGGCTCTCCTAAGCCCTGATGCCAGGTAAATTGGCTTAAGGTGGCCTTTAAGTGTTCAGGGACTTAAGTGTCCCGAGTTTTAAATCCGATTATTCGGCTCTCACCTCCACATCAGGCTTGAGGCTATTTGAATGGATACTGAACTCATGTCTAGGCTGCTGCTGCAGAGCAAGAAGAGCATGCACACCGCCTCAAAACCTGGCACACTACGCTGAGGAAACGTGCTGCAGAGATGAACAGATGGAGAGGATCTGACCAGGCAAAACCCCCCATTACTAAAACCCTACAATCTCTTCCTAAGCTGTAGCACTGTTTGACAGACCACCCTCATATATGATGGCAGAGACCACCAATAACAGGGGCAGAAGTCTGAACTGTTACTGGCGTGAGAGGACACGATGCACCCAGGGAACACGTGGCTTCTGCTGTTAACTGCTGTGGAATACCTGAATCACAACCTGGACTTCTTAGCACAGCGTGATCGGATTATATCGAGAAAGCTATTACCTTTGGAGAGGAATTAACATAAAAAGGATGAAGCCGGGTGGTAATTACGCAATCAAATAAACAAATTAAGATGGGGGTCATACACTTAAGAAGGGAAAAGATCTGCTTTTTCCCAATCATGCAGCAGGAAGATGGATTAACTTTAATATCTTAGACAGAGCCATGGTGAAATTACTTCTCTGCTCTCTCTCTCTCCCAGATTTATTTCTGAATTATTGCCATTTAAGCTCTGTGCTTCTGCACTGTATGAAGGGAGAAAGTCATTGAGAAATTCTAATCATTCACCAAGTCTTTAGAAATTTTTAACAATGGCAAATGACTCATGTTGCATTAGCATGCTAATAGCTTTAAACGTTGAGTGAAGACTGACCCATTTCCACTACAATGGATTTAGTTGACTATGAAATGTGTTGATGCACACAACACAAACTTCAACACAGGTTTTGACGTGTTTAAATCCAGAGTCAAACAACAGGCAGGATTACTCGCAAGTGGGGGGACGGGTAGATGAAGCGGTGGTGTGCTGGGCCGTAGCCAAGGACACCAGCATGCAAGGTGGTAGCCATGGAGACAGGTGTGTGATGATAGCCATGGAGATGACTGTGTGAGATGGTTGTCATGGAGACAGGTGTGCGTGGTGCTGGAGGAGGCAGAGTGGAGTGGTGGTTTACTCACTGTGGCCGCTGGTGTAATGCTGCAGTTTGTCTGTGTATTCTGAATCGGCCCTGTCAAAGCCACGCCTCCTGGGGAAAAGACAAAGAACTCTAGCTCCGGTTCAAAGAGAGGAAGCGGGGAGGGGCAGAAACACAGATCAAACACCCCCAGGTGTACCTACACTAAAGATACACCAGCTAAGATCACATGCAGAGCCAGGCCTTTGTAGACAGAGGAGCTGGCAGTTGGTTTTTTTGCTGCAGTGGAAAAGGCAGCCCAACATTCAGTCACACTACACACTCATCTTTATTTTGCTTTCTAGTACAGTACAGTTAAATCCCTGTTAGGTAAACATGGTGAGCATGTAAATATCACTGGTTTTCATTTAAAAAGGGCGAATGACATGGGTTGTGTGACGCATTGTGGGACAGTAGAGTAAATAAAACAATGATCTATGGGACAAATGACTTCATCATAGCCAGGGAAAAAATGCTTAAACATCCAATATAAAGTAGTGATGCACTGATCCAATCTGCATAAGTATTAGGGTTGTTATTGACTTTATTAAACAGACCTGGCATCGACCAGGTGTGACTGATCCACATTAAATACGACGTCTTTGTCAATGTCATTATAAAACTCAGTGTTTTTTGTGCTGACTCAGTTTTTAGTGCTACAGCAGTCCTTAGCCTCAAGTTAATTTACATTAAAATAAACAGAAAAAGGGTTAAAAACTGACTTTTACAGATTTTTTATTTTAAAAAAAAGAGCATTAATATTGTATCAGGAATCCATGTTGGCAGATATCCAAAGTGAAGGAATCTGAATCTTTATTGGAACAAAATTTAGATCAGTTATGCCAGATTATTTAAAATGAATCTAATAAAAATCATACTTTTAAATCAGAATCATTATAAACAAGTGACAATTATTTACCAGAGCTTGACCGTTACATTGGTTGTCTATTATTGGCCTATCACAGATATATCAGTATTGGTATTATCTGATATGCACTGCAGAGAAAAAAAGATGCTTGGGGTGATTTATAATTATCAAATTCCCAGTCAAGATTGCTGTTTCTGTGTACTGATGACATTTTAATCAATAAACCGTATAATATCCTAACTACATTTGGGGATCACTGCAAAATAATGTGTATATCGGACGATATATCGATATCTGTATTTTTTTACTCCCTAATATCAGTATGAGTATTGGCTAAATGTCAAAACAAATTGTATGAGTTTGACTGTACGAGGCAGGTAATATGTCTTGTGAGGAAAAGTCCAATTTCCACAAGAAAATTTTTCGTTTTTACTTTTTTCATATTAACTTCACACTCCTTTTCATGATGGGAACAGTTTTTATCCAACACTACCTTCACCACCATGTTTTAAGAGCACATCATTTGTCTGCTGGAGCTGCTGCCAGCTACGTTTTAAGAGGCCAACAGCTTGACAAAGACGTTTAAAATATCTTTTAAAGTTCTGCTATCAGGCCATCACAGTGCATTAGAACCTTTTTATCTCTTTGACTGACTTTGACTCTCAATCATACACTCTTTCATTTTCTTCTGGCAATGTTCACAAACTATCCCACAATCCAGTGCTCAACCTGTGTCATTAAGCAGTCATAATCCAAGAAGTTGAAATACTGCTATATGCAAAATAGTCCAACTCCCATCCAAGAAATAAAATACTAGGGGATATCTACGGGCAGAATCTTCTTGTACATTCTTCTGTGAATCAAAACACTTTAGAGGATCTAAGCTACAGTTTTAATGTGAGTGGGCCCAGTGGGAACTGAAATCCTAACCTTGGCAGAGTTACAAACATTTGATACACAATGAGCAGAGGCACCTACAGAGCTTTAATGTTAGCAATGTTGACTTTTATATAGTATTTCTGCTGCTGAAAGACTGGAATGTATTAAGAATTAATATATTTGAAGCCTGCTGGGTTTTATCTCTACAGCTCACATCTTGATTCTTAATCAGAATCAGAATCATTGGCAAAGTATGTGTGTACATACAAGAAAGCTGACTCTGTTTTTCTGTTTCTCTTAGTCAAACAAGAATACGATTGTGAAAGCAAACAGACTTCATGCTGCATCACTGAATAAAAGCACAACTTAAAAAGGAGAAGTCCACTTTGCCAGCTCGTGCAGATGATCAGTTTTAAAAGAACTGGGACAGGACTGACTCACCGGTTACACACGATGATGATGACGACCACAGCGATGAGAAAGACCAAGCCTGCGGCTGCAGAGCCGATGATGAGCGGTAGCTTCTCCTGAATACTGGTGTTGTATTCCTCTATAAAAAGAGGAAACACATACATAAACATAAGGCCATGTGCACACACACACGGAGTCACAAGCTGAAACATATGGACGGGCATCTGAGCCACTGCATATGGAGGGAGCAATGGGTGACAGACAGACATACGGCTGGATGAACCAATGAGCATCTTGGCATCTTGACTGGCTGCAATGGACCATTTTCCAAAGCACACTGAATGTGCTCAGATGCCGTGGATACGGACAAATCATCTGGCAGAAAGCGTGTGAAGTGAGCAGAGAGAGCATGTTTGGGTGAGACCCAGACTGATCAGGCAGCCAAGAGCAGGAATCCAGCTACTGAATGGGCACACAGAGGCAGAGCCAGACACTTCTCTTGAGCACTGCGAATGACACAATTTAAGCCAGACACACGAGTTGGTGGGTTCCCCTCGATGTCCCATGCTTCCAGATAGTATAAATAATTGGTAGATGCTGTGTTGGTAACACTTTATAAGCACAGTATCAGTATTTATTAAATGATTAATAATACACTATAATGTAGTTGTAAGCAGATATAAGGACAGTGTATATTAATGTATAATATACTTTTTATTCTAATATGATTCGGCTGTGTTTTGCTTTATTATCATGTATTATTTGTTTTTACAATGGCGTCCACTAATGTGTTGTTTTGTTGATAAATGCATTAATGAACACTTCTGTTTATATCACTGATGTCGGATCAGGAATCCATATCTGCAGAAACCCAGAATTAAGGGATCAGACCTTTTATCAGGAAAGAAATTATTTTATCTAGATGCGGAAATTAATTTTAAAGAAAAGTAATTAAAATTACACTACTGGATCAGAAACACACATGTCAGAGGTATTGCAATAAACAGAATCAAACAGAAAATTATAGTATGTTATTATCCATTTATGTTTTTATAGTGCTTATAAATGCTAAATAGGGGGATTAAAGTGAAGTGACTCACATCTCTGACCAGAGAGGATCAGTTGGATTTTTGAGGTAGCATTGGCAAAAGAACTTAAAAAAAAAAAAAGATTATTTTGAATATTTATTCAGATTTAAAGCATATAATTTATAGTGCAAACACCATAGTTTAAACTTCTTTTTCTGTTGTCTGAGAGGAACTGATTTTCACTTTCTGTATCATTTTCAGAGCTTTCCTTGTCACTTAAGTACAGTGTTGAATTGCAACTATGATAAAGTCTCCTTCTGCAGCAGAAAACAACTTTTGAGCCGCATGGGGACATAAAAGTCCAGGTGAAAATCATTTCTAACTGATCTGCTTTTCTTTAAAAAAGAGAAACAAATGTTTTTTCTGTAAAAAACTGAAAACAAAGAGCCTTGTATATCCTCAGTTTGCTCAATATTTACAGTTATGAGTCAGTTTTGAAATATTTTTAGCACTGGGATCTGAGCATGTGGCAGCATCAAGGATGTCTGTATGGGAGTTCAGGCTAATGTTGTTTCCCTACAGTCATGCAAAACAATTCATAACAAATGTAATTAAAATAATACTTCTGAATTTGTTAGTGTTTATTTTAAATATTGACTCAGATTTAGAAATATATAATTATAGTGCAAACACAGGGGTTTAATCTTCTTGTTTTACTGTCTGAGAGAAACTCATTTTCACTTTCTGCTCATTTTTATTCACTTTTTGTTGCATTTTCAGAGCTTTATTCAAAACAAAATTACAGTGTTTACATTATAATATACTTTACTTTCTGAAGCAGGAAACAAACTTTTAGGACATAAAATCCAGATGAATATCACTGAGAACTAATCTACTTTTCTTAGAAAAAGATTTTCGGTAAAAACTGAAAACAAAGAGCCTTGTATACCCTCAGTTTGCTCAATATTTACAGTTATGAGTCAGTTTTGATATATCTTTAGTGCTGGGATCTGTGCGTGTGGCAGCATCAAGGATGTTTGTATGAAAGTTCAAGCTAATGATGGCCCTGGGCACTGCAGGCTGAAGGAAATGAGATGTTCAGCGGGGAAAACCCAGGCCTTGGCTCTAACATTAACCTACATGACTGATGTTTACTGAATGTTCCTTCTTCTCCCAGTCGTGTCACAGTAAGATAAGACAACTCCGACCTCATCTTTGACTTCAAGGCTTACGATGGCAAATGGCAAAAAGACATTCCTTTTAATGGAAAGCATTTGTGTACCACATAAAGGAAAAAATCTTGAATGCAGAAACATAAATAATGAAATAATTATATGAATTTTATGTGCGGGATGCTTCCTATTACTCAAAAAGACATGATGAGCATAAGAATATAATTTTGGAGCCACACTAATCTGTTTTTTGGAGAATTTGAACTGTTTACTTCACAGCATGATTCCCTTTCATTCCCGCAGCTGTCTGTATCCATATTATACTACATGGTGTGTCGATGGGCCACGCATGAGAGGTGATAACAGCCCTGCGTGCTTTGGTGAACGTTGGCTGAATTCTCACCCTCAGTCATGGTCTGAAAGTACAGTTTGCCACTGTAGCGTCCAAACCCAGCCACGGTGCGGGCCCGGACCTGGAACACGTAGATGCTTCCTGGCTTGAGTCCACGGATGACCACTGTGTTGGTCTGGCTCCTGATGGTGCTGGAGTTATATTCTGATTGGTCCTAGCATGGAAAAACAACATGTTAAACTTAGTTAGATGAGTAATTATAGTGCAACTGAAAAGGCTAACAATTATGAAATGCAATAAATTACATATTAGGTTAAGATCGAGGAGTCAGGAACGAATGAGTTCACCCAAAATCAAAAAATCATATTTTTCGTCTTACCTTTAGTGCTATGCATCCATCTAGATAGTTTTGGTGTGTGTTACAGAGTTTGGAGATGTCGGTCTTTGAGATGTCTTCCTTTTCTTATAGTATAGAGTGAAACTAGATGGGGCTCAAAGCACCAAGAAAATACATTTAAAAAACTCAACAGTCATGTCTCTTTTCGGAAATCATGACCGGATTACTCAAGATAATCCTAAAAAAGATAAAGTTTCATGTAGGAACTATTACTGACTGCCAAACTACATCCCTCAACTGTATCACCGTGCACAGAGAAGCATGCATTTACTCATGGATATGTAAACTGTCATGTTAACTAGCTTGGTTAGCTTAGTTAGCTAGCCGACAATCCATGAGTAGATGCATGTTTCCTTCTGCGCTCCGATATTTTTGGCCAGTCTGGAAAGAAAATGGTTTCTTCATAAAACTGCTCATAACAAGGTCCATGGATTATCTCAAGTAACCGATTGATGATTTCTGTAAAGATACATTACTGTTGCAAGTGCCATCATTATCGAGTGCAGGCAGACATCTATACGGCTGATATCTCCAAAACTCAGCAAAATACACCAAAACAATCTGGATGGATAAACAGCACTACAGGTAAGATGGAAAAATATGTATCTTTGATTTTGGGATGAACTGTCCCATAAGGCCTCAAAAGACATCAAAATTATCTCAAGAAAAGCTCAGAATTTTTGCTTTTAACACTGGGATGTGTTATTTTTCTTCCATTTTAATGTGAATATTAATGATGGAATACATGAAGACATCTATAGGTGAATAATATTGCAAACGCCCTGTACTGAGCACAAAATGCACACCACATACAGATTAAGTCCTGTTTTGCTGTAAAAATCTTTAAAGCACTGTAACTGAAACATTGACAGCCGAAACAGTACAGAATATAAAATACTGAACACTACATTTATCTAACAAACATCCACAGTTAACCACCACAGAACTGAGTTATGTGCCACCACAAATATCATAATGTTTGATAAAGCAGCAGGGTTGAAAGAGTCGCTGCAGTTAAGAAGGTATATTTGGTGGCAGTTTCAGGTCAGGCGGCTTTTCTGAGCCGTGCCGTCTGATGATCAGAGCTGTGTTTCGCTGCCATACTCCTTCTCTCCAGAATGCTGACAGGTCTGAGAGTGCAGGCTGAGACTCTTTTAGCTGCTCCCTTCAACCCACTGCTCAGCGCGCACTTCTGAGCCACAGCAGGGGCCGGGACAATTGTTTTGACAGCTCTCTCCAGCAGTGTCAGAGACGGGGAATTATACTCAAAAGTGGAACGGCTCAGCATGTAGACAAAAGCTCGACAAATGCTGTGTATATGTGCGCGTGCACACATGTGCGATTGTATGTATTATAGCGATCATCGTGCTTGAATCAATGCACAAATGTGACTGCGAGTGTTCTTGTGAGAAAGTATGCAGATCTGTTGGAGCTTGCCCCTTCAATACTATTTTTACAGAAGCCAATGCGCCATTGTTTCAACCACAAGTCTCTGCGCATCAATCCCCAACGGCCCTGCTGCAGGGCTGAGCGTGGTTTCCTTTCCCAGTGACTGACCGTGATTATAATTGAAAGAGAATGAGCAGAAGTTCTAAGCAATGTTCAGAGGCTCTGTCTGAATGCCTCCCAGGATGTGCTGTAATGTCGAATTTAAATGCAGAGCAAAAACAAGAGTAAGTTTCTACCATTAATGTTTAATTTATTTAGCTGTATAGGGAGAAAAGGAAGTGGAACTTGTGTTTATTTGGATCAGTGAGGGCTCAGCGGACGAATGTGTTGCTGCATGAGTGATACCTTTTCATAATACTGTAGCTCATAGTCCAGGATGACTCCATTAGGCTGGTCAGGCTGGGACCAGGAGAGGGTGATGCTGTCCACAGTACGACTGACCTGGTGCATTATAGATACCGTAGATGGAGCTGTTAGGAGACAGAGACAGTATGTTAAGGGTGCGGCACATCAATCACTACCGATTTCACAGTCACGCACAGAGGACTTTACAGCATCTTTACTCTCACAGGTTCTGCAAAGGTGTAATGCTGTAAAATCTAAGTAATGTACTGCAGTCTCCTTTCAGAGAGTCGCATGGGTAGACAGTTATCGCAGGCTGGCATGTCACAGCACTGGCTAAACCACAAAGGCTGCCTCACGGGACTTCCCAATGTCAACTAATTTGCACTTGTCATACTGCTGATAATAGACCACCTTTTTCATATGAATCATTTTTAAGATCACAATGTATTACATGAAATAAGAATGTCGGCTACAAAAACTAAACAAGCGTCGATCACAAGACTCACAAACATCCTTTTGTGAAGCATTTTAGTCCCCCGCATTCAAATCTTATTTAGTTTATGCATATTTCCTCGTTGATGAGAGCTTAAAGGCCCATAGCAGTGCGTTTCCATGCAAAATATTGCATGTGTTTTAAATTTCTACTAACTGACAACAATATTTTCCGATGTAATTGTCTTTTTTGTTTTGTTTTTACCTTCCAGGCAAACATTTGTTCCTTGTCCATCTCAGAGGAGTATGAGAGTCAACATTCAAATGTTTCTAAGCTTCCTTTATATCGGTAGGGGAACACAAAGATTACCAAATCACCCTCTGACAAACAGAGTTAAAGTTAACTTTTTGCACACACACTTTTTTGCTTGTTTGCCTTCTAGATTAAACATCCGAGGCATTAAAAGAGCTCATTAGTAAGATAATTTGGCAGATAATTATTATCCATTTGAAGTTTGCAGCATCCGAAAAAACACCACCAGCTGCTCCCAGCAACTGCTCTACCTCTCACTGATAATGCAACTTCACAAAAAACAAGGTAGGAGACTGCTGACTGTGATGGATTACCTTATTAAATTCACTACCAGTTGATTTTTAAAGCATTCTGACATGAACAGGAAATAAGTAGGTCTCGTGACAAAGGAGGATTAAATTAAAATCTAGAGCCCGATCGATATATCAGACGTAGATATATCGGTGTTGGCGTATATGTTGTCCGATATGCGCCGATATGAAAACGTATTTTTAGAAATTATAATGCAGTCAAAGATGCTTGGACTGTAAAATATCCTCCCTCCCTTAGAGAATCCTGCAAATTCCCCAAAAGTTTCATGGCCAGTGATCCCAGTTGGACAGGTTGACTTTTTATGTAGCTTCATCATACAGTATGGGTGGTAGGTTTATGTTAAATACTATATCCGTCATTTAACGCAAAACATTTGCTTGTTTTGGGATTTTTTTTCTTCTGAAAAATCTGGCAAAGCTGGAGTCACTATATTAGTCATGCATTTCCTTAAAGCAATATTTTTACACTGGAAAAAAGTAGAATAATTTCACCCCATAGCTTGATTTATTTGCATATTTTCAAGCAAACACAAAGTGAGGACTCAGTAGTAGACTTAATGGCTTGTTCCATCATGGGTGGCCTACTATAGTCGTGCATTGTACATTCTTAGCACAACCATGAGGTCAGAGGGGCGTGATCACCTCAAGTCCTCCAACAACCATTAAGATTAGTTCAGGGTGCCGTGGGTCAGTGTAAAGCTAAGAGAAGCTGAAGATAAAAAGCTCTGTCTGGGGAGCCTGGCAAAGGCCTGTAGGCCTCTGCGTCTGAGCCCTCTCTGTATGTGTGAAAGGGTAGGGTGGGTTGGGGAGTTAGAGAGGGAGGGGTGCTGGGCAAGATTTATGGACACCAAGCCCCACGCTCATCCCCTACAGGCCCGTGCTGCACACACACGCAGCCCTCAGCCAGCAGCACAGTGGCTCCCCTGAGTCCCGGCAATAAAGAGAGAAGTCTCTCCACCGGCACGCGTTCTCTACGGAAAATCCACTGACTGGGAAACTACGACTGACACGCCTCTATAATCTAAGACTCTGGGGCTGCATGTGTGTGGCTTTTAAATCTTCTGTATATCATATTTATTTTGCTGTTCATGTAAAGAAATGCTTACAGTAGCATCAAGTACTCATGTTGCAACTACTGTCCTGAAGTAGGGGCGAAATTATAGTGTGTAGGTGACCACAGTGAGTGGAGCCAATGATAAAAAAGTGTCTTTTATAACCTTACTCATTCTCATCAGCTAATCAGCCCTGCTTCGTATGCCCTATGACCCCAACAGAAGCATCCATCTGAGGCAACAAATTATGATGTGTCGTATAAACGGTGATGGTCAAGGGAACTGAGTATGTCCTCATGTGCTGCTGCCAGCAGATAATAAATAGCTGTTCTGTATTTCATCTCAGCAGAGCACTTACATCACGATGGCCTGTGACTCTGCAGCGTACATGCATCATGCCCCTTTCCTGGAGCCGGAGGTACAATAATGTATACAGTATCCAGTCAGGACACCAGTCGCAGGAATCTCCTCCATCTCACTGTACTCGCTAGTTTGTTTGCAGTCACAAGACGACAGCCTAATAAGGCAAACAGTTACTCTAAGGGGAACTCACGAGTATCCCATTACGGATGTACATATAGTCAAGACTGCCACATGGCCTTTTCCTGCATAGCATTTCCATTAAACACACGGCACAGCCATGCCTAGTAACCTGATCCAGGGCCAGAGAAACAAAGGCAGCTCATGTATTCATGTACAAAGGATGGACACATGCCAACATGAAAAGCTGTTGGAGGAGAACACTGTGGTTTTCTTGTGCTAAAGGACAACTTCCAGACAGCGGGGTGGCAGTCGCCATGTCTGAGCTCAAGGAACCGATAAGGCTCGGTGTATCAGATTAAATTAAATGAAGACGTGACTTTTTAGTGCGACTGTGTAAAAAAAACAGAAAGTGTTGAAACATTCGGCTTGTAGAGAAAACAGCAATCCAGCTGTGTTGTGTATTTCAAGTCAATTCAGAACACGCATTTCAAGCTAAGCTGACATTCCACCAATTGACTGAGGAATGTAGCGGTATGCCAAGTCGACGTTTCATTGCAGTAAGGCCTACAGCAATGATCCACATATGAAAACCATTTTCCTACATCTAATTCATGTACTCAGAATCTACAAGTCTCCATTGTACTCCGAAACTTCAAGTGTACCTAGACTATTTCCCCCCCCGACTTAATCTATAATTTAAAGGGCTGAGTAAATACTTGGTTTTCATTGTGTCAACAGCAGTCACTGAGTTATGCCACTAAATACATGCTTTAGTTGTTTCAAGCCATTTTCTCTGTTGTTACAACAATTATTTTTAAATCATGTGGATTGCACCTCATTTAAGACAATTAGAAATTAAAAACAAAGATGTAAGGAAGTTTCCCAGTCAGTTATATAGTGGAAGCCAAGTCATCATAAACCATGTCAAGTCAGATCAATTTCTTCAAAGTGGGCAAGCTCCACTTTCACTGTGGATTCACTGTATTTATGGGTTGTCTCGATGAATGCTCTATTCATGTTCTTAAAACTAACGAAGCGGTTATAATGACAAAGACAGGGATTGTAAGTTTATATAATTAAATTAGATGGCTGAATTGAAAATATAAATGGCCTTGATGAATACGTCTCTAACTTTCCCATATACCACAGAGGGAGAGAAAGAGAGAGAGAGACCGGACAGAGGAGACAAAGCCATGAGGGAAACTTTTGCTAATCATCACTGCAGATAAAATATATTAATCTCAAGAACATTTTCATGTCCAAAGCAAAGCTTGGAAAGCGACCGCTGATGATTATTAATGTTACATACAAGGCATTTTAAATTTCCCTGTTGCTCAGACACACACTACTCAACCCACACACTCAGCATGATGTGTTTAACACCAGGTCAAATATAAACAGACTGTGTTTGATTTTTCAAAATCTCCAAATATATTCAAGTCTGCAAACAGCTCAAAGAGGGCTAGCCAATATGGAAAAATAAATCATATTGTGATTATTTTCAGAGATATTGTGATTGCAAGAGATGCAAAGTCAATCCCCTTCCAGTGGACCAACATCGGGCCTTAAGTCTTAAAATATGTATGGAGACAATTCAAAACTCAAGAAAGTCACAATTTGTCATAAAACAAATGAAATATAAATGCTGTTGTCTCTTTTATTGTTCACTAAAACCCATGACTGAAACCTTGTAGAGTCGGTCCCGTATATTAGCTGGCTCCCAACATTGACTACATCACCTTTCACACCACTGCAGCTGCCAATATGGCCAGATTTACTCTGATTTTCACCTTTTTAAATTATTTTTCTCTGCCAAGGTGACGGCCATGTTGGTGTGACGATGTAGCTCACTGAGCAGTCTTACGCAAGACTAAATGGTGTTTTACCATCTTTATGACAAAGTGCAACTGTCTTGATTTGAGAAATTATCTTTTAATTGACAAAAATCACATGTGGGACTCAAAAATGTATTTGTCTCTTGCCATTGACTACTTCTCAATTTTTTTCCCAAAACAAGGTCCTATGGGGCACAATGGAAGTAGTGGGACTTTGCCTCTCTGTATGAGTCATGAATGTAGTGGGAGTGGTAATTGTTGAATTTCATTTTTGCTGAAATAATTAAATTATGATGATCTGATTTTGGCTGGAGTCTGTACCAAGCAAGCATGTTCCTTTATGTCTGGAAAATATGATTTGTATTGGCCAGGCCGTCTCTGTAGCTCCACAATGATTCATTTGTTTTGACAAACTTTATCCTCATCAAACAAATTGCAGCTCTTTAGCCATACTTCAATTTCATTTTTATACTTCTATTAATTGTTCAGCCCTACTCAAAGATAATCAGTCACAAAATAGTGAATAGGCTGGTGCCTGGGTCCATTTAAAGTCTCAAGGTTGTATATTGCATTGCTTAATTGTGAGAGGATGGGAGGCCCCAGCTGTTGTCAAAGAGTTGGGTTTCAGACCCCACTTCATTACTGCGCCTGGGATCTGATATGAAAGATGGTGCTTTGGAGTCTATTCTAGCATGACGCTCTGGCCTTGGCCCAACAACACAGAATACAAAGGCTCTGTTTTGCTCAACATCTCTAAGAGATGTTTGAGCATTGTGTTTGAACACCTTGTGACTCCTCTAATCAATTAAAGATGGAGTTTACGGGGATATTTCCACTCATTTAAATCCAAGCCGATTTAATGGGGCATGCTTCTGCTAACACACACAGAACTGAGCCTTTCATCCATCCCATTAATTTATGTCTCTCTTATCTTTTATTATACTACACTCTTTAGGTGGGCTTTTACTCTTTTTGACCATACCCATTTTTACTGTTAAGCCTCATTACTAAGAACTCCTAAGAACATGATGGGCATCTTTATTAGGCACGGCTGCTGAGATGAGACCACTGTGGATGGACGGCAGCAGAGGGAGCTCAGTCATGAGTTCCCATGTTCAACACACACTCGTTGGAAAGACTACCACTGAGGGTGTATCAAGTGGTCCAGGACCTGAAGATATCCACATAAACTGTACATTGAACCATGCTTGGAGGAGCAGGGGTGTAAAACCAAAATAGTGGCTTTTATTTCCTTCAGCTGACTTATTTTATTGACAGCAAGAGATGACGCCATCGTGATTTGATCCTCCTTTGCTTAAGTTCTTTTTCTTTGCAAACAGGCGAGGAAAAAAAATGGAACAGCCTCCAACATTTACCGGCACATGAATCATACGCTTCTGAGAAAGAATATGTTCAAGGCCTTTTATCTGCATCCTTCAAACATCCTGATGTGTCTACTACATCCATGTGGCTCTGATATGATTAGACGTTCTGGTGCAAAGAGCAGAGCTATGATTTGGGTAAAATGGGGGAGGTAGCGAGAACAGGTCAGGGCTCGTAAATCTCTTTTCCTTTTCATTGTAAAAATCAGTTTCCCCACAGTACAGTCCCTCCCAAAGGGCCCAAACCACCTGGTCTTCCAGCAGGCAGCCTCCTAAACAGGCTACCACTGCTCCACTCTCTCCGACTGCCGTCCATTTATGAGCGGCGCATCGAGCTGTCTTAAAGGGAGAGGCCCATATTTGCATGTACTTCTAGCGTGCTGGCAGCTTGCCCTGTTTCCCCAGCTGCAAAGGATTGTGGGTTTTACATCTATAAAGATTTTCCAGTGCAGTAAAGCTACAAAAGTGAGATTTCAGTTCATCAAGCTTTAAACCATCTGCACGGGAAAAGATTGGGGACTACCATAATACACTCATATAAACACACCATAAGCTAATTCTAAAATAGGCTCTTCAGGAGCTTGAAGAGTTTTCAGATACTTGCAGAGGTTAGGGTTTAAATCGCAGCCAAGCCGGCAAATCTTGAGATGGAGGAGATAAACCCGGATAAGTACGTGTGGAGACAATGCTGCACAGGAAATGAGAGACGATTCTTTTGCAGCAACTGAGCTGAACGTCATACAACCAAAAAAAGTATGGTTCTTTATCTGATCTATGTCGGTGGGTGGTGCTGAACGCAATCCTCAGTATTTGAGCTACTTTGAGCTTTAAATGAGCTTTGACTAGTTTTTGTAGTTCTTTACTGTCGCTGTTAATGATATAGGGACTTCCATAAAAAACAAATGGTTCTTCAGTGGGTTAAGTGACGTTCAGCATGTTGAACATCCTCAATTTGGAAGATGGTCTTAAAGCAGGAAAAGCGTATTGAATGAAGTTGTGAAAACACTGTTGTCATTTTATACCTGACAAAGTCTAATATGTTGTACTTTATAAATCTTTTAAAATGTTGTCAATTAAACAAACAAAAATGTGATTGTCCAATATGGACCAAATCCTAATGGTTTTTGAAAGGGTTCACAAACGTTGCACATTCTCCAAAAGCCATCCTGAATTATTAGAAAATAGTTTCTAAGGAACCTAAACTTGACCTAAAGAGTCGTTTCTAAGATGCACTGTGGTCCTTTTAGTCTGTTGGGGTGAATTTGGGCTGAACAGACACAATGTTTGAGCTGTCTGCCACAGGGATGTGGAATGAGGGTTTTTAAATCGCACAGCTCTGGGAGAAATTGGACTCTGTTTAATCAGCAAGCTGTTTTTCTGCATTTAAAAAACTTCCAAACTGGCATCTGCAAGGAGAAAAACTCAAAAACTCCACAAACCACAGAATGCATGTCAATATTCTACAATGTTGGAAAGGCGAGCGTGGGCTCCAGCCTTCTTTTTCTCCGACTTGGTTAGTGGCATGCACAAACATTTTGTTTTATCGAGTTAATGGCTCTGTTGGGAAAGCAAAAACCAAAATGCTGACATGTGAATAACAGAGCTGAATAGCTGTTTGAAAAAGGTGTTATGAGGCTTGACATGATACAGTCCATGAAAACACGAAAAAATTAAGAGGAATATCTGCTACTACATACATAAAAGTGCAATTCATGAACTGGTGTATCTTGGAGTCTAATACTGAAAAGTAAATCTGTGAAAGTACATCTGAAATCTTCTAATATGGAAAACTGGTGTGAGTTGCCTCAAAATGGAGACCCCCTGAGAGATGTGGAGCAACAAGTCCAATTGTTGGTTTATTGGTTAGTTGGTCTGTCAGCAGGATTACACAAAAACAACTGAACTGATATCCACACTACGGATGGAGGATGGATCCCTATTAACCCTATTAACTTTTGGTGCGGATCTGGATAAAGACACAGATCCAGATATTTTTCCTCACATTCTTTAACATTGTGAGATGGGGCGATTTTTGACATTTTCATTAATTTCTCAGGGAATAGTACATCGATCTTGATTTTAAAAAAATTGATGTATTTTTATGCAGATCCTACATCTGGTGAGCTTAAATTATGCAATTATAATTAAGCAGTTTGGGGTGGTTTAAAATTAGATATTGATATTGGACTGGGCTTGATTGAATTGTTGGGGAATATTGGTCCTTGGCTGAGGTATGCGCTCCACTGAGTGCCACTCTAGATAAAAGTACATTTGAAATCTTCTAACATGAGTAGCTAGTTTGAGTTGCTCCTAAATGGAGACCTCCTGAGAAATGTGGAAGAACAAGTCTAATTTTTGACTATTACATTAAGCAATGTCCTGATTAATCTTCAAATCACATCAAGGAGGCAGACAGTCACACTGCTTCCACTACTTGAAATACTACAGCAGCTCCAAAGTAACATTTTTCCAACATAAACAGGACGTGGAAATCTTATATAGCCCATCTGCTCCTGTTGTATGTCAATGCACAGCAATGATTTTTGGCTTAACGTCGAAGTCATGCTTATATACCCAGCATGAGGCTGCTGCAATGAGTGGCACACAATAGTAAGGATTATAAAAGATCATCTCCGCTTATAAAGTTCCTGACCCCAATTTACACATAAAACCTTCGAGGGGATGATGGTGGATGCAGATCGCATGATCAGGGTGATCTGTGTGAGTGAATCGAGGCTGCATTAAAAAATGAGAGGCATTAGTGACATTTGAGTAGGAGCACGGGGGAAGCAGCTCATCGTGTTTAAACCAGGAACTCCAGACAGTCGCTCAGACAATAACGACTCTGTTTTGCATCCACCCTAAAAGGGATACTTCATCTGTATGTCAGCACAGGAACTTTAGAGTGTGTTTGGCAGTGAGAGGGAGAGAAAGAATAAGAGAGCGAGGTGGGTGCCATTGTGTTTATCACAGACCAATTTTCTTAATTGCTGAAGATAACTCCATAAAGTTTATATAAAAATTAATAAATTCAAAAACCCTGTGCTGATTGGGTCGTGGCCCCTTTTTGCTTCATCCTCTTTATTTATTATCTCTTTTTAATTATCACCATCACTGTGCTCTTGTGTGTAAAAAGTAAATAAATGACTGCATTAAAGTACAGTCAATTATTCAAGCACAGTACACAGCTAAATGCACTCAACAATAATTAATTGTATACTCACATTATGTTCACTTTTACAGCCCACTGGGCCAAAAGATCTTGGCCTTTTAACCCAGATTTATATGCATGCGATGTGCACACTCTACTCCTCTCCTCCCTGCACAGACTGATCACATCCTGAAGGAAGAGATCCATATAATGTAACCATAAAAAACACATGGCTACTGAATGATTTATGAACATGATCAATTAGTTAACTAATTTCGACAATCCGTGTGCTAATTCCCTTCTGGGGAGTCATAATCAAATTCATACTGCATGCGCAGGTTATTTAAAGTCATCAGATGAAGCTCACTGTCCCACTACCCTGCAGGCTGCTTAACACACACTTTATCGCTAAGCTAATCTCACTCGCTCTGCTGTAGTGCTTGTCTGAATCTGTCTTTGTAAACAGGTTGCTCGGAATCGACAGTAGCATGAATGCGGTGTATGTGTGGCTTGCTGGCTGACGACCAGAGCAGCCTTGTCTCTGGGCTCTGTCAGTACTGAGCTCCAGGTGCACGCTGAGGCCTCCTGTCTGTCTGCCTGGCTGACCTACACTGGCACCCACCATATGTGCCGTTCTTAACACCTTCTGTCACTGTCACACTGCACACCATGTATACTGGTGGTCCCTGTCTGACTCTCCATCTCTCAGCCTCTTTATCTTTCAGCCTGCATCTCTCCAATGCTCTTGTGTATTTAGAGCTGAATTTTGCAGAAAATACAGCAGCCTGAATTAGCTTTTATTACTGTATTCTTGTAAAAGTGATTGAAAAGTATATTTTCTTACAGCTAAAATCATACATTTAATGACTTATCTGTTTTAAGTGGATGTCTTGGTCTTTAACTTACCAGAACTGCATCTACATAAGGATGTATGATAGCTACATTTTATTAAACTGTTTAAACATAACTAGCAGTAGTAAATAAATAATATTAGGATGTCTTTTTTGTGCATCAGTGAGCTGGATTCTGGTTCCTTTCATATCGTTTAAAATTACTCTGCATTAGATAAAGGCAGATAATCAACTAGGAAGCCATGTCATTGCCATGAATGTGCCATTGGACTGTACTTTTTTGAACTGGTGACAATGTCCCAAAGTCAACAGTGTAGTAGCCACACTTGGCTGGCTGCTGTATGGACACATTCTGGCAGTCCCACCTGGCTCTGCACCAGTGCTTTTCACACCACGGCCCAGTGGAGCAGCAAAGTCCCTGGTAGCCTGGTTACAGTGGACCTGGGCAATTTGGACAATAATTAAGTCATAAATCTTCCCCAGACCATATGAAAAGGCTGCGCCCGATTACACCCCCCCACCCTCTGAATAATGTGGTTCACTTCCACAATCAGCCAGTTCACCTGATAAGAAACCAATTCAGCCCCTCTGCTTCTCAATAGCATCAGCAGCAGACGCCACAGCTCACCTTGAGTTAATGAAATACCTAAACAAATATGTCCTCTGGAATCTAATACACCCAACCTCTATAGACTGCAATATGGCACACACACCGGGTATATGGAGATCTAGTTTATCTGCTGTGCACTGCTGAATTCTCTGGCAGAATACTGATGGTTTGCATTCAGGTAGGCGATAATCTCTCTTCGATGCACTGAAATTGATGATACAGCATCTGTACAGTAAGCTAGCAAAAATGAGATAACAATTATCTGTTTGTGTCTTCATAATTTAAAGTATAAAAATACAGTCTCGTCTGTATTGTATACAGTAAGTGTAGACTCACACACGGATGAAATATAGTGATGACTACAACTTCCCAAGCAGCTCTTTATCAGAACCGTGTCATCTAAATATTATTGAAAGCTGAAATACATACTTGGACATGCCAACCGCGAGCCGTTTGTTAGTCCAGACATTGGGCAATTTTAACATAAGTATTTACTAAGTGGATTTATGCATGACAAAATTAAAATGGATTGCTCCTCACAAATACGCTCTTATGCAGAGATTACAGTACATGTTTCTAAATATTTACACCCTGTAACTGTCAGCTTTAACTGTTACATAGCTAACTGAATCAAGTGACAAAACTCAAGTTGCTAATACACAGTATGACCACTTTCGTGAAGAATAAAATAGATAATGTGGACCACAGTCGACATATTTAGGCATTAAGGCAGACATAAATAAAACAAAGCAAGACCTTTCCAAAATAAATCATTTATGCCTATATAACTGTAACGCTACAGCAACCTTCTGTTTACATATTTCATTGCTCTTGATTAGACAGTGTTATAGATGTTTCTATTTACAAACTAGAAGGGCACTCAGTCGTGCCCATAAGTCCGCCAAGGCCCAACAAGCCCTCCATTCCACACCAAAAGTTAATGGGGTCTATTCTGGGCCGGCACCAATCCTCAATCCAAGTTTCGTGGAAATCCATTTAGTTTTTGTGTAATCCTGCTGACAAACCAACCAACCGACATTCAAAACAGACACGGCTTGGTTGAGGTAATTACTGTTTTTACTAGCTAAGATATTACTTATGTTGTAATGGTGAAGCCTGATTTAGTAAATCAATAGTTTGAAACTAGGCGGTAGTTATAGGAAAACGTAGCAATGGATTTATGAATGTCTGCAATTTTTGGATGCATAAATCTCCTTGTCTGTGTTTGTAGCCTGTCTATGCAGCCATGTGTCTCAGACTGCGTGAAGACAAAATAGCAGGATGTGGTACTGTGAAGTCGATTAGGACAAAATCACATACTGCCTCTTAGCTGTCAAAACAATTTGATTAAACTTCACGGTGGTTTCAGCAACAATTTTCCCTTCATATCGTACTGAATGTATCACTCACCAGTCACCTAGTACTGGTCATCTTACCAGCACTTTGTAAGCTGTAAAGAATTAATGTAGTGACTCTATACGTTCAGTGCAGCAGATTTTCTTTAGTAGTGAAAAGGGAATGAAGACGGCTAAGCATTAAGGAAAAGTTTACTTGTCAGTGAAGTCACTCACTGCTTAGAGGGCCTAACGATGCACACCTGTTTTCACTCTTTCTGACTCAGCAGAAGATCACAAACAGAGCATAGCCAGAAAAACACAATACATCACCACATTAATGGTTCCCTGTCTAACATTTTCTAATAAAACTGCACAACTGAAACAAGCCTGGGTTCTCTTATTCGTAAAACCTGACTTATAAGTTAACATTTGAACTGAAACAATGGAGTGAAATAATGACTGAACACAAAAAAATATGATAACGTTAGGGAAAAAGGCAAAGTATACAATGAAATGCATTAAAATATCCAGTCATTTTGACTGTTTAAGTCGTAACTCTTGACCTTAAAACAAGTTAAAGCTTTGGGGTGCGATCAGCTTATTAATTTTCAATGAGAGTTTAACTTATTTTCAGTATTTTCAAATGCTATGTATAAGTTTTGAAGTAAGGAACACGATAAAGCCGCTCAAAGCAAGAATATTTTATACCAAATGTTTAACATAGATGTTTGTAATGCATCAGTGCATTAATACATTTAAATCTGACCCATCTCCACATGGTGTTACCCTACGTGTCAGACTGGTCTGGTGTCACCCCTCTCTCACCTGTCAGATCCAGTTAAATCATTGTAACACCTAGACACACTGGTTTTCACCCTCAGCAGCTTAGAAACAGCATCCGATTTGTGACTGTCTCAGTCCCTCCGCTCTCCGAATGCCATGCAAAGAGCAACATTTTATAGACAGAGCAAAGTCAGAATAGATGGCTTACTTGTGAGTCATTATTATAAAAAGGCTGGGAGGTGCTGCGAGGCTTTAGCGTATTCTACACAATGCAAGTTTGGGGGAATTAGTCATATGCTTATAAAACGGGCTCAAATGCCATTCAGCACGCCATCTCCTTTTGTGTGGCATTACAGTGTGTAATCAAGCGCCGCACTTTCCAGGGCAATCACGTCCTTTATCGCGAAGGAACTGTCGCCAACCACCTACAGAGTGGGAGGATAAGCCCTGTGGGTAATAGAGTGTGGTGGGTGCTTGATTGGGGATGGTGAGTGAGAAGTTTCGCTCACATCTTACACCACTCTCCTCCCCTGCCTCCACCCTTCGCACCAACAAGTCCTAGCTGAGGACGGCAGTTATCCACACAAGAAATGAGACACACTTTCACGCCACTTACATTTACTTATTTATTTGTCGCTCTCATGGAAAGCTCCAGTCTCTGGCCACAAATCAGGCCTACTAAGAGACTGACTGACACACACATATCTGTATTATGCACGGATATGTTTTGTTTATCCCCATCTAACGCTCTCATTCTCAGCGTAAGAAGGAGGCAGAGAATTGCCTGAGGTAATTAGGGGTGACATGATGTTTATGTAACCTCCAAGCCTCACAAACCAGATGCAATTATGGACTCCTGGTGCCTGTGACCCCAGCCCTGTAGCGTAGCACCGCAAAACTACAAGCCCGTGTCCCAGGGGTGCGCCTGGTTTTGCAGGGTGATGGGGGAAGGTGGGAGAGTGGAGTGGGGGCGAGCAAGAGTTGAGTTCTTTTCACAGCTCCCTCTGACGGGAGCCCTCGCTGCCTAATTCAAAGTGACGGGCACTTCAGTGGAGAGGGCGCAGAGCCCCCCAATTTCCGCCAGGACCCCACGGCAGGGGAAGCAGAGAAGCCAAGGGCTGGGGTGGCAGACTTATTGTGGCCCAGTGAGAAAGAGTGGGGCAGGGGCCTCATTACAACGCTTAACTGCACTCACAGGCCCTCATTAACCCACCACACCAGTGACTCAAATCAAAACAGACAATAAAAAGAGGTCGCCGTTTGAATACAGGCCTCCATTTTAGCATGACGTAGAGTTTCAGTATTGCTTTATGGAGCGTTTACAGAAACGGATTTCTGTAAACACTGAAGTTTGCTACGACAAGTCAGATTTACGCATAGAAATCACCTCTTAAATGTCTTCATCCAACTTGTATACAGTTCCTATTTGACGACTACCATGCATGCATCTGGACATCTGGGAATTCCAGAGGAAAGTAATGAGAGAGTGAGGGTGTAGTTAAACAAAACCCAATATGTCCGCTGTAATAAAACAGCAGTAACTAAGCGCTTTAGGTAGCTCAGTCATAGAAGACTGCACTGAGTGCAGACGGACAGATGATGAGAGATGACAGGCACTTACGTATGCTGCTAATGGGATGCAAAGCCAGTGCAAAGATAAGCCCGGCCTGTATCCCCCTGCTCATCAGTGCTCGGGGGAGAAAACCTTGGCACGCCAAATGATGCGTTTCATAAAGACAATTAAAGAGCAAATCAATGCTGCTCCCTCTGTGAAATAATTACACATGCAGCCAACTTCAACCACAAACCACAGAGTGGAAGGCATGCAAACCTCCAAGAGTTGCAGAGGAGATTGAAGGAGATTTTGAGGTATATTTCTAGAAGATCGTACAGATTAAAAAAGTTACCCCAGTCACCAACATGTTTTTCATTAGGCCTCAGAGCATACAGCGTGTATATAGCTGTATAACTACAGTATATACTACACAAAAAGTGCGTTTTTTAATTTTTTTTTTAATCTAACACTACAATCAAGTGGGTGGATGAAAATATGGCTGTAATCACTGAACAGTAGATGAAGTGGAGAGACAGCAGCCTGCTCTCAACTCCACAGTCTGAAAAACACGATGATGAGGTCACAGTGTAAAGACCAACAGGCCATCACATTCTGTCTGTCACACCATCAACGGCACTCTCCTCCCCATTTTAGAGCTCTTAATCTGCATACATCACCATACAGGAGAGGGAAGAAACTTACTTAGTGGAGGTCTATGTACAGTGCATTATGTGCTTGTAGAGGAACGAGTGTGATGAAGAGGTACTGTACAGGGGGACAAAGGAGCAGCACAGAAATAGACGTGGAAGAGAAGAGAAGAGAAGAGAAGAGAAGAGAAGAGAAGAGAAGAGAAGAGAAGAGAAGAGAAGAGAAGAGAAGAGAAGAGAAGAGAAGAGGAAACCACACAGGGAATATAAAGTGTAGAAAAAGACAGATGGGCCCACTTACCAGCCTGGTTAGTGGTAATGTTGACTGAGGCGTACTGAGGGGAGTAGGGGCTCTGATCTGACACCCCGTTGACAGCCTGCACCTCGAACGTGTACTGCGTGTGGGCCAACAGGTCACTGATGTAGACCCGGGACTCTGTCAGGCCCAGCTGACGGGGCAAGAACTGAACGTTGTCCCCGCAGCGAGTGCAGCCTCCCCGGCCTCCGCCGCAGCTTTTGCAGATGATGTTGAAGACCACGTCCTCGCGGCCCCCCGAATCCCGAGGAGGCATCCACTCCAGCATGACAGAGGTTTCATTCACGCTGGAGATGACAGTCTGTGGAGCTGAAGGGACGGCTGCAAAACACAAGAGACAGTCTGTAGTTAGCCTTTGAGTGATTAAAGCAATGCATAGATATTTTGAGAAATAAGCTGTTTGATCTTATTGTTCTGTCAGTTGATTTCCAGAAACAAGTACATAAAGTTTGATGCAATAAGACAGCCATTTGATGGCACTAGTCGATCAGGATCTGCAACAACAATCACAAAAAAACTTATTTAGTCCTTAGGCTGGCTTTCCACCAAATTGCACTGAAAGTTTTCCCAGGTTTTTAAATGTGTACTGAAATATTTTTTTACCTCTTATCAAAAGTGAAAACAACCTGTAAACAACTATTTACACATCCAGCAGTACGGACAAACATTATTGTCATTATTACTATTATTATTATTATTATTGTTATTGTTATTGTTGTTATTATTATTATAATGGGAACTCGTCCTTCTAAGTCTCATATTCACTCTTCTTTTAGCTCTGTTTTTGGTCTCCATGAACTCTTTGGGGAAATATAATGCTGCTATTAGCTGCTAAATGCTCCCCACTGTTCACTATCTAGTCACCAGCTGACTCTGTCTGCCTGGTGGTGCTGGGCAGGTACAGTACTGTGGATTTATCATAGCTCCAATTTAGTAACAGCAGCCTGAAGCTGTAAACAAGGCTGATGAGAGCAGTGAGAGTAAACCATAAACAGTTTAGTTGCAGGTTGTTAAACCAAAACAATTTGCAGAGGGACACTAAAACGCTCCACACAGCTGAGGGGAACAGTTTGGAGATAACTGTGGGTTTGTCACCAGAAGCAACTCCTTTCACAGTCACAGTCATGTGATGTGATCCATTGTTAATATAAACATCTTGATTATAGCTGCATTAAGATATCCTGCTGAATAGACAAAATGTACAGAAAACTGTGAAGAGTTAACAATCTAACAATAGGCTGAAAATGTGATTATGTAAATTTAATTTGCAGTAGCATTCTGTAGTTTTCACCGGGATTTTTTTGCTAAAAAGGATGAAAAAAGATCTCTTACACAGAAAGTAGAGCTACAACTAACAGTTGCCAATTATTTTCCAGATGAATTGATCAATTTAGTCTATAAGTCTATGTCAAAATGTGAAAAATGAGCCCAAACTGACATCTTACATCATAAATGACAGCAAAGGCAGCAATTCTTAACTTTTGGCTTTTGATTGTCAAAGTAATCGGCAATCATTTTCTTTTGCTACACAAGCTGATTAATCGCTTGGTAAAAAGAAGGTTAGAAGGAGAGAAATGTGAAAAATATCATCCTGTCACTCATATGAGCCACAACTTCAAGGACGTTATATTTTTGCATCAACTAAATTCCACAGAACTGTTCTAACTTTATGATGGATGCTATGTTGCGTACTTGATGGTGTAGAAGGCATAATTACCAACTCCACAACTTAAATAACCCCTACACATGACAGGAGATACTGTAGCCTGTCTGAGGTCTGAGTCTGTGTTCCAAGCTGGCAGTGTTTCTTCCCTCAGGACGCCCATTTGCATTCTCTCATTTTCCACGCTGGTGTCCACTTTGTCAAGTGTTTTCTTAACATCTATTCTTGACAATTTTCTCATGGTGCATCGTATAGAGTTACTGCAGCGGAGAGAGACATACTGTTTCTCCTGTTGAGACATTCTTAGCAGCTACACATTACGGGGTGGAAACTTTCCACATGGTGCTACATGTTGAGTGACAGGCCAAACAAACAAACACTGAGAACTGTTTATCTTTTACAACCATGTGCACCTAATTATGGAAGACGAACCCTCCAGGACTAATGAGATAAACAAGTCTGCTCCGCCCACAACATCCTAAATCTCAATCGATCACTTCTTATTTAACCTCCTTTTAATTGGCAGCAATTAACAGATCTCCGGCTCTGGAAGGAAGCCCATTTGAGTGCTCTTCTTGGTGTCTCTCATACATGGAAACATAACTCCTCCTTGGCATCTCCTTCCTGGGGAGGAGGACTAATATCCCCCCCATTAGCCAGCGGGCCGCTCTGATGGGCCCATTCCCTTGCTTTAATCAGGCCGGGCCCTGCTGCGCTTAATACGGGTGACGTGACGCTGCTGCTTTCTCATTCACAACAGCTGCTCGACTCCCAGAGCTGGGCTTATGCAAATCTCCTTTGTTGGAGACCATCAAATCTTTTCCCTCCTCTCTTCCTTTCAACAGGCAGAGAGGCAGAGTGAGGAAAAAACACTACCAAAACGTTGAAAGGGGCTTTTTTTCTCGCTCACCCCCGTTTTGTTTTAGTTAGACCACACTCTATGCACCGATTCTCCGGCTTTCTCAGATACACGCAACCCCTATCCCTCTCGCTCTCTCTCAAACTCCCTCTCCTTCTTCATTCCTTTCTACGAGTCTTTCCCTCATGCTTCACCCCACCCCCCCTCGCTCACTCTTCCTTTGGTCTATCCTTCCGACTCTCTCCGCTCTCTCTTTCGCTCAACCCCGGTGTCAGCTTCAAATTCAAATTCAAATTCAAACAGCTTCATTGGCATGACAAGAGAGAGTCTCGCCTGGGCTCATTCTCCGTGCCTGCCCCTTCACAAAGCTACTCGCCCTGGCCCAGTAACCTCTGGTCCGGCTTGGAGTACGGGGCTGTGTGATGTTGAGGAGGGGCAGCCGAGCCTTGTGTGTTGGGTCAGATCTGTGGACAGCCACACTATGGGCATGTCAGCGTCGTGTTCGTGTGAGGGACGGCTCTGACAGGGTTTCTCTGTTTGGAGTTACACAGACTACCACTGTCCTTTGATCCCGTGGCTCATCTGCTTGCGGGTGTGAAATGTGTATGTGTCAAAAAGTTCATATTTGAAACCAAAGGCTTTCGTGTGTGTGTGTTCGTGTGAAGTGCAAGTTAAAGTTCATATATAACAGCATCAATTCTATACGTACTTGTGCAAGGCATCTGGAGAGGATCTGAGTCGGTGCGGTAGTATCCGTTGCGGCAAACACAGTTAATGGCGCCTTCACTGGTGGTACGGCTGTTGATTGGACACTGCAAACAGGCTTCATCTCCTTGAGTCGGCTTGAAAAAGCCAGATGCACAGGCTGAAAGACAGAGGAGGATACATGAGAATTTAGATTAAAACATTTAAAAAAAACGTTTGTAGTTTGACAGCATCAAGACGTGTGAGACAAAAATACTTCAATACTGTAAATGCACGAGGGTTTCAACTATAATTTTTTGACTAATTGCTTAATTGTTTAAAGTCTAAAACCTGACCGATACTCAATCTATGACTGATACTAGTATCAGGGAATCAAAAATTCTGATAGATACATCGGCCAATATACACAAATCTTGTGTAATGATCCCTCAAATATGGTTTTCAAACGCTTGTGACAAAGATCTGTAACGGAGGCAGGATATGTCACAGTTTAAAGAAAATAGAGTAACAATGTCATAATCCTAATCATCAAAATCATCCAAGCCCAAGGTGACGTCTCAAAATTGTTTGCTTTTCAACAATCCAAAACTCAAATATACTGAACACATAAAACTATCAAATAGAACAATTTGTGTTCAACTAATTTCTGTCTATCTGAGTCTTAAATTTATCATTTTAACTGAAATAGTTGTCAACTATTTTAATAATCACAAACTATTTAATTAAAATGTTTTTCTGATTAATCGGTTTGAGTAATTTTTTAAAAAAAGAAAGTCAAATTTCTTTGATTAAAGATTCTTAAATGTGAATATTTTCTGGTTTTGTTACTCCTCTATGACAGTAAACTTTGTCTTTGGGAAGTATGAGGAAAGAACTAATCACTTAATCGAGAAAATAATCTACAGATTAGTCAACACTGAAAAAACTCATTCGTTGCAGAGCAAGTGTTATCTTTACAATAGGCAGCAGAGTGAATGCAGAAGCCTGTACTGTATATTTTTCATCTGAAAAGCAGACAGAAATGTAAATGTTGATATTCTTTCCATTATGTCATATTTCTTTATGCAACATTTAACGGTTATTTGGTTTCATCTTGCGTTACAACAGAAGCCACCAAGTGACCACAACACAACACAACCCAGAAAACACACAGACCACGAGTCCAACATGTAAATATACATCAGTGCAACCGATATATAAATACACATCAGTGAAGCGTTGCATGTGAGGCAACTCTCTGCAGACATGGCAACATGGCAACATGTTGTAAGTTTGCTCTGAATTATTCACCACGCTCTAGTTGCCTGAGAAATGTCTGAAGTGCCCTGCTTTCTGTTAAAAGCCCTTTTATGGAGCTCTCTTTGGTAACCTGGGAGGAAAGTTACAACCATGATAGAGACGAAGATGAACCTACACACCGCAGCAGCCATTAAATCCTGCATTTGTGTACCTGCCTGCATGTAGGTGAATCACAGGCTGTATATGGGGTGAATCTGTTTGTACATTGCCATAAGCATCCGTCATCGCAGCGATAAACAAACTAACATAGCTGTCTGAGAAATCCCCTTATCCTCTCCTGAGTCACATTCCGCCTAAACCTTTACTGCTAAAAAATAACCTTTTTTCCAGCGTTTGCACCTGTACCCTGTCGAGCGAGAGCTTTTTTTTTAAATCGTGGGCCAAAGCAGCTACGGTTTTGCTTCAGGTAATCCAGCTCCCACCTGCCCCACTGATAAAGGAGAAAATACAGGAGGTGTTGAGACAGAGGTGTTGGAAGTACAGAAACATGAAAAATTCACACACGGGACGCACTGCATATCTGAAGTTAAAACCCCTCAGGTCTGTCAGGGCTGTTGTTTTTATAGTAACAGTGCAAAAAGCATGATAATTTATTAAGTCTGGTGAAAGCAAACACAATAAAGCAGCTTTTCCGTCAAATTTAGGGTTCTTTTACTTGTTTCCAGGGGAATATATTTTTTAAATCCACGATCATAGCATATTTTGACATCTGTATTTATTTCTTGTGGTTGTACTATTAAAAAACAATTTGTCCCACATTATGGGAACACATTTTTCCCAATTTCCTGTGCTTTTCTAAACACTCACTATAACATGGCTGCAGTTTTGTACATTGTAAAGTAATAAAAACACAGCCACTACTTCTTTCTGAAGCTGTACGGGCAATTACAGCTCAACTGTAGCATCTGGAATTATGGAAACATCTACAGCTGCAACTTCGATTTAAAGGCCTTCAAATCACAAGAAGAATTAGTCAGGGTCCAATCTCTGTGTTTATATTAGAGACACACATCACTGAACTCACAGATCCTACAGGCCAGGGATTAATGCTTTTTTCCCTCTTGTAACTCAAACTTCATCACTCAGCGCCATCACCTTCTAAATCTGACCATTATAGCAGTGATTCAAAAACTGTGGCAGATGCAGACGCCTTCTTAAAACAGAAAGAATGGGACAGTGTATGCTTAAGATGTATTGTCACAGTATTTCAAAGTTTACTTTCAAACTTAATAAACTTTTAATATGTTTTACTACTAAGTGTGGAAAGGAATGGATGTAGCTATGTTAAGACAATGCAATAAGATCTTCTTCATCAGAAGATAGTAGAAGTGGCAAACCAGAAAAGAAAACAAAAAACAAAACAAAAAAACAGTTGTTAGAAAACCACCAATAAACCTCAAAGAAGAAGAAGAAACAAAACAGTCGCCTTGGCTACAAGTGAAGATAGGAATCTGAAGGTGGGACTCAAGAACGTGCCAACAATGGACACAGCTTCTTCTTCTCTCGGAAAGGAAACAGCTAAGCTGGTCAGTCATGTGAGTTTAACTTATTTAGAAAAGGCATTTTCATCTCCCATAAAGCACATTAACTCCTTGCTGAAAAAGGCAAAAACCACCTCAAGCAAAATTGAGAGTTTTTTTCAATTTGGTGCCATTTCCATCAACTATATCTAATGCAGTACTTCAAAAAATAAAAATACGTTAATGGAAACACGGCTGATAACATCATCGTATTCATGTAAAGTTGAAAGCAGCTTTACCAATACAGTGTGTTTAAAAGAGTTTTTTTTTTTACGCCAAGGAGGCACCTCTGTCCGTTTGTTGGTTGGTTGGTGGGTTGATTTGTCAGCAGGACTACACAGAGGCTACTGAATGGATTTTGGCGAAACTTGGGCTGAGGACCAGTCTCAGCCCAGAATAGACTCAATTAACTTTTGGTGCAGATCCAGATAAAGGGACAGCATTTCAGTCAATTAAAAAAGGCATATTTAGGTGGCTTGTATCTATTAGTGACTACAATTTGATGCAAATCCAGATAAAAATGTTTTCATACGAACGTGGTGTTTTTTTCAGTCGCTGCTTGGTAACAAGATACGGTTTCTGGATGAGGCTTGATTAAATTAAAGGGGACTGTTAGGCCTTGGCAAATGTATATACTCAGTGCCATTCTAGTCTTTAAATTAAATGCACATTATGTCAAGTATATTTGACCTCAGTCATCTTTGTTATACAGTATTATCACAAACGTCAGTGGCAGAGTTATTCCAAAATAAAGCCAGTAATCTTAAAGATCTCCTCACTAACTATTAGCTTTGACATGTTTTTCTTCTGCCATGATTGATGGAGGAAAAGGTTTTGGGTACAGAGCGAAACATGAGGCCTGGACATTCACACTGCCAGTCAACGGGGTCTGTGAATGAGGCCCAGGCAACAGCTATGTGGGGGAATCGGGATCGAACCTTGGCGGCGCAGGGAGGTCTATGGGAGCACGACGCTCAGAGTAACACCAAAGGAAACAGCATAAAGAGGTAGTGAAGGGGGGAATGAGAGAGGAGAAGTGCAAAGATGGGGAACAAAGAGACGAGAGGGGAGAGGTGGGGAATGGCTGCGTTTGGGAGTTTTTCAGCCAAAGGAATTCGGTGTGTTACTGTGCCCACAGTGAATGTATGTGCTGCAACAGTATGCAGGCTGTGCATAACAATCAGAACAATGACTTTAAAATCTGCACGGGGAGCAAAATGAAAGAACACAATTGATTAGCACCAATAAAGCCCCATGACGCCTTGCTGCCACAATGATTTTTATTTAAATATTCTGTGAGTTGTTGGATGGCTCATGAATATGTAATGTAATTTTTTTCCACCAAACTTCATCTACTGCCAGTCTGTTGCAAATATTATTAAAGGAATTAAAACATGTTTCTACTTTTGATCAGTCTGCTTCGGTTAAAATTTGAATATCGTATAAATATCGTGGCCCAATATCTTTCTATTGTTGTATTATTACTTGTGCTTTATCAACTGTTGTTATTTGGCTTTGTTTTAGTTTGACACTTTTTAGACATTTTGCATGTCTATAAAACAGTGTATAAAAACCCTTCATTGTCTTTTAACAAACAAACAAACATAGACATATTTTAAAGGGGCAATATGTAGTTCTTGGAGAAGAAATTCAAACTCAGAATTTTAATATTTGCAATATAATAAAGTATGAAGCTAGAAAGGTGGCAGGGTCCGCCAACTATAAACAAAGTAAAACAGTATGAAATTGTGTTGTCCTTTAAGGTCAGTTTGTTCATTCAGTTTATTCAGTCATGAAACAAGAAGAGTTTGTTTATTTAGTTTGTTTAGGAACAAAAAAAATTAGTCAACGAAGATCTTTCTCTTCTGATTAAAATTTCTTCCACATAATAGAGCACCTTCAAACAACATCTTTCCTAAATTATCCAGCTTGTTGGTTTTGTTTCATCCAACATGTTCTAGATGGGTTTGCCCTTAAATATAAAAGTAAAAGTAAACAGGACTGACATTGACGATATCATATGTAACATTTACGCATTTAAATGTGAATGAATGACTAGATTTTTGCTGGAGCCCAAGCTACTTTACGTCTTTTGTTTTCATTGTTTTGATTCAGAGACCCCTAGTGTCAGAAATGATATACTGTGCTCTTAAATATGGTACATATTTTCAAGAAAAGGTATTTTTTTGTTGCGGGGCATTTGTGGCGTTGCCCTCTGTGATAAAGCCTTCTTTTCATCCGGTACCACAGAAAGTTAAAACAATCCATTAAAAAATATTCTCTAAAGCCATCCAGTTCAAGAGGACACAGCATTATATGTCTTGGCATGCCTCTGCCCTGCCACGGTCATTATTTTGGGGAAATATTTGGGGAATTTCCACTTTATACCCGGATGACAGATTTTAGGAGTTGCAAAGTTGTCTGGTGTCAGATGTAGCGAAGCAGCGACGTGGAGAGCAGTGATTAAAAAACAGATCAGAGCTTTAATTCCCTACCTCCCTGCCTGCCCAGATTGCTGCTGTTGAGCTGTTTGATCACCATCCTGGCAGTCTTGCTCAACATGCCAGAGCTAAAGGCTGTTTTTTTGGATGTTTTCTCAAACTTCAGATATCCTTCCTGGCAAGAGGAGTTAATTACTGCGAGAATATTCACTGACAACAGCTCCTCTGTTGTTCCTGCGTCCTATACTTAAAATGATACTATTAATATCATTAATATCATCAAGCAAACATGTCTCGTTTTAATATCGGATCTCTGGGGACAGTGAACGTGGATTCTGGAACAGAATGAAACGTGGCAATAAGTCAAAAACAAAGGCCACACAGAAAAGCTTAAAGAGAATTTATAAACACTTCAGACTCAATTTAGTGGTCGCCGTGTCAAAAGGTCCAGATCACCTCAAATTGGTTCCAGAGACACTGCAGGCACACGACTTAGATCTTACATTTGAAAAAACAAATGAAATCTTCTGCCATTGTGTTGACATAGTTTTGTTTCTAATGTTGTTTGATTTAAAAACTAAGTATTACATTACTTTAATCTATGTTTTAAAACTCAATATGAATAAGATCTCCCGTGCACACTTTCCAAACCCCCAGCTGCTTGCCTCTGTCTATGTTTATGACTTTTAATAATATATAGTGACATAAAGGCTTTAATTAGGGGTTTTCACTAGACTCACTGAATAAAAATAGTACAGCAAGAGCTGTGAGGGGTACGTCGCTGCGCCAGGGTGCTAGTCAGTTTTTACAGCAGGTAATTTGCTGGTTGTTTCAAAGGTTTCCTGAATATTACAGCCGGAGAGATTTATGGCACATTGAAGACGAGACCTGCAGCAAAAAACCATCTGAATCCTACGAAGTGTGTGCGTCTGTGCGGGGCTATTTATGTGTGTGAGGGAGAAGAGAATCACACAAAGAGAGAGAAGAAAGACACAAGCAGACAGAAAGACAGAGAAAGGCAGGGAGTGTTGTTTTCAGCTGCGATGCGGACATGACCAGCTAGACTGGTGACACTCCCTGACCAAATCCCCAGTCACACATACATAGACCATAGAGAGGACAAACAAAGACTGGGCATTTGACATTTCCATCATGCCTGCCTTGGCACTGTTGTACACAACCAGACAATCAACTGGCTGATACCAGGTAATCCAGCCAGAGGCCACACCTATTGAGAAAAAGAGAAAAAAACCAACCCCAACACACATCCAGTCTCTTTCACCCACCATCTCTCATCTACACCAGCCGACAGAGAGACTCTTTGTCCAGCAGTCTGGGGCATCACAGCAACAACAGCACCCCCCTCCACCCCCCTCTTCCCCTGTTCCCCCTTTTCAGGTTCGAACCCACCCTCCCCCCAAAACTGCTTTATTTAATGAACACACCATTAAAGAAGAGACAAGAGAGACAAAGACAGGCAAGGTGTGTGTGTGTGTTGGTGTTCATGTGTGTGCGTGTGTGTGTGTGGTGTTCAGGGTGTAAAGGGAATAAAGCTGGAGGGGTTAAAAAAAATCAGAGGTGCTAGGTTTTGTGAGCACAGCAGGAAAAAGTGCTGAAAGCGGTGAAAACGGCGAGCGTCAGAGGGATTGTGTGTGCGCTCGGATGCTGGGTATTTCCCCCGTATTCCATTGTGACCAAAGAGGCCGCTACAGTGAGCAATGTACAAGTTTGGGCCTCTATTTGCTTTGGTGCTGCCTGTAAAAACTATTTATGTGATTCACTGCAGGGACAGATCAGAGGCTATCGTTAAGAGATGTGTTTCTTTTTTACGAGCTAGACCACTGTTCCTCAGAGGAGAAAATTACATTAAGCAACCTGTTGGTTTCTGCAGTATAACTTTCTTTCTCATTACCTCTTCTATCCTGCAACCACAACTACAGACCATCAGCCTTTGAACTGCTCACTTCTAAGTAGAGCGTAACCTTGTGAAACGACAGTCATGGCCACAGATTAACCAGAGGAGAGCAGCCACGAGTTGTGTGTCTGTTCCTGGGAGTGAGGACAAGCCAGCCGGTCCACCCTCTGCCACAACACTTCCATGGGGAACACTAGCTCGCACTGTTTGCAACACAGGGTCCCCGCAATTCAATTAGGAACGCGGTCCTCCTCGCCGTCTAATTCAATCAGGCTTGTGTGAAAGCTATTAGACAACTGGCATTCGCTGCACCCCACACACACTGGCACACAAATGAGATATTCATTTCTCCCTCTAGGTTTCCATGTCTGGTGCAATTAACAGGTCTGGGACTCTGCGTGGCTCCTCACACTGTCAGCCGGGCCAGTGGCAGCAAGCGAGGGTGACTACTGATGACCTACAAGGTGTAAATCAGGCTACTCTCAAACTCAAGGAGAGCACAGGGTCATTTAAATGGGTTATTTTCTAAGAAACTCCCGTCTCATGTGTTCAACATTTATAACGCCGAGCAGGGCAGCCAACCCTGTATTACCAAATCACTAAAAATAACTTGAAAAAAGGACAGAGGCACTTTCCTGGACTCACCCAATGAAAGAAAAAGCATTACAACCAGTTATTTTAATGATTAGGTGCCACTTCTAACTCCATTAACTTTAGTAGTAAATCCCACCCTTCAAGCTTTGGAAATATGCCCCATTCAACTCAGCGACTCAGAGACTCAGCCAGAATTCAGATTTTCACTTCCAACACCTCCAACACTTTACACACGTGTCTTTGTAGACATATTTTACACAAGCATTCATGCAAACCTTTGTGGGAGTGTATGAATGACTGCCTCTAAACAGATAAGCAGTGCAACAAATGATTATTTTGATCGATTAATCTGCGGAATATTTCTCAAATGATTCATTGTTTAGTCTATCAAATGTCAAAACTTGCAAATCATCAATCAAATCATTATTCAACGAGTACGATGAGTCATCAAGTGTTTGTTCATACAGTCAATTGTATAAAGTACCCTTTTATAGTTCTCCTAAAAGGGTTAGGGTTCTGGCAACATGATTTGGTACCGAGCTCCATTCTGTAATGGCTCTGTAAATTACAGCAGATTTCAGGGAATTTTGTCCTCGGTCTAGGCGGGAGCAGATATTCCAAACTGGCCTGTTTGGTCTGATCGTTTCTGATGTATAATACTTGGTCAGAAAAATACTGTGGTTCGTTATTTTGTTATGACATTCCTGAAGAAGATCAGAAGACTGGCTTTTACTTGTGGAAAATGCTAATCAAACTTGTGCCCAAGGTGACGTCTTCAAATGGCTTCTTTGGTCCAACCCGCAGTCCAAAGACTCTTCATTTACTGTCAAAAATGATGAAGAACAGCAGCAATTTTTTTCATTTCAGAATCTTGAAGCAGCAAATGGTCGATATTTTTTTAATCAAGATTAAAAAGATGAATCTATTCTTAAAAGAGTTCTTCTTTCGATCGACTGGGTTTATCCCTAAAAGAATATGGAGATATTTTTAGGCTGTATAGTTCTTAATATTTTTAAATCTCATCTGAAGCGCATAAGAAATGCATGATATTGGACAAAAATGACAGAAGAATTAAGCACTCTAGAATGATGGTGGTGATCTAGGGGAGTGACAAAATTGATCAAGAATGATTGTAGTTCACTTAGCATGCAGAGCCTGAATATCACTCACTAGCGACAAACTCTCACATAGCCAAGAACCTTTACATTGGACTCAATTGAGTAATATTAGTCTTCTCTTGTAGAGTCTTATTTTTGTATCCAGCAGCAAAATATAGCATATCCTGCGATGTGACTGTTGCGCATGTGCACATTGCGATGTCAATGTTGAATCAATATATTGTAAAGCCCTACTGGGGCCGAGTATTGGTGCTTTAACAAAATATTACCACAATGATGGTTGGTAACGGCGAGTATGAGAACAATCTGGTAAGTTCAGAAAATCACATCACAACACTTATGCAATATCCAAAATCTAAGACGATATATACAGTCTCATATCACAATAACGATATACAATCAATATATTGCCCAGCCACATGATAAACTAATCAATTATTCAACTAATTGCTGTAGCTCTGGTACAGAAAGCGACTTCTGTCGTGTGTCGTGGTGTATGGGAGTACAGGGTTATGATTGGGAAGTGACTTTTCGCTCCGTGTCCCTCAGCATTTTGCTCTAAGCTGCATCTCCTCTGCAGTTGTCAGTGAGCTCACATCCCCAATCCCCCCACCCAGCAGGCTCCTCTGAGACAGATTAGGAGCCAAAGTGAGCAGCAGATTAGCTGAAAATGTGGGACACCTGGGAAATGAGCTCTGAGGGCACAGGCTCCTGGGGAGGGCTCAGGCTCAAGGAACACACACACAAACAAGACATGTTGTGTGCACACACCCCAGGAAACAGAAAAAGAGACAGGACATTGCTTCACACATGCCATACACACACACACATGCACCAAGAGCTCATTTAATTCCATCTTCTTCCGATACATATACATCAACACATAAATAAGCAGAGACCATAAAGAAGAAAGCTGCTAATAAACCCCATCTGGCTGCTGCCCAGAGGACAATTTCAGCTGGGGCTTAACCTCATATATGTGGCACATATACAAGGCTCACCATCATAAGGCTCGGTATTTACAAGGACAAAAAGAAGTGTGGAGCTCTGTTCAGAATGTCAGTGGCAGCTAAAAATACTCTGTAAGGGAAATATTAGTCATGTAACAACTGGTGTAAATTAATTTCCTGCTAACTGACCTTATTTCTCATTATCTCTTTAACTTTGGCCATAAATAACACCAGCGAGCAACATGGCATAGATACAGTGTGAAATATTTGTTATACACATAAATATTACAATTAATTGTGTGCTCTTTATAGAAACATACAAAAGGAAGAACTGTAGCCCACTTTTGCTTGATATTGCACATACATACATGTATGCAACCAAGGCTGCAATTTATTCCCCTATATTTTTTTAGATTAATCTATTACAGGTCCAGTGTGAAGGATTTAGTGGCATCTAGAGGTGAGGTTTCAGATTGCAACCAACTGAACACCCCTCGTCTCAACCTCCCCTAAAGTGGCTGCTTAGAAACAGGCTTTCTCTAGAGCCAGTGTTTGGTTTGTCCATTCTGGGCTCCTACATGGAGCAACATGACAGACTCTGTGGAAGAGGACCCACTTTGTTGATAGGAAAGGCTTGTTCTAAGTTAATCAAAACACAACAATTCTTAGCTTCTTTAGGTGATTACACACTAACAAAAACACAACTATGAATATTAAAGTCCATTTCTACCCCTAAATCCCCTTAAATCCTACACATTAGGGGAGTCAGTTGTGGTTAATTTTGTTTTCAACAGCCTGAAACCATTAAATGGCAACTAACAGTTAATTATTGAGGGGAAAAAAAACCCCAAATGATGTGAAAAATACGAGGCACTTTTCCTTTTAGTCCACTGCTCCATTGACTGAATTGTGTTAGCTTCTCAGTGACGTGTTCTGGACAGAGAGGGTCTGATTGAGGACCACACTAGTCTTGCATAGCCAGACCTATTTCACACTTAGTTGTACTGATGAGAGGAGCACAAAGGACCTCATCTCCCAGTCAGCACTGATGAAGTTACAGGTTGTTGTGAAGTTAACTGTCTTTTGTGACAGCTGTCCAGCAGTCGCTTGTCAGCGCTAACATTAGCTTGTCTGCCCTGGCTAGCTTGACTTTTAGCTCATTCTTCTTCTTCTCAAAATGTCTTCCATGTGTTCAGTCACAGTAGCCGTTGATGGCATGACGAGATACCAAACTAGCTCTTTGAATCCCTCAAACACTACAACACTGACTGGCAGCATATCACCTCAGACCAGTGCATCTCACTTTCTCCCCCCAGCCGGCAGTGATGTGATCTTTGAGTGTGAGCCATCCCTGCCAAAGCAGCAGGGTGTTTGTACTTAATGTGGTAAGGCAAAGTGCTATAGTACTACTTAACTTGAGAGTAGCCTCACACATTTTACAATGACCCTCTAATATGAAGTCTTTAAAGATGTCAGAAAATGGAGGAAAATGGCCACTATAGTTTCACAAACCTAAACATGATGTCTTCTGCTTGCTCTGTTCAACCAACAGTCTATAACTCAAAGATATTTTATTTACATGAAATTAAAGAGAGAAAAGCAGCAAATCTTCAAATTTGAGTAGTTGGAATTGTGTTTAAAATGAGGCATTTTTGCCACTCAAATGCCTTAAATGATTAGTCAAACAATTATTTTTTTGTCGACTGACTAATAAGTTAATAACTCCAGTCATATATCAGCACTTTGGTGTGTTATAGTACATTAAAGTACACATACACGCAGTGCACCACTTCCCGAACACTCAGGCTGTCTGGGGATAGTGCGTCATTCCCATGTGGCAAACGTTAACTCTCTTGATTCAAACAACACTGGCAGAGTGGCCCTCTGTTCAAGACCACAACGCTCTCATGATGATCATCAGGTCATAAATACCAAAGGGGAAAAAAAAATCAGTGAAAACTATCTTAACCACAGTATTTCCATACTGTCTGATAACTACCATCTGTCAATGGAGGAGGAAGCAGAGATGAAAGGGGAGTATCACTGGAGCCATGCAAGCAGCACAGTAATAACGTCTGGAATTTTCACTGCGCTCCCTTTTTTTTTCTTCTTTTCCCACTTTTTTTTTCAGCACGGGGGAAAAAAGAGGCACAAATGTGGAATGGTGAAATTACAGGCATCTGAGCCAACACATATACTCACAGGGTAGGAATATGAACAAGGCTAGAGGGTGGGCGTTTGAGGGGAATAAAGCGGAAAGGGTCATTTCATGCAGGCAGATCACTTGACAGCTTGCTCTCCAGAGGATGGAGGGGTCCAATCAGGTTGCTGGTGGACCCCTTCGGTACACTGGGCTACAGATGGCTGGGGTGTGGCAGGAGGTAGGTCCCATTGTCGGCATTAATCTCCATTTAAGATGGCTTGTCAACCTTCACGATCCACATCACACTGGAACCAGCTACAGTGTATTCCATTATTTGTAATGACAGATCATTACGAGGGTTGGGGAAATGTCACTTAATGCAGATAATGGTATATGATTTGAAATTATGACACAGACCTCCATAAATTGGCCACCAAATGAGCCTCTGTGCTCAGAAGGGGTAATTAATTCAGTCAAATTCTGTAGCTGCTTGCATGAGGGGATATTAGCAGATGCTGCATGGTGTTCAGTGGTTACAAAATAGCCTAATTCAAATTAATTCAGCTCAATAATTTTGTAAAAAGATTAAGAATTAATTGCTTTGCGGCCCTAATTCAGGATGGCTCGGTTAAACCATATCACATCACATGAGTTTTAAAATAGTATCTCTGTTTACACAAAAACAGCCTCCGCTGCTGTTTAACCTCCCACCACCCACCACCAGTGATGTCCTATATCGCTGTAAGAGCGCATACTGTGGCATAAAGTTTTTCTTTGGCAAACAAAGGCAGCCTGGCCTTACTTAACATCGCGTGCAAGCAGAAACAAGACACACTGAACTTTCACTGTCATGTGACACCAAGCATCAGTTATTGTGCTCGTAGGGCTACAGTGTTCCTGACAGTGGGAAGAGGAAAAAAGTACACCTGTCTTTTCATGTACAGCAGCGCCTGAAGGGGCGTACACCGTTTCGAATTTGAAACAGGTAGGAAATGAGGAGACTTAGGAGCGATCAGATGTCAAGAGCGTTAAGTTGTCATTGTTGCGTCCAACAAAAGGACGTGGGCAGACTCCACCCACCCTCACCCTCATGGGAACAGATCACCTGCTGCACCACAGGATGCAAAAACACAGACTCCACCTATGACAAGATTGTACAGTGAGTTCTCCCCCCTCGAAAAACATCCTATTTCACCCCTGTGGATGTTCTCTCACATACATTCCACCCAACACATGCTCTGTACCAAGGCTCTGTAAGCCTGTGATTCATAAAGTTATTTTAAGGTGTTTGCAGCGGAGGACTGTGTTTACAGTGCGCTCTCATTTAGACACACAGATCGATGTGTCTGAACTCTTTATGAGTTTTGACTGGGGCTGTCAGTGCCTCGGCCTCCCAAACCCCCAAATGTGCCCTTTTCTCAAGGACAGCTAGTTGCTAGGGCAACAAGAGCCATTGCCATGTAAGGCAGCTTCCCCAGTCCGTTCCGCAGGCTGCACCCGGACCTTACAGCCCTGATCACAGCCTCAGACTGCTGATGACAGTGGGACAGGGCGGAGGAGGGAGGGTGTGTAGAAGTGGAGGATAAGGGGTGGAAAAGGTCGGGGAAGGAGAGAAGCGGGACGAATGGAGGATAACTAACCTCGGTGACCTGCTGAAGACATACAGTGGATAGGTGTAGAATTCACATTATTGTCTTGGTAGAGATAAGAAGCAACCCGGGATGAATTGCGCTGCCCTGTCCGTGAAATAAACAACCCGTTAAAGTTTCCTCACTGTTTCGGAATTCATAAAATATCATCTGCTTCATGCTGATTTCAATCTCCCGTATCTAGTTCAACAGCCAGCATTTCTGTCCGACACAACAGCCACAGTGGCTGCTACCCTGGCCACAGGTGAGAGGAAAGCAGGGAGAGGGGTGGCGGTGGCGGTGGTAGCGGCAGTGGTGGTTGTTGGGCGAGGGAGGGGTGGTCCTTTGTGCCTGGAGGCAGATGTAGGAAATAGCTGACAGAGGCAATCACTAGTCTGTATGTGTGTGTCTTTCTGTGTGTCTGTGTTTGTAAAGGACAGCACAGGGAGCAAAAGAGAGCAAGACAGAGTGAGGGAGAAAGAGAGGGGAGGAGGGGGAAGGAGGGGGGACTCGACTAGAATTCAAACAAAGGCAGCAAGCGGCAGCTCCGAGCTCGGTGACAGAGGCTCCCTAAGGTGCAGTCTAGCTGATGGACAGGTGGCATAAAGGGGCTGCGTGTTGTCCAGTCAGTGGGGACAAGGGGGGTGTCACAGGAAAGGAGGAGGGGGATAGGAGGGGATGGAGGAAGGAAGGGAGAAAGAAGGGGGGTGGCATTGCAAGGAGCAGCTGGTGCTGAATCCTGTCACTGTCCCTGTGTAACCCTCCAATGCACACATACAACAACACATAATACACACAGACACACACAACTCAAACAAAGCACAAAAGATAAACAGTACCCTGAGCTGGACTGTGAGTATCAGATTTTATATCTGCAGCCATCTCTCCCTGGAGTGTATTTATTAAAGATTATATCTACTCTTCTGACCACAAGCATTTAATGAGGCAGCAGGGAGTCTGAGTGAATCCTATTATCCATCTCATCTCAAAGAGAAAAAAAACAACAGCTGTAATACGCCTATTTCGCACGCATGCATGCATGTAAGACACACACATGCTTGGAAGCCTACACTTAAGAATCACATTACTTAAGTATGAAACAAAGAGGAAACCCATCTCTCTGCAACCAGTTTTATTGTGTCATGCTCTCTCAGTTGCGCAAGAGGACACATTTTGAAACAGCAAACAAAACATCTTAATATCAACTTTATTAACTGTGCCACAACTTCCAAAGTGCTCAGAATAAAAGTAGGTGAAAGAGTGCCACCCAGGCAGTGGTAAATTCTCTGATCATGTGGCCTGAATCAGGCTTGCTTGTCAAATGGATAATCAGCTAATTCAAGCCATGGCATGCCACTGTAGACTTAAACCACTAAAACAGGATTTCAGCTGACATCAGGACTCAAAAAAGATGCAACCGGAAGGATTAAAATCAGACATTTGCTCAAACACAAACACAAACACACACACACACGCGCGCACGCACACACACACACACACACACACAGAAAACCTCACCCCTGCACCATTACACCTGCGTCTGTAAAGGCTGGCATTGTTGGGAGGACATTCATTTGAAGGCTTTAATGGCTGCTATTTAGAGGTGGAATACATTAAATAGCCCAATCATGGCTGAACAGTGAGGTGGTGGCCCCGGCAAATTTATACTGAGTGAATAGATCGACTAATTAGCCTTTAAATATGTCATTGATTCATCTAAAACAAGGGATCCCTGAGCTATTCCGCGTCTTCTCCTCCTCTATGACTACATCCTTAACCCTGATAAAGGAGGGGCTTGGCTGGCTGCTCTCCCTTCCATTTGTCCTAATCAATGGAGGCTGCTCAGTCCAGACCCAGGGGGTCAGGGAAATTAAGTACCCAGCTCACACAGAGAGAGACCGGGCCAATGCTGGGGCACTGGGGGAGATAGGCAAGCCCTCTGTTACCTTGGCAACTCTACCACTGCTGAGTTTCCCCCCCCAATATATTCCTACAAACCAACTCTTCTGCCCTTGTTAGGTTGGTTTGCTTCAAAATGGCTGCTCTCTAAGAATATTGCTTTGTATGCAGTACAGTCATTTCTCACCATGGAAACTCCTTGCAAACAAATTCAAATTATTGATTTAGACATACACAGCACTGGCATGTGTAATAAATTACTTTCTACAGCTGAAGACACTTTCAAATGCTGCATATTCTTATCATTAATTTTTCGAGGGGCCACTTTCTGCTTGGGAACAGTCCCTCATGTTACACCAGGTGTTGGCAATCTGGACCTCCACAACTGGGATTTGAGGGAGGGAGGAAGGAACGATTTCTTTTTCTGTATATTTTGGATTTTCTTTTTTCCTGCCAGGCCCACAAAAAGATTAACATCAGCCTTAATGCGACGCTGTAAAGTTATTCCACCATTAAAGCCAAAATGAAAACTTAATGTAGTGAACTGACTTGACAGTTTTAATTGTTTGTTTTGTCACACCCCTGCTATTAGCTTAGTGGTTGTAACCACAGTCGATTTAAAGCTGTTGTTTCATTCACAGACTTGTTCGGGAAAAGCTCTTCATCTAAGTTTCTGGCTCAACTACTGACGGGAATTCTGATCCATACTTAAGACGTGGTGGAGAGTCTCTGGTGAGGCCTCCACGTCAGTCATTCTCAGTTAGGAAGGATTAGTCGTATGACTGAACGAGTCATATATGTCACACACATGCACATATAACCTTAATGCAACCCACCTAGCCTGAAGGCATAGCTTTCCCCTTGGCACGGCTCGGTACATTCCAGTTCTGCATATCTGACATATTCATACAGGCCGGCGCATATCATCTTTGACGTTAATGCTGAGGTGCTGAAAAGGTCATTGTAAAAATATAATGGTCGAGTTGATGTCTGCCTTCTGGGGAAAGCTACTGTATTTACTCATATTGTAAGCTGACAGTCATGTGAGTTATACAATCTATATGTGTCTGTGCCCTCTGTAGACCAGCAGAAGATAGATAGATCTAGATAGACTAGTAGATAGACTATTGAATGCACATATACATTCACCTATATGGTAAATACACGGTCATCTGATTCTTTGGCCAATATGGTCGCCAAATGTAAGGGAAGGTATTACAGAAGTTGAGGCAGCTTGGAATGAGTGAGGGCCTGCAAAACGGAGACTGGCAGATTAGTCTTGGGTTCCTGGAGGCAGCAGGATTATCCCAAAGAGGCTAGTGGGGGTCATGTCAGTTGCACTCAGACTAAAATCCCCATCCGTAGCAGACCTGGATGGAATGCCATGTGCAAAAAATCTTTACACGTGTTTAAACCTGACTGTAGTTCCAGATAGGTGTTTGGTTTTTTTTAAAGAAAAAAGCCAGGACAAATGTACATTTGGGTAACATGTGTGTCTTAATGGCTCGGGTTACCTAAACCCTGATCCTCTCCTGCTCCAAACAAATGAGGTAAAATTACGTGCAAAAACTGTTTCAGCAGGTCTGGCACCGACAATGACAAGAGAGGAGGGGCACGGCCAGTTAGTCTTGCTTCGCTGCATGGAGGTTTGATGAGGAAATGGGAAGGGCATCCATCCAAGACCTTCGATTTGTGGACCTCTGCCAACTCCCTTAACCAGAGACATAAGCGATTGATTAAAGAATACGGAAAGTCCTACTTGCAGTCCTGTGTGGGGATTTTTTATGGGCTCTTTTCCTTTGACTGCATCAAAAGCCTTTGATAAGTGTATTAGACTTTAAATGTCAGATCGAACTGGCATGATAAGAATCTGCTCCCTCATATCTACTGTCAATAAGGTGTCTGCACGCTGTCTTAGCATCAACAAGTCGAAATCAGTCACACTTTCAACAGGCAAAATATTTGATAAGAAGCAATACAAAATCAAGTATAGACAGAGATGAGTTTTAGGATCAACCCTCTGCTTTTCTGGATAGGAGACCGATCAAGAATATGTTCTGCAGGGCACCACCAGAGGCCTCCTAAGAGGTCAAATACCTTCTTATCAGCACACTAACAGGTTCTGGCTTGACAAGCTCAATTAGCCAGCGCTTAGTGCAGTGTATGAGGAGACCACGCACTCAGCACGAGGCCCATATCAACAGAACCAGGGAGATGACAGACAAGCTGACAAAGGTTTGATTGTGACGGTGCCTGGAAGGTCGGTGAATGGGTAAAGAGGGAGGAAGGACTTATGCTCTCAGGGGTTTTGTGATGTGGCCGATAAGAATCTCCCGGCTGAATGACAATGCCACTGTAGAAAGTCTTCTGGATAAATCACTTGCATTGAGGTCAAAATCTTTAAATGAGCATAATAGGAGAGAGCAGATAAATTAGTTTTAAATGAAAGATTGCTCTAGTGAGATTGAGGATATATTGTATCTAATACATTGTTGACTTTGGCATACTCTAATTTCAACTGACAAGGCCAGACAGCTTGCAGCATGCCTTTGACGTGGCAGCTGTACTATTTGGAAGGCAAAAAGATAAATAGTGAGGTGTTTAGGCACATCACCCAACTGTTTTGCTAAAACAGCGACAGTATTTCTGGATCGAGGCTCTCCTGAATAGCACAACAGTGCTCCCATTGAAGCCCATCCCTGTTGCAACACTATACCGACAGATAACGAAGCACGTTAGAGCCATGATTTCAATCATAGCCAGTCATTCCGTAATGGGAAGCCTGCCTGCTGGCATGGTTTTGACACAGATGGAATTTAAGCCATCTTTTGCCAAGCTTTCATTGGCCCTTTTCCCCATTGCCACACTTTAATAGCAGTGAGGTACAACACTGTGAATGATCCGAAGTTAATCACGCTGCTTGCAGGCCCAGTTAATTCCTGTAATCTCAGAACTTTGCACCGTGTTGAGATAAAATGTCTCCTGACAGCCTCGAGAGCATCCACAATAGTTAATGCTTTAATATGAACTCGCACAGGGTTACTGCATAGATACATGTGCACTCATGTTACCCAGAGGCCATCATGGATGCATGACAGTTTCTTGGCCTATGCATCAGACCCAAGATATGTTTTGTCTACCTTCGCTGCACAGAACATGTGGCAGTGTCTTCTTCCTCCTGCAGCCTCGAGACAAAGAGCGCACACAAAAAAAACCGACTTAACTACAAGCAATCTGTTGAAATAGGTCATTATGGTGGAGGCATGCTGTGAATGCAGTGCGTCCCCAAATCAATACGTGAATTGCTATATTTAGTAAGAAGGTCGCAAGGAGGAGTTATCAAGGCTGTACAAGGAATGAGAGACATCAACGAATCAGCTCTGTGCTTGACTGAGGCCTGCTTATTTTAGATGCAGATGGCTCCAAAATGTCTCTTCTCTGTGGAGAGTTGAGATGTCCCTCATGGTGTCTGAAAATGTCACATTCTGCTCAGTGTCAATGTCATAACATTACCCTTCAAGGCGCTTCACTGAGACAATATTTCTGAAATATCCATTGTGAGGGGACATTGTTATTCAAATTGATTCAATGTATGGTTAAAAGGATTGATACAGTGGAGAATAAGGTTTTGTGAGTTATCTTAGAGTCACTAGACCTTTCTCTTCAGACATAAGCAGAGGTAGGACGTAACAAAGTACAAGTACTTTACTGTACTTGAGTAGATTTGTCAGATTTCTGTCCTTTACTTAAGTATTTATTTTTCTGTTACCGTTTTACCTTTACTACCTACATTTGAACACAAATATCTGTACTTACTATTCCTTACATTCTCAAATAAGGCTTGTTGCTTTAGTTTTACTGCATTTGAGGGGAATTATGGATTATTTTTATCTTTGCATCATTGCCAACATGCCATCCCAACATCACAAGACTGATTTCAACCTATCGGTGCATATCACGTAGCGAGATGAAATTACGTAAAAGATGTAACAAGATGGAAAAGGACAGAGAGGGAGACGTGTTAGTGTCTCGTATCTGCAGAGACCCTGCAGCCCTCTGCCTCGATTTTCTTATTTTCACAGTTTGTACATGTCGGTATGAGACTCTACAATCAACTATCTTTCTGGTGCGTTTAGGAACAGCTCGAACAAACCCTACTGATTCTACCTTTAAGTTTAATAGTCTTTGAATTGTATTAATATGATGTGAGTTAGCTTTGCACAGAAATGGTCGGTAGAAATGTCCTTCAGAGGGATACTTTTTTCTTTTATACTCTGAGTACATGTCAGAGCCCTTACTTTCTTACTTTTACTTGACTAAAGAAGTTGAACCAATACTTTTGCTACTTATCCCAGAGTCTTTTATTTTACACAAGTATTTGTATTTCTACTTGAGTAAAGAATAAGTAACCTCAATAGTAGCTCTACCTGAGAATGTAAAAGCCTAAAAATATAATTCAAGATTTACTTTTTTCCTCTAAATTCTCAGGTATGTCCCTTGAAAGTCATTTCCCACCACTGTTTTCAAAAATCTATTGTATACAGCACTCAGAGACATGCAGTACTTCTGAAAAAAATACACAAATTTCAGTTCACACGTGTCAGTGACAGCCCTACACTGAGCCAATTCATATCACACTGTAAGGGGAGAGGAACCTACTCCATTGCCAAGTGCATAACATCATGTAGTGTGGTTAAAAGAGACAAAGTATCTACACTGTACTGTGATCTCTTCCTCACCAGTTCTTGGTCTCGTTTCAACTGTATCTGTGTCCCTGTGAGCTGACAAGGTCTGTCTTTTTAGTTTCAGCCAAAATCCTAAGCATCGTCACGACTTTGCACAGTGGAAAAAAAGCCAAGACAAGGGGAGCGCAGAATCAAAACAACCTCATTAATAACTGTGACTAATGTATTCCAGACATTTCTTTAAGCCTGTTACTGCACAGAGAAGAGATGCCCGTACTGGGAGGGGAGGCAGCGGTGGCCCTGGTGTGTGTCGAGACGGTGCCATACTGAGTCTGTTGGCGGGGTGTAATGAAAACACCCTGCACATGAAAATGCGCTGATCTCTCCCCCACCTAAACCGCCAAAATAACTCGGTAGAGACCACACAGCCTTGAGATGACCACAATAAACCAGAACACTGGTCCCAGCACGAAGTGAGCATTTCCCAGGCATCAACATGATGAGAGGCCAATCCAGGCTTTGTAGTAAACACTGGCGGGTGGTTAATGCGCTGTGCGGAGGAGTTTCGTACGTGATTTTTCTGTTTAGCCTGTTGACTGTTTCTCACTGTTTCACGGCCCGTCTTACTTAACATATACATATCATCTGCAGCATTTTTCTGAGCAGCAAACCCATTTTTTCACTAAATGGGAAATCAAATCCAGACTTCATATTTCTGTCTTTTTCATGTCAATACTCAAAGCCCATTACTTAGAGGTGATAGATCTTTTACAGTATATATAATCAGTTCTACCTTGCAGGGACTATAATTTGAGATACTGTTCTAGAATAGAACCATGTAAAGTTCGTCCAATGGATATATTGATCTATTATTTAGGTTAAGACAGCGTAACAATCGTTTTCTGTAAGTCATTCTGTTTTTGCTAGTGACCACTCTAAATGCACAAACGCCCTCATTTTACATAGCTTGCGGTGAAATTTTATGGCATCTAGAATTACCCGAAACTTGTGGGGTCTACAATTACACGGAATTGAAAGAACAAACCGTACTTTAGCCTAATAAAAAGAAATTACGCAGTAATTACTGTCTAATTTTCTAACATGACTGGGACATAAAAACATTATGATATCCCAGCACTGTATTATAACTCATGCTGTGAGGTGCACAGGAAGCGATTGTTATTTTTCCACACAAGGCAAAACAGAGAAGCCTTCTCATTTGCTTGTTGTTTACAGTCTCACCTCCTCCTTCTCCATATAAATTCAGTATAAACAGAGAATCCCTAAAGGCTTTACAGTATAAACTGTGGGAAAATAGCACTAATCACAAGCCAAAGATGTGGAGGTGGAAGAGGAGAACAGAGGAGGAAGGAGAGGAGGAACATGGTGAGATTATTCTTATCCACAAACCACTGCTTCTTCCATAATGTAGTGGTAGGAATATTCTAACGGACTAGATAAGGATTAGCCTGGCGGATTGTGCTACACCTTTCATCTTCTTAAGCGCGGTGGAAAAAAAAGAACTGTATCCTTTAGATGAACCCGGTTCTTTACAAGAGCTATAAGACTGAGAAAAAGCGTGTCGAACCGTACCTTTCAGCAGAAAGCTTGGGAATTCCACAGGAGAGCGGAGCAGCTCATTATATTGAGTAATTTATTTGCTTAGCAGTTGCCCAAGGGGAGGTAAAAAGTTTTAACATCCAGAAAATTCTGTAAGTAGCCCATTTACAAAGCAGAGCTGTCCCCTGCAGCTACAGAACACCATCCCCCTCAACCAGGCTTCAACAATTAAACCAGGCCACTGGAGCCAAGATTGTTTTCCTGCCCAGCATCAAGTGTGCTCATCCTGCACAATTACAGTCTTAATTAAGTATTGTGATAAACAAGGTAAAGTAGGGAGCGAGCTTATTAAATACTGCATGCAGTATGACAGTATCTGTGATGGGAAACAGAAAAAAATGCTTCCTGGAAAGTAAAGTGCACTGGCATTGTCAGTGTTTTTGTCAACCAGAGATTTACACGTCGTCTTTTATGTCTTAGCATGATCTTGTAAGATAAAGCTTCAACTATTTTTAACCGTACTGGCAGCATGGCTCTGGGGATAGCAATCTTGGTCTGTCAGTCACTCCATCACTCTGGTGAAGACTGAAATATCTCAACAATTACTAGATGGATTGCAAAGAAATCTTGACTTTGGCGATCCACTGACACCATGTGGTTTATATATGATATGAGTGAAATATATACTGTATATCAACAACAATTGGATGTAATGCACATATGTGATGCATGGCTCTTTGGTCCACACATTCATGCCACCCTCAGGAAGAATTGTAATTACTGTCATACCATCATGGGTCCAATTTAAATGTGTCAAATCCTTTGGTTTATGACCAAAAGCTTGCAAAACTAACATTGCCATCATCCATTGCTATTTAGCAAATATTAGCATGCTACAATGCCAAACTAAGATGAAGAATATGGTAAACGTGGTTGCAATAAATATAGACATTTTAGAAAAAAAGTCATATTTATCTAAACTTTCTTTTATTGTGTGTTTTGTTGTTTTTTTGTTAAATGAATAACATTCGTTATAAAAGTCTAGGGAGGTGAAGAGTCTATGTAACCATAAATGTCGTTTTGACATTGTTTTGCACAGCATTAGTAAATCAATAAGTAGCAGCCGGACACCAGATCCATGCCACACACTAGCTAGCTAACTTTTAATGTTAGTGTAGCTTTTTCTTCTTTTTCAGTTTTATGGCAGTTGGCAACCAGTGTTAAGGCACATTACCGCCACCTACTATGACAAAGTGAAAACAGAAAGAAACAGATGATTTTAGAGGCCCTGGATATCACGGTTATTCTCAAAATTGGTTATCAGTAACATTCCTAATCTAAACTTCAGATTTGTGGTTTGAAGTCAGTGTGCAGTAGTTATTCTTGCATCAATATCTCTTGGGCCTTACTAAATATATTAAATAACATATGCAATATTTAAAAAAAACATTCACCTGGATTCTCTCAGAAGTCAAGAGCACACAGGTACTAAACTGGCAAAGAAAACAGAGTACAGTCCAAGTACAAGTGGTGGCTCTCAACAGGGGAGAGCTTAACTTTACAATGATGAGGCTTTAGAAGCATGTGTTCAATTTCAAACTCAAACACCACTCGGAAACCTCCCGGGGAGGACGATGACAGAAACTTTGCTAAGCCAGTCCAACTTTTGAGTTGACATTAGCCGGTGGCTTTCTAAACATTTCAGAATTAAATCTCAAAGTAAAATAAATCTCAATATAAACTGCTTGATTTGGTTGTTGACTTTGCTCAAACACTGCAGAGGCACCCTGTGGGTAGATAAGGCTTGTGTGGACATGATCACCTCAGAGGGATTCACTGAGGTTAACAGAGATGTTGCCCTTGAATCCAAGGATACTTTCTGTTTGTTGGTTTTTCTTATTTGGTTTCAGGCACTGGAATTAGCTGTTAATTGAAGTCAGCCTTTTGTTTTCCTTTGAGAACAGCAGGGCGTACTTGTGGAATCTAAATCACTTTGATTGCCAAGTAATCAAACGCACAGGAATTTATCTTAATGACACTGCTAGAGAGGCTTATCGACAACTTAGAGATTTACAGTGCATGCTGACTCATGGTACAAAGCAAAGTGGACCTTGCAGTGTCCAGCAGATAATCTACTAAATGTACAGCAACAAAGACTTTGAATTTAAATCGCTTAACTATGTATATCTTAATTCCAACTTTCTCACAGAACATAGTCAAAAATAGTTTACATTTTCGAGAACTGAGAAAACCTTATTTTAGGTTTGGGGTGTGGGTTGACAATGGCACTTTATTTTTAATTATATAATGTATTTTGAAAGGAGCCGTATCAGGAAATCTTCTCAGAGCAGAGTAACTAATCCCTCAGTTGAAGTCAAAACATCTCAATGAGAAAATATTGAAGTTGGGAAGTTTATAGCATTAATATTCTCTCCCTGTGATCTCTCTCTTTTCAGCTGCTCAAAGGAGATGATGTTTCGTGGTTATTAGTGCGGTATGTTGATGCGCAGTGAGGCATACAACACTGATAAGAGAATGAGAAGGAGAGAAAGAAAGAAAACCGAGCTCTTCATGTGTCCTTGTTAATATTTCTCTTCCACTGTTTCCATTGTGATCTATTTCCACCCTCTCATCTCTCGGCTTCACCCATGCAGCCAGTTAATCTTTAATCACCTGAAGTTTAACAGGAGAGAGATCTTTGTCGGTGGGTGATGTTACTTATTTTAGAATCCATTAAACTTCTAGAGACTCTTCTCTATAGGGAATGAAGTGCCTATTCTCTGTTTTACAGTACTAAGTGAGGGTGAAAGTGAGGACCACTGCAGGCTGCAGTCGTATAGTTACATAAGTTGCTGTCGTCTAACTTCTCCTCAAAGGAGCCAACTGTCAAATAATTCAAATGAGCCCAACAGCAGCACAATGAATACCTGGTGAATTATATAACTAACAGATGTTTTTGAAATTTATACTCAGCGTTGAGGGGCTCATATTCAGGTGGAGTACATGCCGCATCAGTGAGCACCTTTATGTGTGGAGTATCTTAGGTTGCAATCCTGTGAGATTGAATGACCATCCGGTGTGAAGCAGAATATAGACTCAACCCTTTCAGCTTCTTAGTGAATGACCAAGGGGTTAACTGTGTGTGAACAACTGTGCTCATCTCTTGGATATTACGGCCGCAGAGTACACGTGGCACATCCCACCAATGTCAGGAATGGATGAGCTTTCGCTCCACTCTCACTTTTAGAACAGCTCTAATGTAGGTCAACGGCACACAACACAAGACCCCACAATTTTCTCTCAATGTTGACCGAGTTCTAATACATCATTGCAAAACAAGGTCACTGATACTCGAGAGGGATTCCTGTCTTTAACAGTGAGCCCGATTGTTTCTCATCTTTTATCCAGGCAGATGCTTGATCCATCAGCCTCCCTTACCCTAGAGAGCGGCTTGAATCCTCTAGCAGGACGCGAGTCGAGGACATCTGAGAGAGTGCGCATGGGGATGTTTTGACAAAGCCCTGGCCTTGTCTCTGATGAGAAAAGAGAGGCACGTCTGGAAGGATCTCTATATACTGCACCGCTCTCATTTCCTCAGTGTCAGTACAGTCCAAGGCGAATTCATCATGAATAAAACCATGAGGTCTCAGGGTTGTCACCCAGCTTTGCTCTCATGGAGAAACACCAGAAATCTGTCTGTGGTCATCAGGCTGTCTGGTATCTCGGGGCTCAGGGTGAGACAGGGGTAGGTGTTACAAGCAAGAACCAGACCTGCAGGAAGCCTCTACAGTCGAAGAGATGACCAATAATGTAGAAAAAAAAAGAGAAGCTGGGATTATAAGAGGTCATGCTGTCTGAATTTGAGATTCAATAGATGGTGTGGGATAATGAGGAGTGTGACAGAGGGGCATATGGAGCACAGCCCGACATGTGCAAAAACATGTGGAAAACGTTTACAGGCTTAACAGGCCATGATCTTTGAGTTCAGGGAAATTCGCAGGGATCGCAGGTCACGTTATCACATCCGCATATGATGGATGTGCTGTGAAAATGAGGATGATTAAGTGTATGTCTGGCTATACAAGGTTGCTGTGTGTGCACAGGATTGCATACTGTATGGTAGTGCGTTCCTGTTTGTGTACTTTAATGTAATTTGTGCATTCACTCAAGGCTGGGGGATATTACCTTAAAATATTATTGCAATAAGGGGTGTTGCTATTCTGTTGCGCGATATTCACGATAATCCTGATATTAAAATATAGTGTGTTAATAATACACATATGATAATATCATGTGAAAAATCCATCAATCCAATGCAATGTTCAGCCTTGTGCGTCTTTGTTTATGAGTTTATCTGGTTGCCTTTTGACTAGTCATTGAGTGTAATTGTTCCTTCTGTACACTTTTTTTAAAAGTTACGCTTCCAGACTCCCTCTATCTAGCTAGCAATTTATTTTTAAATTTCGAGCGATATTGCAATAATATTGTTATCCTGAATTTGTTTGGCAACAATGATAGTAAATAAAATAAATATATAGATATGGTCCTTATATCTTAATTGCAATATTTTTGGACTTCACTGCAGAATTTTACGAAATACTGTATATCTCTATATTTGAAATATCCTCAAAAACACTTCAAAAATGCGAGGACTGGGCAATAAAATATATATATATATATATATATATATATATATATATATATATATATATATTTATTTATTTATTTTTTACCAAAAAAGCCCAATATTGATATTGAGAACAATATTGTTGGGATGACTATTGGTACTTTAACAAAAAATGGTGAGCCAAGGGATTTGAATGAGACTACATGTCGTCTTTGCAATAAGACAATAATATCGTCTATCGCAATATTTGGGTAGGACAGTATCATGATATAAAATATCAAATACCAAGCATATCAGTAATGTGGATATTATGACTAAGTCTGTAAAGACAAGTATGGTATGGTATAGCACAGTCTGGTAAGTTCAGAAAATAACATCACTTCACTGAAATGCAGCCTTTAAAACCAGGAAAAGACAACACAAACCATATCACAATAAAATAAAAATCGAAGACCATATGTTGTCCCATGTCGCGAATAATGATATAAGAGATAGATAGACTAACCAGCCTTACATTTTCTACATTGTTCTGTATGTTAGAAAGACTGTATGTGTGTTCAATTTAGGGCTTCTCTTCCCTTCCGCTCATTAGAGGCTCCACCACTTGTTTTCTCCTTCTCTTTTGCTCTATGGACGTGTGCAGGGTGCAGAACAAACAGAGAAAAAGAAGACAGAGAAGAAAAGCACCTGGCCATACTGAAATCCCATCATAGTGAGGAAGAGGGAATAAAGGCTCCTGAATGTTCCCTGGGGCCTCTGCGGACAGAATGACACGTCTTGGAGCTCGCCTGTTTGCCTCCTGCTGTTACAACATCCTACACTGTGTACACACCAAAGAACCTCTATCAAGTAAACATCACACACCCGTTATGGGGTCTAAATGAAAAGATCAGTAATGGAAATTAAGTGATATTGCCCATGATGCAGGAATTAAGTCATTCTGTCTATGATGCCATTTAACAGACAAATGTTGCAGTAATGAACATCTGTTCAGGAGCTCATCTGTATTCCTTATGCTTAACTAAACGGCTCCTAACAGCAGCCGAAGCAGCCATCAATCTGGGAGAGTAAGTGTGGCTTTTACTTTAACATAATATTGTGTGAATGCCTATTGTGTAGGCAGACTGTTGACATTTTGGTCTCCCTCTCTCCCTTTTTCTAATTCTCTCCCACTCTCCCTTCTTTCTCTGTTACTGCAGCCCAGTGCAAACCTTCCTTCATCTTTGTTTGCACAATGCACAATGCAGCAGAAGCCTTGAGGGGGTGTGTTTGTTTTGTTTTGCTTTGTGTCTTGTTCCAGCGCAGAAGGACAGTCATCCAGTCATCAGCATGGCTGTTCCCCCACGTGCACTGTTAGTCAATTAGAGCTGCCATTAAAGACGGAGGCACCCAGGGAAATAAAGGCAGCGGCGTGGATTTGTCTGTGCTACGCTGATTTCCACTCTTAAACCCTCTCCAGACGAAAAGACTGCAATAATTGGGATTCTGACAGTGGGTTAGGGGGACTCATTTCCTGGCTTCGCCTCCTTCCCTCTCTTCTTTTCCATGCAATCATGTCTATCCAATCATGTCTGCCCAGGACCTACCTTTGCACTCGATCCCCCTAACTCTCTTTATCTACAAACACATTTGGCTGAAGAATTACTGAAGCTTTTCCTTCTTAATCTAATTGCTCTGAGTGCAACTGCAGGAACCTCACTTCCACAGCCACTGATGCAGACCTCACCAAGACACTGGCATGAAAAGAGGTGCTAGTGTTGTTCCGATTCTCCACACTGTGACCTAAAAATGCTTATTAATCATGTGACTTACTGACCCGCTCTGCTGGTTCAGCAGAATTTGCCATGACCGTTACAAACATACAGTATCTGAATCTTTGAGTAGTGTCACTGCCTGTGAGTGTGGAGGCAGAAACCTGATTTTTCTCAGCATTAATTCCACTGCACACAAGAAGAGTGTGCACAGTTGCACTGTCATGCTTTTTGATGTTATGTGTTGATTCGTATCCCAGCAAATCTAGGCCACGCAACCACTGCTTGTTTTACAATGTTTTTCTACTCTTCTGTCATTTACAAAAACATAACCCAAAGAAGAATCAAGCTGTTAGCATCGCTGTGACAAATTGTCTGCCATCTAAATCTTCACTGCTCTATAACACGAGCCACGCTCCCATAGTCGAGACCCTTGAACCCACAATAGCATGGGGTTAGATGATCAGATTACAGTGAAAAAGCACACATGGCCATTGTTAAGGCAGTTTGCAATTCCACCCATGAACATGGCTCTCATTGTGCCCCACTGAAGAGAATGCTTTTCATTCTCGAGTGAACAGCAAGGGCAAACAGGTCCTCATGTGTCTCTGTGGTGCATCATCTCCTCAAGGCTCTGAGGGGATGAGGGATCTCTATTTTCAGGTCTGTCTCTGCTGAAAAGCCCTGGTGTGGTTCCTTTACTTCTTAGAGAGGAAACTTAATCTCACTTGTAAGACAATCAGAGAGAAAAAGACCTCGGCAATTTGATGTAAGCACCCCCTTCTACTGTCAATATTTTGACAGATTTCATGACAGCATAATTATTTGCCGGGATCCCTGCCAAGGATTTAATTGTTACATGCGTAATTACACGTTTAGTTGCGGAGATGTTGGAACAAAGCATCGGTTGCGTTATTAATACCACAGTACAAATAGTCGCTTTCATCTTGGCTGCTTTACGCTCTCTCTGTGGCTCCATAATCCAGCTATGAAAGAGGATATCTAACAACCCCTCCGAGGGCACCTCTCACAAATCAATTCATTACCCCATAATATCGGCAGGCAAAGGAGCATCTTTCATAGATCAATTCATTATCCAACTTCTGGCAGTTGAAAGGCACTGACTGACCACAGTTTCGAGCACTGATATCAGCTTTCAGAGTTTAGGAAGATGACTAGGGAGCGGACCGACTGGTGGCAGCCTTCCATCAAAAAGGGCTTCTGAACAATGGGGGAACCGCAGAATAACATCCTTTTTAACTGTAATGGATTTATTTTCTTTCTCGGTTAAAATACACACTCCCCCGTTGTTTGCACTGACGCTCATAACTATTGTATGGAGCCATAAAAATCCATCTCCATGCGAAGCGTTTTGCTGCATTCCACAGCTGCACTCACAGATAATGCATTCTTTTCATGAAGCTTTAATATTCAGTCACTGCATCGAGTGATCAGGGAAGGCCAAGTGGCACAGAGGACGGTCAAAATCAAAATGTGCACGTACTGTATGTGTGCTTCTGCCAGTGTCACTGTGGCTTGTCTCTGAGCCCTGCAGCGCTCAAATCTATAACACTCACGACTGCAGGGGGTGATGAAGGAGAAAGCATGCAGTCAGTGAAGCTTTACTTCTTTTCGAGCTTAGGTAAAACAGCCAGTGTACAGCTGGTGTGTTGGCCAGAGAGGGAAGGTGAAATCATCAAAAAGTCTCATGCCCAGCAGTGTGAGGATGTAACAGAATCAACATGCTTTCCCTGTTGAACTGACAGCATTTAATTGTATAATCTTGTTTAGCACAAAAAATACCATGACATGATGAGGACGCCCCTGAGATGTTCCAATCCACCACATGCAGCGAATTACATGTGGGTCAAATAACAAGCAGATTTGTGTAATTATGAGGGGATGTGGATTCAGAGTAGCTTGCAACAGCAGAGTAGCTGTCTTCAAATGCCTCTTACTGGCCTGTATTCCTTGAGGAGGAGCTGGTGCTGGTCCTCATTAGTAGTCATTGAATGGGGCCTGGCAGTGTTTGTGAGGCAGCACCCATCACGTTTCCCCTCCCAGCACACAGACACTGGGGGATGTGTTGTAATTACAGGCGCGCATAAGAGAGGCAGCAACACACCGATCTAAAACGCAGGTGGGTGGTTTGTTGTGCTGGGCAGGAGCAGCACGGCTCCAGTCTGCAGGCTACACGCTGTCGTGCTGTTTCCAGTGATCAAGATCTCTAAGCACGTTGACCAAATACCACCTGCCAGAGTGAGGATAGGGCATAGCACAGGTAAATGTTGGGTACATTGATGTTTTGAGAAGCCAAAATCGATTCGCCTGTGAGGGATTCAAATTGATGAGAAAATGCAGGCAATTTTGAAAAATATCCTCTTTGTCCTTATGGACAGAAGGAGGCATTCAACCAAGAAAAGGTCAGCACACAAATTTTACAGATTGAAAACTGTTGCTCACATTTTCTTTGAATTTCCTCTGTAAATATGCAGACGTGCTTCTCAGTTGGGAGAGGCTGCAATGTTTTTATATTAGTTTTATTCTAGGGACGATTATTTTCATCAGCGATTAGCCTGTTGATTACTTCCTGGTCTATAAAATGCCAGAAAAAGAAAATTGTGACAATGTCACAACACAATGAGTGTTTCACAAAGCCCAAGATGACATATTCACATCTTGTTTTGTCCACAACCTAAAACTATTTAGTTTACAGTCATAGAGAAGTAAAGAAACCGGAAAATATTAACTCTGAAAGTGCATTTGATGCTCTGTTTTACCTATAGAAAAAAAAGACTATAATATGTATGTAACAGACTGGAGGTTTAATTATACAAGTGCTACAACTACCACAGGAAGAAAAGTAATGAATAATTTGTTCCCTGACAAGCAGTTGTGATTTGGGACCAAAGACCTGCGATGAGCAACTCCCATCCTTTTATGGCTGCTCAGAAGAAAGAACCAAACTTAACATGTTCTGCAGTCACAACTTCAAAAAGCAGCAGTATTTTTACAGATCAAACCCTAACCAGAATTCTCTCATGTGACCTGCCGTATTCAGCAGTGTATTTCAGCAAGGGGGGATGGAAATATAGTGATGGCTTGAGCTGAATAATCTATTCAGCGAATGTATACCTTCCATCATGTTTTTTTAATACATGACCATATATCAGTAGCTTATACCATCAAATGAATGGGAATTAATAGATCCCTGGAACAGCTTAGAGTGAGTGCACTACCAGACATAAACACTGTATGGATTGTATCCTTATGTGTTTGGATTACTCTGTTATGAATCATTAGGCTTAAAACATACCTCGACAAACAGTCCCGTTCTCCACAGCCTCGTTCCCAGCTTTGCACATGCAGCGTCCGATGGGTACCATCCACTCTCCGTCTCCATTGCAGTACAACTTAATGGGCACGTCCACCTCCTCTGCGTTAGGGATGCAAACACCTCTTGCGGCCACCAGGGAGGTGCTCTCCGCTCCTGAGAGTGTCTCCTGGAACAACGCCCCGTTCGTGATGATACGAGGGCACTTCCGGTAAAAAACGCGAACAGCGATGAGGGACATACAGCCACCGTAGTCCTGGAACGCCAAGTAGAAGCCGTTTCGTGACACAGGGCCGAAGCTCCTGACCTCAGTGTTGATCTTCATCACTCTGCCACCGAGGTCCACCTGGGAGAAGCTCTCATCTGCTGCTATGGTGTCAACTTTGATCCAGGGGTTCTCCATCCATGCTGGGGAGGTTCTGGTGGCTGTGTCGGCATCAGATTCATAATAATAGAGGTTAAACGTCTCTTTACAGGAGCCAGGCACGTTAGGAATGCTACTGCAGTCCCTCACAGAGAACTTCATCTCCACGTGGATCCTCTGAGCACCACGACGCCGGATGTACTTTGTCCGTACCCAGTTGTTCTGATTGTTGTCGAAAACATTGCAGACCTGGTACGTCCGGATGGTGTTCATGTTTTCATCATAACCGCTCACCTCCTCCCACTGTGGGCAAAGGACAGACATAAGCATATTTACATTTGAATACAGAACACAAAACAATCGGCAACTGAGGAAAATAGTTTACCTGATTCATTCAATTAAGTTCAATTCAGCTGTAAAGCAGTAAATGGTCTGCATGTTTTCGATTAATATATACTGTCATAAAGCCCCGCTGATACCTATTTTGCAGCATAACAAGAATGTTTTCATGCTCACTTTATGATGCTTTGATTACTGGGCGTAATCAGCTTAAGGCAATATTTTGATTAAATTGATTACACGGTGTAGGGAAACAAAATACCTCTAATAACCCAGTTTGCATGGATGCATTAGATGAGACTAAAGGAGCAAATGAAAACCAGCCTTTCCAGCATGTTCTCCCATTTCCTGAGGTAATACTGGTATAATAAGAAGCCTACTTACAGGTTACCTACTGCGACCCCACTCCAATTTGTTAACACAATTAAAAGTAGTTGTTTTATATTAATAGTATGGGGATTGACTTATTTTAATGAGAGACAACATGTTAGTGTTCACTATTTGAAGCTTATGTGTTACACGACTTTCAGAAATCTGAATTGTGCAGTATTTTAATCTATGAGAACCAGCTGCTCTGTGATTACTGAATGAGTTGCAATTTTAGGGACATTTTTAAGGCCTGATTGTGTAAATCCATCAAAGGAGGGGTTGTCTTTATGAAGTTGTTACTTAATGTAAAACTGTACCTGGATTAAAGCGTCAGTTTGCCTTTTTTCTAATCTTAAAAAAACATGTAGCGGTAGTACAAGCTGAAATATAGTTTTCATTTCATTCATATTTTTTTTTACATCATGCTACATTAATAGGAGGAAGAATAACAATTATTTTTTGGGATGTTAAAAAATATAAACCCTTCTTTGTACAGGCGGATAGCTTTGATGTTGACCAGGGAAACCATTCACATCCTGTAATGCTTTAAGAGAAACTGGAGACATGACATGAAGTCACTTGAATGCAGCAGAGAGGTTCTGGTTTATGTGATAGTGTGTCCTACTTTTTTATTGTGTCTTAATAGGACACATTCATAGCACATACTGTAATGTGTTATTGACATTGCAGTGAAAGATCTTTTCACTGCAGTGACGCACTGAGGAAACATGACATGAATTTTCCACTATCAAAGTCATACTAAACTGGCATAATCGTATTACACAGGTAATCATATAAAGAAAAATCAAGGGGGCAAATTTCTCTCCAGGTTTTCAGGGTATTCTGTTCTACTTCAAAGGCCACATATCGTGCACCAGTTTGAGCGCTCGCTCTGTCTGTACAGACTCCAGATGCAACCTCTGTGGTTTTCCTGCCCCTTGGCCATGGATCAGACCAGATTTAAACACCATGCGCTCTAACCACCAAGCAGGTCATGACCTTGACCTCAACATCTCAGCCAAAGAAAGAAACCCTGTTCTCAACCCCCAAGAGCCACTTTGCATCAGCTGCACCGTCCACTGCTCCAACCGCTCTGCCTCCCCCCTTCACTCTTCACTTCACAGCTGATATAATTTCTCAAATTAGTGCCCACTTAGTGAGGATTTTGACAGATTTTGACGGGTTGGGAGAAGAAAGTCACCCTCTTGTTGCAAACCGGCGCTCTATCAAACACTTTCTGACTAATTAGAACAGCTTTGGTCCTTAATTCCCATGTCCTAATTAATCACTGCGCGTGTGATGCTGGTTTGACCCAAACTGAAAACCATCAGAGGAGCCAACCTAAACAGAAAAGACTGATGTTCAGCCAATAATAATAATAGTAATGAGGACAATGAGAAAGCAGCTTAACAGCAAAAACTTTTGAAGAACTTCTTTATCTGAACCTTACTTATCAAAACTGGGCCTGTAACGACAAACTCTGAGGGAAATACTGGCAATTTAGCTCAGTAAATTCAAATTTTGATCATAAAGAATATCAGAGTACATTTGGATGCAAGTTTAATTCTACTGTTGCATCACATCAAAGTAATGCAGTGTGGTCAGATTTAAACTCGTAAAAATGAAGCAATTAGTACATGATTGTACAAGCTAGAGGTTCTTGGGGGTATGGTTAAAGGATAAATCTGTCTTTTGGCCCATACTGGCAGACATCATCATCGCAGGTCATGAGCAGCCATTGACCTTCCCACTTGTTGAGGAGCAGTGGGGAGGCTGTGGGCCAATTAAACAAGAGCGGACAGTCCGCTTCTACCGAGCACAGAGCGTTGGACAATTGCAGTTTAATAAAATGAATGTGGAGACAGGTGGGGGTTGCTGCTAATGAGGGATGCAGACAGGAGAAACTGCAGGGGAAAGTGTTGGCAGTGATGTGGGGGGAAGGGTTGAGCCAGGCTAAAAGAGACCCCAAACAAAATGTGTTTTGATGGAGGGCCCCTTTTTGTCCTGTCATGGCCTCTTTGCCCCGCTTTCATCACAGCCAGTGGAGGGAAGCAAATGGGGCATAATAAGAGCCTAACGATCAAGCACAGAGTGTGAAATTAGAAGAAACGTCTTCATTTTCACAGCTCTTTCCCCTGGCTCTTTACACAGAGTGCGGTAAAAGGGTGGTCATGTGTTTTAAGTACGAAAGGTGGAGGTAACCCTGGTGGTGGATGTCAAGATGGATTAGTTAGACGGGATGAGCGGCCCTCAGAGGGTGATAGAAACAAAAACTCCAGCTTATCCTGTTGAGATCCTGTTGCATTTGAAAAAATGTTGTTTTTCTTGTTCTCTGAGAGTGGAAATCAACAGCCATAGGGCTGAGTGCACTGACTCGTGCATTGCTATAACATAAAATCAAGAGATGTTTAAGAACAGAATGATCAAAGGCATTTTCCTAAAGGCATACCAAATATTATCAAGACCTAATTTGCATTTGTGAAATATTTTGGTTTTTTTTAAGTTATTAGACTGTGAGACTTCAAGGTAAATAATAAGCAATGGGTTCTTTCATGCTACACCGGATGTGGATGTGCTTCCTACCTCCGAGAACACACAGAAATATACTCTCACGATAAAAAACCAATGATGTGAAACAGACCGCTCGACTGGCTCCAAACAAAAAGACGCTCTTTTATGTTTTAATTGCTCTCGTTGGGGTCCTGAGTCTAATAATCCTGGCTTGAATAGTGTTAGCAAATAATTTTGAGTGTTTACTTTAACCTGCAGGGTGTTACCTATCCATTATCCCAAGGAGACCAAAACAAACACTAGCATCTGCATATTTGATGCCTCAGGTCTACAACCGTTACCCAAAAGTCAGTTGTTCCATTTATGGCCTTTGCGATGATTCCTATATATAATGAAACCACACTGTACAGTGTATCTGTCTGATAAGTGTGCACACCTGTTGTTTAGATAATGCATGTTGGATTTAGATCAAACAGTCATGTGTAACTGCCTTTGTACTGCTCCCAAAACAAATTCCTGCACATTTATTACCCTGCCAGTTACACTGATTATCAAAGTTTTCAACTGTTGCTGGGCCTTCTCTGCTTTATTAATGAAACTACGTTCCCACGCCAGCCTTGGGTCCACTAACTGGAGAGCCTGTAATTTATATTATGCTCGAGCAGCAGCCCTGAGAGACAAACGCCCTGCACAGAAAACCTGTCTGAAGTGAATATAGATTGCGGTGGTTAGACTGTGGCAGGGCCAGTAGAAACTACTATATTTCAGCTGCTCCTCTCTTCCTCTGGTGTTATACGAGGTGCTACAGTTCAGTGACGCTCACTGAGAATGAGTTTCAGAATCGATATCTCCTCTGCCACTCCAGGAGAGAGACAGAAAAGTTCAGCTGACCTGTACTTCATATGTCTCCATGGCAGTGAGGCTCTGCTTTATCTGTAAAGCCAAGCGGAACGCACTGTCGAGGCTGAATTATAGACTGGAGTTGCCTCTACAACTGACTGAGAAGAGCTTTTTTGCTTCATTCACAAGTCGAAACCATGAAATACATCAAGTTGTCCTTGAAGCTCTTTGTAACAAATAATTACAGAACTCCTCTGCAGGAGCTACTGTACACTGTCCATTTTACATTTACATCCCGTCCATGTCACTAGCATTTTAATCCAAATTGCTTTACAGTAAGCAAGCACATAAGGGTTCGGCGTTTAATGCTCATCAACACACAAGTTATGCATCTGTATACAGACCTTAATCGCAGTTATAGCCTTAAGGCGACTGACAACCGCCACATTGACTCAAAAGATAAAATCAACAACTTCCAAACGTTAATCCTATATAAAAACAAGGCTAAACTCCAACTAAGTCCTTCTTTAAAACAGAGGAGGAAGCCTTGAATTCACCTCATGTTGAAGAATATTGACTTTCAAGGACAATCCTGCAAGCATCAGTCCAGAAACAGACACATAGCTTTTGATATCTCACACTGTTATATCGCTCTGTTGGAATTCATACTGCAAGCAGCACAATCAAGTTGTCAGAATTTTCAATTTCCTGTACATCTATGCAACCGGGAAAACTTAGCCAACATGCAGACGGTCAATAAGTTTGTTGGCTGCAAAAAAGCCGACCACAACTACACTCCTCATGACCACAGGTCGTCAACACCCAGGCAAATTTCATGAAAAATAGATCTGTCTGGCAAATGCAAGTGGAAATGTTGTTGATGGTCGGTGCATACAAGGCTGTTTGAGTGACTGTAAAATTGTTATTTGGAAGACTAAAGGAAGAATGATTCCAGAAACAAATGACTACATCTATTACTGCACCCATCACTGGGGTCAACTGTAATCTGAGATGGAATTCAGATTAACATCCGTCCTGAGTGATCGGATCAAGTGGACAGCTCTAAGTCCGTCAGTTCACGCCTGGCTTTAACATGCTTCTCGAGTGACCACACATGATCGGATCTCACTTCCTCGCTCTACATGCAAATAAGCACACAGATGACTGAAACAAACGGACACAATGTTTTTTTCACAAAGAAAGAAATGTGTGCATGTATGTAACGTTGGCTGAATGTACAAGACGGCTATAAGGTTATAAAGTTGTTCCTTACTCAATAGCTCACAAAATTGAGCAATTTTTTAAGGGATTCTGGGAACTTCCTACAACAACTCTCAAACTTAAGCAATTTGTAAGGTAGTCTGGGGATGTTGTGCGTACACAACATCTGCTGCGAACATTAGCAGAATAAGAAAGGCCAACACAAAATTCAAATTACACTGAACTAAATGGAAATCAGACGGTAGCATTCTGCCTGTTGTTTTAGCTTCTTCTCGTTTCACAGAGGACATCAGTTGAGGAGGCGATCCTTCAGTGTGGCCCAGGACACTTAGAGCTCTCCATGTGAGATCAGATCACTCAGGTTGAATGTTTCTGTGATGGCCTTTAAGGGGTTTTCTTTATAGCTCTTATATTCTATTGCAACCTTTTTTGAATCATAAGTCGGTTATTTTATCTTAGATAATGACAAACAGCACTGAACACTGTGTATAACTACAGTACAAGTCTTACAATTAAAGCTATAGCTGCACAAGACAGCGGTAAACGGCCTGTCCTACGACCCACAAGTGGTCAGAACAGAGTGACACATCAGTCAAGTGTGAACACACTGTCAGAACACTCAAAGATTAAATGGTTTCATTGTTTTGACATAACAAGAACTGTGTATTTATCACGTCTTGTCATTACAGTGCTTGAATTAACCTGAACTAGCTTCACGATCCAGGGCCACATTACATATCACTGCTCTTTCCTTGACAGAAGTAAATAAATTATTCACACAAAAGCAGGGAGAGAGACCCGCTGGAAAACTCTCGAGGCGCAGTCGCCCCATTTGCAGTTGTGGGAAATCTGTCAGAGTAAGAGTGCCTTCCCTCGAGGGACAGAGGACAAATGACACCCACTCTCTGCATTCAATTACTACGAGAGAGGCCATGGGAGCCAAATCCTGCAGGAGACCGGGCTTCATAGAAAGGAGAGTCTCACACACACACAGACTTAAGTAGAACTGTCTGCTGCAGTCAGCTCCAATTACCACTGTCCACTACTAATGCACAACATGTGAAACGAGAAGAACAATTCCATCTTGTGCCCCCATTCCACAACGTTACATGTGGATTGTGTTTGCATATTTCTTTGCATTACTCCTAAAATATAATTTCACAGACCTTAATTGTGATTCAGTCACAAATTAGTGGTCACTTCAAATCCCAATGAGTCCAATACAATGAAATATGTTCGACAAATTACTTGTACTGTAAAGAGAGAGAGAAAGGCTATGATGTTGGTCCGCCGCACATGCCCACAATTATATATAAACAACCTCAATCTTATTCCAAAGGAATTCTAATACAATATTGAACGTCTTTGATCACAGGAAACTTATTTGTTTCGAAACATTTTGCAGCATGCCTCCCTGCACAACTCTCCTGCTTTCTGTGTCCCCGGTTGACACTAGATATATCCTGGTACAGTGTATTATGACACATCCATAATGATAACCTAACCCACACACACACCACCTCATTATGTTCTCCGCCTATGCAGGAGACCTCAGCCTTCCTTCCACAGTAGCTCTGTGTGCTCCCTGCGGCCGTAAGTCTAAATGGCTGCTGCTGTTGTCAGGTCTTGAGGGCAGGAGAGAGAGCAGGTCAGGAGGTCTGACCTGATGTTCACACGTCTCTCAGCTCCACTTGAGAGGGACACACTGACCACTTAACCCTGCTCTTCTAGCCGGCTATACATTAGCTCCATGTCACAAAGCAGATTCTCAATGGCTCACGATCTCTGAGTAATTTTACGTTGTTTTTTAATTAGTATCTTTGCAAATGTTGAGTTTACATATGAAGCAGTAGTAGTGCACATTGCAAAATATGCAACAATAATACAATAATGTTATTACACTTGTAATATGTGTGCACTTGGGGTTAAATCTTCACAAAGTTACCCAGAGAAACAAATCTACAAACCTACCGACTGTATCAGCCTTCCCGTTAGGGTGGAGTGAGGCATGCGATACCAGAATCTCTCAGCGTTAGTCAGAGAGGACGGTAAACTTCTTAAACGGCCCCAGGATAAATGCTGGTTTGGTAAATAAAACACTAGTTGTCGGTATTGCTATCAAGAATAATGAAGATGTCTTGCACATCTGGCTCGGGGACAACATAAGTCTGGCTGTCATTTTACATAATTAAAAGGAAGAACGGCCTGGCTACACAAAGAGAGGGTTATAAAACTTGATTTACAGAAGCCGAACTGTAACATTGTTTTACACAAATCACTTCCAAAATCCTACTGTAGAAAGTTGGTTTTACAGCCGTGCTTGAGGAAGTTTCTTATGATAATACTTTGATAGTCGACATTCAGATATGCTGTAAAAGACTGAAATAACACCAACTGCCATAACATTTCTGACTTAATATCACACTGTTACTTGTTTGCGTTTCCATTGTGCCGCACAGTATCGCATGTCAAGTTAGGATATATTTCATGAAGCTATACAGAGTAGTGAAAGCCAACTGCTGGTGCGGCGCTCTGCTGGATGTTACTGATCCACCAGCTAAGCCCGTGAAGCCGTGCATATATGTGTGTAAGACAATAGCTTCTGTAAAGCACCTCTTGCTGTTATACTGAGAGGGAGCTCGAGCTCTGTTTCCACACCTGTTGCCCTGGGCCATAAGGGACAAGCTATCTCCATCGCTCTCACTCTGAGCTTTTCAATCGACTGTGCTTTTGACAAGCTCAGCCGTATCATCTTAAAAATTCAGTGCCCACGCTGATAAGGCCAACCTATACCTGACTAAATCCAGTGGCTTAGGGACTTGTTCGCATTTCACTGCACTCCAACAGAGGGATATAGCATAAATGCATACAGAGCTTTTCAAAAAGGAGCATAGAGTTATCTGAATTAAAAAAAAAGGAAATAGGAGCCGACATTTAAAAGTCCTCACATTCAACCCTGATTCAAAACAACTGGGGATGCTGTGTAAGACAGATATGGAACACAATGTGATCATTTGCTGATCCTTTTAGACATATACTCAAAACAAAACATGTTTTATATCATCATTGATTTTTGTAAATATACGCAGCCCAGTTACCAGGATATAATGTGAGGAGTTAACGTTTCTGCAAACCACAGGCACGTCCAAGGTTGACCAGACGTGGCATATCAAATTCACATTATATGGTTATTAGCAGACTTTCCCATCAGGAGGTGACGGAGAAGGTAGTGCCAACAAGCCACAATGGGAACCAAAACCAGGTGTTTCATGTTTCATGGGAAGGTTGACCATCTCCGGCCATTTTTGTGACAACCAAAACAGGTATTTAAAGCCAAACCATGATGTTTTCCTCATCCTTACCAGGTGGTTTTTGTGTCTAAACCGAAGCAGAGCATAAGCACTGTGTTATGACAAGTGACAGATGGAAAACTGAACCTAAGCAAACATAAAGTTGCAATATAAAGAAATGCTACATTTGAACTTATCTGTGGTTTTTCACAAATGTACTTAACTAACATTTATCTGGCGAGTGGGTTGATATATGCTAATTATTCTGAATTTGATGCCAGCAACATGTCTCAAGCAAGCTGGGACAGGAGCAACAAAAGACTAGGAGAGTTGTGGGATGCTTAAAAACACTTGTTTGGAACATTTCAAAGGTAAAGAGGTTGATTGGAAACAAGTGAGAGTATCATGATTGGGAATGAAAGGAGCGTCCTCAAAAGGCTCTGCTGTTCACAAGCAAGAATGGGGCGAGGTTCACCACTTTGTGATACATTTCTTAAAACCTAGTCAGTAAACACAGCTCGTTTGCAGTATTCTTTATTGCATTCTTTATTTTCGTTCTACACAATGTCTTTTTTGGAATCTGAGTTTGACTCTGAGTGAAATCAAATATGAAGATATTTGATTTGGAGGAGAAAACTACCACAGAATCAAGCAGTACGCCGCATGTTACTGGAACAAAGATGATTCTTGAAGAGCTTAGAGGTCTTTGGTTTGATGTTTGGACCTTAATTTTACCTCCCTTTGGCCAGAGAGGGCATTTTCACTGCACAAAATAGTTTGCAACAGTGACCTTAATATTCAACTTTTTAGTTTGAAGTTTCTACTTAGTATTAAATCTGATTATGAAATGTGGGTTGAGTGAATGTTTTGCTGAATCCAACATTCTGCTGAGATGAAAGGAAGATGTGATGTAAACTGTCTTTGGAGTCGGTATGTGTGTGTAAGCTCTCTCTTTTCAGATTGGATCCAGAGCTGGCAGAAGAAGAGGAAACCCGGCGTCTCTTTGCTTTGGTATTGATTGTAGGAATTAGCAGAGAGGAGACAACGTAGCCTCAGGTTGGGAGAGATGAAGTTGTCCTAAATTTCTGCTGTTTAACTTTGATGTTGTATCATGGAACTGTTGGAGGCGAGCTCTCTTTACTGCCTTCTTTTTTAGTGCAGAGAGACACAGCATGATAAAGTATAATTCAAACCATCTTTAATACAAACCACAGAAGCATAAATAATTGAATAAAATCGGCAGTGGTTTTTTGAAATGCACCAGCAAATAAGTCTACAACATTTTTTCTCTCTTCTGGACTCATTCTAAGAAGTCTAAATCTTGTGGTGGGGAAAGAAGTGAAGGAGACTGAGACTCTGGTTTTGGCTGGCTTTAAGTGGGCCTGGCTTGCATGTGGCTAGGAGGAACCGATGCCCTGGCAAACCATGTGGAAATACTGTGCATCAAACACCAACAGGACCCAGTTAACACATAGCTTCTAGCCTGGCATATGAACACACGTATTTAGCTTTCAGTTTATAGTTGTTCATTCTTACTGTTGTTTGTCATGAAGCAGAAAGTTCAAATCAGGTTAAAATGAACAAATGCAGATCAGTTTATGGAATAGAAAAATTGGCTGGTGTATATTATAATGTAGGAGTTAAAATATATTGAAATTCTGTCGAACTATGTTTAAAAAAAAAAGAACAAGAGAAAGCATCCACTCTTAAATTACTTTTTTTTTTCTTCAAAAGTCTTATGATGTGGAGATTATAGGCCAAAAAAACATTGTCAAATTTAAATTGGCAGTTTTTTTGAGAGGGGAAACAATTGAGCTCACTCTGGGAACCAGACTGGCTCAATAAATGATCCTTGACCTTGAAGTGTGAAACCAAAACACAGCCAGAAATGAAATTTTCATGGAGGACTGAGCAAATTTACACATTAGCTGCACTTTTACATCTAACAAAAGAAAGTTCCGATGAAAATGTCCTAAAATTACTTGCAATTAAAGTGTTGCTTAAATAATTTAATTAAGTCTTCATTATGAGAGGCATATCATAGCAAAAGTAAAGCTTGTCACTTACGCTATTGTCACTGGACCCTGACACGGGGTAGACCGTCCAGCCGAGCTCCGCTGTGGCTGTAGTGGAGTCCATGAGTGTCTCTGTGGAAAGAAGTAAGGAGAGACGGTGGTCAGATAATCTCCTGACAACATGAAAACGTTGCTGCGGTTCAGTGGAAACCACTTGAGTCATACAAACATTTTGAGAGGAAGAGTATATGTTTGTTCTATAAAATGTCAGAAAATAGAGTCACGTCCATTGAGAAACACCAGAGCCTAATGTGACGGCCTTATCTTTTGTCCAGCCAACAGCTGAGAACTCAAATTCAAAACGTAAAATGATAAAAAAAAAAAAAAAGTACAGCAATAAAAAAAACAAAAACATATTTTCACAAAAAAATGTTGGTACAGAATATAGCAGCAGAGACATCATATTTGCGGTTTTAAAAGAGTTTCTTGTCATCTTTCATTTGTTCGGTATCTGCAGATTCAGACACATTTTGTGCACTAAATTTTGACTGATTTTAATAAATCTTATTTATTAAGTAAAATGCTGGTTCCAGTGACAGAATTCCTGGCTTTTTTGTTGTTTAATATAACTTCAAACCATTTTTTTTTTATTCTATACTGTTGGTCAGATGAAATTAGCAATTTTAAGATGTCAAAGATGTTAAAGTTTCAAAGTGACAATTTTCACTATTGTCTGACTTTTTCTTTCACAGACAACTCATCA